>NC_135318.1:101986541-102586856 GCF_048772815.1 Callospermophilus lateralis | reverse complement strand
CCCTCTACCTAATCTAAAGTAACTCTATTCTTCCCTAGCCACCCCCTACCCACTTATTGTGAATTAGCAATCACATATCAGAGAAAACATTCAGCCTTTGTTTTTTGGAATTGGCTTCTCTTAGCATGATACTCTCCAGCTCCATACTTTTACCAGCAAATATCATAATTTCATTCTTCTTTAAGGTTGAGTAATATCCCATCACACACACACACACACACACACACACACACACACACACACCATATTTTCTTTATCCATTTGTCTGTTGAAGGGTACCTAGGTTGGTTCATTTTTAATCAGACTTTTGATGTCAAATTTGAAAACTACTTGCCAAGCCTTAGATCCCCCCAATTTTCGCATCCATTTTTTTGTATAAGTTTTTCTTATTATTATACTTTACATTTATGTCTCTGACTCATTTTGAGCCAATTTTTGTATAAAGTGTAAGGCAGCCACAGATGTCCAATGTATTCAGTCTCATTTGTTGGAAAGAGTTTCTTTTGTCCACTTAATTGCCTTGTTGTTCTGTTAAAGTTTTGTATGGAAAAGTTGTGATGACTCAGGAGGTAAAGGTGTGACCAGGGGTCCTCCACGGGTTCCTTGGGTTCCTTTGATGGTACATCCTACTTATTCTTCTGGGACTTAGGTTTATTTCTGTGAGTTTATTTTTTTCTTGTTTCTTTGTTTCAGACATTGATCTATGCAACTATCTGCCATCAATGCTGCACAGTTTAGATTACTATAGTTATGTGATCATCCTTAATATGGACTATAGTGATTTCCACCCCCTTTTTTCCCCAAGATCATTTGATCTAGTCTGGGATTAGGGTTTTTCCATAATTTTTAAAATAAGCTTTTCTATGTCAATAACAACAACAACACAATCTTCCTGGGATTTTGATAAGAGATATGTTAACCCATAAAGCTATGTAGTGGTTCAGTCTTCCAGTCCATGAACCTAGTATGTCTTTCTAGTCATTCTTTGATTTTTTTTTCAATCAGGACTTTGTAGTCTTCAGCCTACTGACTCTGTGCATGTCTTGTGAACTTTATATATTTGTTTCCTGTGGATCAACCATAAATGGTATTATTTTTAACTTGACTTTTGACATGCCCATTGTTAATACAGATGCTTTTTGACTTAAAATGGGGTTTTATTTACATATAGCCAAGATGCTGACCATACTAATATTAGTCTACAGTTGGGAAAAACCATGTATCATAAAGTCTGTTGTAAAATAAAATGTTGAATATATTATTATTATGGTTTGACCATGAGGAGTCCCCCAAAGCTCTTGTGTGAACCAATTCAAGAACATTCAGAGGCCAAAAAAGAAAAAATAGATTATGAGAGATTTAACTTAATCAGTGCATTATTCCCTGATATGGGTTAACTGGGTGGTAACTGTCGGCAGGTAGGGTGTGGTGGAAGATGTTGGTCACTGAGAGAGTGCCTCTGGGATTCATATTTTGTTCCTAGTGAGCAGAGTTCTCCCTGCTTCCTGATTGCCATGTCCTGAGCTGCTTTCCTCCTCCACGCCCTTCTGCCATGATGTTTAGCCTCCCTTCAGGCCCAGAGCCATGGAGCCCTCCATCTCCCTGAGACCTCGGAAACCATGTTCCAAAAAAACTTTTTCTCCTCTAAAATTGTTCTTGTTAAGTCATCTGGTCCTGCTGGAAAAAAAATAAATAAAAAAACCCTGACTAAAATATTTACATGATGCATTGAATACTGCAGCAAATTTTTTTTAAAAAATGCTTTTGCACAATCATAGAGTCAAAGAATTGTTAAGTAACCATTTAAGTCAGGAACCATCTACACATAGAAATGCAATTAATTTTTCCTGTTGAAGTGATAACCTGTGACTTCACTGAATCTACTTGTTGGTTCTAAAATTTTTTGTAGATTCCTTGAATTTTTAAAGTAGATGATCATGTCACCTTCAATTAGGAACAGTATTGTTTCTTCCTTTGCAATCCATATATCTATATATCTATCTATATCTTTATCTATATCTATATATATATATCTATATCTATCTCTCTCTATATATAATCTAAATTTTTTTTTTTGCTTTATTGATGCAGGTAGAACTTCCAATTTATGTTGAACAAGAGCAGAGAATAGACAGTCACGTCTGTTCCTGACTTTAAGGGGATAGACTCACCATTAAGTATGTTGTTGCCTCTGAACATTTTGTAAATATTGTTGAATTGAGGACATTCCCTCTATTCATAACTTGGTTAGAGTTTTTATCATAAGTGGGCATTGTCTTTTGTTGAATAATTTTTCAGCATCAATTGATATAACCGTATGGCTTTTCTTTTCTATCCTGTCAATGGTGGATTACATAGATTAAATTTAAATGTTGGACCAGCCTTGGACACTTATCCCATTTAGTCATGATGCAAAATTCATTTTTTTCCCTGTTAGACTTGACTTGCTCATGTTTTCTTGAGGGTTTAGTTTGGTCTATACTTATGAGAGATATGGGTTTATTGTTTTCCTCTTTCTCTAGTTTTGATAGGAGGGTAACATTCAAAAAATGTGTTGATTAAGTCCTCCCTTTGATTCTGTTTTTTGAGGAAAGAAAATGTGTCCATGGTTAAATTGTTTGGTAGAATTCTTCAGCTACACCATCTGGTCTTAGAGATTCTTTTTCGGAACTTTTAAATTAAAAATTCAATTTCTTTAATGGTTATGGGACTATTGAAATCTGTTGTTGAGGAATCTGTCCATTTCTTATAGTTGGCAAATTTATAAGCAAACATAAAGTTCTTAATAGTTCCTTAATTTTCTTTCAATGGCTTCAAGATCTGCAGTGATAGTCCCTGCTTATGTCCTGATATTAGTAATCTATCCTTTTTAATCTTTGTTAGTCTTATTGAAGTTTTATCAATTTTATCAATTTTAGTGACTTTTTCAAAGAAGCAGATATTTTGCTTCATTTATTTTCTTTACTGTTTTCTTAGTTTTAATTTCACTGATTTTTGCTTGTATCTCTATTATTGCCTTACTTTAGGTCTATTTTGCTTTTTTTCTAGTTTCATGACACAGAAGCTTAGACTACTTATTTCCTTTCTCTACCCTGAGCTATCAGTTTTCCTATCAGTACTGCGTTAGCTGCATCCCACATTCTTCTGTAGGCTGTATATCCATTTCTGTTAGTTCTACGTATATTTTATTTGCTTTGAGAAAGTGAAGCTTTCCAGGCTGGGTGATCTGTTGGGGTGGGATGCCCCTGGTTGGCCAGGCCAGCTGCTTATTGTCTCTAGGTAGGAGAGGGAGTCTAATTCCTAAAGGAGCAAAGACTCTTGTGTATCAGGTACTGGTGGCAGGATTCCCTGGGCCAGCTGCTCCCCTCTGCCAGGGGTCCCTCTGTGGAGGGAGGGGAATCTCAGGCCTGGAGGGCTACTTTGTTTTAGTAGGGCTGACAAACTTCTGCCTCGCCTGTTGTACCTGACTCACCTGGTGTTGGTGGTGAGACTCCAGTTTGGTTCTCTGGGGGAACAAACCATGTTGGACACCTTCCGTTGCCAGTTGTGGGTGGTTAATCTCGAGACGCCTGGCCGCTATGTGGTTCCCATGTGCAGTGTCTCTAACAGCTTCTCCTTCCTCTTTCTGCTTTCGCAAAGTATTTTCATTTCCTCCTGTGCTATTTCCAGGGATTAGAGTTGTACTTATTGGCAGGAAGAGGTGGGAGACATGGGCCTGCTCCGTCTTGTGTGCACGGGAAGTCAAATAGTGTATTTAAATCCCTTACTACTGGCCATTTTTCATGTACAATTAAAGACACATCCACTAGCAAAACGGTCAGTTGAGCTGTGGATCAATGGTGGTAGTGACTGTTTTCATCCTAGACTTGTACATTAGGTCAAATATTTGGCAGCATGTGGTACAATGATCCCCTCAGCCAAAGCATGTCCACTGGTGCCCCAAGAACCACACAGAATCCTGAGGTGGGTAGAGGTTGGGATGAAACCCTGCTGTTATCAGTGGACTCCTCAGCCAAAGAGAACAGCCGATTATCCATGTCCAGGGCCCTCCTGCCATGGCCTCGCAGGTGAGTTTGCAGGGTCTCGTGGGTAGCGTTCCTCACCCAGGCACCCTGACCTCCATGCTGGGGTCTGAGTGTCCACTGTTGCAGTTTTCCAGTGGTTAAGACACATAGGGTTCCATGAATGGGCCAGGGAGGGATACTTTAGTTTCAAATTAAGAAACCACCAAAGAATCTTGCTAATTTAGTAGTATATCAAATTTAGAATTCAGTTCTCTTTCAGAATTTACTTTTAGATTTTATTAAAAAAAAAAAAAACAAAACCTTATTTCTTAGAAAAGCATGAGCTCCCTTCAGACAACTAATAGAATACCTGCTGTATAATCATGCATTTAAAAGATGGAAAGATAACCCATATTTTGATGTAAATAAAGACAGAATTCAGAAAAAAAGCATTAAATATATTCAGTATAATGTAAGAGACCTTGACTTTACCACAAATTGCTTAATTGGAAAAGAAAACGTGTTCAAGAAAAGTTTTCTCTGATTAAAAAAAAAATAAATCTAAAATAACAGTAAGGCCAGATGTGGCGGCACACGTCTATAATCACGGGAGTATGAAGCAGGAGGATTGCAAGTTCAAAGCCAGCCTCAGCAACTTAGGAAGGCCCTAAGCAATTTAGAAGACCCTGTCTCAACAATAAAACATAAGAAGAGCTGGGGATGTGGTTTAATGTTTAAGCACCATTGGGTTAAATTGCTGGTACAAAAAGAAAAAAAAAATCAGTATGTAAGAACATGTTGATTCATAAAGCT
The DNA here is from genome assembly GCF_048772815.1 of Callospermophilus lateralis. NCBI lineage: Eukaryota > Metazoa > Chordata > Mammalia > Rodentia > Sciuridae > Callospermophilus > Callospermophilus lateralis. The sequence continues at coordinate 102,582,039 of NC_135318.1, read as the reverse complement.
AAAATGTCTCTTAGTTTTAATCCTTAAATACCCTAAATGAAATTCATATTAAATGAAAATACAATATTGAAAAGTCCATCAATGTGTATAAAAGGCAGTCAGCTACTCAAGTTCTACAGAGAACTCATATTCCTCAAATCTATTACCAGAATAGTAAATTGACCTTTTAAAATAAAATTTGTTGACTATTTTCTAAGATCATTACTTGTAGCAGTTGTTATCACTGGGCATATTATATCTTTTGTTTCTCCAATTGTTTTTATCATTAAAGTAAAAATATAAAACTTCTAAATCAATGTTTTATGACCCATTTTCAAGCTGATTAGTACCTTAGAAAAACCAAGTTCAAGATATAAAGTTGATGATTTCAGCCACTGTAAATGGTAGCAAATATAACAGATTTTTCCTGATTAAAATAATATGAAAGCCAAGTTATTTTTTTCTCTTTCTCCTATGAGCTTGTTTCAAATAACTCTGTTTTGTCTAATTTTTCTACAGTATGAAAACACCACAGGAATATAAATCTCAGTGAAGAGACTCCAAAGATTGTTATGGTTTTGTTTTCTAAGCCAAAAAAAAAAAAAAAAAAAAGTCAAAAATAGACCTTTGCTATAGAGATTAGAATAAATTCTCAAAACTTCATATTTTCTTTAGATAATTTCAGCGGGAGATCTTTCAGGCTGCGAGTTGTATACTTTTCACCCACAACGTACTTTATAAATTTACCTCTCTCCCCAGGGGTCACACACCTGCCCTGGAACCCAACCCCCAGCCCCATCATGCCAGCTCTCAAGACTGGACTATTCTGGGATCTTTCCCAGGCAGAATGGGAAGTTCCTTCAAATGCAGTGCGTTGTGTGCCCTGCAAGGGTCCTGCGGTGCCTCTGTGTGTCTGGATACTTCCCAGGAAGTTTGGATTCTGACCCTGAACTTTTCATTTTTCCAACAGTGGGACAGCAAGGCAGAATCAGCCAGGTGTCCCTTGGGACCCTTTCCCAGCCTCTGAGCAGCTCTGTTCTCTTTTCTTCTGCTGTCCAGGTTAAGAGGGGAAGGCGAGCCTGGCCCCGGAGCTGTGCCCAGTAAACCTGGGTGGACCTGTCCCGTTCTTCTACAGAACATTCACCAGCAGCCCAAATGCTGGTCTTTTGGCCTTTGTTTAAGGACTCCAGAGTCTTCTCTGGTTCACTCCTCACCCTAATGACATCATCCGAGGAGCACTGTGCTTTAGTCAGCTTTTTCGCAGGGTGACAATTGCAGAGGAGGAAGAGTTTATTTGGGAGTGCATGGTTTCAGAGGCCTCTGTCCTAAGACAGCTGGGCGCCAGGTGAGGCTGAAAGACAGGGAGGAAGAGCATGGAGGAGGGAAGCAGCTCATGTGATGATCCGCAGAGAGAGACTCCACTGGCCAGATGCAAAATATAAACCCCAAAGGCACGTCCCCCAGTGACCCATCTCCTCCAGCCACACCCTACCTGCCTTGAGTTGCCACCCAGTTAATCCCATAGGGAATTAACTCACTGATTGGGTTAATGCAATCATTTCTCCTATAAAGCTTCTTGCATTGTCTCACACATGAGCTTTTGGGGGACATCTCACATCCAAACCACAACAAAGGACAAATCAGGATTTCAGGTGGGGCACTGGGCTCTCTCTATCTTGTAGCCTTGCCTCCGTTACTTGAGAAACAGTCTTGGATTTTGAATCACCATTTTTAACATCCTTCATTCTTATTCTGGAGATTCTTCCTTTGTGGCCTGCAAGAAGCAAGAGACTTGGCACTTGACCCAAGTCTGCTTCAGGATGTGCCTCCTAGAGGGTAGTTCTTTGGACCTTTTGTTGAGCCTTGTTCTTCTCTGAGCACTGGTGGCAGTTTCCCTTCCATAATTTAATGAACTAGAAATAATTAACGTCTTTTGCATTCAACCTGCCAACAATGAATGACAGATGCAATAATTTAAATTTTTGGAAATTTATTATTTTTATACTTGTAAAGAGCTAGTATCGGGGCTGGGGCTGGGGCTCAGCGGTAGAGCACTTGCCTAGCATGTGTGAGGCAGTGGGTTTGATCCTCAGCACCACATAAAAAGTAAATGAACAAAATGAAGGCATGGTGGTCATTTCATGAACACAGTAGCCCCAAACCCAAATGGCAGACTTGCAGTGGGGGTTTTGCCTGAGAGCAATTCAGAACTCACGTGGTTGTGTGCTCCAGGGAGGGAGCTGGCCGTGATCCAGTGGTCCTCCAACACCTGGGCGATTCCTGGGCCACCATCTTGGAAGGCGTTTGCTCTCGGGAGGAAGAGATTTTGAGTTTTCGGATCTTGACAAAGGCTGTTTCTAGCGTAGACCCGCAGAGCCAGGGCCTTGTGTACAAACTACTCCACCACCTGATTTGGGGGGAGAAGCTGCCCTTTCTGCTTCTCGAGCTTTCAATACAGATCACCTCCTTCAGAGGAGCCCTTGACTGTGTAGGCAGACCCTCTCTCCCCTCCATGTCTCCGTGTGTGACCTTTCAGTACCTCAGGAAAACCTATTCGTACCTGTTAGACCAGCCTCAGCTTCCTGCTTAGCACCTCACTGATCTTGGGTGGAGGCGTTCGGGAGGCTGTTTCTTAATGACATGATTTGTTCAGGCCAATTAAGGATTGAAAAAAAATGACACGCCAGGATATATTTGGGAAAATATCCTGAGTGATTTTTTTTCTTAATTTCCTACCATATCTATTCATTAAAGTCAGCTCATTTTTAGCCTGGGCTTCATTCAAAGTGCTGAAATTATGCAGAGGATTCTCTGTCAGGCATCCTGGTGACCCCGAGAGAGAGAAAGCTCCGATCTCACTTTCAGGACGAGATTCTACTTGAGGAGATCTTACAGTCACACATGACCAAGGGGCAGTCCTACGGAACAGCTCGTAATCGAGTGTCAGCAGTCACAGGGACTTAGAAGAGGGGGACTGCTGTGGGTTGGGTAGGTAAGTGGAAGCTTCTGGAAGATTGTGGATTCAGGTGGTCTTGGGGGGAGAGGATGTGAGGGAAGCCCTGAGGGGAAAGAGACAATCTTACAGAGTTGGACGGGTGGACTCCTTGGAGCTGGGAGTTTGGCTGAGGCCAGATTCTGAGAGACTTGATTGTCAAGCTGAGAGAATCTTCCTGTTTTCTGTGAGGCTGGGGAACTTTGGGACGTTTGGAACTGATGGGTACAAGCTAAAACAAGGTTTGCAAATATCAATTTGCAAAGGGATGCTGAGTGTCGGAGCCGTGGTCAGGGCCACATGAAGGTAACGACTGTGTAAGTACGTGTGTGTAGGTGTGGGTGTGAGTGTGTGTGTGTGTGTGTGTTGGGGTGCAGGTGTGGAGATGGCAGGACCGCTGTGAAACTTTGATTACGACATTTCTGAAGAGTAAATTTTCATTATATTAAATACTGCATGAAATAGTAAAATACATGCATGTTTGCATGGGTATGAACACTGGGTAATTATGCTGTGTTCTGTGGGTAGGTTTCATTGTTCACACTGAATTTTTCTCTCTACTGGCTCTTTTAAGTATGGATTCATTTTATCCATGCAGGATTGAAAGCTGAAAATTGTGAAGCCCATATTTGTAAAAGTAGTGATTTGACTCTGGCCCAGATATTATTTGGCTGTGCTTGATATTCATCTTGAGAAAGCTTGGCTGACTATGTGGAATGACAGATGACTCTGAGGCCTCTGCTTTAGTGGACTAGGAGAACAATGACAGATGCAATAATTTAAAGTTTTGAAAACTTATTATTTTTATAGTTGTAAAGAGCTAGTCTTGGGGCTGGGTTGTGGTTCAGAGGGAGAGCACTTGCCTAGCATGTGTGAGGCAGTGGGTTCGATCCTCAGCACCACATAAAAAATAAATAAATAAAATGAAGGTATTGTGTCCATGAATGTGGTAAATAGGTACAATGGAGTATTACTCAGCCATGAAGGAGAATGAAATTATAGCATCTACTGGTAAATGGATGGAACCAGAGAACATCATGCTAAAGTAATATAAGCCAGACTGAGAAAGTCAAGGGTTGAATGTTCTCTTTCAAATGCAGAAGCTAGAGCACATAATGGGGGGGCAGTGGGGAGGTCAGATATGATAAAGATAGAGAGAAGATCAGGGGAATAGAAGGAGAAGATTAAGAGGGGAGGGGAACAGTGACAGAAAGGGGAGGACCTGCAGAATGAATTTGACAAAATGACGCTATGTGCATGTGTAAATATAGCAAGTGAATGCCACCTTATGTGTGTCTACAAAACACCAATTAAAATACATAAATGAGTGGAAGATATTCTAGTAAATTAGAATAAATGAGAAAAAACTAGAGAGGAGGGGAGGGAAAGAGGGGTCACCAGGGACTGAAGTGGAACAAAGTAAATTTTATGTACATATGATTATGTCAAGAGAGCCCAACAATTATGTGAAATTATAATGAGTGCACCAATAAAAACAAAGCAAAAAAAAAAAAAAAAAAAAAAGAAAAGAAAAGAAAGAAAAAAGAAAGAAAGAAAGAAAGAAGTGCATTAGACTGGAGAACCTCATTTAAAAAAAGTATAATTTAAAAATTATATTTGTATTCATGATATCATTGTTCTTTTGGAAATGTTAAAGCTAATAACATAACCAACATCATTTTTTTTGCCTACTTGTATGTTGTAACCATGTTATAAACCAGAAAAGGCTGTATGAATAAATGTTTCTTGAATGGAAATAAATAAATAAATGGATGATAAATGCCTGCTTTTGTCCGAGTCTCTGTTCTAGGATCTGACAAGAAAAGACAGGTGAGACCAAGAGGAAGACCATGGAAAAGACCAAAGTCAGCTCATCTTTCAGTCTGGGCTTCCATCAGGTCAGCCTATTAATTTTGCATTTTCTGAAATAATCTTTCATTCTGGTGTGTAGTCGATGTGAGGAACACAAGAGCAAATAATATGAAAACAAAACAAGAAACTCCACCTTTATGGTTTGTGTCTTAAACATCTCCCATGTGTTGAAGACTTACTTGGCCCCTAGATGATGACACTATTGGGAGGTGGTGGAACCTTTAAGAGGTGGGGCCTGGTGGAAGGAAGTTAGGTCACTGGGGGTGTGTCCTTGAAGGGAAGACTGGGAATCCAGCCCTCCTGTCTCTCTTTGCTTCCTGGCTGCCATGAATGGAGCAGATCTTCTACCACCAGCTCCCTGCCATGATGTTCTGCTTCACTGTGGGCCCAAAAGCAGTGGAGCGAATTAGCCATGTACTCCGAAATCTCTGAAATTTTGAGCCAAAATAACTCTTTCACCCTTTTAAGTTGATTTTTCTTCCATATTTTTTTTTTCACAGTGACAAAAGGCTAAAACCACCCACCTTGTAGAGATTTTATGCTCATTTAAACTCATTTGAATCTTATTAAACTTATTAGAAAAAAGAACAGTATACATGAAATTTAAAGAATGGAATGCTAGGTAACTGTTTCACAATTTCTATGAGTAACAAAATTGTGAGCGTGCATTTTAAACAATAAGTAGGTATTGAGATGCAAAATCAGTATAACGATGCTTTCTTAAGTAAAAGCATCCAACTTGCTGACATCAAAATTGAGTCATCCTTAGCTTAAAAGTTGATTCATTTCCTAATGTCCATCCCTCTGCTATTGCATTCAATTTTCTTTTGAAAGGAAGAGTTTATTCTACCTCTTAAACATAATTATAGGCTGGGAAGTTCCTGCTGCGGTCTACTGCTTACTTGGCCTCCAAAGCCTGGCTTCCCCAGTATGGTTCCTGTGGGCACAGGGCTGTGGAGGCTGCACAGCTTAACTTAAGAAAGTCCAGCTGAGGGGACAGTGTCTGGCTTGGGAAGGACTCTGAGGTCTTAAGTGGTGAAGGTCACACTCTCTTGTGGTTAGATTTTGGGCAGACTTTCAGGATTAATTACATTCAGTGCTTAAACGACACGCCATCTTTGATTTTACCAACCCAGGACTTGTTTTATTTCTGTAAAAGTTGAAATTTTGATATAATAAAAAAAATAAAAACTAAAAAACTACAGGAAACCATGGAGGAAGACCTTGAATCAGACCCCTTTGGTCATTCCCAAAGAAAGATACTCTGAATGTTGAAAGGTCACCGATAGCCAATTAGGCAAACCAGTGCTCTCCCCTGGAGCACTCAGTTCTTCATGGATTTTCTCAGTCACCAGGGACTGAGCGCTGCACATCCAGGTGGAAATAACCTGGCTAAATAGTCCTTCCTTTTGAAAAAGCAGGAACCTACTGAGGGATCAGAGAGATGTTAAAATAATCAATGTTGTAAGAGAATAAAGATAGATGGTGTCACATCACAGAGACTGGAAGGATGCTATTCCTTCTATGGAAGAGTAGAAAGGTTACTGACTCTTAGAATATCCCATATGCAAGATGGCATTTCTTCCGGTATCTAACAAGAAAATTTTTTTGTTTTCAGTACAAGAGAAGGGACAGAAAAATTAAGGATGGATGGGCCTGGCAGTACTATGCTATGGGTTCTGGAGTGAAAAGGATGGGAACTTGCGGAAGACATTTCCTTTGCCTTGCTGTGGAACTCTTTAATCCACTTCTGAATCAGCCTACAGCCTAGGAGCAAACCTGCCATCCCTGAGAACAGCAACCCACCCTACGCCCTCCATTTTTCTTGCTTTTCTCTCTGAGGGTATTTTTCTTGCCTCACAGATGCTTGCTTATCCTTGGATGGCCCCAACCCAGGAGGTCAGGAAGTGCCTGAGGTTCAGTGCCCCTAGGGAAACCCTCAGCCAGTTAGAAATGGACATCCGTGGAGCCACAGCTCAGCTTCCTCACCCCACACTCCACCCAGGAGGTCCCAGGGGGAGAGGGGTGGGGGAGCAGGCAGAGCAGTGGCTCCCAGGGAATTTCACCTCCTGATTCCCCGATTCTTTGACTCTGCCACTTTGCAGGGCGTTCAGGAGCTTTGCTGATGGGATCAGGCGAGGGACTGTGAGGTGGGGAGGCCATCTTGGATCACTCAGGTAGACCTACCGTTCTGACAAGAGTCTTCGTGGGGCAAAGGGGGAGGAAGGGAAGTCAGCATCAGAAAGAGACTTGAAGAAGGGAAGTTAAGCCTCTTCCAATCTGTTCCATTTGAAGGTGGAGGAAGAGGCTGCCAGTCAAGAGATGCGTGCGGAAGAAGATAAGGAGAGATTCTTCTCTGGAGAGCCCAGGAAGAAGTGACACACAGCTGACACTAGGTTTTCCAGGTCCTTGTCACCACGCATTACGACTACTAGAATCACAGAACGGGTCCCCTTGTTCAGTTTCTCTTTGTTCTAACCCAGCTCATACCCAGCCCTCCGGCAGCCCACACAGAAACCTTCAGTGGGTCTTTTGACATTGATATCACTTAATGAAATTGACTTTATTCACACACTCTGGTTTGACGGAAACTTTCTACCCTTTGACTATTTTATCTCCTCCTTTTCCCCTCTCACCAGTTTCTGGCAACTGCCAACCTTCAATTCTATGAATACGACTGTTTTAGATTCATCATGAATGTCTCATGTAATGTTGTATTTATCTGTAAGTCCTGGTGTTCTCAAGCTCTGAGGTACAGAAGATGCTCTTGGGACGTCTTCCTTTTTAAGGGTGAATAATATTCCTCCACATGGATATTGCACATTTTCGACCATATGGATGAAACCAGAGGATACAATATTGAGTGAAATAAGCCAGACACAGAAGGAAGATGCAATACCAAGTCCTCCGGCAGCCCACACAGAAACCTTTAACCTTAATCTTTTGACCTTGATATCAGATATTGACATGCTGAATCTAAAATAGTCCAACTTATAGAATGAGAAGGTGATGGTAGATGTCAGAAGCTTGAGAGAGGGAGATGTGGAAATATTGTCAAAGAGCACAGAGGGTTAGTTATATCAGATAAATAGTCTAGGAGAACTCTTGTTTAGCATAGTGCCTCTGTTAGCCATACTGTATTATACACTTAAATTGTGTGAAGAGTGTGGATTTGAAGTGTTCTTTTGTCATAGCAATAGTCATAATGTCAACTAATAAGGCAGGAGGAAACTTTGGAGGTGATAGACAGGGTTCTGGCATAGATTATGGAGATGGTTCCCCATGTGTATGCAGTCACCCCTCCCTGTCCACAGAGGATTTGTCCCAGGACCTCCTGTGGATAGCAAAATCCAAAATGTGCCCATGTTCCTTATATAAAATGTTTTATTATATGTCTATAATCATCACAATCCTCCCATATACTTTAAATTATTTCTAGATTTTTTAATGATACCTAATACAGTATAAATGCTGCATAAGTAGTTCCTGAACAAGGATTTAAAGTGTGTACATGCCCAGTACAGGTCTAGCTACCTACTACCTGAACAAGCAGCAAGGTGAATGTTGCTCAAACACAGTGGCACTGGAGAGAGACGGGCCTTCTGAAATGGCAGGATGCATACTTATCAATTCATTGGCTCCGATTCAGAATGATCTCAGTGTGTGGCAAATTCAAGTTTTGCTTTCTGAAACTTTCTGAAATTAAAAAAAAAAAATAGATTTGCTGTTGATCAATTCTGCAGATGCAGAGGACTGACTCTGCTTAAATCCAAGATCATCAGGTTATATGCATCAAATAGTTTTTCATATGGAAATTATACCTCAATAATGTGATTTGGCAAATATCTTTGGGGCCCTATGCAACATATTTAGAAACTACTTTAAATCCTCTCCCCAGATAAACTGGCTATTTTGCCAGTCCCAATTAATAGCCATCCAGGACCCAAGCCTGTTGCACGGTGACCAGACAGCTACTCCCACATAGAGATAGCATTTATTTCTCACAATTTGAATAGCTACCTGTTGCAATCTCCAAGGATTCATATTTCTTAGATCGATGTGGGCAAGTCCCCTGGAAACTCCTTTTTGACAGGTGGTTCTATTTCAGGGCCATCAAGAGACCTACCTTGTGCTTGTAGCAGCTCAGCGGGAGAGAAATGAACAGAGAGTGAGAAAGGCAGTCTATTCAGGTAGCATCTGCCCATCAAGAGCTGGAGAGCAATGAGGGGTCAGAGATTACCATAAAAATCTATAACCCAGGGAAGCTTCACGGTGGAGGCTGTGCAGATACCCAGAAGAACTCATCTGGAGGGGCCACTGAACTGCTCTTCAAGTGCAGTGTCTGTGAGAAGCTCTTCTGTCTTTGACTTTGTGGAAGCACAGCTATTAATTTATCAACATAAAAATGCCCTACATTTTAAACTTTCTGTGTGTGTCATAGCCCTTAAATGAAGGCTTACTTGGAAGTCCAGTATATAAGACCAATAAATGTGGTCGAAATCGGTAACCGTGAACCCCACATGTTGTATCTTTCCTTCCCAATACTGCCTGTCACTGGGACCAGTGAGCGGACCCTGTAGACCACAGTTCGAGTCTCACTGACCTGCAGAATGAAATTTACATTCTTCTGATGGGCGTGCAAAGCTTCAACAATCTAATTTTATTGCTCTGGTTATAAAAATCTCCCTAATCCTAGTGACATAAAGCGATGACTACTTTTGGCTCTTGGAACCTGTGGGTCTGCAGTTTGGAGTTGGTGTGGCAGGAGCGCCATGCCTCTGCCATTTGGGATGTTGGGAGCCTCACCTGAGAAGACTCTGGTGGCTGTGATTGGGGTCTTCGGGAGACTTGTTCCCTCACCTGTCAGATACCTGAACTGCCGTGAATCGAAGGCTGTGCTTATCCGGGAGTGTTGAGTAGAACTTTTTCACCTGGCCTCTTCATTTGGCATGGATTTCTTTCAGCGAGGCAGCTGGGTTTCCATGATAAGGATTATGTGAAAAGTGAACATTCCCAGAAATACAAGCAGAAGCTGCGTGAACTTCTAGGAATTAGGCCCAGAGGTCTCACAGCCTCACCTGGGTGTAGCTTTCTTGGTCATTCTGGTCATAAACATCCACTCGGCTTCCTTAGGTTGGGGTTATTTGACAGTAGGAATGTCTACGTTGCGTTGTGGGATGAAGTTGCTGATGCTGTCATCTTTAGGAAACGTAATCTGCCACAGTCCACTCTCTGCGTGCAATTCCTTGTTCATGCAAAGTGCACAGGCCCTTCCTGAATTTCAATATTTATTTTTCAGTTTTCGGCGGACACAACAGCTTTGTTTCTATGTGGTGCTGAGGATCGAACCCGGGCCGCACGCATGCCAGGCGAGCGCGCTTCCGCTTGAGCCACATCCCCAGCCCACAAGCCCTTCCTGAAAACCTCCAAATCTCATCCCGTGACAATTCTAACTTAAAGGCAGGAATCTCTTCATGTCAATCAGATCTGGATGAAGATGAAGCTCCTTGAGTCTAGATCCTGGAATACTATTCCTTAAGACAAACCCCATGTCCCAAACTCCCCACAAACAGTTGTGGAGGCATTCATAAGATAACCACAGTAGGCATGACAGAAGACCAGAAATGATGGCAGATGTTGAACTTTTCAGCTCTTTATCCATTCCTTTCTAGTGCAAATCTTGTATTTTGCCTTAAAGGTGCAATGCCTCCGTAGGTTTTTCTGCTTTTGTCATAAAGTTCTTCTAGCTAGAATAATCTCTCCAACTCTCTTTAATTCTTCCCTTCTGGTCAAAGCCTGTTTCCATTCACATCCCTCATTTACACCTATCTCTGGAAATGTCTGTGATATTCCAGTGCACAGAGATCTCTCCATGCTCTCAACTCCTGAGTGCTTACCTTACTCTATTCCATGCATTTTGTCTGGGCTGGGAAGAAAAGAAGGAGTGAAAACAGACCCAGGTTTTATCCCCAAGGAGTTGATAGACTGGTGGGAAAGAAAAATGTCGATTAAACAATTGCACAAACACAAATGTAATAGTTCAGCGGTGCTCATGCATGTCTATGAGGCTATGAGAAGCTGTCAGAGAAAACTGGATCAGTAGAGAAGTGCAGGACAGGCCTTCCCAGGGGTGGGGTGATGGGCTAATAAAGGGAAGCAGTTAGTGAAGGAGGAATTTAATCAATGGGGAAAATGGCTGGGGACAGGAGGGAGCATGAAAAGAAAAAGAGAGAGGGCTAGAGAGGTGGGTGGAGATGTGCACCCAATAATGGCAGTCCTTGGGGCATTTAAATTGAGGTGGAGTGGAGTGGGACTGGTTGAATTGATCAGATGTAGGGAATGGGTCAAGGTGGATCCAGATGTGAGTAACCAAGTTCGGAAAACCAAGGAGTACACTCCAAAACGTATTGGTAGTTGAAAACACTTGGCTTCCTCCACATGCATTAGACACTTGAAGTCCACACCACCTTGAGACATCTCATTTTTCATGGCTTTAATTCCCCATTAAATCCACTGACTTATCTGGTCACACAAGATGTTGGCTTTTCCAGTCAAACTAGATGGCAAAACCCCTGAGGTTGGACGTTGCATTCATATATTTGTAAGTGACCAACATGTGGACATACAATTAACGTTCAGAAATCTTAGCAGTACTCACAGAAATCGTCAAATTGGAATCTGTTACACACAGGTAATCTCGGGGCCACTCCTAGAAGTATCAGTAACTTTTCAGAATCAATGTAAGAAGTGTGCAAGAATTATCCCTGACAGTCTGGCCTCTTCAGAAGGAGTTGACTCCCTGCAAATCTCCATGGACAGACTATGGCCTAAGCCTTGAAGCCATCAACCCTGGTCGATCGCCAGGCTTGGACTCCAGCCCCAGGATCCCACCATGGGAGGAGATTACACAGCCCAGAATCTGGCACTGAAAGATGTCTGGAATCTGCCCTGTGAATGGGCTCTTAACAACCTGTCTAGTCACCCCTGATCCGACTGGAGAACTTTGTCCAATGCACACTTGGACATTTGGAATGATGCCCTCCAACCATGTGCCCAGATTCTACGGCAGTTATCCCTGTGCGACAACCCATTGTGGCCATTTAGAAGCAAATCCAGGGGCTAAGATCAGAGTTCTATCCTGGCAGAGGACAGAATTACATAGAAGCTGGATCGTGGGCCTTCGGCATAGGTGGACACGGGCTGCTCTTGAGAATAAAGCTCACGAAATCCTGAAGAGCAAGTGGAATCCTTTGGTAGTTTAAGCTCTGCAGGGAGTCACCTTGGAGGGGAAAGATTCAGTCAGGGGAAGGGGAAGCTTCCGGCATTCCTTCTGGAGTCAAAGAAAGAAGGAAAGGTGGGGGCGGTATTTGAGAAGCCCTCTTTGTGATACAGGGGACATCTTCAGGATGCTCACTTGGTGTGTGAGTCAGCTTTTTGTTGCTGTGAGCAGAATATCTGCTCAGTGTCGGAGGTTTGGCTCATTCCACAGCTCTGGGCCCCATGTGAGGTAGAACATCATGGCTGAAGGGACAGCAAAGGACATGTCCCAGCTGGGCACATGACCACAGGCAGCGGAGAGAAAAGAACTCTGCTCACCAGGGACAAATTACGAGCTCCCAAGGCCCACACCCTCCTCCAGTCACACTCTGCCGACAGTTACCACCTGGTTAGTCCTGGTTAATCCGTGGATTGCTTAAACCTCTCATAATCTAATTATTTCACCTCAAAAATTCTTGCATTGTCTCACCCATGAGATTGGGGGGAGGGGGTGGATATCTCCTATCTAAACCAGGACACTTAGTGTATATTGAGGGAATATTAGGGACATGCCTGCCACTGGGATGGCACAGATGAGAACCCCAGAATCGTATTCTGTCCTTGTGAGACAAGGTAATAAGACAGGGTCTGAAGGATGGCTCCTGGGTGTCAGCTGCCCAACTTCTGGAGTTGCCAGAATTCTCAAGGCGCACCTCAGAATCAAGACAGGGGCATTACGTTAGCACTGCTGATATGGCTGGTTATACTCAAGAATTAGGATGTTTGACATAATTCAGTCAGACAACGAGCCCTTTCCTGTGCAAGCAGTATAGCCCTGGGCCATTCTATGTAAGACTCACTGGCCTTTAATGCTCACATAAGAGGGAAACTGAACCCTGGAATAGCCTCATCAAAGACAATCAGTACTCACCCCAAACTGGGTTGCAGAATGGAGCAGTTGCCTAAAATTATATAAGGCTTGAACATTCCCATGACTGCAAGGGTTTATAGTTCCTGTGTCTCAGCTGTTTCTTAGAGGCCCATAGTCAGGTGTAGGGAAGTGACTTGGATCAGCACAGTTGCAGAAAATTTTATCCCTATAACCTGACTTCCTCCAACAACTGGGATATATGGACTGTGCCTTCTGCCAGATGCTGGGCAGACACCAACTTGCAGATGGTACTCTCTCTTGGTAGAATGTTGAGTGCAATGTGTGTGTGAAGGTTTTCCTTTTCACCAGGTTCCCAATAGGTTCCAAATCCACCGGAAAACATTTGGAAGTGGTGCTTTCACAAAATGAAGAGATGCTGGCCTATGACACACTCTTCCCTGGATAAGGCATGTCTCCCAACTTTGTTCTCAGACATAGCTGTCTCCTATAAGCCAGCTGCAGCCACTCAGCCATTTCTAGCCATATCTAGCGCATTATGTGACTATGTCGATAACTAGCCTCATACATCTTGGAAATTTAAATGGTAAGGGTTTGCTGACTGAGTGGGATTTTATGCTTTGGAACATCCTTTGGGTTGGAGTCATAGACAGAGGGGTAAAAATATCGTACCTGACTCTGATCTCAGAAAAGAGTTGCTCTCCTGCAAATCTCTATGCAAAGTGGGTCCCAGTCCAGTGCTTATGACAATGAATTATAGACCACTGCAGGGGTTGGACTTTAATGCTTCCCATTCCCAGAGGAGGTGTAAACACTACTCCTAACCTCAGCCATTGGGTTGGCTGGAGGGGCAGGAGCCAAGGTTTGCACAAGTCATTCTGCTTCTGTTTCCTGGCCCTCGATCCCGTCAGGGGAGGAGCTGGTACTTTTCTAATGATGCATCATTAGAAAAATACTGAGAATGTCGTCCTTTTGATTTATCTAATTGCTAGCCTACAGTTTCTCTTGACCAACACAAAGGACTCTTGAAAGTCACACAATTATTCTTTGCACTGTTTTTAATGTTTCAGAAACTGCACATAAAACAACAAAAGCGATGCCCTATCTGCCTCTTTTGTGGCCTGGCCAATAAATACATATCAGGTGTCAATCAACTGGTGTGCCTGGCAAAGTTAACCTGTGATCCGAGGTACAGCAAGACAGCTGAGCTGTCTAACACTCGATGGCCTCCACTTTCTCACGTCCCACAATGAGGGACAGTGGCACTCGTTACTAAATACTCATTTCTCTTGTCTTGGTACCTTGTAGCATTGGGTCCCCCCAGAGACTGGGAGATATTTTGAGATGCCCCTGTGCTAGAGGGTCAATGACTTACTTGGTGACCTCTGGGGGGACCATGCACTGGAAAATTTGTCCATCCACAGAATTTGTCATGATGAGGAGCTGTGGCCAGAACAAGGAACAAGACAGCAAAAGCATTACATTTCGTCTCAGACATCAGGAGGCTTATGAGTTGATTAAAGAGGCGAAGTCGGTATGCAAAAGAAAAGTAAGTAAAGAATGATATAGAAATTTCCAATCCAGGGTTAGGTTGAGGATGAATGAATCGCAGGAATCATAGCACTTGGTCTATGTTGAAAAGAAAGAATGATTTAATGTCCCTTAGATGTGAAGGAGTGTGCTAGCCAGTATGACATTGAAGGCTGTAATCAAACTATTACAGATTTCCATGTATACTATTAAACAGATATTGACTTTCATGAGGTTATATCAAGATTTATTGGCCCAAGAGGTAAATATTGACTGATAAGATGTTGAGGTCAATAATTACCTCCAGGGACAATAAATCTTTATATTCACAGACACACAAATTCAATAGTCAGTGTGGTTTGTTAGATTAAACACAAATTCTAAGTCATTAGATATATCTGGAAATACCTTTTCATAACCATGAATTCTGACAGTTTATAATTCATCTTAAAACAGCATACTTTAAATCAGATCTGATAGACGTCTAGAAGAGAAAGTTAGTTTTATTTTTAATCATAGCCTTCTGGATAAAAAATCACTTTATATATTTCTTCAGGTTGCCTAATTCTATTCCAGAACTAGACCCCTGATTGCCACACGGTAGGCACTCCATATACCTTTTTTTAAAAAAAAAAAAAAAATGAAATTACTCACATGCAATTTGGCATTTAGATTCTTAATTAACAACAAAAGCTGATTTTAAAATGTATGTTATATAACAATCTTCAAGTTTTTACATTCACTTACTTCTTCATTACAAAAATATTTATTCAGAATTGATTTTAGGGTAAAGAAAATATCAGGGAGAAGATCATTCCACTGATGAACTTAGAATTTGAATGGTTCATATTAGTTCTCTACCTCAATTTACTCAGAATTTTATTTGAATCAGTCAGTAAATTTTCAGTACATCTAAGTTTGATGTAATTGAGAATTTAAGTTTATAAAGAATGAAAATACACTCAACACTGAAGTTGGAAGAACTAACTCTTATTTAAGTAATCACTTATTTTGAGAGAATGTAAGCAATTGCTGATAATATCAAGGTCAAGACTACCTCGCCTTATGCCAGGGAGATGGCACCATGTTTAGGACTGACTTTGAGACTGCAAGCAAAACAAAGATTTGGTGTACAGATGAATTCTCTTGCTTAGAGAAGTCACAACAATGTGATGCATGAACTCTTTCTTAAATGCTTAATAGGGGTTGTCCTTGCCCATCCTCTCCCAATGTCCAAACTTCTGCCACCTGGACAGCCACTTCACAGTCCCCCGCTCTCAATTCACAGACATCCTTCTTAGCCAAGAGCAGAGGATTGGCCCTGACAATGGCCACAGGCAACAGCACTACACTGGCCATTGGGTATCATGTGCAAAATTTAAAAGATGTTTGAATAAAAGTAAAAGTAGTGATCAACACATACCCATATGCCATCCTGATTGGATTTACCACTGTTAACGATGTGTCCATTTTCTACTGTTCTTCGAGACAAAAATGCAGGATTATAAATAACAATTGAGTTTAGTTTCATTTCATCAGTATTATGTCCCTCATTAAAGGGCAACCACTCTGATACATTTGGTATCGCTTCTTCTAGTATATTTGTCTACCTTAAAGTACACACACACACACACACACACACACACACGGCATTTACAAATGTCTTGAGTGTACTACATGTATTGTTCTGCATCTCTCTTTGCACACATTATGTTTTTAATATCTAGTCAATAAGCTTTTAAATAATTGGTGCATCAGCTGAATTCCTTAGGTAGCTTGAGAATGGGGGCGGGGGGAATCACATTCAAATACCTTCTCTGTTTCACCAAATATTCGTTCTTACGTTAGCGTTTCTGAAACTGAGATCCATATGTACTATGGAAATAGAAAGGGCCTTAGGGAGACATGTTCATAAACTCTTGTTTGTGTGTGTATGCTTAAAAATGTGTATTTACATATGTTTTTTAGAGGCACCACAGCTTTCATTAAACTTAAAGGAGTCCATAAGCTCCAAGTTTTGGAACCATTGTTTTAAGAGCTCTGTTTAATTTCAGTGTCAAAACTCAGGTAATGTGTTGATCCTTGAAAAATGAAAACTAAGTCTGTGATGAAATCTCCTATGTTAGAAACATATAGGTGATTTTTAAAATTTATGGATATAGCGTCATTATTCATACATAGACATTAATTTTCATAGAGACATTTAATGAGCCAGATATAAACACTTAATCCACAAAATCATATAATTACATCAATAATTACATCATTGACTGTTTACAAATAGTAGATATCTATTATTATCTTGTGCAGGGATCAACGAGGGTGATTTTATAATTATTCCTACAAATTATCACCGATTAGGGATGCTGAAACCCAGGGAATTGAGAAGTTTCTATATAATCACTGATTTTGGATTTAAGGGCATTCAAGGGTTGTGAAGAAATATTTTAATGGTTAGTTTTGATGAGGCAGGTGGGGAAGAAATGTGGTCTTTCTTTTAAGTCCTGATAAGATTTGGATATGAAATTTGGGAAAATCAAGTACTTTCTTGTTATTTCCTAAACCTAATTGGTGTAGGAAAATCTTAATCTGTGAATCTGAAAACATGATGCAAAACATTTCTAACAAATGTTGGATATTTAATTCATTCCACTTTCTGGCCATACACGCAAACGCAGACGTCTAACAAATATGCTTCCAGCATGCGAGTCTTGGGGCACACAGATGGGCTTGTCCACACTGAGCCATTATATGCTGTTAATCTGGAAGCAATGAGGTGGTTGGGAGGACATTGACCTTGTATTTTTGTTTCTTAATTGCTAAAAAGGAGCTCTGAGAAAGAGCTTCCTCCTCCACTTGAATAAATCATTCGGTGACTTTTGGGAAAAGAATTTTAGAGATACAAACTGTAGAAGATCATCTTGCCCTATTTTTGTAAGTTTAAAAAGGACATGAAAAGATACTGCCAGTGGTGGGTTCCTTGGGATTGAAGACCCTGCGTTCTTGCTTCTCCTCTCCACAGAGCTTGGTGTACCTGTGACTCAGCCCGTGACTGCGACCAAGTGGGGCCCTAGTTAGTCCCTGAGGGAGAGAGAGAGAGTGATTATAAAAGAGCAAGATAGACCTCTCCACACTTTCTGGCTTCCTGTCTTCCGATTTGGTCTGTCCTGATTGCACACTATTTGCCATGATGTGATATAGTCAGAGGGGCCCTCACGGAGTCAGTGCTAGGCTGTTTGGATTTTTAGCCTGGAAAACTAAGAGCTAAATAACCCCCTTTTCTTCATTAAGTACCCAGCCTCGGGTATTTTGTTATAGCTGTTCTTTTTCAATCCCAGGATCTCATCCCAGTATCACATTCCATTTAGTCACAATGTCTCCCAAAGTTCCTCTTGGCTATGACAATTTCTCAAGATTTCCTTGCTTTTTTCTTGATGACCCTGAATGTTTTAAAATATACTGGCCAAATATTTTGCAGAATGCCCCTCAACTTAGATTATCTGATTAGACTGGTGTTACAGGTTTGGGGTGGAAGAACACAGAGGCAGCAGACTGTCACCATGACTTACCACTGGTTATGTTGACCTTGATTGACATAGTTTTTGTCAGGTTTCTCTACGAAAAAAACCTTCCCACCACACCATTCAATGTTATAGAGAATTCATAAATTGGGTTGAATTCTTCTACAAGGGAGATTTCTCTCTCCCGATTTTTATGTATTTGGCTTTCATATTTATTGTTTTATCACATTTATGTCAGCATGGACCCATGGATACTTATTTTATGCTTTGGGCTATAACGCAGCACTGTTTTGTCGCGCCGATCGCTCCAGCTTTGGTCATTGAGGGTTATCCCAGTTGGCCTCGTGCTCTTCTGACATTCTATCAACAGCTGTGGGTTTGTTTTTGAATAACTCCTTCCTTTCTAGCACCACGTGTCGCTCCAGTCTGGTCTTGTAGATTTCCTGCCCCGATTCTGGACTTCTGACTCACTTCCCATATTTATTTGAAATGTATTTTACAGTGGGGTACTATGTGTGTGTGTGTGTGTGTGTGTGTGTGTGTGTGTGTGTGTGGTCAAAACCACTGTCTGGATGGCTTCCACTCACCGCTGGGTTCTTTCCACACTCTTCTGGCTGCTCTGTGCCCAGGGAAGCAGCCCTGTCTGGACCTAGGAAGATGATTTTGAAGATGGGGCTTTCCAGTAGAAATGGGAGGGAGCAACCACAGTGGTGAGCCTAGGTTACATCCCTCCACTCTCTTTCTGAAGTGGGGGACCTCTTGGGCTTGCCTCATGACTCGCTGAAGGTTTTGGCTCCCATTAGACAATCCTCTTCACGTGGCCTCTCTGTGGATACTGCCCCTACTCTCTCCCACCTCCCCGGACCCTACCTCCGTGCCTTGGCCTGCCTAGTTACAGGGGTAAGAGTCCTCCTTGTCTCTAGCCCAGGGACACTGCTCTGGATCTGTGGTTTCTGTCTGTCTCACCCTTACGCTCATAAAGTTAAAAATAAATAAATTAAACTCCCAAAGAATCCTAATGTGGTTATCATCTATTTTCAGATGGTAAGTTTTCCAGTATCTTTTTGGAATGAGGTAAGAGGATGTTCAAGGAAGTTAGGAAGAAATAAAGGAGGGACAGAGGGAGAGAATGGATCACAGAGTGTAGGAGTGAAGAAGAGAGAAGGGAGGAGAAAGACTAAGAAGATCCAATCCATTTTGTGATAAATTGAAGGAAGATACTTAGGATCCGTGACAGAGAACAGGTTTGCAACTACAGCCAATTTATTCCTCACATGCTAAATAACAGTTTTAAGTCCATGTGGAGCTAGACCGTTTTGTTTTAGAATTTAACTTTAGAGCTAATGATGTTAATATGTGAAGTTATTATTAATAATTCTTACGGTATCCTGACAATGTGTTAGACACAGAATTCTCAAGTAGATTAAGAGCAAACGTTTCTTATTAGTATGAAACAACTGTGCAAGTTCCATATTTCTGCATTTATGAGGATTCATACTTTCATTAGCATTACTTTGGATATCTTCTTAATGAAGGAAGAAGTCTTATCCTAGACAATTTTTTTTAGTGTTTTCAATAAATGTGACATATCTTGCTCTTGCTTAAAAGAATCCAAGTTGTTTAACATGTTCCTGTTGAATTATAACATTTCCCAAAAATACTGAAATGCAAACACAGTTAACTACGTATAGCAATATATTGATGCATCTTTTATTGCATTCCAACTATGTACAGGGCGATTAATATAAACTGTGAGTTTTATTGATGAGTGAACTGGATGCAGAGAGACTAAGTGACTTGCTAAAACTTACACGAAGACCATAAAGGCAGAAACTGAATTGCTGAAACTGGAATATGGGTCTTCCTAACTATACAATCTGTGATCTTTTAATCACACCAATAGTTATTATTATCATTACTCTTTGGGGGCAATTAATTCAGAAGCATTCAGCATGCTTAACCTGAAAATTCATTTCTGTGATTTTTTTATAGTGTTCACTACATTTTTAGTTAGAATTGAAAGCACTATGTTTCAATGAACCAAAACTCCTTTTGAAAACTTCTAAAGTAGAACAGTCTAGGACTAATTCTCATATAAGAATCAGACAGAATTGGTTTTGATTACCTCTCAGTATTTAGGTATTTAATTTTTATTTTATTTAAAAAAAATCAAAACCGTATTTGTGGGAGCAAGAAATAAAACCAGCATCCCCTTCTCTTCCTGAAATGTTGAACTGTGGTCATTTACTTGATCCAAGAGAATGGAGTAGGTGGTTTTCATCTGAGGAAAGAGCTGATTTGCATACATTCGGTATGAGTTTACTCAGGGCTATTAAGACCAGTATTAACGGAGACATTGTCTAGGACAACTCCTCATCTTAATAATGATGTAGTTACCACCTGTAATTTGGTTCTTTTTGTGTGTGTATGGGATGGAGGAGACGGTGCTGATGATCAAATTCTGCATGCTAGCAGGTGCTCTAGCACTCAGTACAATCCTCTGCTTCCAATGTGGCTCTTTATTTCATTCACTTAACAAATAATTTTTAAAGTCTTTTATTTTAACCTGTGTTTTGGGGGTTCAGATGTTCTACCAGGCTTTGCAACAAAAGAGATGACCTTGTTATATGGAAATGCAACCTTTACTTAGTAAGGCTGGTTATTATTGTGACTAAACTTACTTTTCAACTCTTACTTTTCAACTTTTCAAGATTTCAGTTTGAGACAGGTCTATTTTTAAAAAATTCTGTACACATTTCCAACAGAAGTTGTAAATGGCTCTGAGACCCTCCTAGAGGAACAGGAACAGGATGAAAAAGTGCTCTGAGTTCCTCCTATGGCCAATGCTGCCATCCTTGCAAAATAGAGGAGCCTGGGAGTTGGAGGAGGTGGTGACTTTCTCAGGACCACAGGACCCAAACAACCATGGGTCCTTACTTAACTCCCTTGCTTCTGGGTTCATTCAAACATGATACTGATTTGTATAGTACTGTGCTCCTTCATTTCTTCCTGACTTCCTCGAACGCATTCTTATCTCATTCCAAAAAGATCTTGGAAAATAGACTAGGAGAGCAATTAATTAATTCGTTGGCTCATTTGATTAACAAATACTTATTGACCATCTTCCTTGGGGTGAGCCACGGCGTGCGGCTACACCCTCGTGGGGCAGGGCATCTATTGTGAGCAGAAGAGACATGTGTCTCACCTGGTGGCACTTCAGACCAATTATGTTCTAAATCTACGGTAGGATATTCACTGGTAAGCAACTCTAACATAATTCCTTAAGTGAATTGATTCACAAGTATGGGGGAAATGCAACCAACTGGTAAATAGGGAACAGACCAAGGACATCCTAAGAGAGAAGATCAGAGTTTTCTAATATTGTGTGGGAACAAGTGGGCCTGGTTAGGATGCACAGATCAAATTGAAAACCGAATGACACTTGGGAACAGTCCAAGGGAGCACCAGGGTGGGCATGGGCACACCTATTCGTGCACAAGGAGTGGAGCACGTCAAGTCCCAGAGGCTATGTCACAAAACAGAAGAGAGAAGGAATTTTCTAAAGGAAATTTATAAACTTGTGAAGAAATAAATGATAATATTCGTTTCATCCTGAGTTGGTGCCAGTGATTGCTAAGCACTTTACTTGTATTAATTTCTTGAATCCTCACCCCACATCGTGAGATCGGGGAGTGCAGCTACCATATCTTCACAGAAGAGGGGACGAAGGATCACATGGGTTAAAAAAATCTCACCAACATTGCGTACAGGGGGATTGATGAGATGGAACTCAAGCCAGGGTGCTCGGCGCCAGTGTCCCCGCACCTCGTCACAATCCTACATTCTTTCTGAATGGAAAGCAAATAGTGGGTATTTTATGCCCCATATTCCTTCCCCGTATTTGGAGTTCAATTTCTACAGTTGGGAAAAATTACTCAAACCCCCAATTTGAATTTATGCCTTGTCATACTGTATTTGCTTAATGAATGCAACCTCTGTATTTCCTTTCATTTGTGTGGGTTTATGAACGTCAGCATCATACTTTATATGTGGTTTGCTTTAAAAAAAAAAAAAAAAGCCTAACCTGTCATAATTAAAGATACCTACTTTGGACAAAAAACACTTCTCTCCTACTTGTAACAATCCAGCACTAAATATACCCAAATAAATAAATAAATTAAAGAAAATAACCCAGGAGCCGAGACAAACAGCACTTTATCCTCTTAATGCTCCTGCTACTAAATAACTCTACCTTGCCCAGTTTCTGCACTGCTCTTCTTCTCCTCGGTTTTCCCCTGTATCATTTTTGTGGCTGCTTCATTTCTGCTTAATATTTGCTTATTTTTGTTGAAGTCCCCAGTGCAGAAACCCACAAACCAAACAAATACTAATGGAAAACTCGGAGCAGCTCAAATGTCCTTGGAGACACTCAATTTTTTTTTTTGTTTGCCACCATTTGTCATCCTCTGCTCAGAGAGATCAACAGTTTTTAGCACACAGATCAATATTCTCTTAACCCAGACCTAATCTGAGGAAAGCTTCCCCGTGTTTCACCTTGGCCTACTCCTCTTTACTCGAGTTGCCCTTTTTTTTTTTTCCGAACCCCCCTCCCCCCGCGCCCCCCCCAGCAATAATTTTGTCTGAGTAAGACAGCAATTTTTCATCCTTTGGTCAAAACTGGTGACAAAAGAGGGAATAATGGTTGCTGACATACGAAATGATAGATTTGACACATGGCGTGCTGAGCTGGGAGCTTTCACGTGCCAAAGGAGAAAGACAGATAAGCAAGACTCCTGGTTCTCCTGACATCCCTGGCTCCCCCAGCCCAGCCCACCCTCTACTACCAAAGCAACCTCTGCGGGGTTTTTTTTTTTTTTTTTTTTCCCCTTTCGATTCTTTTTCCCATTTTTTTTTTTTTTGGCCTTTTCTTGAAGAAGTTTTGTCTCTGAGTAAGAAACCAGTACATGCTGGGCTCTCCTGCCCAAAATAAACATTTCTCCTTCCTGCAAAAATGATCAATCTCTGCCCTTTTCTGTAGCACAGTGAGGGCAATACAGCCTGCTGCTTGAGGAAATATTAACAAATATAGCCAGTGAGAGGGAAACAGATGGGACGAAGAAATTGAACCAGCAGATTTCTGGACGGTGTTCAATGCGAGGAGTTTTATAATACGGAAACAGAACTGCTCTTTAATTTTTGTGAGCATCAATAGTCAGGAAACAGCTCTCTCCAGCCTCCTGGTCTCCTATTAAAGACCTCCACACAGGGGCACAAAAGGGTCCCTTTCTTAACCATTCTGGCAAAAGCAAATGAAGGCGTACAAAAGCGAGTGCCAGGCGGGAGTGCGAAGGCGTGCTCGCGGCTGGGCTCTGGCTCCTTGGACAGACGTGGTGACCTGCATGCCACAGAGCCGGGCTCCAGCCCGGGATCCCCTTACATCTTTACGCACAAAAGCTTCTTTCAGAATCTAAAAACTCACCAAACAGGGACAATTTTTACTCCTGCATGGGCTCCTTTGGAGCATGTGTTCACATTTGTACCATGTGTCAATTGCCTGCGTTTCAGAGTTATTTGTGTTCTTGGGATTTTGCAAAAGATCTCCTCCGTGGGTCACCAGCAGCCTGTAAAAGCAAGTGCCATCTACCTTCCAAAGCCTGCTGTCCCCTCCGCTCTGCTTTCTTGGACCAAGGTGTTCGCTGAGTGGGAAGCTACAGCTTTCTCACTGTTAGAGCATCTAGATGGAAATGTCATTCCCCCTCCCCTCCCGCCCACGGAGAAACACAAATATCCTCAGGTGAACAGCGTTTGCAAAGTCACAAAACAGCTACTGGGTACTTTTCGTTGAAAAGATAAAGTTTGGGAAAGAATTTTTCAACCTTCTTCCCCAAAGTGGTGTTGTTGTTGAAAACCTCCAACCTCTCCAAGTTCCTGCGTGCTCTATCCACCAGGAAAAGATTATAGAGACATGATCAAATACGGGTTTTTAATCCAGGAGCCAGTTTTCTTTCTTTTCTCCCTGCCCCCTCGTGTGTATGTGTGTGTGTGTGTGTGTGTGTGTGTGTGTGGAGGGGGTGTTGATGAAAAAACATTTTTCTAGGAATATATAATCCGGCACATTCTATAGTATTTTTCACAGTTTCTTCGTGTTTGACATTTTAGCCAAAATTATTTGGATGGGAAATCAAATTGACAAATTCTGATATTTTGCTTTCAATGACGGAAAGTAATAGAGAACTCTCTTCTAAAAAAAAATAAATAAAGGAAAGGAAAGTTTTGGAGGTACAACTTTATACTAATTTTTAAAAACTCTGAGATTTAGTACCAATAAACAAATGATCCAAACAATGATCATATTATGATTATAATAAAATGAAATGGTTTATTAATAATGAACAAAATGATAATAAAATGATTTTTTTAGATGTGTAAAACATCTTCAAATGTGAGCGATGTGAACCTAAGAAAGTAGGTGAAGTTAAATGATTGAACACTAACAGAAGTCAGTTTCCCATCATGAGAAGCTTTAGGTAGAAAAAAGTACAGAATAAACAGTTGGTTCAATTCTTTTCCTCATGAGCAGAATTTCTCAGCAAATTGCCTCAAGTTTTTACTTGTTTATTTGCTTGTTTTCAGTTAATTGTAAGGTCATGATTTAGGGTGCATTTCTTTAGTCTGGGAACCCCTTAGTGAGGACGGCAAGGTGTTTTTTTTTTTTTTTTGGCTTTTTTTTTTTTTTTTCTCTAATAGCAATTTCAAGTACAGGGTTGCTGAAATGTAGAATCCGTTTTGAACATGCACCCCGAGGCCACAGGACAATGAAGAACATTTTGAAGGAGTCGATAAAATAAAAATAAAACCACACTACCATCCTTTGGAAAGCAGTAATATTGCTCTTAGTGGCCTCCCCCTCACCTTGGCCTGTTTTCCCATCTGTAAGATGATCTCCCCTTGAGCCGGAAGGACGCTGGGGGCACAGAGCTGAGAGGTGCCCCCACCTCAATCGGAGGCTTTTTTTTTTCTCCTGCAGAAAAGGGATCCCCTTCCTATCGGAGAATCTGTAGACACTTTTTGCATTACTGCTTCATCCTCCAAGAATTCTGCAATGTGGATGGTTTGGTAAAAGTACCCCGTTGGTCTCCCACAGGCTCCATCCTCGTAGAATACAAAGAGTTAAGACGATGTTTCCTGTTGTAGAATTAATCAGATTCATATTAGCAGTAGTAAATGTCATGTTGGCACCTTTTCCTTCTCACACATTACAGTTTCAAGTCTTTGCTAGGAGGACATAATGAAGTCAAGATATGCAGTGCCATAGACCGTGCATCTTTTTTGTCAGTCTGCATAAGAAATGAATTGTATCTGCTGCGAAGGGGGTCAGAGGAGCAGCGAGTGAAGAAGACTGCTTGGAGAAATGACATGTCAAAGGAAACAAAAACTTTTTTTTTTTTTTTTAGTACTTTCTAGGTGGATTGCCTTTTGGGAAATAAAACATTCAGAAATGCTCCTTTGGTTACATTTAATTGCTACTGACCCAGCGGCTTTGAAGGTCTCCTGGCTTAGTTATTGAGATCAAGAAAATAAAAGAGGCAAATTTGAGCAGGATCTGGAGAGGGACATTGGGGACACTGTGGCAGGTAGGTGTCTCTGGAGTCCCACTGCCTGGGGATGGATCTCCCAGCTCCACCTGAGAGCTAGATTTATCTTCATTGAGTTGCTCAACCCGATGAGCCTCTTTCACCAAAGAACGAGGATGGTTCTGGCAAAGATGAATACCCCTGCATCACAGGAAGTGCGCCATACAGACTTCTAGTAGTCGGCGCATGGACTGAGTGTCTCCATAAATGTTAGCTGTGGATATGGATTCATTGATTCCTCGACGTACTCAACAAATGTTTATTCATCACGTGCTGGGTTGACAGTGGGAGAGTCAAGAAAAGAATCGACTTGAGTCCGATGGATGGAGAGAGGTGATACTGCCAAAAGCCACCATATGTGGAAGAACAGCGCCGCAGCTCAGGACTTGGTGGCAGAGGAGCAGCAAGCCCTACTTATCAGCTCCCGCAGGGGTAGTTGGTGGCATCAGAGGTGGCCCAAGGTCTCCCTCAGGGTTTCTCCAACTGTGTTCACCGCCTCTGTGGGACATCTTTCCTCTTGTTTTGGTTTCTCTCGTGCTTTTAATGACCAGTTCCTTGGGTTTCCTTTGCAACGCTCTTTCTGACCCAGAAACATCCAGAAGCTTCTGTTCATCTACTAGCAGCCCTTTAAGCCAAAGTTGTTTCTTCCCAGATAAAAACACCTTTGGTCCCTTTTCCCAGCATCACCTCATTCGGCAGCATGCAGGAAAGCCAGGGCAACTTGGGATAATTAGTGTTTTGGTCAAAAGGTATAAAACTATCTTAACTTATAAATCACATCATTTGCCTGCTTATTGCTGTAATTTTTAATTCTGCCTTAGTGATCAACGATTCACCTGTAGTAAGATTTACCTGATTTAAGTGCACAATTGGACGCATTTTGAGAATGATACACATCGGTATAAAGGTATAGCACATTCTCATCACCTGGAAAGTTCCCTTTATCCTTCTCTGCATTAATCTCTTTCGCTCTTCTGTCCCGTGGCAAACACTACTTCTTTTTTTTTTTTTTTTTTTTAACCACAGTTTTGCTTTTATTAGAATTCCACACAGATGGAATCAGAAAGTGTATTGTCTTTTGTACCTGGTATTGTTCACATACCATAATGCTTTGGGAATTCATCTGAGTTGTTAAATATCAGGAGTTCTTCCCTTATCATCGCTGAGTACTATTCCGTTGTCTACATACCACAATTTGTCTACTATACTCTACACAACTTGTATACTCTCTAGTAGATGGGAATTCTGGTTATTCCAGTGTTTTATAATTAGAAGCAAAAATCATGAACTTTTAGACTCCTCTTTGCAAGCAGATGTGTGTTTTTATCAGGCAAATATCTAAAAGTGGGATTTCTGAGTCATATCATAGGTATTTGCATGAATTTTTAAGACATTGTCAAATTCTTTGCTAAAGTTGCATGCTATTTTGTGTTCCTGCCAGCCAGGTATAAGTAAATAATGCTAAAAAAATGAAAAATAATTTCTGGATTTTAGAGAGGAGTTAATTTAACTGCAAGTTTTGAAGTCAACCTGTTATTACTGAGTAATGTTTAGACTCTGAGAGGGACCATCAGGCCCTGGAGGATATCTTCATCTACATTCATAAATAGCTTTACTATTCATAAATAGCCCCAGGTGAGCAGAGAGAGATATAAGCAGACTCTCATGAAGGTTTATGAGGAGAAAGTAAAATTAACTTCTATCAACTATTGTTTGAAATTTGCGGGGGGCACCAGGGACGGAACTCAGGGGTGCTTTAATCACTGAGCGACATCCCTAGCCCTTTTATTTATTTATTTTTTTTGAGACAGGGTCTCACTGAGTTGCTTAGAGCCTCACTAAGTTGCTGAGGCTGGCTTTGAACTTGTGATCCTGCCTCAACTTCCCAAGTCCCTAGGATGCAGCTGTTCACCATGATGCCTGGTTTCACTTTAATTTTTAATTGACAGTTATGATTATATGTAATTATGTATTGATTATGATCAAACCTTACCTGCAACACTGTATCCTCAGTTCACCTACTGTATTTACCCTACAATTGTATTAACAGTGCTCAACATGTTTTAGGACCCCAGATACAATTCTCAGCATGTTAGTGAGTCCCTAAGCAACTCAGGGAGACCCTGTCTCTAAATAAAATATTTAAAAGGGCTGGAAATGTGACTTAGCGGTTAAGCGCCCCTGGGTTCAGAGCCTGGTACAAAAAAAAAAAAAAGAAGAAGATTTTGTGGAAACTATTAAATAAATCCACAGGGAAAGAAGGAGAAAAACAAGGAAATGGGATAGAAATCAGAGAAAGAGTAGAATTAACCAGGAGACGATAAAGCCAAGTTCTGTCTTCTTAGAAATGCAATCAAACATGTCAGGGTTCATCAGAAAAATCCCCAACACTATCAAAATCCATGAGCTCAGCCAGAAAGGAAAAAATCTTTTCTGAATTTAGGGGAAAACATTAAGAAGGTCACAGGCATGTAATTTGTAAAAGAACATGTAAAATCGCCATTAATTATTTAAAAATCAAAACAATTAATTCATTGATATTTTACAATTATCGACTCATTAATTGTTTAATAATTAATTCATTAATAATTTAAAAATTAAAACAATAAGACCATGGTTTTTCCTATGATTCCCACACTAATAAAATACTGGAGACACCCTGAGTTGCGTAGGCGGAGTGGAGACCTAACAACCCACACGTGACCTGGAGTCATTGGCTCACGACTTTTGTGGGAAGTTTTCTCACTGTTACACCAAACGGCCTAAATTCTATCTGGCCCACCTTTAAGAAGCCTTAATGTTGAGGGCCACAGCCGAGCTGGGATAATGCATGGCAGTTTTGCCAGAAGTAGTGGTTGAGAGGTGACGCCAGCGAGCCTTTAAGATGATGACTTTTGAGTTCTCGCGGAGTTCCCCTTGAGTTCCGGTTGAGCTGGGGCTGGGGGGGGGGGATTCCTGAAGAGTTCGCATTGGTTGGGGAGGTGCCAGAGGGGGGATTTCCTGTTGGTTGGTGGTTCCTGGAGGAGCCGCACCGGGGAGCTTGTGTGGAGTGTGCTGGTGGAGTTCAGAAATAAAGTTTGTTCCTGCTTGAGTGGCTCATGATTTATGCCCAGCCAGACTGCGGCACCTTAAGATGTTATGATAAAGATACAATCGTTCATAGATTTAAACACGATAATGTTCACCTTGCATAGGGGATAACAGTGGAAACCCTAGAAGCAACCTACGTACCCAATAATTGGGAAATGGACTCCTTAAGCTGGTAGATGAAATGGAATGTGCACACGTGAAAAATAATACCACAGGAGAATATTGGAAGTAAAGAGAGGTATTCTAAAAATATTTTAGGTGATTGAAATTGTTTTCCAGTGTAATTTTTACCATAGACACAGAGAGTATTAAGTTATACCCCTACAAACGTGAAGATGGTGATGGATGGCCTTTACTCTGAGAACCTCGCTCACTTCAGTTCAGGCAGGGTCTACACACACACACACCCACACACACACACACACACACACACACACGTGTACTTTGTGCAGGTTTACACATATGTAAACATGAATCAAACTGACAGTAAAGTCTAGATTCTGAACCCCTCTTACCTTGACATCGAACCTCTGGATGCTTATTTCTTTTTTCCTCTGAGGAGAACAGTGCTTTAACAAATCTTGAAATTTTGGATTCTTTATGTAAGTGTTGAAAAACGTGACTTATTTATTCCCGTTGATTAGGCGCTCCTCTGTATTTCTCCTCTACTTTTGCTTCCTTTGGCCTTGACTTGCCACTCAATGATTCTCTATCAATATGGGCCCCTCTAGTTATTGATGGCTTCCACATTCTTAAGATAACAAACAATTCTACAGTGCTCCTCCTTGCTCCCGAGGGATGGCTTGATTTATATATCGCATTACCTTTGGGGTGCTTGCTTCCCTTCATCCTTTTTCTTATTTACATTTGAGTCATTTAATTTTTACTAGTATTTCTTTCTGTCGCAACTCAGGCTGCCTCTGCTGCGGTGACGCAAGTCCACAGCAGCTCCCTTTTTCACAGTTAGAGACCAGCGCTTGATGAGCTGGCCAACTTGGAGAAACCACACAATTCTCACTTTTAGGATTTTTGTATCCATTTTTTTTTTTTTTCTGTCCAAACATGAAGACTGGGTCCTCAGCAGCTCCCTGTCATTGTGGGTCTGCAGCCACACCCTGGAAATCCCTTCCATGCTCCTCACTGTCTCCGTGAATAGAGACGGAAGTGACCATTAGGGACCGTCTCCTGGTACATTCAGATAACTGGAAATGTAGTCCCTGGTAGAGAGGAAGACAAGGTTCCCAGCATGATTTAAAGAATGAATAACCTTTGAGAAAAACGACAGGTACCTTTGTATCAAATTAGCTCAGTATAAAACAAAGTGGAAGAGTAAACAAATATTTGGATAGTCCAGAGCACCCCAGCACCTCCCAGTCTAACCGCAGGGAAACAAGTTCTAGGAGACAATGTAGTAATTCAGGTGGGTAATTCAGACAATTTTGCTTGAACTATGTTTCCAGCATTTAATAGGTGGTTAAGATAGGAATCGATGCATAAAGTAAACTGTTCTGATCATGAATTTTCTTGGAAAAAATATTTTTAATCATATTGAAACACCAGGTCATTGAATGATTAATTTCCATATATGTACTTGGAGAAAATTCTCCTTATCCAGAATCCCCATTGCAAGAATATCTAGATTTGTTTTTTTAATTGGTATTCTTTTTTATTATACATAACAGCAGAATACATTTTGATAAAATTATACAAGCATGGAATGTATCTTATTCTAATTAAGACCCCTCTTGTGGGTGTACATGATGGTGGGATTCACTTAGATATTTTCATATATGTACATAGGAAGATTATGTTAGATTCATTCCACTGTCTTTTCTATTCCTCTCCACCCCTCCCTCCCTTCATTCCCCTTTGTCCGATCTACTGAACTTCTCTCCTTCCCCTCCCCTCTTTCATTGTGGTTTAGCTTTCCACATATCAATGAAAAAAAAATTGACTTTTGGTTATTTGGAATTGGCTTATTTCATTTAGAATGAGAGTCTCCAGATTCATCTATTAACTAGCAAATGTCATAAATGTCATTTTTCTTTATGGCTGAGTAATATTCCATTGTGTATATATGCCACATTCTTTTTGGATAAAGAAGTTTTTCTCTGTATCTCCTATTCTGTTCCAATAGTCTTCTTGCTTGATTTGTCGCCAAAGCCATGCCTTTTTTCTTACTGTAGCTCTGTAATATAATTGAATACCTAGTATCCATCTGTTGAAGGGCACCAGGCTGGTTCCATAGCTTAGCTATTGTGAATTGAACTGCTATAAACTTTGACATGAGTGAGTCGCTGTAGCATGCTGATTTTAAGTCCTTTGGGTGTATACCAAGGAGCAGGATAAATGGGTCAAATGGTAATTCCATTCCAAGTTTTCTGAGGAATCTCTGCTGCTTTTCAGAGTGGTTGCACCAATTTGCAGTCCCACCAGCAAGGTATGAGTGAACCTTTCCCCACGTCCTCCCCGACATTCATTGTCACTTATGCACTTGTAGTTGCCGTTCTGCCTGGAGGGAGATGAAATCTCAGTGGGGTTTTAATTTACATTTCTCCAATTGCTAGAGAAGCTGAATAATTTTTCATATATTTGTTAGCCATTCATATTTCTCCTTCTGTGAAGGGCCTATTCAGTTCCTTTGCCCATTTATTGATCGGGTTATTTATTTATTCATTCATTTATTTATTTTGGTGTTTCGTTTCCTCAGTTCTTTGTATATTCTGGAGATTAATGCTCTACCTGAGGTGCAGGTGGGAAGGATTTTCTCCCATTCTGTAGGTTCTGTCTTCACATTCTTGATGATTTCCTTCACTGTGAAGAAGCTTTTTATATTAATACCATCTCATTTATTGATTTTTTATTTTATTTCTTGTGCTTTAGGAGTCTTGTTAAAGAAGTCAGCAGCTGAGTCGATATCTTGAAGTGTTGGGCTTACCTTTCTTCTAGTAGATGCAGGGTTTCTGGTCAAATACCTAGGTCTTCGATTCTCTCAGAGTTCATTTGTGTGCGGGGTGAGAGAGAGGGGTTAACATTCATTCTCTTAGATATGGATTTCCAGTTTTCACAGCAGCATTTATTGAAGAGGCTATCTTTTCCCCCAGAGTATGGTTTTGGTGCCTTTATCTAATAGGAGGTAACTGTATTTATGTGAGTTTTTCTCTGTATCTTCTATTCTGATCCAATAGTCTTCTTGCCTGTTTGGGTGCCAAAACCATGCTTTTTTCCTTACTGTATTTCTGTAGTATAATTGAATGCCTGGTATTATGATGCTTTCTGCTTCATTTTTCTCATTAAGAATTGCTTTGGCTATTCTGGGCCTTTTATTTTTCCAAATAAAATTTTGACAGCTTTTTATATTTCTCTGAAGAATGTCATTGGAATTTTGATGTGAATTGCATTGAATCTGTATGGTACTTTTGGTAGTTTGGCCGTTTTGACAATATTAATTCTGCCTATTTGATAAAAGGGAACTCTTTCCGTCTTCTATAGTCTTTCTCAATTTCTTTGTTTACTGTGCTGTAGTTTTCATTGGAGATATCCTTCACCTCTATAGTGCACCGTGATCAATTGGATTTCCTCCCTGAGATGCAAGGTTGGTTTAACATACAGAAAATCAACAAATGCCATACAAGAACCACATGTGAAACAAGAACCACATGATTATCAATAGATGCAGAAAGAGCATTTGACAAAATGCAGCTACCATTCATGTTTAGAATACTGGAAAAACTAAGGATAGAACAATCATACCTCAACATCATAAAAACCATATACTACAAACCAAGACCAACACCATTCTAAATGGAGAAAGACTGAAAACATTCCCTCTAAAAATCGGAACAAGACAGGGATACCCACTTTCATCACTTCTATTCAAATCAATCCTTTAAGCTCTAGCTAGAGCAATTAGGCAAAAGAAAGAAGTTAGAGGAACACAAATAGGAAAAGAAGAACTCAAACTATTTCTGCCAATGGCATGATTTTATATTCAGAAGACCCA
Organism: Callospermophilus lateralis; assembly: GCF_048772815.1. Taxonomy (NCBI): domain Eukaryota; kingdom Metazoa; phylum Chordata; class Mammalia; order Rodentia; family Sciuridae; genus Callospermophilus; species Callospermophilus lateralis. The sequence continues at coordinate 102,549,272 of NC_135318.1, read as the reverse complement.
AAAAAAACTTCACCAGTAAACTTCAAGAACTCATAAATGAATTCAGTAAAGTAGCAGGATACAAAATTAACACCCATAAATCAATTGCATTCCTATATACAAAGCAGCCCAAAGAGAAATTAGGAAAAGCCACCCAATTCCCAATAGCCTGAAAAAAAAAAAAAAAAAGTGAAATACTTAGGAATCAATGTAGATCAGTTTCTTAGTGGAGAAAGTGGAAACTAAATTGAATTCTTTTAAATTAAATCAAAATTCCAAAGGATTGAAATTTTAGGAACTTCTATTTCCATTTACATTCTAAAAACTATTTATTAAATCGTGAAATCAGATACTTTAAATTTGTAGAAAAATATTTATTTTTTTATGTATGTATGTATGTATTTTTAACCAGGAGTGGGAGTCTGTGTTTGGTCCTTAGCTCATTGCAATTTGGTGTGTGTCCTCTGCTTTTTCTATGTACTAGGAATAAGATAACTGTGGCTGAAATCCTCCCATTTGAAAAAACATGTATTCTAATTATTCCTTTCCCCCAAGTTGGTTTTATTTATACATTATTTCAAATTCCTCATTTTTAAGATGATCACAGTGGAACCATGCTATGTCACATCACTTTGGTGACATTCTTGAGAAGGAATTCTCTAGGTTTTTGGAGCTATGACGTGAGTGCTCCCTCAGGTCTCCCTCAAGGGGCCTGCAGCCTCGTGGCTAAAAGCGTCAACTTCAGAACTGCACAGAACACGGTCTCAGTTTTGCTCCTTACTGACTCGAGACCCTCAGCAAGAGTCTCCATCTTCCCCTGCCTCAGTTTCCCCTTCTGTCAAATAGTGATGATACCATCAATTATAACAGAGATCCAGCAAATTACATGTTGGGCACAGGGCCTGTAACAAAGCAAGTGTCCAAATAATGCCAACTGCCATTAATGTCATAGTGACAGATATGAATGCTGCTTGAAGAAATCCCTGTGTGATTGTGTGACATCTTTGAAACAAGAGCCAAGATGGAACATTATTACTGTCACCTTTGGTCACTGTTACTGTAAGAAATCCCTGAGAGAGTCTGCTTACAAAGAGCAAAGAGTCATTTTTGGCTCACAGCTTTGGAGGTTCTGGTCCATGGTGGGTTGGTTGTTGTCATTACTTTGGAGCCTGTGGTGAGGCACACATCACAGCGAAGAGTGCAAAGTGGAACAAAATCACTTGCCTCATGACAGGGACCAAAAACCTTTGCAAAAGAGACAGAAAAAGAGGAAGGGGTGAGGATCCCATCTTTTACAAAGGCATAACTCCATTGACCTAAGGACCTCCCAGTGGACCCCATCTCTTGAAGTGTCCACCAGTGCAAACCTGGGGACCAAGTCTTTGTCACATGGGCCCTCAGAGACATTCATATCCACACTATGGTGGGCATACATTTCATGGATATTGTGACATTGTGACTGGATTAAGTATTTGACAAGGTTTTTTATTGGTTTCCTCTTTCTTTCTTTCTTTCTTTCTTTCTTTCTTTCTTTCTTTCTTTTTCTTTGTACCAGGGATTGAATCACTGAGCCACATCTCTAGCCCTTTTAAAAAACTTTAGAGACAGAGTCTCACCAATTTGCTTACGTCCTCACTAAGTTGCTGAGGCTGGCTTTGCAATCCTCCTATCTCAGCCTCTTGAACCGCTGGCATTATATAGGCAGACACCACTGTGCCCAGCCTTGACAAGGTTTTTAACTGCAACTGCAGATTTTCTTAGCAACTCCTTTCATGCTGTTTCTGAGGGCCAAACATATTGGCTTGCTATGAGGAAAGCCCTGACCAAGTGAGAAAATGTAAATTCCATTTTCTCATTATTTGACTCCAACAAATTGACATCGACTTTCTGAGTCTCATTTCTAAAATGAGAGGGTGAAGCCAGATGATTTTTATAGAACCCTCAAGATGTGACTTTGAGAGAACTCTGGCCTTCCTATCAGGCTATATCCTAGTCATAGACACCCGTGTACACACCTGGTCTCTGTTCTGCACCCTCCACTGCCTTCAAGAGCTGGCATACCATGTATGCTTCTCCCACAGCAGCAGATGGTGGGTGGATGACCTCACCTACTGATTGACAATGTGGGACAAGGGACCTCTTCGTCGTCACCTCTAGTCCCCTATTATTTCTTCTGATTCCTGGGAAGAGGCCCTTCAATGGACACACCTCTCAGTTCTTGTTCTGTCACGGAGAATGACTGAGCAGCATTGTCAGATGTACCTTTTCCAGAGAGATCTCTGCAGGATGCTAGTTCTGTGTGCTCTCTGTTGGTGTTAAGTGAAGGACAATTGCTTCGGTAAGCTACATGAGGATAATTCACACTCAACAGTCTTTTTTAATGCTTGTTTGAAGAGCCTTAGTTGGGCACAGGATACCTTGGAAATGGCCCAATGACTCTGTCTCCGAGTTTTGGGTGCATTCCTCTGGACTTTGATTCTGTGCGTACATTTTGATGATTCTGCCTCCACTATTCTTGTGCCCATTTCCTTATTATGCATTCATCTTTGAATGATGTTTACATCCACGCACTAAGCTCAGTGGTCATGATTTTTTGAGCTCAGGTTCAACTGGCAGGGGGTATGCAGATTTGTCTCCCACCTACTCCTACTTTATGAGGGTGGCCATCAACTCACCACACAGAAGCATATATTCTTCATTCCTACCGCATCCATTGATGGATGGGTACACAAAAGACACGTGGAAGGAGTCCTGGTATGGTTGGGAGGTAGTGGAAACTTTTAGAGTTGGGAAAGAAATTCATATTGTTCTCCTGGGACCCTGATCAGTTTTCAAGAAAGGATGTTATAAAAAAGCAAGCCTGGCCTTCCCCAGTCTCTCTGGCTTCCTGTTGTGTCATGTGATTTCTCTCTCACATGCAGTCCTGCCATGGTGCTATTGGCCATAATGTGACTCGGCCAGGGGGCCCCTCACCAGAGCTGGTATCATGCTGTTTGGACTTTCTGCTTTCAAAACTGTGAGCTAAATAAACCTCTTTTCTTTCTGCCTCACTCAGTTTCAGGTGTTTTATTACAACAATGGAAAATAAAGTACAAATCCTTTCTGGAAGCTTGTAGGTGGTAGACAAACTCAGATCTACCTCCTCAGAAGTCATTTTTCCCCTAAAGAGGTGGTGTATTCTGCTAGCCCAGAATGTGGGGTGAAATTCTCAAATACTCCTCAAGGCGTTGTCAATCAACTCTCCTTCCCTTCTCCTAAAGGTCTTGATCCCACACAGTGCAAAAGTTCAGGTAAAGGGAGGATTGTCTGTGGAAGTATATATAGTAATAATGCAGTAATCTATCTTCTCCTAATCCTGTACTTGTAAAAACATACGAAAGTACTGAAAGTCACTGCCTTGCTGAATAAATCTCCTTTACATTCTAGTTAGGCAAATTCCAATATAAACAGTATTACAGAATAATTTTACAATAGTTGGGGAGGGAAGTGTTTCCAAGAAAGCTTAAGAATGTACACATCATCTGATCCTTCAGAGAAGCCCTCTGATTCAGCATACTTGCTTCTTAACCATCATTTTTTCTGCTCACTACTGGTGATCGATGAGTATTCCACTGACATTTTGTAATGTGCAGACATTGTGTGGGGCTCCGGATACACAGAATACTAAAGTGTGATCTTGAACCTTAGGATCTCAGTTCCTAAAGGAGGTAATGGCATGGTAAAGAGGTGAACTCCACACGCAGGGGTGTGTTCCCTGCAGGGAGTGCAGAGGAAGCAATGAGCAAGCTACATTGTGCAGTGGATGGGGCAGTGGTGGAAAAGAAATGCAACTTCCTGTTAGGACTTTTCAGTAATTTAAACCAGCTTCCAAAAATAATAAAGGAGGCTAGGTTTGCCCGTCATTTCTCTTCTTTTTTTTTTTTTTTCCCTTATTTGACTCACGCCCCACACTACCCTCCTCTCTCCCAGTGCCAGCTGCTCCAGGGACCCAGCTCTCCTTGTCACTGCTGTGGTTTAAATGTTTGCATCTCTCCAAAATTTCATATGTTCAAACCAGGTCCCCAAGGGGATGCTGTTGGGAGGTGGCACCTTTGGTAGGTGATCACGTCATGAGCCTGGAGCCTTCAAGAATGGTATTAGCACTCACTCCTTCTACTACGTGAGTGTAGAATGAGGATGGCTGTCTATGGACCAGAAAAGAGTTCCCACCAGGGGCTGGGGTTGTGGCTCAGTGGTAGAGCACTTACCTAGCACATGCCAGGCACTGGGTTCAATCCTCGGCAGTACATAAAAATAACTGAAATAAAGGTATCGTGTCCAACTACAACTAAAAAATAAATATATATATATATTTTTTTAAAAAGGGGGTTCCCACCAGACACTGACTCTGCCTCCATCATGGACTTCCCAGCCTCCAGAACCGTGAGAAATGAGTACCCTTAATCCCTTCCAGGTCTATGGGATTTTGTCATAGCAGCCTGAAGTGGCAAGGACGATCTCGTGTTGGTTTGGGTTGGTGGAACTGCCTTCCCAGGAGAGGATGCTGAGTCAGCCTTTCCTGGTCTGTGCCTGCTGGCATCTTCCCTGGAAGAGCACTTAGGAAAACCACCTGTCTAGAACCCCTGCCAGAGCCCAGTCTGCAGAATCTTTGACTCTACTGAGTATCTTCATGCCTAAAGAGAGATGGGGAAATAGAAGAGTCTTCTTCTCGTCCAACTTTCTTGAAGAAAAAATCCTTGCCTTCAATCAGGAATAATATTCAAAATATTTCATAACCACTGGGTCCAGGCCATCAGCTATTAAAAATGGATGTCAGCCAGGACCTTGAAGGAAGAAAATGGCTGGTTTCAGACAGACATAAAAGCTTTTGGGTGGAGCTAGGACAGAGTTGGGGGAGGCCTTGATGCCTTGTAGCTGTTCCAAAGCGAACATCCTTATGGATGTGCTGGCTTGTGCCAGCTGAGTATCTGACTTCCTTTGTGTTAATAAGTAATTGGACATCTTTCCTCAATTAGGGAACAGAGATCTTGGTATTGTGATTTCAATAATGGGAATTTCAGGGAAGTTAGGAAGGGAAGGTAATATCATAGGAGGCTGCTCATGGAAGCACTTGGAGCTGATTCCTCCTCCCCTAAATATAGACAATGCTGCGGAGGCAGCTGCTAGTTGCAACCCTATAGGATTAATCTTATTTTTAGGTCTTGGGTCAATGATATTGTCCAGATTCAAGAGGCCTTGAATTTGCTCCTCAGTAGTTTACTCAGCTCCATTTGCTTTGCTGTGAAATCACACGTTTCTTTTACCTCTTCTTCAACCCAAGTGGAAAACTTTGAAGATAAAGTTAAGTTTTTTTTTCCAGAAGAATCAGATGCTTCCAAATGTGTGTGACTCCCTGATTTACAAGATCATTACATTTGGGAGGTTCTGGGGATTGAACCGAGTGCCTTATGCATGCATGCATGCTAGGTGACCATTCTACCATTAAGCTGCATCCCCAGCCCAGCTACATGGACTTTTTAGGAACAGATATACAATATCTGTCCAAAACACAGAAAGAGGAGCATTTGTTGAAAGAACATGTATGAAATGTTAGCCTCTGTGACAGTATGAAGAAAGTAAGATGTTATCAAGTACAAAGTCAGATTATATCAAGTCTTTTTTTTTTTTTTTTTTAATCTTTTTTTGTTTCCTTGCTTCAATGAAAGCCAAGTGTGGCTGAGACAAGTCAAGGATGAACCCACCATGGTGTCTCCATGGATTCATCTGAAATAACAGAGAATCCAACAAAAATCAGCTTTAGCAACTGCGGAAACTTCCTGGAGAAATTACTGGGGAGTTTCTGAAAGTATTTGTTTATTTTTGACAGCATTGGATTTTGCTTTCTCCATGATTATTTATAAACAAGCAGGAAACAAGCTTTTGAAGGCAGGTGTTAGGAAGTATTTTCCCACCACTGAGAGTTTGCTAAGTGCCCATTTTGGAGAAGTGGCTTGTTTCATTTCATTCCTCATTTTCGTGGATCATCATGAGCATAAAATCAACCAATCTGCTGTGGAGTGGATTTCCATAAGTTCCCAGCATGTACCTGTGCCTGGGACATTTGTATAAATGGAGGGTGAAAAAAAATGGACAGAGTGACATCTTACCAGGCTTGTAATCATGTGCTTTTTTTTTTTTTTTTTTTTTTTAATTCCAACAAAGTTTTAAATAGGTCTTTTGGGCTCAGTGAAAAAAAAAAAAAGATTAAAAATGCCTTTCCCTTTTGATTTGAAGAAACTCTGATTTTTCTCTATTGTCTTGGTGTAGACTTTTCATCTGTAATGTGAGCTTGCCTCCAGCAAATCATGTCCATAGGATGTTTTCCAAACTGAACTATTCTAGAGGGATTCGAAAATGTCTTTATCCAAACAGCACATAAAAACTGGGTTACTTGAGAAAATTCAGACAGACACAAAAGCAATAAAAATTCTCAACACATTTTTAAGTAAAAAGCCCTGTAGGAAAAAAAAAAGGAGAAATTAAAGAAAAACTGCTCAACTAAATACTTCCTGACAAACTAAAAATATGTATACTGGGGAAAATGCAGACTGTTAACAATACCAAATTAACAGACTCCATTAACAAGGCTGATCCATAGGTCCTTATTTCAGAAGTTTTACATACCTTTCCAATTAGAACAATGAAATAGTTCCTTTAATCAAATAAAAATCAGAACTACAATTTCCATTATTTCATGATAAGGAAAAAAAATCACAAAAACCTGTAAATCTCAGTATCCCTCTTTCCAGATGTACCAGTTTAATTTGTAATTGCAAGAGACTGCCTGATTTTAATGAATGTGCAACGTAAGGATTAGTTTGTTGAGGTGCCTTTACATGTAGGGTCCCCAAGAGCAGGCATAGATCTTGTTAAATACAAAAACAGCATTCCAGAGATTAAATATTTTCTAGGAATAATCATTTCTATTACTCTGTTAAGCTGCACTATATCTGTGCCTCAATTATTTCTTGTCTACAATTTGGGCAGTTCTGATAACTGGCTACCAGGATATTAGCCTTTGCCTGTATAATGAACTATTTTAAGAATCATTTATTCAACTCTACCTTTAGGTCCAACCAAGCAGTGTAAACTTTCTCCAAGGCAACACAATCAGAATAATTGCCACTCTAGGCTTTTGTGAGTCATGCTGATTAATTTTATCAAAATTTAGTTTTATAATGGTTCTGCCATCAAAAACAGGTATGGACTTAGGACAAATTAAAATGGAATCCAACTGCTTCCTGGACAAGTGCACAGAATAATCCTAACCATTTAGGTGAAGCCAAATATTGGCTTAGACATGCAAAGAGTTACCTTTGCCCCAGGTGTTTTGATAAACTGCCTCTCTCTCCTGGGTGGAGAACAGGGCTCTCCCTACACACACTGGTGCAACTGAGTTGCTGGTCCACGGGAACTTGAAAGAGAAGGCATGGGAAGGGTGTGAGCGCAGGCTGGTCAGAACGTTCACCAGGGAGGCATTTGTTCAAGATGGGAGAGTTCCAATTTCTGAGGTCAATTGTTGCTTCTACTCAGGAAACTTTCACTCTGTCCAGCCCAACTTGTTATACTTAGAATCATGCTCATGAAATCCCAGATGAGACCCTTCACGTGTGTTCCTTTAAGAGTCTGTTTCTTTCTTCTTTTGGAAAAACAAACAAACAAACAAAAAAACATTTCAGTTGCATGTAGTTGATTCTAGTTGTTGGTTGTACTTTTAGTTAGATTTACGTATCCATAAATAGTGTCTCACTGAGGACTAATCAGCATCCATCAACAGAGACGTCACTGTATCTTGTCCTACCTTGCAATCCTCCTGTAAAATTCTATACTCATTATATCCTCATTTCGGAATTTTATTCTGTGGAACACCCTGAGAATTTAGTAATTTTGCTAAAAATGTCCTTTTTTTTTTAACATTATTAGGTAGAAAGGCTCTGTGGGTAAGTTTTTCATTTTTATTTTTCCTTTCTTTTTTTTTTTTTTTAAATTTGGTGTGTGTTTGTGTGGATTTTTTGTTGTTGTTGTTGTTGTTGTAATTTATTTATGTATACTGGGGATTGAATCCAGGAGTGCTTTACCACCGAGCCACATCCCCAGCCCTTATTATTTTTAAATTTCGAGACAGGATCTCTCTAAGCTGCTGAGGGCCTCCCTAACTTGCTGAAGCTAGCCTTGAACTTTGCTATCCTCCTTCCTCAGCCTCCTAAGCGGCTAGGATTACAGACATGTGCCCCCCCCCACACACACACACAACTGTGGTTAAGTTTTGATGAGCGTTTACTGGTGAAATTTGAATAGAGTGTTATAAAACCTATCTAAGTTGGGAAAAGAGGAAAGACAGATATTGGAAATGTTGGGAATTCTGAAACACACTGTTTCTATCTCCAAGTTTTTCTGGGAAGCCTTTCTGATATGTGGGAGTCTTAGTCAGCTTTCCACTGATGTAATGAATATCTGAGATAAACTTCCTTCAGAAACGGAAAGGTTTGTGGAGGCCCTGTTTTGGAGGTTCTACACTGTAATCAGGTGCTGGGGCCTGGGCCTTGAGCAGGTGGGCATCTGGGAAGATGTTCCAGATCCAAAGTAGGGCAGTGGGCGTGCCGTTCTTTACCACATCTACCCTCCACAGTCTTCTGATTTTGGGGTTGAGGGCCATATTTTTATGGTAACAGAACAAATGATTTCTCTGCATGGGACTTAACCACCATACCCTCACCCTCGGCTTACGTCAATCTGCCTTTCCTATGTTTGGAACACGCCACGAGGTCAGGGAACCTGTCTGTTTTGCTCACAGGGACCTGAGCCCCCGGTGCAGACTTGGGCACACTCAGTGTTATTGTGTCATCTTCAAGATCCCGTGAATGTCACTCTTCCTAGCAGTTCACCAAGCACTCTGTGTCTTCTCTCATTTGGAGTTTTTAGTTGCTTCTAACAAAATACGTCTTTTGTTCTCCTTTGGGTTCATTTGATAACTTACCTTCCTATCCATGGTTAAATATGAGCGTCTTTTGGTTTCCTCAAGCCCATGAATGTAAATGTTGAGTTTTATAGAACAATAAAAAAATATCTATGAACAGTCAAATGGACAAGGGAACTTTTGCTACCAAAAAAAGTCTCTCTCGTCTTCTGGGTGTGAAAAATCAACATCTCACTTTTTTTTTTTTCTTTTCTTCCTACAGAAGAATGAGCTTGAGTAATTTAATGTAACTTCACACTCTTGAGTCCAAAGGCCCATTAGTAAATGTTTACCAAGTGCAGCTCTCCTTAGGGAAAGCTAAGTGAAAAATTAATCTTTTTACTCCAGTAACCAACTTTGTGCCTACAGCTGCTCCAAATACTGAAATCATTCTGAAAATTTCACAAAACAATAAGAAAGTTAACAGCTTATTTTGTATTGCATACATTATTCACATCCAACTCAATAGATTAGGCTCATCTCGGCTCCGGCGTCTGATATTTTAATTGTGTTCCCAACACATGCTAGTCAATTAGTTGTTTACAGCTCAAAATGTGTTTTCCCATGGAAACAAAGTTGTTAAAGGTGATTTGTTTCCCAGGCTAGATCGCTGATGCTTATTTCAGCTCTGTGCTGCCTTGCATGGTGTAGAGCCAGAGAAGCCACCATGCCAGAGGTCCCCCATGTGCGCTGGCTCTAGGCAGAGGACAGGGGTGCCCATTCCTTTCTTCGGGTCCTGGCAACCTTTTGAGGTGGTATTTTCACAGGTGAATCACTCCATTCTATGGAAACGCAATAAGGTAAAGCTGAAGAGACAAAGTAAGCAACGGATAGAGTTAACATTGACCTGAGTCTGCTCAGGTCTCAAGCCGCTGTCTCCCTGTTGAATATCCCCGCATCCCTAAAATCCAAACAAATGAGAGGAAACCACAAGTTGAGATGAGGTTACTGAGAGAAGAGGAAATGGCTCAGCAGTTAAATCAGCTGTGGAAAATAGTAATGGTTAGTTTTCTACAGAATAATTGAAGTTGCTCTTGATTGAAATTGGAAGTGTTTTATAAGTTTGCAACCCTCATAAAAGTGGACCTAACTAGAGACTGTGTGTTCTAGGCAGAGCCCAGTGGACTGATCCTGGTGACCACCTTGAATAAAAGAAGTAGAATAAACTTGGGAGGCCGAAGCAGGAGGATCTAGAATTCAGAACCAACCTCAGCAACTCAGCAAGGCCCTAAGCAACTTAGTGAGACCATTTCTCTAAATAAAAAAATAAAAAGGGCTGGGGATGTGGTTCAGTGGTTAAGCACCCCTGGATTCAAATCCCAGTACAAAAAAAAAAAAAAAAAGGAGAACAAGATAGTGAAAAAGAAAATTAAAACTAAGGATAGAGTGAAAGAGTTCAGAAAGGCACCGGGCTATGTGAAAGGGAGAAAGGAGAGTGTTTCAGAAGGTGTCCCTCTGGTTAATCACTTCCAAAGTGATACTGAAGCATCATGCGTTTTTCATGAATAACAAAACTATATGATTTGGGCAGTTGCCTACATTTTCATGTGCTGACCTCATCAGTAGCAGATTATCCCATAAAATATTGAGAATATTTGCAGGGGAAGAATTTCATAAGCATGGAAAGAAAGACATTTGTGATTTGTGTTGCTTTAAAGTATTAGGATAGTAGAGGATAGGAAAGGTAGCAGAATACAACAGTTACTATTATGGCATTATGTAAAAATGTGGATGTGTAACCGATGTGATTCTGCAATCTTTGTAATGTTTTGAATAACCAATAAAAAAAAGTAAAGTATTAGGAAGATGAATGGACAAAGTGTTGACTCCCCCTATGTGATCTACCTTGACAGGAAGATTTTACACCTCAGGAATCCAAAATGAAGGTAAATACTGCATTAGCTCTATCACTTCTTGTTGTTACAGAAAAGATACATTACGCCTTTGGTGATGTGAAAAGAGAAAATCAAATGAGAATAAAAGAGTGATAAAGTTTATAAAGAAAATTACTCTAGTTACAACTATTATTGTTAGATATCTTTTATTGCAATCTTACTATGGGCCAAACACATCACAGGCATCTCATTTACTTTTCACATTAAGCTTACATGGGATGTCCTTACTTTACACAGCGAGAAACAGGCTCAGTGAACCTTCAGTTTCTGAGAGCTACCAGGATCAGAATAGGATCCAAACAAAGTTTTTCGTTGTCATTGCTTAGCAGAAAGATAGGATCTCTGTGGGTCTATGACAGGGAAAACAGAAAAATCAGGGGCACACTGTAACAAAAAAATTCCTAAAAAGCAAATGAAATGCCATGGATTAAAATTGAACTGGATTGTTTGGTAGTTAGAAGCTTCTTTGGTAAAAAGATGTGCATTTTCTGTTTTTAGTAAATGTAAAAATTACACCTTCACTGATTCCGATTATGTTTCTGAACACCTAGTATTTTAAAATCGTGTATCAGACACGGTGAATTCAAAAAGAAATAGGGAACACATTCCTTCCCTCTGGGAACTGAGGAGAACAAAAACGTGAGGGAAATGTCACATCCTCCAGAAGTCCCATAAGATCCTAACAGAGCAATGTGACCTGCAAGGGGTCCCACATCACGTGTCACTGGGACACTTGTGCAAGTGTTTAAAGGATGTGTGACAGAGATGATGGGTGCCCTTGCAGCAGAAGGAATGCATGGGAACAGGGCAGGGGACGTGGCCAAGATCCCTGGTTGACCTAGAGGCACACAGTGAGGCGGCGAGTAGGGGACAGAGTGTCAACAAGAACAACTGCCTTCTGAACCACAGAGGACTTAAGTCTCAGGTCATGAACTCCTATTTTATTCGGAAGCCAGGAGACAGCCACAGAACTCAGATCACCTCTTTATTCAAGGCAAAAATACAAAGAGCCCGAGTGACCAGCTCCGGCGACAGAGCTGGTAAGTCCTTAAATTCAGGCCACTGGCTTGGAGCCCTTCTTTCACCCACCATATTAGTGACAGGTAACAGTGTCAAGGACACTGAATGTGCTGCCGGTGCCAGGGTGGACTAGAGACAGAGAAAATGAGCTGAGGAAGGTGAACCACCTCACCAAGTCCCACAAATGCAGTGCGACCGCAGAGGACTGGCGGTCGGGGTGCCTGGTGACCCCTTCGTCATCGTCACTGAGGGTCCATCACTCTCTTCTGCTTTTGTCTTGTATTCTTGCCTTGGACAAACAGTTCCTGACTCACTCTCATTTGTGTTTGGTGAATTGTGGGTATTCTTGGATTGGACCCAGAGCCACATGCATGTTATAAGAGATTTTTGTTTTCTTTTTCACTTTTTTTTTCTGGATTAATTTTCCCTACACTTTCTACTGGTGCATTATATTCGTACATATTGATGGAGTTTGTTGTTGTTTGTTGTTTATTCTTATATTGTGTGCACATATTCATATGTGCACACAATATAAGAATACGATTTGACCCATATCGCTCCCTAGCATTATCCCCCTACCTCCCTGCCACCCACCCTTAGCCCCTTCTCTCTATTAATCTCCCTTTGATTTTTAGAAGAGACCCGCCCCCACCTTTGTTTTCCGTTTTCCTCTCTAGCTTCTGCCTATGAGAGAAAACATATGGCCCTTAACCTCCGGAAATTGTCTTATTTCACTTAATGTGATGGACTCCAGTTCCATCCATTTTCCTGCAAATGCCATAATTTCATTTTTCTTTTTAGCTGAATAAAAAATCCATTGTGAATCTATACCACCTTAAGATATTTTATTTTTACTGTAGTTTTTACATCACACACACATACACACACACACACACACACACACACACACACTTTGGTTTTGTTTTCTGATACAATTCGAAAGCTTTTTTTTTTAAAGTTAACTTTATTCCATGGGTGTTTATTGATATGGAAGCTATTTACTATCTTTTTTTTACCGTTACGTCTTTTTCATCTTAAAAATTCTGTGCTCGGTGTTTTTGCTGTTGTACAGATAGCTGTGCATCAGTATTGGTGTGAGTTTCTTCTTGCAATTTGACAGACTTTGGAGAAAACCAATCAGTGAACTTGGTACCTTTGTAGATGTGGGTGACCTGGAAGAAGTTAGAGCCAGAGGTGAAGAGCAGGGGTTGAATATGAGGGACAGTGCTGGTGACAGCACTAAGTAGAAATCAGAGGGCAGAGTAGTCCAGGAAACTTGTCTTCTTAAATGTTTAGCTTCTCGAGGGTCATCTTCATGTGAAGTTCTAGCAGATATTCAGGTGGAATGGGAGCGACAGGAAAAGAATTCTCCAGAGTGGCCAGGTCAGGTGTGGAGCTAGTGGACGATGTCGGGTGGGGCACAGCCCTGCAGCTATAATGGGGGGCTTTGCAGGTGGGCGCTGTGCAGTGGAGGCCACTTCCTCTATTTACAATAAGGTCACCCCAGGAGAGTCTCTTCATCTCTCTAAAGCTCAGAGGTTTTTCCCCTTAAGAAACATTTTGTGGTTTCTCTAAGGATTAAATAAAATGGAAGCAAAATCTGTACTTATTTGTACAGAACCTGGCATGAAATAAGCCCTGAATAAAATGTAGATATTATAATGATGTTTGTGTACATAGGGTAGGCACGGTGGAGCCGTGGAATGACGTGATGCTTATTTCGAGTGTCCTCTGGGCAGAGCGGAGAAGGTGGAGAGAGTGGGATGAAGGTCAAAGAATTTTGAGGGACACAAAAATTTAAAATAGGGGATGAGTAAAGAAGGAGATAAAGAAATGAGGGTGGCCTTTTTTTCAAATGAGAGAGGAGAGGCAGATTTAGCATGGCCAAAGGAGTGCACAGACAAGAATGGAGAAGAGCCAGGTAGTTATGTCTGTGAAATGTCCCTCTGAAATGAGTGATGCTGGGAGAGGAGCCCGGGGCCTTGAGCCTGGAGGGCAGGTGACCTTGGGAGGAAAGAGGACAGGGATAAATTGAGCAATGACAGAAAAGGAGCTAGAATGGTCATCAGGAGGGGAACAATTGGGGAACTGACCAGAAGTAAGGACAGTCTGAGGGTTTGAGAGGAAAGTCAGTGACAGAACCTGCCCTGGTGGTCACCACATCCATGAGATCCCGAACTAATAGGTGCTCAATAAACTGCAGCGAAATGAAGGCTTGAATGAGTTTCCTGGAAGAGATGGGAGCTTCTGGAAAGTAGAAGCATGATTTAATTTAAAAATCACCCAAGTGTTTTCACAGACTTGCCATCGTCAAGTCAGGAAACTTGAGACATTAGCATAAAGCAATATTACATAATATTACATAATATTTAAACAGGGTGTGTGAGTGCGTGGTGTGTGCAGACCCTGGTCATTTCCATCACACTCGTACAATTAAAGTGATTTCTATATGTTCCCTTCTAGTCCTTTACTCATAAGCAGTTATATTTTTATATAATTGCAATCACAATACACAGGCGATTTGCATTCTGCTTCTTAACTCAGTTCAAGGAAAGTCTCGCTACAGTTATCTGAGAGGAAAAAAAAAAATAACAAATAATTGAGAAATAACTATCCAAGCACAATTAAAGGAAGTTTTTGTTCAACAAGTCTCCCATATAGAAGGGGAAAGCAATAGAAGTGAAGTGATTCCACAGAACTTTCCAGTTCTTCTTGGGGGAAAAGAAAGCTTTCAAACTTACGGGGCTGAATAAAATAACATGGCTCAAGGCACTGATGGTTTCTCTAGTATTTTTGTAAGCATTGCTTCATGCTAAATCTTGATGCTTCCTGTTAAATAGCTTTTAATGCCTTACTTTAAGTATCTACTGTGTAGTAGAGCATTATTATTATTATTATTATTATTAATTTATATTGATAAGATGACAACATGTAAAAATTCTTTACCAACATGTGAAAAGCCCCGTTTGATCCTTGACCGAGGGACAACATATAAATTAGACAAATACAATGGATAAAATGGTGGTGACATATGACGGTTTCAGCAATAGTTTGGATTTCAGGCTAGAAGGGCTGAGCCAAGGAAGCCTGGTTGATGTGATGTCTGAAAATCATGGAAGTTTCTACTTTGAATAAATTTTGCCTATGATTCATGAGTCTTGTGAAGTTTATAACTTTTTTTTTCCTGAGGCCTCCCTTCACAAGTTCTATAATTTCCATAATACCCCTAAATTTTAAAAGCTCTGGATCTGCAGCTAGAGGCAGCTGCAGAAGATGAAAAAAAAAAAAAAAAAAAGTCAGTCTTACTTTCTGCTCTCTGCTCAGTATTTTCTATGCACATGCCTGCAAAAGAGGCCCCTGCAATAGACGGTTAGAGGTGGTGCAAATAAAGAGAAAGGAGATTCATTAGTTGAGTGATTTTTAATTTATTTTTTGAGTGGAAAAATGCCATCTTCCAAACTGCAAGATTATTTAAAAATAATTTTAGCACTTCACTGGTAACTATAACATTGACTTTTGATGTGAAAATGGACGGTGGAAAATCATGTGGCCAGACACAAGCAAACAAGCCAGGTCTTTTGATGAAAGACTGCTCACTTCTCTTCCTCAATAAATAAGGAGCTGAACCACGTCCACATTTTCTGTCTAGTCAACTAGAGAGCATATGGACAGCTTATCCAGACACGTAAAATAAGTGGCCAGAGGCAGAGAATTTTACAGAATTTCAATGATTGATTTCTAGTTAGCCCAATTTCAGCTATTTCCCTAGGGCAGGTGTCCCCAGCACATTCTTTTGTTTATCTGTGTTCTTCAATCTTTCAAAGGAAGATTTACGTGGGGAATGGTAAAAGGCTTGATTTAAAGTTGCCCAATAGAAGAAAGATGTTTGTGAATTTTAGTAGCCCAAGTTTCAGAGGTAGAGATTATGAAATCTACATTGTTTTTTAAAAAAAAGAAAAGAAAAGAAAATTTATTATATTGATAATAATTAATAGCTCAAATTCAACTATCTATTATATGCCAATAACTATCCTAACTAATTTGCAAACAGTCTCTCCTTTTAGACTCAAAAACAACCCCATGAGATTGGTGACTACGACTACTTTTTTTGCATTTTGTAAATGAGAAACAAGGAGATCCTATACCCAGTGAGCAAAAAGGCTAATATTTGACCACAAGTATCTGCCCCTGATTATACAAAGCAATATGCCTCATCAGGATTAAAACATGGACTAAACAAGGGAATTGTAACTTGGCTCCACTTTGTACCATGGTCAAGTTATCATGCACTTACTTACTCTTAACTGGAGAGTGATCAAACCAAGACAGAAACTGAAGGAGCTCCACCCTTGGAAGTAGGGAGCCTCTCCGAGGAGTTTCCTGAACTGTAGAGCTAACCCCAGTATTTGGTATATTGTTGGCCTGCCTAAACTGGACAGATGCATTCAGTCTCACTAGCTCGCAACACCCAAAGTTTACAGCAATCCCAATCCCTGGAATGTGAAGGAAAAGGAAAATGTTAGAAAGAGAAAATCACAGAGGAGGAGCCCTAATGCTGTATATGTTTTCCCCAAATTTCCTCTTGCTAGCCCTTAGGCTGCACATGCATAGGGGCAGATTCCAAGCAGGATAGCCAAGGCTAACAGAATATTGTAGCTTCTGCCCACCGCAGGGTTTAAAGCTCAGGCTTGGTCAACTAACTGCCTGCTATGCAAAATAATCAACATTCTTTTGGAAAATAAAGCAGAATCCAGAATCTCCACAACTAAATGCCCAAAATGTCTGGATATGATCCTCAAGTTATTAAATCTACAGATGAACAGAAGCACATAACCTAGACTCAAGAGCAAAAAGCTATCTATGGACACCAACCCTGAGATGAGATGGATATTGAATTTATTGGAGGATCCTTAATGCAGCTATTATAGTTAATGAAAACATATTCATAACCAATAAAACGAATAGAAAAAATCTCAGGAGCATGTGGAAAATATGCGGGAAAAAAGGGATCAAACGGAAATCCTACAACTGTAAAATAAAATATTTGAAATGTAAGAATTTTACTGGATGTGATTAATGGAGGAATGAAAGGTCAGGGAGAAGAGTCATGAATCTATGAAACACATACCCTACAGAGGACCAATCTGAAGAAATAAAGAAAAAATAGGAAAAATGTGAATAGCGCCTGAGAACCTGGGGCACAATGGCCAAATGTCTAACATAGGTTAACTGGCATTTCAAAACAAATAAGAAAAAGAAAACATGGCAGAAAAAAATATCTGAACAGAGAATTTCCCAAAATTTTTCAAGTTTGTTGAAAGATATGACATTAGAGAATGAAGAAACTCACTAAGTCTGAGAAGGAGCAATACAAAAGTTAACAGAAAATACTGAGAACACTCAGAAAAAGCACCACACTTCATATAGGAAAAAAAATATGGATAATGATGGGTTTCTCATCAGACATGACAGTGTCAGAAAATATCTTCAAAGTGCTAGTGGGGAAATATCTCACCAACTTAGAATGATGTGCATTGAAAGCGACCTTCAGGAATACATATGGGGGGCTGGGGTTGTGGCTCAGTGGTCGAGGGCTCACCTAGCATGTGCGAGGCCCTGGGTTGGTTCCTCAACACCACATAAAAATAAATCAAATAAAAGTATTGTGTCCAACTATAACTAAAAAATAAATATTAAAAAAAGAACACATGTGAAAAAAGGGCATGTATAAATTAAAACATAATTAAATTTCTGGTCAGTAGATTTGCTCTAAATGAACTGGTAAAGAGTTCAGGTCAAAGGGTATAATAAAATATGCAGCCTGAGATTTATAGAGAAGAAATATAAATAATTGGACTCATGTAAGAAAAAGTATAAATATTTGGTCACACATTTTTTTTTGAGAGTTTACTATATCTATTATATAATTGGTTCTCTGTGGAACATCACATTTCCTATGATATATGTATTATACATGGACATATAGTCAGTCACACAACTGTATATATTTGTCCATCTGTTAATTAATTTTCTTTTATGTATTCTTTCAAACAATGCATTACAAAGAAGACATTGTACCATGGATTAAGATTATAATAGTGATCTTCATTTCGTTTCTTTAAAACTCCCTGTGGGTTTCTTTCTAGGACATTTGAATACATGTTCTTTGGTCTGAAATGGTTTCTTTCCTTCCATAGTTAACTCTTTTTTTTTTACTTTTTGTAAGAAAATAATAATTTTTAAAAATTTGTTTTAGTTATATGAAATGCCAGGATACACCCTGATATAATTACAAAACCATGGAACACAATTCAGTCCAATTCAGTCCATAGTAGTTCTTCCTCTCCACTCCATTGATCCCTCTTCAATCCATTTACTAATTAAAAAAGAAAAACTGCACATATAAGTTCTTTTCCCTTCTAAATTTCTTTGAATTATATATTACTGTTGGAATAAAAAATTGAACACAAACAGAAACATTATAACATGTATGAGCAATGAGAATACAAAGGACAAAAATAGGCTAAGGGTTTTAAAAGAAAAAAAGAACAACTATATAGTCACATGTTTTCTCCATAATTTTATATGAAATAATATAACATTAGCTTTTGGGATACTATGAGCATTTAAAGTTCTTTATTAAAATAAGAATGCAAAACAAAAAAAGTTTAACTAAAATAAGGTAGAGAAGGAAGGGAAAAAAGAATCAAATCAAATGTGACGCACACACAAAAAGCAAAATTGTAGACACATATCCAACCACACAAATAAATATATTAAATGTAAATGGTCTAAATTTTCCAAATAAAAGGGCAAAACTTATCAACATCGATTAAAAAGGTAAGATTCAACTATATTCAATTTAAAAAGTACTTTATAAAAACACAAATAATGGGACTGTGGCTGTGGCTCAGTGGTAGAGCACTTGCCTAGCATTGTGAGGCACTGGGACACTGAGGCACTGATCCTCAGCACCACATACAATACATAAGTAAATAAATTAAAATAAAGGTCTATTAACAACTAAGAAAAATTGTCTTAAAAACACAAATAAGCTGGAATTAATTGAATAAAAGCATTATACTATTTAAATAATAACCAGAGAGTTGCTGAAATGGCTGTATTACATTAGATAAACTGGACTTCTATATGAAGGGCATTATAAAGTAGGTAAAAGTAAAGGGCAGAGTTCAGGAGGTGAGTATGTGGGTGTTAATATGGAGTTTTTTTTTTTTTTCGCATTTCTGTAGCTGTGACTATTTTTATAATATCAGGTTGACAAAAATTTGACCTTAATCCATTTAAGTATGACAACACTGAGAAATAGCACGAGAGGTAAGACGGTGCATGTGAAAAAGTAGTAAACAGAATACAGATACAGATATAGAACTCGGAGTTCAAGTCCTAATTGTTCCATAGGCTTCCTCTGTGGTCTCCAGTCTGATTTTCACTGCTTTTAAGATGAGGTGTTTTGTTTTTTTTTTTCCCCTGTGGAATGAGGTACTTTTTCTATATCTAAGAATTGTCCAATAGATGTTTTAGCTGTCAAGGGTAAGAGAAAAACAAAATGTGTATCATTATTTAGTATCCTTTCCTTTCTCATCTTTCAAGTAAGATGAAGTTATGTTAACTAATTCCAGACCTTTTGACCAATTCATTATAACTCAGAACATATTGGACTCTGGCACAAATTATTTTCATCAAAATATTGTTCTATTTATAACAATTTCCAGTGCATATCTATGAACAATTTAATGACATCATTCTCAGGCCAGTGTTAAAAAGGTGAGGATGACTCTACAAAAATTTCCAACTTTGATTTCTGGCAATTGAGTGAAAAAATAAATCCCTAAACTTTTAATGGGATTCAAAGCTTTTCCATTATCAACTTCCTCATCAGGAAGATAATTCTCTTTTCATAATTGTGCCTGTGAAATGTGGTCAAGTTCTAAGTTATAAAATATAGAATTTATTATTTACTTAGCTTTTCAATACAAAATAATACATTTATTATGAAATTTTAAGAAATAATAAAATGTAAAATAAAAATCACTTCTACTTTCGTAAAAGTTGATATTTTTATGAACTTGCCATTAGATACAATTTTCTGTTTTCGTTTACTAATAAATAATACTTTCCTTTTTAGAGAAGAATAACAGAATGCATATGTGAAATTATGAATTTTGATGCTTACTGAATCATCATTTAATTTGAAATTCTCCATTTAAAAAAATGTGTACACCCAAAGTAAAATTTGCCCAATACAATAATCACTTTTTTCTTTTTGATACCAGGGATTGAAACCTGGGGTACTTACCCAAGGACCTTATTAAGTTTCTTAGAGCCTCTCTAATTTTCTGAGGCTGGCTTTGAACTGGCTATCTTCCTGCCTCATCCTTTTGATCTGCCTGCACCACATTTCTTTCATTTGCAAGCTTATTTTACTATAATTAATGACGGTATCCTTAGCATGATTCTTAGGCCACTCTTACATAATTCATCATTTCTTATTGTATGACACCCTCTAAAAATATAAAGGACTCTGTATAGACATTGGATTTTGATTTTGAAATAGCACCATCATAGACAAATAACATACCTGGGATTTTGATTTTGAAATAGCACCATCATAGACAAATAACATACCTATTAATGAAAGCAATATCTTGTCTGTAACCATTTAAATGGGTAACTTTAAATGTAAAATTTTCAGGTAGAGGTTGATAAAAACATTGTCAAAGTCCTTGGATGACTGTATTTTATAGTTTCAGTCAACTAAGCATTTTTAACAGTGCTCCTTGGAGTTTAGCTAAATGAGGTGGTAGACTTTAAGAGATTCCATGCTATTGACTCACTTTTCTTCTTTAAGTATCATCTCCAAGGTGACAAAAAAATATTTATGGATTTACAAAAAAAAGGGAAAAAAAGCTAATACTTGGAAGAACAAGTGGACTATATGAGGAGTCTTGAACTGGTCAAGCTATTTATATTAGTCCTGGGCTCCCTAGGAGTTATTGTTCACCAGCCAGAAAAATGCATTGTTCAATTTTATATCACTGTACACTATCAAACCCTGGGACATGTATGAATTGAAACCTTCACTTCAATGGTAACTACCATCCTAGTACACAATACCATCTGACAGTGCTCTGCATGAGTTGTGGACTCCATACCAGTATCCCAGAGAACAGTAAATCCACAAAGCTTTGCATTAAAGCCTATTCCTTTCTTGTTAAGATAAAATTGGTTATTAGGGAAGGAAGTGGGGCCTTCCTATAGCACCCCTAGAAGCAGAAGTACATTAAAGCCCATATTTTGTACTGTGGTCCTGGTATTCAACAGGGAAATTCCCCAAAGACAAGATATATGGAAATTTATAAGCAAATGCCTCTCTTTTTAGTTGGAACAGAGTTCTGAGAATAACATTTTTCTTGTCAGTTTTTTTTCCTAATTTCTTTAAAGCCTATCAGCTTTTCTGTTATCAGAGAACTCTATTTAAACATCATGGCTTTAATATCTTTAAAGCCATCAAAATTTCAGTTATAAGTGGTTTGTAAGCATCAGAGAAACTAATTCAGAAGAGTTTTTATGTTAAAAAAGGTAACATATGCATAGATGCTTTGTCCTGTCTATTTATCATCTATTACCTTTCTATTATCAATCACCTGTTATCTATTACTATCAATCATCTATCACCTATTGTGTCTCTTCTGTCTATCCTTATCTATCTACCCATCTATCTATCCATATTTGCTTATTTGAAGGTGTCCTGAATTTCTTTCCTCTAAGAAGAGGGAATGAATTATAGCAAATTTTTCATGTTAAAAATATCTTATAGCATAAGTAAATTTTTGCTCTATTGTTTTATTAGCAAGGATAATAAGAAATCTATGACTTCTTAAAGATGGAACTCTCAAAATGTAAATATAAAATTATAGTATCATTACCATAGTAAAATCCTGATAAAGTATAACCAAAACATTCAATAACTCTTTTGAGTAATGCTTTTCATCATTGGAAATCTGGAGAGAACACATACATATGTACATACATACAAAAATACATATGTACATTAAAAGATTTAAGCCACATGTGACCACCTCAACAATGGTACTCGGTACTGGACTGCTATAATCAGAGTCACCTGGGGGTATGGTAACCAAAATACCCCAGGCACTCTCAGAGATTCTGATGGTCAGTATGGTGGGGTCCTGGCATTCACATTTTTGAAGCTCCCGGGTAATTCTCCTGTGAGGCCAGGTGGTGAAATATAACACTGTGGTAGTTCATGCAATTCATTTTACATTTGAATGGCTTTCTTGTTTCCTTCCCTTCTCATCCTTTCTTTTTCTTTCTTCTTGGTTTTCTTTTTTTAACTAGAAATTGAACTTAGAGGTGCCTAACCACTGAGTCACATCCTCAGTCCTTTTTATATTTCATTTACAGACAGGAGCTTGCTAAGTTGCTTAGAGCCTCACTAAGTTGCTAAGGCTGGCCTTGAACTTGTGATCCTCCTGCTTCATTTCCCCATTGCTGGGATTACAGGTGCGCTCCACTGTGCCTGGCTTCTTGTCCGTTTTTGTTTTTTTTTTTTAATCCTACTTTCTCTTCTTTCCTTTTAAAAAATTATTTAAATTTTTTTTTTGTCACTGTTGGGTTTGATAGCATGTGGACAGCTGAGGATATGCAGGAGATAATTATGTCAGACCTGCGTCATCTCTACTTTTAGTCTACACTTTGCAGTTCAATTTATCTTGTCAGCTCTGAGAGTTTGCATTAATAATGTTCAAATCTAGATGTGGAAGAGTGTGAGTTTAACTTCTTTTGATTACTGCTCCGCAAGTGGTAATATGTCACCACATCTGTGAAGATGAAGTGCTACATTTTCCTGAAACAGGTGCATCATGATGATCAGAGTCCAGACAGGCTGTCTCGGGTTCTTGTTGCTCCACAGTGCCGGCTGGAACACAGTCTTCAATGGAGCCACCGAGGTGAGATGATAGTCAGAGGAATTGAGAATTGTCTAATTGAAGGGAGGTGTGAATACTTGAATTCTCTGCAGCCGAACACCAATCTAGGTAGTTTACTCCTTAGAAGGTCACCATAGGTAGACATAATGCTATCGCAGCTGCTCAACGGGCAGACTGCCTGCAGGAAAATAGTTCCTTCAAAAATTATCCCAGATATGTCTTAGCACCTTCAAAAGATCTGAAACTTCAGTTCCCTTCTCTTGCATATCAATTTTATATTATCTCAGAAATAGCTTAGTAAGACTAAACATAGTCATAAGTTACTTATTTTACTGATATTTGTAAAATCCACAGGCATTTTCTAATAAAGGAGTTTTGACTCAAATGTTTAAACTTTTCCTTTCAGAGCTTTTCCTTGCTTTTTTCCCCCCACTGAATAATGCAATTTTTTTTTCTCCTGTGCATAGTGATTCTCATTTGTAAAAAAAGATTTGTGTGTGTGTGTGTGTGTGTGTGTGTGTGTGTGTATGAAAGTGAGGAGACCTCTGCTGTCAGGAAAAGCAAACCCTCTGGTTCCCAGGATTCTGCAGGAAGACCACACACTCCAGACATCAGCCTTCCAAGAGTTTTAGTAGAGAAGTGGCCATGTTTCGTGACCAGAAGATTCTAATCCATCCTGTCGGTACAGTCTTACAGATGTCACATCCAGATGTGATATCTGCTCCCAGCCCAGCTTTCTTTAATGTAAAGAAACCAAGCTTGTACAGTTATATTTTAATTCCTCACAAACTTGAGCCTGAGCAGAAAAGCCACGGGTCTTCTCATGCAGTCAAAGAAGAAAAACAGTGTAACACAATATACAAAGAGGGTGTATTTATACAATTCAAGTGCTGAAAACATCACGACTAGTATTTGTGATGTCAAAATTTAAATAGTCTCCTAATAAGTCTTTCCACTTTCTCGAAAGAATGGTGACTTTAAACTAAAAGTCATTTCTCTCTGATTTTCTGAATTGCTCTCTGTCCTACTCTGACTGTGCTGTGCCCCTGAGGCTGCTCCCTATGGAGCCCTAGGGACAGGTGCCCTTCCCCTCCGAGGTGAAGCTGGCTTTAGCAGGTGATGAGGGTGGGAGGGGGCAGGCAGGGGCTCTTGACCTCTTTGCCTGCCTGCTGGTTGTGGTGTCTGAATTCCTCAGTGGGCTGCTCTCCAGCGGTATTCAGGGAGGTCTCTCCTACAGCCTCACCTCTGGGACATCCTCCCCTTACATTGTCTAGTGGAGGGTGGTAATGGCTTGGATGCTTCACCCCAGCTGAAGGTTACCACTAACCCTGCTTGATTCTTCATATCCTTCTTTTACTGAACTCTCTTCTGAGACCCTTTTTGAGTGGGCTCCCATATGGTTTCCATAACCAGCCATTGACATTTTCTTAATGAGTCAACTATTAGTTGTTGAGCAAACCTGGCATTGGCTGGGGATTATACAAAAAGACACACACACACACACACACACACACACACACACACACACAGTCCTAGGCAACCAAAAGTTTACAGTTCTGTTACAATATGACGTTTGTTCCCCACTTATCAGGATGGACTTGCCCATACTGGAATGGCGGATTATTTCCGCTTGAATCTTAATGTTGGATTCTGGGAGCTGCCTCAGCGTGGACTGTGACATTGTGGCTCAGCAGTGGGAGCACAGGTGATGTTTTATTCAAGAATCAGGTAATAGTGAGACATGAGAAACTGACACTCATTATCTTTATTATTAAGCACCAGGGCAAGTATTTATTCTTAATTGTGTGTTTCAACACATTAAGTTTAAAAGAAAATATCTGTCTTTATAAATAGTGGGAATAAATGGTCATCAGGGAGGGAAATGGTCTCCTGATATATACATGTTACTGTCGTAAGTGTCTTATTGAAAGCCTGATATCTATTGAGGCTACAGTAGCTCGCTCGCTCTCTCTCTCTCTCTCTCTCTCCCTTTCTCTCTTCTCTCTGTTTTGTTTTTTCTTTCTCTTTCTCCATCTGTCTTTCTTCCTTCCTTCTTTTTATATTGTATTTTGAGACAGAATCTTGCTAAATTACTGAGGTTCTCACTAAGTTGCTGAGGCTGGCCTCAAATATGTGATCCTCTTGCTTAAGTCTCCTAAGTCCCTGGACCACCATGCCCAGCTCTCCTTTTTTTAAAAAAAAAAATTATATTGTATTTATAATTTGTTTGGTTTATTTTTCTTGCTTGCTGGCCATACCTGGAAGTAGTATCCTTTATGTGTTAATATTTATTTCCATATTTATTCTGTATAATTGGGAGAAAATATTTTTTTCTTTTCTTTCCTCTTTCTCTCTCCACACAGAAAGAAAGAAAAAAAGAAAGATTAAATGTTATATTATATGTTAATTTATATCATTCAGGACACTGTAAGCTGCAAATTATAAAACTATACTCATAACAACAAGAAAACTAGATGATGATTGGTTCCTATGAATGAAAATTCTAAGGTTAGCTTTAGCCTCTGACAGCAAAATTCTGGAAATCTGGGACTCAGGTTATGTCATCATTGTCTAATACTTTCTCTTTGGATTTTTTTTTTTTTGCATTATTTTCATTTTCTTTTGCTGATGATCCTCAAAATCAGTTCCTCCCAATGCCCCTTCTGTGACTTATGACCCTTGAGAGTGAAAGTGATCTTTCCTGAATTCAGGGAGGCTTAAGACAGAGACACACAGGAGAGTGCAACCTGCTCTCCCCTTGAGCTGTGGGGTGCAGATAGTGCCTTGAAAAGGATCAAGGACATTAAATTGGTGGGTATGATTACACTGGGAACAGGAAAGTGCAACCCCTATCAGAGCCCTTTGGTGTGAACTAACAGCTGAGAAGGATCAAGGAAATGGCACAGGTAGGTTTGATTATGTTTGGGAATGGTGACTTGGGAGTTCCTATTTAGAGGCAGGGGGTGGAGCTACAGGAACCCTGCTGTGCAATATCTACCCATAGCCATCTGTTACCTATGAGCAGAACTCTGAGGAGTCCTTAGAAACCTGGGTATCTGCATTAATGAGCCCTAGGGATGCAAGCATTTATTTAATTATTCCAGAGTAGATACCCCAAACATAGGTCCACATCTTTTTTTTTTTTTTTTTAGAGCTTAACCCCAGCAGCCAGAACTTCCTGAGTAGTTCTTTGCACCACTTTCAACCAGGAAGAGCATCGATTTAAGATATCCAAACAACATCCCAATAGAAGGTACTTCCAGTTCAGTCTCCACTGTACTTGTGAGCAGAGAGGCTGAGATAGCAGCCTCTAGTAGCAAAATATCTTGTTCTCTCTCTTCTGCTTCTTCACTTCCTTCCTCTTTAGGGCCTTCATTCATGCAGAACCACTCTCCACTTTCTCTCCTCTCATCTTTTGAATATTCCAACCTTCCTTCAGCTGTCATACTCCAACTTCTTTAATCTTAATGACCCAGAGTCTTAACGTTCCTTCAATCCATGTAGTTTATTCCTTTGGGGAATGGAATAAGTTGGATTAGAGGAAGCCACGTTATTACAGCAGCTCCTGAGAGTGATTCAAAACAGCAAGTCAGCACTGGAAAACCGCGTTCCCAAAGCTGAGTGCAGAGCCTCTTAATTTGAAACAGGTGATCTGAGTTCTGGATCGAGGAGTTTAACTGACACTCTGGGAAGGACTGAGACCAATTAAATCCAGACCAAGTCTGGTGACCCCTGAGTCATCCCTTCCAAGCCTAGAAACGGACAGAGGAGAAGCTACCCTCTTTCCCCCAAGAACATGGTCTGAGACTTCCAGAAAGAGGGATGTGTCAGAGCTGGCCGGTGAAGAAGGGCGTGAAAGTGCACACAGAACCCACTAACAAGTGTGACCCTTTTGTTCGGAGCTGAAAACAAACAAACTGCACCATAACGGAAACCCCAGAAATGGCTCTATTTCAAAAAATCTCACCAAGAAAAATACACAAGTAAAATGAACAGGATCTCAGAAAATGGTGAAGGGGAGGTAGATAGTAAGTCTTGACTTCTACAGCCCATAATCGAAGCAGTGAGAGATGAGCCAACCAGAGAGCTCAATATAGTTTAAAACTCATTTTTCTTCCCTGATGATCTAATTTCTCAATGAATGAAAGAGAATCACTCCCTTTTGCCACTCAGATTAGTGGACTGTTGCATAATATTTTTAATTATTTTTTAAGATTTATTACCATAAGATATTGTTCTGAAGATGCTGTTATAACTGGGAATTAGTATTTTCTCTCAATGTGATGTTAGAAACTGGACACACTAGGGAATTAAAATTGAAGGAAAATGTTGACACCAAATCATTAATCCAACCCACAACACAAAGTAAAGAGAAAGTAGTTCACTAAAATGTCCCTTATATAAAAAGCAGAAAAGATAATCATTCCAAAAGATGGGTAGGAATATTCCCAATATTAAAAAGCCAGGGAATGAGACAGTATCAAAACTTAACGACACCACTTACCCACTGACACCACAGTGGAGGAGATGCCAGGAAAAGCATTTTCAAAGTTGATCATTAAAAAGTTGAATGAACTAAAAGAGAACATAGGGGAAGGGAAAGAACATTTTTTATAGAAATAGAAATTCTAAAAAAGGAACCAATAGATATTCTTGAAATGAAAGACCATAAATTGAAGTAAAAATTCAGTTGAAAATATCCCCTATAGATTAGGTCTGCAAGACAAATTATATAATCTTGAAAAAAATGTGAAAAAATAAAGAAAAGACAATAACAGAGTATATGAGAAGAAATCTGAGATAACAGTAAGAGACCAAATCTAAGAGTCATTGCTGTAGAAGGAGGCACTATAATATAAACTAAAGAAATGCACAAACTTTTCAGTGAAATTATATCAGAAAACTTTTCCAAACCTTAAGAATGAGATGGACATCCAAATACCAGAATAATTTAGAAACCAAAATAGACAAGATCACAAAAGATCATCACCAAGATACATTATAATGGAAAGGTCTAATATACACAACAAAGATAAAATTTTAAAAGTTGCAAGAGAAAATGGCAGGCCACATTTAGAGTTGAGCCAATTAGAATTTCTATACATGTCTCAAACCAGACCCTAAATCCCAAGTGGACTAGGAATAAAATCCCAAGCCCTGAAACATAATGGGTGCCAATCAAGATTGCTATAACCTGCAAAGCTATCCTTCAAAATTGAAGATTAAATAAAATCTTCCATAATAAGCAAAAGCTAAAAGAATTCATAGACCACTAAGTCAGTACTATAAAACATGTTTCATGAAACATTGTGTACAGAGGAAATAAAAGTAAACATCAGAGTCAGTTAAGAGATGAATCTCACTAAAATAATAATCATCATAATCATTTAAAGGAAAATAACATCTAAACTAAATAGAAATTAAATGACTGGATATAAAAATCATCTCTCAGGGCTGGGACTGTAGCTTCATGGCAGTGAGCTTGCCTAGCACACATGAGGCTCTGGGTTCAATCTTTAGCACTGAGTAAAAATAAACAAAACAAAGGCATGCTGTCCATCTACAACTAAGAACCCAACTAGAACCTTCAGGGATATGATGCATGAAACAGAAACCAAGGTTAACATGTTATTAAACTAATGTTCAGACCTTTAAAAACAATCATCTCTCTACAATAACACTGAATGTAAATGTAAATGTTTTGAACTCTCCAATCAAAACACATAGATAGTCAGAATGGATTAAAAACAAGGCCCAACCATGTGTTGTTTATAAGTGATTCAACTTATAGGTAATGACACCTCCACACTGAAGGAGAAAGGATGGAAAAAGATATGCCCTGGAAATGGAGACCAAAAGCAAGTAGGAGTAGCTACTTTCATATCTGACAAAAGAGACTTTATGCCAAAATTAATCAGAGGAAACAAAGTTACTTCAAAATGGCAAAGGGGATCATCCTCCACAAAGATATAATGAGTAATAATTTCAAAAATTTATTCCTCAAATGCAGATGCACCTACATACAAAAAAAAAAAAAAAAACAACCCTCTATCTGATATAAAAATTCAAATAGACTCCAATACAATAATACTGGGTTTTTTGAACACACCTTTCTCACCAATATATAAATCATTCAGACAAAACTAAGCCATCACACTTCAGAACTAAAAAAATACTACTAACCAAATGAACCTAACAGACACCTATAGAATATCTCATCCATCAACAACTAAATTCATTTTTGTCTTAGCTGCACATTAAAACTTCCCTAAA
Source organism: Callospermophilus lateralis (assembly GCF_048772815.1). Taxonomy (NCBI): domain Eukaryota; kingdom Metazoa; phylum Chordata; class Mammalia; order Rodentia; family Sciuridae; genus Callospermophilus; species Callospermophilus lateralis. The sequence continues at coordinate 102,520,140 of NC_135318.1, read as the reverse complement.
AGTTTTATTACATTTGGGAATAGAGATGTGAGAGTTTTTATTTGGTGGTTTTTATTTATTTCCCTAAAATAGACCATACAATAGGGCACACAAAATCTTAGAAAATGCAAAAAAAAAAAAATAGAGAGATAAATCATTGCATCCTATCATATAATAATGAAATGAAAATTAATTACAAGGTAAAAAACAGAAACAATTCTCATACCTGATGATTAACTAAGATACTTCTGGATGAAGAATGAGTCACAGAAAAAGCCAGGGGAGAAATAAAAAAAAAATTAGAAGAAAAGATAAAATATGCCTGAACATTTGAGGGCTGATACAAAGACCATTCTAAGAGTTATGTTTACAGCATGGAGCCTCTACATTAAAGAAGAAAGAAAGAAAAAGCAGAACGACCTCAAGCAAATAATCTCATGTTGCACTACAACACTCCAGCAAATAAGGAACAAACTAGTTTCAAAACCAGTCAAACACAGGAAATAATTAAGATCAGAGCCAAAATTAATAAGATTGAAAATAAACAAAATCAATACAAAGAATCAATACAATAGAGAGTTAGCTCTTTGATGAGATAAATGAGATTGATAACAAAACCTCAGTCAAACTATTCAAATGAAGAAAAAACTCGAATCAATCAAATTAGGGATGAAGAAGCAAAAAACAGCACAGACATTCTTGAAATTCAGATCATTAGAAGCTGTTGGATGAAAATTTATACTCCTTTAAACTGGAAAATCCAGAAGATATTGGCAAATTTCTGGACAGATATGAACTATCCCAATTGAAACAAAAAAAAAATAGAAAACCTGAAAAGGCCACAATACAAGCAATGAGTTTGAAGCAGCAATTAAAAGCCTTTCAAAAAAGAAAAGCCCAGGACTAGATGGATTCTCAGCCAAGTTCTACTAGACCTTTAAAGAAGAACTAAGGGCAATCTTCCTCAGATTTTTCCACAAAATAAAAATGGAAAGAATACTCCTAGATTCATTCTATGAAGCCAGTATCATTCTGATACCAAAATTAGATAAAGATACATCAAAGAAAAAAAACTACAGATCAATAATCCTGATGAACATAGAAATATCGTTAATAAAATATTCAAAAACATATTAAGAAGATTGTATACCCTGATCAAATAGGTTTTATCTCAGAAATGCAATGTTGGTTCAACATATACAAGTCAGTAAATATCATCCAACTCATAAATAGAATTAAGAGGAAGAATTACATGGTCATCTCCATAAATGCAGAAAAATCATTCTTCAGAATCAAGCATCCATTCATGTAAAACAATATTAAAGAAACTAGGGTATTTTTAACATCTTAAAGGCTATATACAACAAACCCAAAGTCCACATCATATTGGACAAAGAAAAACTGAATGCATTCCACTATTGTCATGTATGTAATAAATAGATAAATAAATAGAAATGGCTGTAGTGCCAAAAGTGATCTACAGAGTCAATGTAAATCCCATCAAAATGCCAATGACACTATTCACAGAACTAAAAAACAAACAAACAATAAAACAATTGTCTAAAAATTCACATAGAAAAAAAAAGACCCAGAATAGCCACAGCAATACTGATCAAGAACAATGTTAGAGTTCACAATTTCTGATTTCAAAGTATATTAGGGAACTGTACTAACAAAAACAGTTGGTACTGGCATCAAAACAGGCATGAAGACCAATGAAATAGAAGGCACAGAGACACATTCACATAGATACAGTGACCTGTTACACAGCAAAACTGCCAAACACAAACAGAGTATGTAACAGATACTGCTTGGAAAACTGGATATTTGTATATAGGAGAATATAACTAGATCTCTATCCTCAACCCTGCAATAAAGGTCAACTCAAAGTGGATCAAATACCTAGGAATTAGAACAGAAACTCTCTAACTGCTATAAAGAAATGTAGGGTCAATACTCTAATATATTGATGCAGGCTCCTTAACAAGATCTGTAAAGCCAAAAAATAATACCAAGAATCAATAAGTGGGATGACATCAAATTAAAAAGCTCTTGCACAGAGAAGGAAACAATTGAGAGCATGAAGAGAGAGCCTGAGGAATGGAAGATCTTTGTCACTTGTTCCTCAAACAGGAAATTAATATCCAGAATACATAAAGAACTCAAAACACTTGCATGTGTGCACATACACACACAAACAAAACCAAATAACTCAATCAATAAATGTGCAAAACAAACAAAGAAACAAACACAAAACCTGAACAGACATTTATCAAACGAAGAAATACAAATGGCCAATAAATATATGGAAAAAAATTGAAACCTCCCTAGCAATCAGAAAAATGCAAATCAAAACTACATTGAGATTTCATCTCACTCCAGTTTGAATGGAAGCCATCAGGAATAAAAGTAATAAATACTGGCAAGGGTGTAGAGAAAAATGTACACTCATACATTGTTGGTGGGACTGCAAATAAGTATGACCACTTTGGAAAGCAGCATGGGAAATTCCTCAAAAGATCATTAAGAATGGAACCACCCATGGGACCCAGCTATCCCACTCCTTGGTATTTATACAAAGGAACTGAAATTGGCACACTATTGTGATATAGGCATCTCAACATCTAGCAGCATAATTCACAATAGCTAAGTTATGGATCCACTCTAGGTGCCCATCAACAGATGAATGGATAAAGAAAATGCAATGTACATACACAGAGGAGTTTTGCTCAGCCAAAGAGAATGAAATTATGGCATTTTCTGCTAAATTGATGCAAATGGAGAATATTATGCTAAATGAAATAAGCCAGACTCAGAAAGTCAAACGTCAAATATTTTTCTCTCATATGTGACAGCTAGAAAGGAATAAAGAAATAAAAGTGAGTAATCCCATGAATACAGAAGGGAGATCCATAGAACAGAGAAAGGGGTTGGAGAGAACGAATGAGGGATTGAGGAGAAAGAAGGAGGACTGGCAAAGGAAGGAACTTCAGAATGAAATTGACCTCATTGTGTTTGTAACATATTTGAATAGACCACAGTGAATTCCACCTTTATGTGTATCTATAAAGCACCAATTTAAAAGCAATAAATAAATAGAAGACCAGTAGAGCAGAGGAAAAGGAGAAAGGAAGGGAGGAAGGAAGGGTAAGTGGAGGTAGAAGAGGAGGTAATGGAGGAAATGATATTATTCATGCACGTGTGAATGTGTCAAAATAAATTTCACTGTTATGCGTGAGTGTAATATACTAAAAGAAATCACTTAAAACATTTTTTTAAAAAATATAAAATTAGGAGTCAATGGCCAAGTTTTGTTGGATAAATGCTTCAGTTACTCTGATGAGAGCATACGGTGAGCAGGTGAGAAGGAAGGGGTGAAGTCCTGCTTCTGCTCGTCATATTAGTGACATTAGAACATAAGATAAATACATCAAAGTGGAAAATACGATCTTCCTCTCTGGACTAGAAGATCAATAGAGGCAGAAGCCACATTTCTGTTGCTTACCACTGCAGTTCTGGTCCTGGAACATAGTAAGTGGCAATAAGCACTCAATGATTTAATTAATTAGATAATTAATCTCAATAGAGGCAAACGGGGTTTTGAAAATATTCAAAAGCCATTCTCCTTATATTTAAAAGATTAATCCTTCTATTACAAACTCCACTTATATAAATCTGATAGCCAACATCATATTTAATGACACACCTTGGAAGCAAGATGCTAAAGAATAAATATGGATGTTACCTTCAGCAATATATTTTTTTTTAACCTTGGCTTAGGAGCATTAGTAGATACAAGAATGGAGAAAATACAAATAATTTTTTCCCCCTGAAGGTCAAGTTATTACCTTGAACATCTAAAAGTAAAGTTGAAGCTTGCTATAACTCATCAGAGATTTAATGATATGGTTTCATAGATATTGGAGTATAGATATCAAATACTTTTCGAAATGTTAAAATTAGAAAGTCTCATGGAACAAAATTGATCAGAATATTGGAGGATGTATGCTAAAAATCTACATAGACCTACAAATGGTTATCATTTCAAAAATATTAAAAAGAGTTATGAAGTAACATTTAAATTGATACTAATTATGCAGGTCCAGATAACTAAAGTATCTAGCATTGACTTGTTACTACATAACAAGTAATGGGTGGTAAAGAAAATGATGTTTTATACTAGAAAGACAATGTATCATTGCCAAATATTTGGAAGGCAGATCTTTAGATCATCTAAAAAAATTGTGCTCTGGGGAAAAGATCAGAAAACAGAATGTCAGTTGTGGGTTTTGGTTGTTAGCTGTTTTGGGCAAGTATCACAAGACGGAGACAAGTCTTGGAAAGAACTGGCCACTTTGCAAGAGAAATGAAAAAGGAAGAAAAGATGCCAGGAATTGGGGGTTTGCAATGTTGGGAAAATGAACTGATTAATCCCTGAAAAGTAAGGAATGTCATAAAATGTGCGTTTGAAATCATGACAGACTTACTGTATTCCAGCTTTATGGCAAAGACATGTGTTTAACAATGATTAAGAGTTTGTGTAGAGTGAACATGTTTTTCACTACATTCAGAAAGAAATCTGGGCAAGAATGCACAGGAATGACCTGGGAAAAAATACTCGTATGAGAAATGTGGCAGATGAGACTGAGACTATGAGGTTGATAAGGGCAGCCTTAACTTTTATTATGTACGATGTTAACATTATGTGAAAAACAGTTCTGACATTCAGGTGAGTTGGAGGTTGGTGATTTAAACAATCTTTAGCATATTTCGTTATTGCAAGATTCCTCAGAATGCTCTTGCTAATGAACCTTGCAAATTTCTAAGGCTGAAATGTGGTGTTGGCCAAAACTTGAGTTCTAAAAACATTCTATGCCTTTGATCCACTAACAAAAATGTATTTAATATTCTTAAGATAGCTTTGGAAATTCTAGAAGAAACTGAGATTTATTTGATTATATTTACAAATTAGCACTTCTGGAAACACACACACACACACACACACACACACACACACAGGTGTATGAAAATTGTAAAATATTTGAAGAAAGATCCACTTTTATATCACTGAGAAAGCTTTTACCAAATCAGCCCCTCTGTAATAATGACTATAAACTGTAGGCAAAATACAGAAATACTCTCCAAAGGCACTAAAGAATGATAAAAATATAATATATTTGAAAATATATATATTTGAAAAGATATAAGCAGAGTTTAAAGCAGTGAGTATTATATTCTCAAGTACCTTGACCTGATGCATATTTTATAGCACCCTACTCTTCAACAACTTCAAATACACACCCCTTTCACACACACATGGTCATCCAGTATGCTAACCATAAAACATACACTGAAAAGTGTGGAATTTATTCAGAAGCTATTGTTTGATCACAGTGAAATTAAATTAGAAATCAGTAACACTAAGATATTTGGAATAACTTCAAATATATGAAAGTCAAACAAAAGAAATCTAGAAAAATGTTAAGACTGAATGATAATGAAAATACAATATACTAAATTTGCACATAGAATGTCCCTTTGCTGCAGAAACCTGGACATAGTTAAAAAGCCCCATGTCAAGGTACTGGGGACTGATTAGATGGCAGCCATGGAGAACTGCGGAAGGGTCTTTCCGTCTTCCCAGTATGTGCTCTGAGACAGAGGGTGGCTGGTAAGGATAAGTAGCAGCAAGAGGACACACAGGGGAAAAGCCCTTTCTTCCTACCCTGGAGAACCAAAAAAGGGATCCTGTCACACAATGAATCCTGACATTACAGGGGGCCTTGCTAAGAAAAGAGCCAAATAAAATGGAAAAATACTTGAATAGATACTTCTCAAAAGAAGATATAAAAATGGTCTTTAAGAAAACCAAAAGATTCTCAGCATCTCTATTTACCAGAAAAAAAATGCAAATTAAAGACAATGAAATATTTGGCACACACTAGAATAGGTAATGTTGAAAAGTCTGTCTCCATTAAGTGGGCTGAGAATGCAGAACCTCAGACCTTTCGTACTCTGCTGGGGAAGAATGAACAGTGGTAAAGCAACTCAGAGTTCAAACACCTTTGCCCAACTTTGTCCCTGGGTATTTACCCAAGAAAAGTTAAAATATGTCAAGTGTCCATGGACAGTATTCCATAACAGGCCAACCCAAATGATTGGCCGTGGGTGAAGAGATACATTGTGGCTCATCTGTACCTTGGAATACTACTCAGAAATAAACAGGAGCAAAATAAATTTTACAGGAAACACTGCAATGAATTTTAAAGATGTTATGCTAAGTGAAAGAAGTCAATCACAATAAAACTATCTTCAGTGGGATTCTATTTACATGGGATTGTAGAACTCATGAAAAGCAGTTCACAGGTTGCTGTGGGTCTTGATTGAAGGGGATAGGGATTGAGTGCAAAGAGTGGTGTTGGCAAAAATCCAGAATACCAGTAACAATAAATGTTGACGAGGATGTGGGGAAAAAATGGTACACTCATACATTGCTGGTGGGATGGCCAATTGGTGCAGCCATTCTGAAAAGCAGTATGAAGATTCCTTAGAAAACTTGGAATGGAACCACCATTTGACCCAGTTATCCCACTCCTTGATTTATACCCAAAGGCCTTAAAATCAGTATAGAATGATGATGCAGCCACATCAAAGTTTTTAGAAGCTCAATTCACAATAGCTAAGCTTTGGAACCAACCTAGGTGCTTTTCAACAAATGAATGAATAAAGAAAATGTGGTAGATACACCATGGAATATTTCTCAGCCATAAGAAGAATAACTATGATATTTGCTACTAAGTGGATATCTGGAGACTATCATGGTAAATGAAATAAGCCAACTCCAAACATCAAATGTTCTCTTTGATACTAACACACAATAAGAGGAGAGGGGACAAACAGAAATTCAGTGGATTAGACAAAGAGAATGGAGGGAAGGGAGGAGGATAAGGATAGGAAAGACAGTAGAATAAGCTGGACATAACTTTCCTATGTTCATATATGTATACATCAACAGTGACTCCTTGTACAACCACAAGACTGGGATCCAATTAGAATAAGATATATTTAATGTTTGCATAAATATATCAACATACACTCTACTGTCATGTATATCTGAAAAGAACAAGTAGATAAAAATAAAACTCAAAACAAAAACAAAAGAAACACAAGGAAACTTTTAGAGTGGGCTAATAATTTACAACCACTTGATTGTGGCTGTTCTCTACTTAGCCACAAAGAACTAGTCACCTTCTCTCCAACACAGACTTTTGTGAAGATGTGGCTTTTGCTATGGTCACACCTATCTCAGTTCTCCTTTCCATAACTCTTCTGCCAAACTCTCATCGCATTCTAGGGTAAATCTGTGTTGTCTTTTTCCATCTTTTAAAATAAATTGCTGCTTTTTAAAATACTGGACTTTGCTTTATTTTTGAACCTGTGCAAACATCCAGCCAAAAATCTCCAACAGAGAGAGCAATAATACATACGTGTATTTAAGTTTCAATTTCCGATTTCCTTAAGAGCAATTTTTTTTTACTAAAGAGACATCTGGGTTTTTGCCTTTTCCTTTTCTTGCTAAGAAGATCCCATAAAATTGTTTCTTGAAGCCTGCACTCTCCCATATTCTTTCGTAGTAGACTTTTAAAAATTTCTTTTGAAATTGTTCATTCAGAGCTGAAATGTTTATATCTTTTGCTTCAGCCATTTTAGGGATTAAACATTTTTTTTTTCCTCTGAGATCCTAAGAGAATCTTTTTGTTAAATAACCCTATGCATTTTGCACAGACAGCTGTAATTGAGAAACATGAATTAGTTTCCTACTACATTCCTCTTTGTCCAGTAGAGCCTATGCTGCTTAAAATTACCATATATAAATTTGCAGAGGATCATTACATTTCTCCATAAGCAATGTCACATGCCAATTCTTTCTAAACTTTCTCATAATATTCACATCACCTTAATTTTAATTTTTCCTGGATCTTCTCTGGTCCCTTCGTATCAGCAGGCATTCATGCCTGAATGACCAACAATTTACTTTAGCTGGCGTTGATACGGTGAGGTAATTACACAGCACAATTTTGCTAATATATCACAATAATACTAGCTTGCTTATAACAGCATTATTTCTAAGAAATCCTCAGTAGGAGAGATTCCTGTTAATGATGATTAGACTAGCATGGCATAGCAGAGGTATATTTCATAAAACCTTCATAGATGAAGGAAGACTACAACTCCTTTGAGTTAAAGGTAATTTAGACATAGTATGAGCTGTGAGAAATTTTCTCACCAGTCCTAGGAACCATGTTAAAAGAGGACTCTTCCCCTTTCCGGATATCAGTTTAGAAAATTTGCTTCCTATTTTATAGATGAGGCAAAGAGGCCAGCAAAAATTATCTAATGCAAATAAATAACTTTCTCTGAGCTAAAGAGTAAATGATAGAACTAGATTTGAATTCAGGTCTGTTTGATTTTGGAGATAATGTTTTTTTTTTTTTTTTTCTGAGCCACCAGGTGGTCTCTCTTTGACAATGAAAAAAAGCCTTGTGTTTTTTTTTTTTTCAAAATGTTTCCAAATAAACACAAAAGTTAAAGAAGCAGTGTAATGAATGTTGTGTGCTCATCAATCAAATTTACCATTTGTCAAATTCCTGCCACACATACATGATCTATTTCTTCATGCATCTTTCCTTTTTTCTTTGTTACAGTAATTTGAAGCAATTCTGAGATGCTGTCTTTTCACCTCTCTGTTTTTGTAAGCACTTAACAATAATTTTTTTTTTCCTCACACAAAAACACAGCCTTTACCATACCTGACAAATTAACAATTCTTTGGTACAAAATATCTCAAAAATATTTAGTTGATTGTTTTTCTCTCGAGTTCCATATTTTCTGTACTTAGAAGAATAAAGATCCTATAGTGTCTGGAAGCTTGATTAGATTCAAGCTTAACTTTTCCCACCCTCCAAATCCATCATAAGGGATTGATATGTATTTCTCACAGTTAGGCTGTTCCATTTTGACAGATGGGAGATGAAAAGTTTTGGGGTGGTTCCTTCTTTGCCAAACTTTCCATCCACCTTTTTACCTGTCTGAGAATTGAGTTAATTCACTGGCTGTTGTAAAATTAATTTTTGGAATTTTGTCATTCCTTGAACACTCATTAGCTACATTTCTTCTGTAAGGGAGAAATTCACTCCATCAAATATCCTTATTCATTTATTGTAAATTATAGTGCATTGTTATGGTTTGGATGTGAAGTGTGAGACAAGGCTAGAAGGTTGTAAGAGTCTTAACCCAATCAGTGATTATAATCTCCTGATAGGGATTAACTGAGTGGTAGCTGAAGTGGTTAGGGTGTGGCTGCAGGAGGTGGGAATGGGGTGTGGCTTTGGGTATACATTTGTATCTGGTGAATGGAGTCTCTCTCTGCCTTCTGATCATCAGGTAAGCAGCTTCCCTCTGCCACACTCTTCTGCCTAGTTGTTCCTGTCTTACCTGGAGCCCTGAGGAATGGAGCCTGCTGAGTATGGATTGAGACCTCTGAACCGTGAGTCCGCAAATAAACTTCTCTTCCTTTACAATGGTTCTGGTCAGATCTTTTAGTCACAGCAGCGGAAAAAGGTGTCAAAATAGATGCTTCAATTTTTCCTGTCGTCGTCAATGTTCAATTCCCATTGTAAGAGCTCAGTGTTCTAGATGTCTTTCTCTCTCTCCCAGGAAGGCACTGGGAACATATGTATTCCATGCACGTGAATACATTTTTTTATGCAAAAACTTTACCATCTTTGGCTGGTGGAAGATCTTTATGTGACCTTCTTTGTCAGTTGGGCTCAATGGTTATTCTGAGCTCATCATGTACATTTTCTCCTTGACTTCTGAAGTGAGCCATCAGTTTAAAGACCCCTAGGTCATTTTAGTGGGATTGGGAGTGGGATTGGGAGAACAAAATACAGAGTGGGATTGGGAGAACAAAATACAGGCATGAGGAATGCTCAGTGTTACTACATTATCATTAATTCTGGCCATTTTTAAGGCCAGAATGAATAAATGGTTATTTAAACGAAATACAAATCAATTCCCTCCCTCCCTTTCTTCCTTCCTTCTTTCTTTCTTTACCAGGAATGGAACTCAGGGGCATTCAACCACTGAGTCACATCCCCAGCCATATTTTGTATTTATTTCATTTAGAAAGAAGGTCTCAGTGAGTTGCTTAGAGCCTTGCTGTTTCTGAGGCTGGCTTTGAATTCATGATCTTCCTGCCTCAGCCTCCTGAGCCGCTGGGGTTACAGGCTTGCTCCACTGTGCCCAGCTATATAGATATTTCTAACATACAGAATTCTACCTAACTATAATGTACCATGAGGGATCTTACTAATCTTGTTGGCTTTTACACTTACATGTTTTTCTAATGTACTAAAATATCTATTCCTGACAATATTAAATATACAATTTATTTATTTGTGTCCATAGTCAAAAGGGTACAAAATGAAATATTTAGAGAAATCTGACTTTTTTCACTGTGTCCTATAATTTCAACCTTCCTTCATGAATAGAAACCATTTTTCTCTTGTAAATATTTTTATTCTTCTGCTCACCTATTGATTAACTGATACCACCTTGTTATATGTCTTTTTTTCATTTTTATTAAAGACTTTATGGCTTTTTCTGCTTGTTTATTTTTCCATATGAATGTTATAATCTACCTTTCTAGCTAAAAAACAAACACATGAACTCTTAAGTATTTGGGGGGGATTTTATTTTAAAGTAGCAAAATTGAGAATTTTAGGCTACGGTCTTCCTATCAAACCTCTAGTTTCCATATTGTTCTACTTTCATTTGGTTTTTACATTTTTTCAAATCTATTTTCATAAGTCTTTTAATATTTTCTTCATATCTTAAGATTAGATTTAACTATTATATCCTTTTACTAAATTACAATGATTTCCTCTTAATTATATTCTTATTGATTGTGTTGTATACTTATGCTGTCTATTTTATAATTTTTGTGTGCTGATTCTTCATATTACTTTAGTAAATTCTCATTCTCTCTCTCTCTCCCTCCCTCCCTCCCTCCCTTCTTGCTGGATGGGGATTGAACCTAGGGCCTATGCAATGCATGCTAAATTTGTGCTCTACGACTGAGATATATGCCCAACCACAATTTTTTTGTAGTGGATTTTCTTTGATTATCTTGATTTATTCTGATAGACAATCTTATAATCTGCAAATATAAATAGTTCTACTTCTCTCTTTACAATTCTTAAATTGCTAGTCATTGTGTACCTCCATGATGTATGGAGTGGAGGTAATAATTCCTACCCTTTTATTTCCCAAGAATTTAACAACAGTGCCTTTAATTAATAATTTTTAACTAAGTAAGATGTTGAATTTGGGACAATTTAGGAAGTATTCAATTATTCCTGTTTTATTGAGTTCCTCAAAATACATCAGGATAGGGTTTTTATTTTTGTCATTTTTTTTTAAACTATGGAAATAATCAAATAATATTTTCCTCCAATTGATTAAAATAAAAATTTATATCAGTGGATTTTTGTGCTTTTTATTCTTAAATTGAATTTCACTTGGTAAATTTTTTTTCATAAGAGACAATTAGATTCTATTCAATAATTATTTTATTCAATAATTATCCATTTAAAATGCTTGCATCAATAGTTATGGTTATTGATATTTAGTTAGGTAGATAGCTACGGTTGCTATTCCTACGGTCCTCTAATACACATTATCATTTTTTTGGTTCTGATGCTAGTATTGACTTCCAAATAGGAACATGCCAAATTTCCTTTTCTTTTTCTGTACTCCAAATCATTTTAAGACATAATGGAAATAGCTAATCTGTAAAAGTTTAATAAAATATATCTGTGAACCCATTGGGAGCAGTGTGTTTTGTTTTATATTTTATTTTCCGGAGATATTTAAATATTTTTTTCCTGTTTCTCCTATTTTAAGAAGTTTAGAAATTGTTTCCCAAAAATCCAATCTATGTAATCTTTTGTCCTCAGTTTGTACTGAACAATTTATAGTAGTCTTTGAGTGCTCCTGTTTTAAAAAATTCGCTTTACATCAATTATCTTTCCCTTCTCATTTCTAAGGATGAGATTTAGCTTTTCTCTCCCTTTTTAAAAATATCAGTTCAATCAGCAGGGACTTATTTTTAATCAGAGTTGCCTTTGAATTTATAATTTTCAATTCTAATTCTTAACCTCTGCTTTAATCTTTATTAATTATTTTGATTGGGATATGTGATTTAAAATTTTTTTATCTAAGTAGTTATTTTATGCTACAACCATTGCTCTTAAGACAATGTCAGCCATAGCCCACATTCTAGAGAGCTTGGTGTTTTTGTTGTCATTGTTGTTGTTGTTTTTGTTTTTGTTTTTAGGGGGGAGTAATGGGGATTGAACTCAGGAACACTTGATTACTGAGCCACATCCCAGCCCTATATTGTATTTTATTTAGAGACAGGGTCTCTCTGAGTTGCTTAGACTTTTGCTGAGACTGGCTTTGAACTCCTTTTAAAATTATTTATTTATTTTTCTAATTAGGTATATATGACAGCAGAATGCATTTTGATTCATTGTACACAAATGGAGCACAACTTTTCAGTTTATCTTGTTGTACATGATGTAGCATCGTACAGTCATACATGAACCTAAGATAATGATATCCATCTCATTCTACTATCTTTCCTGCCCCCATGCACGCTCCTTCCCTTTTGCTCAATCACAATTTTCCCATGCCTCCCCCTATTTTGGATCAGAATCCACTTATCACAGAGAACATTTGGCCTTTGGTTTTTTGGGATTGGCTTACTTCACTTAAGATGATACTCTCCAGCTTCATCCATTACCTGAAAGTGTTATAATTTTATTTATTCTCTTTTAATGCTGAGTAATATTCCATTATGTATATATACCCCAGTTTCTTTATCCATTCATCTATTGAAAGGCATCTAGGTTGCTTCCATAGTTGAGCTATTGTGAATTGAGTTGCTATAAACATTGATGTGGCTGTGTTATTATAGCATGCTGATTTTAAGTCCTTTGGGTATAGACCCAGAAATGGGATAGTTGGGTCAAATGGTGGTTCCATTCTGAGTTTCCTAAGGAATCTCCATACTGCTTTCCAAATTGGTTGCACCAATTTCCAGTCCCACCAGCAATGTATGAGTGTGCCTTTTCCCCACATCCTTGCCAACACTTACTGTTGTCTGTATTCTTGATAACTGCCATTCTGATTGGAGTGAAGTGAAATCTTAGAATAGTTTTGATGTGCATTTCTCTAATTACTAGAGATGTTGAACATTTTTTCATATATTTGTTGATCGATTGTGTATCTCTTCTGAGAAGTGTCTGTTTAGCTCCTTAGTCCATTAATTGATTGGGTTGTCTGTTTTTTTGGTGTTAAGTTTTTTGAGTTCTTTATATATCCTGGAGATTAATGCTCTATTTGATGTGTGTGTGGCAGAAATTTGCTCCCAACATGTAGGCTCTCTCTTCACCTCATTGATTGTTTCTTTTGCTGAGAAGAAGCACAATTCTTATCAAGACAAATGAAGCAGGAGGCATCACAATGCCAGACCTTAAACTATACTATAAATCGATAGTAACAAAAATGGCATGGTACTGGCACCAAAATAGGCATGTAGACCAATGGTATGGAATAGAAGACACAGAGACAAACTTACATAAATGCAGTTGTCTCATCCTAGACAAAGACACCAAAAACATACACTGGAGAAAAGATAGCCTCTTCAACAAATATTGCTGGGAGAAGTGGAAATCCACATGCAACAAAATGAAAATAAACCTCTATCTCTCACCATGCATAAAACTCAACACAAAGTGGATTAAGGACCTAGGAATTAGAACAGACACCCTGAACCTAAGAGGAAAAAGTAGTCCCAAATTTTCATCATGTCGGATTAGGCCCTGAATTCCTTAATAAGACTCCTAAAGTGCAAGAAATAAAATCAAGAATCAGTAAATGAGATGGCTTTGAACTCTTGATTCTCCTGCCTCAGCTTCCGGAGCTGCTGGGATTACAGGCGTGCATCATCGGGCCCAGCTGGAGTGCTTAGTTTTGATTATCATTATTTCTAAGAATTTTATCTGTTCATTTTGTTTTTCCCTTTGACCCATAGTTTGTTTAATGGAGAATTTTATTCGTTTTTCTCATAGGCTTTTAATTTTACTAATTTCTTATTTTAGTATATAGAAGTAGGACAAAGTAATTTGTATTACTTCTTTTTACTAATTTATTGAGGTTTCTTTTAGGCATTGATAGATAAGAAATTCTCACAAATATTCCATGTGTAATTCTAGTGGAAATTTCTAGTCTATCATTAGAATATCTTACATGTAGTGTAAGTACCATCTTTAGTTATCAACCTTATAATAATGTCCACTTATTCTATAATTGCTTAGGTCTGAAAGAAGTGATTTAGTTCTCTAGTTTTCCATGTGAGTTAATCTTTTTTTCACATCTTATAATTTCTGTTTCATGAAATGAGCCATTGTGTTTTACTAGGGTGATATTCATTTTGTATTTTGAATTTTACTACATGTTCTTATTTGTCTTCTTAAAAGGCTTTATCATGAGCTCTAACTTGCCTAATAAGTATATGACCTATTTCAAAAATTACTTGATAATTATTTGCCTATGCTTTTAACTTTCTTGAATCATATCGTTAAAAGATTATTTCTTTAACACAGCGTTTTTTTGGACTTCACTGGTCAGTCTGAAAAGAAGTATTTTTCTTTTTATAGATGAGTTCAATGATAATTATCTTGTCTATTTTCATTGTGTGTTCAAATATCCTTAATGTCACTCTTAACTTTTTCTTTCAAAAACGTTGTGTGCAGTTTTCTCTGCTTAGCTGATCCAGAGCTGCTCACTGGGCTATTACCTGAAGGACCGAGAATGGACGCCATTGTCTTCCTGTTTCCCAGCACTGCATGTGTTCAGGAAGAATCCTTGCCATCCTCACTCACTCAAGTTGTAGAGCTTTATTGGCCTTACCTTCCAACGCACTATTTTTAGTTCAGAGTTTCTGTTCCATTTTTTTCTGGGATGTTTTCTGGGATCTGCTTCCACACTCTGTCACTGCCTGAGCATGATTCTGTCTTTATGTTCCAACCCCCAGGGGTGGGGGTGGGGGTCTCAGCTCTGGAGTTTTGTCTTTCTAGATGGAAATATGAGGTTACCATAACAGTTTTTATGCACAGGGGATGTGGGATTTTCCACTCGTTTTGCTTGGTCATTTTCCAATCTGTGAGCCCAGCTTTCTAGCCAGGCTTGGGTTCTGTCGTTTTGTTGGTGTTTTCTTGGTATCCCAAGAAAACATTGGGTCCAGCATTCCTGGACCTCTCCTTTATGGCAGCTCCTGCCGTCCAGCTCTGCTTGCATGGCACGCACTGGGGCAGCTGGCCGCCCTGACCTGTGGGTGTTCTGGGATTTGCCACAAACCTAATGTTGAAAATGGACCTTGCCCATCACCCACACATACTCTCTCCTGTTTGGTTTATAAGATTTACAGGAAGGCTCTTAGGGAGACTTGAAAAGGTCAGTTGCCATGATAGCATCCCAAGAAGTTGTTTTCTATGGCACTTTTAGACAGCACTGTTCTGCATGAAAATTAGTAGGAGTAAAGATATCATGATGGGAGAGGAGGATGCCCCAAAAGACAGCAAGTTTATCTCAAAGTCTGTATTCGTGTGTGTGTGTGTGTGTGTGTGTGTGTGTGTGCAGGGCATCGGGGGTCTACCTAGAGCCTAGATAGTAAGCCAGAAGAATCCTGAGGGTATGGGCACACTTCACTTTTCCACTTTGAGGCAACCTTGGGAAAGAAATTATCTAACTTGTAGAATACGATTACTCTTAAATTCATAATGTTCATTTTAGAGTATGTCATAAAACTCAGAAATAATCCTTCTGGGATATGGAGACATTTTAAATGCAAGTACTAAACAGCTTTGCAATGTGTGTTTGTGTATGTGTGTGTTTAAGGTTCTTTCTTTCTTTCTTTCTTTCTTTCTTTCTTTTTCATATAATACCTCTTCTAAACTATTGTTTTTGTTAGGGCAACCATTTCTGGGAATCTCTTCCAAAAACAGTTATTCTAAAAAATTATAGGATTATATAGGAAATTCAAAGTTAGTGGGTGGTCCCTAAACACATGTTCTTAGGCAAGTTTCACAGGGTGTCACTGATTTTATTAGCCAGCAGCTAAGTCTACTCTTACAATGTAGAATTAAGTAGCTATTCTATGGAATGGGGGTGGGGGCAATAAAGTGGGAAAGAATCAGAATGATTAAGTAGAAAACAAAATTAAAAAGACGTGTTCAGATTGTTTAGTCTTTGAAATCTGATGAGAATTTACTAAAATTTTCATTGTCATGAGGCTTAATTTGAAAGAGGAGATGTTTTCTTTTTCTTTAAAAAACATAGCCTCTGTTTTTCATGGCAGAAAATCCTGGTTTGCTGGGAAGGTTTTGAAGGAGTCTTTAGAAGAAGATGACAAAATAGAAAGCTTTTCAGGAGCCTGTGGGAAGGCAAGATTTATGTGGGGACGGAATCTGGAACACAATAGTCCCCTGAACAAACTGTCACTCAGTTTTCAAGGTGGAATTTAAATAACACCATTGTAGTCTAAGAACTCAACATAATAATAAGGAATCATGAAAGTAAAAGCCTTAGTAGGGACTGCACACATTCCCTACTAAGGCTTTTACTTTCATGATTCCTTATTATTATGTTGTCCTATGTGAGCCTTCTCCTCCTTATCAAAATAATAGATCCTATAAGTAAGAAGGTCAAGGAATTAATTTTGACTTTCCAGAGAGAAAACTCCAAAAATGTAAATTTTGCCATTGGTTAATGTAGCATATAATTCCAAATAAATTAATAAGACACGTTGACAAGGGAACATAGGAGTTTTCCTAAATTAAGACTGAGCCGGAAAAAAAAAAATTAGTTACTGTGACCCAGGGAATAGATGGACTGTTTGCTTTTCTTTTCCCTTCTATTTCAGAGTCATTTACTAGTTAAAATACACACACACACACACACACACACACACACACACACACACACATACACATATCAAGCATTAATACCTAATTCGATATTTTTAGGACAAAATATCTGAATCGGATTAGTTGGTATTTTGAGCATTTGAAGGGAGCATCAGGAGTCAGGAGGGCAAGAGGGGAAACAAGAGTCAGCTCACATTTTCCATCTGCTTATTATGTGTCCTAGAATGTGCGTGTTTTTATGACATTTAATTTAATGTTCAAAACAACCCTGGGTATTACTCTTATTCCTATTTTATAGTTGGAAAAATACGTTTACAAAGGCAAAATATTTGGCCAAGTTCACACCATCAGTAAGCAGGGATGCGTAATAGCCAATATTACCAAGTCAGCAGGGGTTACAGGATAGGACTTGGACCCCACTACATATGCTCTGCTGGAAGGCCATAGCATCAAATGATAGAAGGCTCCTAGAAACTCATTCTTAAGACATGTTATTTTAAACCATTTTTTGTAATAGTTATTTTACATAAAGTATTTTTCACGGTATATGTATTGTTATTCCACGTAATAAACAACCCATGAAACAGGGAACATGTTTTGCAAATTTGACGTTTTCTTTAGTCATATCATTTTCTATCTCTGTCTTCCTTCCTTCCTTCTTTTCTTCTCCCTTCCTTCCTTCCTTCCTAAATGAACATACCTGAAGGAGCAAAATAAATAAATAAATAGATAGATAGATAAATAAATAAATAAAATTCTGATGTTATGTATTGAGCAAAAGCTTGGAATTAAAATAAACTAATTACTTATTTACTTCCTTTCTTTATTTCTTTCTGTGTTTCTTTCTTCCTTTCTTTCTTTTTAAATAAATGCTCACTCTGAGAAGGAGTTAGGTGTTTTAATGGAGGGATCTTCGAGTTGTTTTCTGAGAAGGACCAGGCAGTAAACACTGTCATCATTGTGGTAGGCATGGTTGGTAGATCTCTGTCACATTATTTGATTCTGACATTGTAGCATTAAATAACCCACAGACAGTAGGTAAATGAATTCAGGTTATCAATTATTTTTTCTTGGGTCAGGTCTTTGGGGTTGTATTGAAAAAGAGAACACTGAACCTCAGGTTGTCAAGATTTTCTCCTACATTATCTTCTGGAAGTTTTAGAGCTTCGTGTTTTACTTTTAGGTCTATAATTCATTATAAAATTATACAATTAATTATGATTCATTATAATTAATTTTAGTGAGTGGTATAAGATCTGTGTCTAGATTCATTTTTCTACAAATGGATGTCTGGTTATGCCAGCACAGGGTGCTAGAAAAAATGGTATTTTTCTCCATTGAATTGCCTGTATTTCTTTTGGTCAAAAATCAAGTGACTACATGTGTGTGTGTGTGTGTGTGTGTGTGTGTGTGTTTTCTGGGTTCTCCTTCCAGTTCCATTGACTTATGTGTCTATTTCTTCACCAGTTACACATTGTCTTGCTTACTGTAGCTTTATTGTAAGACTTGAAGTTGGATGATGTCAGTCCGAAAGATTTTGTTTTTCTCCTTCAACATTTAGTTGGCTATTTCTGGGTCACTATCTCTCAAAGTAAACTTTACGAGAAGTTGGTTGATACCTACAAGATAACTCGTTGCCATTTTGGTTTTGACTTCACTGACTCTATATACTAAGTTGGGAAGGAAATAACATCTTGATACCATTGAATTATCCTATCACTTGTACATGGAATATCTCTTCATTTATTTAGCTCTTTGGTTTTGTTTTCCCCCATCAGAATGTTGTAGTTTTCCTCACATAGATCTTGTCCATATTTTGTTAGAATTAAACCTAGGTATTTAATTTGGGGGAATATTAATAGAAATGGTAGTTTTTAAATTTCAAATTCTACTTATTTATAGCTGGTAAATAGGAATTTCATTAACTTTTATCCATTAATCTTGCATTGCATTTTGCTGTTGTTGATTCTTTCAGATTTCCACATAAACAATCATGTTGCCTGGCAAAGGAGGCAGTTTTATTTACTTCTTTTCAGTCTGTCTACCTTTTATTCCTTTTTCTTGTCTATTTCAGTAGCTGGGACTCTCAGTAGTATGTTCAGTAGAAGTGTTGAGAGGGGCATCCTAACCTGGCTCCTGACCTTCATGGGAGAGCGTCTGGTTTCTCCTATTGGGCATATGTACACTATCTTCACGAAGCTGAGAAAACATCCCTCTGTGTTAGTCAGCTTTCTGTCACTGTGACCAAAATATCTCACACGAACAACTTGGAGGAGGAAAATTTTTATTTTGGCTCATGGTTTCAAAGGTTTCCATGCGTTGTCAGCTGGCTCCATTGCTGTGAGTCTGAGGAGAGGCAGAACATCACGGTGGAAGGGTGTGGTGGAGGACAGCTGTCAGCTCACGGCAGCCAGGAGGTAGATGGGAGAAAGAGACGGGTGGGAAAAGAGCCGGGGATAGAGTCAGGTAGGTCTGACCTCAGAGTCCACCACTCCCAAGAGGACGTTCAGCTATCAATGGATCAACCCATTGGAGAGGTCCAAGCCCTCTCCATCCAATCCCTTCCCAGAAGCTCCATTCTGAACATTGCTACCTTGGAGACAAGACCACTCATACATCACGCACTGAGGACACTTCCTATCTGACCCATAACATTTTGTACTTTCTTAGTCTTTTTTTTTTTTTTTACATTTTTATTTGTTCTGATTAGTTATACATGACAGCAGAATGTATTTCGATTCATTGTACACAAACGGAGCACAACTTTTAAATTTTTCTTTTTATAATGATGTATAGGTATTGGATTTTTGTCAGAGGCTTTTTCTGCCTCTGTTCACATGACCGTGTGATTTTTTTCCTTATTCATCTTTATAGTGCTCTGGTTTCCATTAATTGACTTTCATTTGTTGAATCAGCCTTGCGGTACCTTGAATGACTCCTCATTTATTGTGGTGTGTAACTCCTTTTATACACTGTTGAATTTTATTTACTGATCTTTTGTTGAGAACTTTTGAATCTGTGTTCATGAGAGTTATTGGTGTAGTTTTCTTATAGTATCATTGTCTGGTTTTGGTTTTCAATTTTTAATGTGATTCAGGAAATGGCACTTAATGTTGTGTGTTTGAGGATCTAGATTTTGACTTATTTTTCTCTAATGAATGTTGTGTTTTCTTTTGACAAGAAGTTAATTCACTGACAGATCAGCATCATTCTTTTTTTTTAAATTAATTAATTTTTTTGAGAGAGAGAATCTTTTTTTTTTTTTTTTTTTTGGTAGATGGACACAACACAATTTCTCTATTTTTATGTGGTGCTGAGAATTGAACCCGGGTCCCGCCCATGCTAGGGGAGCGCTCTACCGCTGAGCCACAATCCCAGCCCCGCAGCATTCTTTCTACTCCCTCTCTGCTGAGATGTCAGTCAGGCTGCTCCAGACGTCAGCATTATCCCCTGTCTGGGTCTTGATGGACCATTGTTAGCAAAGAATCCTATCAAGTCACTTTAGCGAGAATCTTTCTACTTTTGATGTCTAATTCTGTTTCTTAATATTTTCTATGCCCTGATGCACTCACTCTTTTCTTTAGCTACAAATGCTAGTTATCTTTGTTTAACTTGGAGTTGAGTTCAGGTTCTTCTATGACAACAGTGTTCAAAAAAAAATCTTACAATTTTAAAGAATGTTAGAAAAATCTTTTTTTTTTCCTTGAAGCCCTCCTCCTTTTTCTCTTCCTCCTCCTCCTCTTCCTTCTTCTCTCTCACCTTAACCTGTCTACAGTAGACCAAACACTTGTCCCATAGGAGCCCTGTGTACGTGCTGCACTCTTCCGGAATTCTTTTAGGTCTTTCCATTTCGCTCATAGGTTTTCCCTTGCTATGCCCTGCTTGGCCTCTGTGTAGGTACCAAGGGTTCATCTCATGCTCTTTGACACTGGGCCCCTCCTCTTCCAGCCACCTCAGCAGCCTCACACTGCTCTATGACTACTTCTCCCAGGGTAACCATCCCACACTATTGTTTGCTAAGATCCTCCATGCAGAAAGCAGGAAATATTGTAGCAACCACCTTCTGTGTTTCTCTCTACTCTGCTGCCCATTATGCAGCATCTGAAATCGCTGTTTCATATACTTTGAACAGCATTAGTAAATTTTACTGCTGGTGCCTTCTGCAATATCCATTATTTTGTGATGAACAGAACCAGAACTTCTAGATTTCAAGTTCTTCCTTGGCATTGTCTTTTTGTGTCTGGACTACATTTTCTGAGACAAATATGTAAGCATATAAAAATAAAGGCATGAAAACAGACCAAAATGTTTGGGAATGGCTGATCTCTTCAACTTCTTCCTCTAAGGTTGCACATGTTAATGTAATCAAAGCTGTTTCTTTATCTTTCTTTAAAAAAAAAGCCTATCTGATATCCAAAATAGTAGAACAACATGTAATTATATTTGTATTTCTGCCTAAGAAGAAACCATTACAAAATCTGTGGGTGTTTTTTTTTTGTTTTGTTTTGTTTTTTAAATCAGGAGATCTATCATTACAGGAAAGCAAAACAGAAGGATCTTTGGCCATTTTACCGCCTTGATGTGCTTTTATATGTTCATAGTCCAGTTTTATAATATGTTCATATACATATAATTTTAGGGACAGACATGGGATGACAGTTAAACCTTTTATCAGTGTTAGTAAAGAAGTTTCTGGAATGGAATAAAATGGGATCTGGGTGACAAGGTCGAACCTCTCTGGTATGACATCATGATGTGGCTGTGCTCAGAATCTCTTTCACTGAGTATTGTTTTTGATATGTGACAAAAGAAGCACCTTCATTACTCAGAAAATTATAGGCTAGGATGAAAGCTGTATTTTATATATCATTCTTCAAGGAGACCTGGGTGAAGAACTCGCAGTTTCAACACTAACAAAACCCAAAGGAAATTGTGTGACCCGTGTGGGCTCCATCTCCAACTTGCTTGTGAAACTATATGCTGCTTCCCAACTGCTATGGAAATAATTCAAAATAACATGTTAATATACAACGAGTAAAGCTACTGTGTGTTTACCTATCAATAAATTTATATTTTTTTTCCCGAGAAAGGTTTGCCTGAACATGATGGCCACGAGGCCACAGGGAAGAACCTGTGAAGGAAGGGAAGCCCTGGGTTCACTGGCTTCTGTGGTTTGGAGCAGCCAGGGTCATTGAACCTCACTTCATCTGCCATTCTACTCTCTGACTCTTTTCTTTGAAGAGAGCCACGGAGATGAATCCATTTTCCTGTGCTAGAAAAACCATCCAGAAGGATCAACCACTTTCTCAAGCTATAGTTTCCCCTTAAAAAAAAAAAAAAAAAGATGTGTATGAGTAACTATGCAGATGATGGTCAAGTATGTGTTAGAATTGTGTTTGAAGTAATATGTCAACTTTTATATGTATCACACAAACAGAAAAGGATGCAGGAGGATTGCAAGTCTAAAGCCAGCCTCAGCAAAAGTGAGGCGCTAAGCAACTCAGTGAGACCCTGTCTCTAAATAAATTACAAAACAGGACTAGGGATGTGGCTCAGAGTTGAGTGCCTCTGAGTTCAATTCCCAGTAACCCCCTATCCCACAATAAAAGAAACATGTCTCCTCTTTGTCATCCTCAAAAACTAAGCTCCAATGCCACTTCTGCGAGGAAGCCTTCCTGACCAGTCCCTTCTGTAGCACGTGTCTTTAATACAGTGAATTACAGTTTTTATTTATTTACAGATTCATATTTTCACGCGATTAATAACTGTTTCCTCATCACACTGTGAGCCTGTGAAGACACGGACCGTGTTTTGTTCACTACTTTATCACGGGGATCCCAAGTCCTGCCCACTAGACTAAGCCATCAGTAGATCAACGTATTTCCAATGTGACACACATTTTGTAAGAAGTCACTCTGTCTTCCTTTAAGTGAAGTGAAACTTTATTTCCTTTCTCATTTTGTTTATTTTTTCCCCTCTTCCATTGCTCTTTTCCTTTCTTGCATCTCTAGGTGTCTATGAAAGACCCTGAGGCATATTGTCTCAAAATGTGAGGGATCTTGTTTATGAAAAGAGAAACATTTGAGTGTAATTTCAAATTATTAATTTATTCTAAATGATTGTAGCAGAAAACTTCAAGAACTAGAATCCAAGATCTAGGATGCACATTGCATTCAAATTTCTTCATCCATATTGCAATCACCTGGAATTCTGCCTGAAACATAGTACAAGGGATTTAATACTTGTAAAGTGAATAAGTCTACTATTTGTTAAGTGAATAAGTCTACTAAATAGGCAAAAGTGTGATAAAATACATTACAGGTTCTTGCTGCCTGATAAAATGTATTCTTTAATGAATATTGAAGCTGCTGTGCTTTGGATAAACTTTGAGTATGTCCACCCCCTAAGGTTCATGTCCTCAGTGTATTAATGCTGGGGAGGGTGTTTTGGAAGGTGGGAACTAGTGGGGAAACTTAGGGAACTGGGGAAATGCTGTTGGAAGTACCTGTGGAATTCCAGTCTTCTTTGGTTTTCTGTTTCAAGATGTGATTTTTACCTTCTTCCTGTGGCTCCTGCCCTCTACCATGAGGATCTCCCCTTATACTGGCATCATGTCGTTGAGTGACCAGAACTGTGAGATAAATAAACTTATTTTCCTTTATGAAATCATCATGCCCCAGGTATTTCATTCTAGTAACAGAAAGAGACAAACACAAGGGAATACCATTTTGTCAGAAATTTTTGAATCATAGTAGTCAATATAGAAAATTGAAGGACTTCATTTTAGTGGCTGTAATGTTCAGAACTTATGCTTCCCTTTTGCTTTGACTCTGACAAGTTCTAAATAGGCATATTAAATATTTGATACTAAATGTTTCTAACTCTGCTACTTTCCTTTTTTTGACGAATTCTTCATATTTCTCTTTTATTTCATCATCTATTACATTAAATATCCATAAAAAAAGTAGAGAGACAGAAAAATGAAGCCAAAAAAGGAGGATTTAGGAAATCTTCATTTTATAGTAACTCTTGAAACTACAGATAGTAGAACTTCTTTAAACCTAATATTTTTGAATTTCTAAATTTGATAATATTAAAATATTAAAACCTAATATTATTAAAATTAATATTAAAACCTAATATCAAATTTTTGTCATGCAGTACAATGATATCAATTATATTCCTCATTCTGTATATAAAACACCTGAACTTGTTCATTCTATATCACTATACCTGTCTGTGTAAGGGGAAGTATTCAAACCATATCCCTGTCATAACACTGAAGATCGCCTGACTATATGTGTGCATTCTCTATTTGGTTCCACTGGTCTATATTTGTCCTTATGTCAGTACCCACTTTTAAAATTACTAATAACTTTATATTACAGTTTAAAGTCCCGGCATGTGATAACACTAACTTTATTTTTCTTCCTCAAAATTTCTTTGGCCTCATGGGGTCTTTTGTGTTTGCATAGCATTTTAAAATTGTGTTTTCTGTTTCTGCAAAAAAAAAAAAAAGACATTGGAATTTTGATACAGATGATAGTGAATCTGTATATTGCTTTGTGTCATATGGATTTTTAAATGATATTATTTCTTTCAATCCATTAATATGGAATGTCTTTCCACTTATTTGTGATTTGTGTCTTGTACAGTTTCTCTCATCAATGTTTGTTTTCACTGTATGGATTTTCTACCTCCTTGGTTAAGTTTATTTCTAAGTATTTTTTTTTGTTTAGATGCTGTCAAAAATTAGATTAATTTATCTATTGATTTTTGGATAGATCATTATAGGTGTAAAGATACACAAATAATTTTTTTTTTGGTGGTGGTGGACTGCCCAGGGGCACTAGACCATTTAGCTACATCTCTAGCCTTATTTTGTATTTTATTTATAGTCAGGGTCTCACTGAATTGCTTATCACTTCTCTTCCTAAGGCTGACTTTGAACTCATGACTCTCCTGCCTCAGTCTTGCTGTTGATTTTATATCTTACCAATTTATTGAATTCATTTATTAGTACTAATTTGTTTGTGTATGTGTGCAGGTGTGTAATATTTAAGATTTCCTACATATAGAATAATGCCATCTTCAAATAGCAATAATTTTGCTTCTTCGTTTCCTGTCTGGATGCTTTTTATTTCTTTCCTGTCTTGTTCTTCTGGCTAGCATTTCTAGTACTACCTAGAGTGCAGGAAGTGAGAATGGGCATCTTTGCATTGTAATGAATCATATAGAAAAGGCTGGAAGGATTTGGTTGTGTTGTTAGCTATGATGTTGTCAAAAATGGCTTTTACTGTGTTGAGAAAATGTCCTTCTACATCTTATTGGATTATTATCAGGAACGGATGTTGAATTTTTCCACATGTATCTATAGAGGTAATCATATAGTTTCTATTTCTCATTCACTTAACATAGTAAATATCGTTGATTTGTTTAGGTTAAACAAACCTTGCTTCACTGGGACAAGTCTTACTTGGACATGTTTATAATCTTCTTGATGTGTTAATTTCAGCTCAATAGCATTTTATTGAGAATTTCTGTCTCTGTATTCATTATAAACATTTCCTATAGTTTTTTTTTTCTTCTAGTGCATTAGTGTAGTTTTCACATTAAGAGGATGTTAGCCTCATAAAGTGAATTTAGAAGCCGTCTCTATACTTTTTTTATTAGAGCTTAATATGACTTGGTATTAATTCTTTGAAAGCTTGATAGAATTCTACCTTGATGCCATCTGGTCCTGGGTTTTTCTTTGGTTGGGGATTTTTGATGTATACTGAAATCTCTTTAATTTTTATTGGTATAATCAGATTTCTATTTCTTCTTGATTCAAGCTTGGTAGATTGTGTGTTTCTAGAAATGTACTCATTTCTTGCAGGTGATATAATTTGTTGGCACATGATTTAGTGTAAGATTCCCTTATGATCCATTTTATTTCTGATACGTTGGTTGCAATCTTTCTACCTTCATTTCTGACCTTATTTGAATTTTCTCTCTTTCTTTCTTAGTCTAACTAAAGAATAGTCCATTTTGTGAATTAAAAAAAAAACAACTTAGTTCTACAACTTTTAGAGTTTCTAAATTCTCTATTTCATTTATTTCTGCTCTGATCTTTATTATTTCCTTTTATTGACTTCATGTTTAATTTGTTCCTTTTATCTCTGAGTAGCAACCTTGGGTTTTTAATTAGAATTTTTTTAATGTAGTAATTTCTCTCTACAAACTCCCCTCTTATATCTGCTTTTCTGCATCCTTTAGTTTTTGGCATGTGGTGCATTCACTTTCAAAATATATTTCAAGATATATTTTATTTTCCTTTTTCTTTCTTCTTTGACCTATTTATGGCTCCAGAATTTATTGTTTAATTTCCTCATCATTGTGAATTTTACTAAGTTTTTCTTATTATTGGTTTCTAGTTTCCTTCCATCATGATTTGAACTGATACCTGATACCTGATATGCTCACAATATTCTTAAATTTGTTAAGATTTTTTTGACCTCACATATAATTTATTCTGCAGAATGTTATATGTGCACTTGAGAAGAATGTGTATTCTATTAGTACTGCGTGGAATGGCATTTAACTGTTAAGTGCAATTGATCTAGTGTAGTTCAAGTCCAGTGTTTCCTTATTGATTTTCTTTCTAGATGATCTATCCATTGTTGAAAGTTGGATAGTATCCTATTGCTATTGCATTGAAGTCTGTATCTCCCTTTGTATCATTTAAAAATTGCTTTATATATTTGGTGATACAATGTTGGGTGCATATATACTTATAATCATAATTTCCTCTTGAGGAGTTGAATGTTTTATCGTTACTTAATAACATCCTTTGCTTTTTTTTTTATAGTTTTGACTTAACATTTATATTTAGGGGTTTCAGTGTAGGGATTTTTGCTCTCTTATCCTCTTATTGTTTCTGTTTGCATGACACCATTTTTTGATCTTTTTATATTCAGTCAAAATATGTCCTAAAGCTGAGTGAGTGTTTTGTAGACAACATATATTTGGGTTTTGTTTTTCTTTTTAATTCATTCACCTCTTGTTTTAGTCAGCTTTTTCATCACTGTGACCAAAAGACCTGATAAGAACTATTTTAAAGGAGGAAAATTTATTTGGCATTCATGGATTCAGAGGTCTCAGTCCATAGATGCAGGACATCATAGAAGAATAGTGTGGTGGAGGAAAGTAGCTCAAAACATCACCCAGGAAACAAAGAAATAGTCCACTTTACAGAGACTATATATATAAATATATATTTATATATATCTCCCAAAGGCACACCCCCATTGACCTACCTCCTCCAACCATACCCTACCTGCATTCAGTTACCACCCAGGTAATTCTTCTCAGGGCATTAATTCACTGATTGAGTTAAGGCTTTCATAACCCAATCATTTCACCTCCAAACCTTCTTGCATTGTCTCATATTTGAGCTTTTGGGGGATACCTCACATCTAAACCATAACGTGCTTTTATATCTTTTGATTTAAAAATTAATCCATTTACACTTAAAATGATATTCAATATTTGAGAACTTACAATTGACATTTTGTAAATACTATGTATAATATACTACTAAAGTTATTAACAACATAACTTCAATCTCATGCCAAATTTCTGAACTTGTATTCCTCTGCTCCACATTTTATGTTTTTAATGTCACAATAGAGAAAGAGTGTGAGTTTTATGTTGTGTATCTTTAATGAATTATTGTAGCTATAGTTACACTTTTTACTTTTGTCTTTTAATCTTTATATTAGTCATAATCGATTTATAAATTGCCATTGTAGTATTAGAAGTTCCTGAATATGTTGATTTTTTAAATTCAACATTGATTTTTCTTTTTTTTAATATGTTTTCACCTTCCCAATTAGTTGCTTTTCATATCTGTTTTAAGATCTCTCTTTACCATATCTTGTAAAGTAGATCTTGTGGTTATGAACACCATCAGCTTTTGTTTGCCCAGAAAAAATTTTTAATTTTCCCCCTTGTCTGAAGTTTAGGTTTACCTGAAAGTAAAGTATTTTTGATTATCAATTCTTTACTTTCAGCACTTTGAACAACATCCTTTCATTCTCTTCTGTCCTACAAGTTTTCTGCTGAGAAATCTACCAAGAGCCTGATGGTTCCTCCCGTTTGTATGACATGTTTTTTTTTTTTTTTCCTTGTGCTTTCAAAATTCTGTATTTGCCTTTGATATTGGACAATTCAATTTTATGCTTCTTGGTGAAATCTTTGGCAGAATTTTATTAGAGGCCTTTCAACTTCATGTATCTGGATATTTCCATTTTTCTCCAAATTTGACCATATTTCCAAAAATTTTTTTTCAGTAATGGGGTATTTTTAATGTTTCACATCTCCTTGTTCAGTTTGTCATTTTGTTTTTATAACACAAGATTGTTTGTGCTGCCTTTTAATTTTTTGAGGTTCTTTATAATTAATATTTTGAAGTCTTGATAATTTATAGATCTCCAATTCTTTGGTGTTAGTTACAAGAACTTTATTATGTTCCTTTGATGGCATTAGGCTCCCTTGGTTTTTTTTTTTTTTATTTGAGAATCTCACAGCCTCATGAAGATGTCTTTGGATTTAAAAAAAAAAATAGTCCTCTCTTCCAGATCTTATAGACTAGCTTTGTTAAGGAAAGACCTTAACCTGTCCGGAGGGATAGCATCTCACTGACTGGGCAGCTAGAGTTCATGACATAGCAACTATGTGGTCTGTGGTGACAGGAGCTACAGGAGGTCTATGGATGTGAGAACTATGGTGCCCTCAGTAGGGTCTCTTGGTCCAGTTGGAAGGGGCCAGGGCAGAAAGCAGTGAATTCAGGAGCTGATGGATGTGCACAAGCTCAGCTGTAGGGTGGCTTCAGGCATATGTGTGATAGAATGGGCCAGTTGTAGGCTTGTGTATTATGGCAGAGCCATGGCCAGAGGCAATGTCTGGATGGGCAGGATGGAGCCCCTGTGGTGTTACAAGATGGCAGAAAGTAAAAGCTGGTTCAAGGACTGACAGCTGGTAGAGAGAGTCTGTGGTCGGCTGTGTGTTAGGGCAGCTGAGGGGTGAATCTGAGAGTATGCATGCTCCCACAGCTGCAGGGGTGAGCTGCGGGTGTAGGGATCATGATAGAAATGAGGATGCCTGGAAGAGTAGAGCTGGAGGCTGTTCTGGAGATGGGAGAGGGTGATTAGTGGAACTTAAGTAACTGGAGACTTCAAATGTAAAAATCTGCCAGGACCCTGGGTGTGAAAACTACAAAGGAGAGCTTGTTGTCCTATCCACTGTTCTTTTCAACAGAAAAACTTCTGTGGTCTTCACTGTAGCCAGTCGCAGGGATCCATAACAGGAAGCACTGCATGGTTCACAGTTTTGAAAGCTGTGGGGAGTTCATGGGAGTCACAAAGTTGTTGAGGTTCTTGGAAGAAAAGTATGCTGTGGTCCTTTAGAGAGCGGGTCCTTAGGGACTGCAGATTCCTGTCCCGTGGCTGATACTGAGGGCCTCCATTCCTCTTCTTTGTCCCCAAGTAGTTTCCATATGTTTCAGCTGTTCCCATCTCCTCAGTGACCTGGATTGGGTGAAACTGATTCTTGTTATTTGGAGAGTGACTGAAAGGCCTAGGAAGCTGGTTATTCACGCTATTTTTCCGTGTTTCTGCAAGGAGTACTGGTAAGACAGAGTGAGATCCCTCCCTATTGAGCATTGCTAACCCAGGGGATGGGGTAATGCATGCAAATGGGAGCTATTGTTTCTTTCTGTTTTCCATGATTCTTCTTGAGTTTCTCATTCTATTTTATTGCTGTAACTTCCTGAACAGACTCCTGAGCTTTTCCAGAGTTGTTTTCCTTCATAGACAACTGCCGAATTGTTTCTCTTTGAAGCAGGAAGGAAGGATAGAATCTTCTGCTTTGCCATCATGCTAACATAACTCTGCCACATCTAAGTGTCTTCTTGCATCATACTGGTAGAAAAGGCATAAAAGTCATCTTAGTAAGTCACCTTCCTATCAAGAACCCCAATGCACTTTGCTTTTGGATGTTATTTGCAATTCTTACAATGGGAGAAACCTAACTTGTCTAGTGTGATGTAAATTTCCATCTTCATTTGTATAACCAACTTAATTCAAAAGGTAGGATTTATGTTGTAAATATGAGTGAACATATGCATCTTTTGTGTTGTTACTTACTTAGTAATTTGTTCTTCACCTTGTACTGCAACAATAACTCCTGAAATGTAAATCTTTAGTAGCAGTAGAATTATTTTTGTTAGCCCAGGACTGCACAGTTCATGATGAATACTGAGCCACTTGAAAATATGAAGTTGTATTGGTTAGTTTTTCCAGAAATATGCTCTAAGAAGATGCATTCTTTGCATTGGACAATTTTTCTGTCTTATTTATTCATTTAACTTATACATAACACTAAACATTTTACATATCAATGGGGCAACCTGTAATGTTTTGATGCCTTTATACTTTGCATAATCTGACTTTTTATTGAGAATGTTGTAACATGCAATAAAGGCTGAATGGGGAACCCTATTCTCACCAAAAGGAATGCAGATAGTAGTTGAAAAGATAGTAATAAGAAATTCTTACCTTATAAATAAATGGTTCAGACAAGTGACATTAAATTTAAAAAGGTTTTTTCTTTTCCTTCAATATTCATTTCATTTATTGAGAAAGTAAATTATACTTTATTTTTTTCAGAGCATTTTGGAGCTACACAGGAAAGTTTATCAGTAGGAGTTCTGATATTGCCCACCATTCCCAACTTCAATTTTTCTTCATGTTAACACCTTGCATTGGCATAGAACTTTTGTTATAATTAATGAACCAATGTTGACACATTGTTATTGATAAAAGTCCAAAGACTCACTCTTTCTATTGTAGAGTTCTTTGGGTTTTAGTCATAGTACAGTACCATGTTATCTATCACTATAAGATCATACAAAATAGTTTTACAGTCCAAAAAATTCCATGTGTTCCACATATTGATCCTGCCATTCCACGAAACCCCTGCTAACCTCCAATGGGATCACTGACTGCAGTTTTGCCTTTCCCAGTGTGTCACAGAGTTGGACCAGGCAGAATGCATTCTTTTCAGATTGACTTCTTGGCTGAGTAACATGCATGTAAATCTCTTCCGGCATCTTTTCACAAAGTAATTGTGTCACTTGTTTTTTTTTTTTTTTTTTGCTTTGTTTTTAGCACTGAATAATAACTTTTTATATGGATATTCTACAGTTAATTTATTCCTTCAATTTCTGAAAGGCCACTGGTTTGTTTCCAACTTTTAACGAAACTTCTATAAACATCTGTGTGCAGGTTTTGGTGTGAACTTGCATTTTCACCTCATGTGGGTAAATACCAAGGAAGGTGATTATAAGATGAGAATATTTTTAGTTTTGGAAGAAATTGCCAAACAGTCTTCCAAAGTGGTTGTCGCATTTTGCATTCCCAGCAGTAATGAGTGAAAGTGCTCCTTAATGCACATCTTCACTAGCATTTGGCGTTTTGGTGCTGTGTTTGTTTGTTTGTTGGTACCAGGGTTTGAAACTAGGGCCATTTAACCCCTGAGCCACATCCCTAGCTTTTTCATTCTTTTTTTTAAAAATTTGAGACAGGTTCTTGCCTCAGTCCGGCTGCAGCAAAATAACCAGAGGTGGGGGGTGGGGGTGGTGATGAGCAACTTGTGTAGATTGATACAGCAGGAGTGGGAGCCGTTTATTGTAGGACAGGAGCGGTATTTATACATTCCACACAGCTTATCTTAATTAACATAAACTAGATACAGCAGTCAACCAATAAGGAATCTCCACACTTAATGGCTCACTGGCCTTACTTCACAA
Source organism: Callospermophilus lateralis (assembly GCF_048772815.1). NCBI lineage: Eukaryota > Metazoa > Chordata > Mammalia > Rodentia > Sciuridae > Callospermophilus > Callospermophilus lateralis. The sequence continues at coordinate 102,488,256 of NC_135318.1, read as the reverse complement.
ACCACTCCCCCTGGCATTTTGCCAGGCGCCATCCAGACTTGTTTACAGACCCTAACATTTCTCTGGCAAAATGCCAGGCGCCATCCTGACTTGTTTACAGACTCTAACAGGTTCTCACTAAATTGCTCAGGGCCTCACTAAGTTGCTGAGGCTGGCTTTGAACTTGCGATCCTCCTGCCTCAGCCTTCTCTCTGGCTGGGGGTGTGTCACTGTGCCTGGCATTGCTTGTGTTTTGAGTTGTAATGATTCTAATAGTCATTTTTTTTTTGTAATTCTCTAATGACATGATATTGAACATCATTTTATACCTTCTTTGCCACATAGTTTTAATGGCTACTAAGAGTATTAATCCTGTTTGAGAGGGATCATTGCAAAATCAAATGGTTCTGAAGAATCAGTATGACTTCCAGAATAGAGCTTCTTAGTCACTTCCTGGGTAAAAAAAAAATGTTGTATTGAGCAACTCTGGCCACGCAGTGTGACAGGCGTGGTATAGGTCTTCAAGACGCCAGACTCCATTTTCTATCCCCTGATGTAGCTTTCAGTCTCTGTACTTCTATGAAAAAATTCAAGAGCTTTGAACAGCCGGCCTTGATATGATGAGTGTCTCTCACAGTAATAAAGGGACTTTAATATGAATGGAACCTTTATGAGTTGGTAATTCACTTGGACAGCTTGTGAATGACCTTTCTTCCCGTGTCTCTGGGAAGGTTTGGTTCACGTAAGTGTCTCAGAACTGGAAATGTGTTACGTTGACCTCAGTGAGGAATGACTCACGCTCAGACCAGGGCTGCTCGGTGGCCTCAGTTTCCCAGCTCGGTACACGGACGTCACATTATAATAAATGAGATTTTCACTAAAAAAAATAAACACTCAATTTTTGTGTTAAAGTTTAATTTGGACATCTTGCCTCCCCGGGGGAAGGTGTGACATATTTGAGTAGGTTTCTCTGGGAAACCGAATCATTTCGTTTCCTAGAGATCTTCAGAATGAGGTTGAACCTGCTCTGGCAGAGTTTAAATGCTCTCTGACTTGGATTCAAAGGAAACCAAGGTCACTTTCTGCCTTGTGATTCTTTTAAAGTCGGTTTTATATTTGAATGTCACTCTTGTGCACTGTGTTTAAATAGCTGAGTTAATAACTTCATGATTATCTTAAGGATTATTCAAAAACATTAAGATAAACAAGAATAAAAAGGGATTGGAGATCATCTCTCAATCCCATGAAACACCTGACATGGTTTATCCTTCCAGCCCAGCAAAAAGCCTTCTTAAACAATTTCTAGCCAACTATTAGTCTGAAAAACAAAACAAAACAAAGAAACACTTTACTAGATGTTGTCAAAAACAAATCGAAGCACATTAATCTCCACCTGCACTTAAAAAACAGAGCAAAATTATGAGAGATAATTTTATATTCTGTGAGACTCCAAATACTGCAATTTTTTTTTATTTGAATGAGAGGGAAAAAATGAATCAAATATCAGGAAAAGGAATTGTTCCCTTTTATTGCAATCAGTTTCTCTTCTATGGAGATGATTAAATATAGCTTCAAAGACAGGAGTGTGAGACAGAGAGAGCAATTTCACAGGCCGGAAGTTGGTGTTTGTTTGCAAGATGCATCTGTTAAAGGCACACTGTCAATACGGTGCTAATGTGTACTTTGTATTATTATGACTGGTGAAATGACCTAAAAAAGATACAAAATATGAAAACAGACTATTCTCTATGAGAATTGAGACATAACCTGATATCATTTAGCAAGTGAAACTTGATTGGAGCAATTGAGTAATTGTATCTAGGTTCTTCCTCCCACACCTTCTATTTTTGTCTTAAAAAAAAAAAGATCATCAAATTTTATTTCTTTTAAACCTGTGATGGTGGAGGATTAAAATAGCAATAGTAATACAAATTTCATGCAATAACAATCATTAGCTGAATAGTTTAGATTATGTGTGGTGACTTTACAAAAAAAAAAACCACTTGATTTAATAAAAATAACTGTAGCAAAATCATAAATATAAACCATGTACAGATTTTCATATTTCTCAAAAACAAATAAGTGGGCTGGTGCTTGCATGCAAGATCTTGAATAAAAGCACACATGTAAAAGTGCGTGTGCGCACGCACACTCACAAACGCACACATACACACACACACAGAGGAAAAATATAAGCAAAGAAATTCTTTCCGAGAGTTGGCTTGGTGAAGACAACTGCTCTCCTGTTCCAGTAGCTGCTGCTCGCCAAATAAAACCTCACTGTTCCACTAGGAAATGGCTAGCTAAACAGAGAGTGCTATGAATCTGCCTCTGATGAATATCCGAAGCCCTCCATGAGGTCCCCTGTGTCAAAAATTGTTATAGAGGCGTTTTTGTTGTTTAGGACATTCCCAGGACTGGCTGCTTTGCTCAGTGTTATGTAAATGACAAATGACCAGAAAAAAAAAATATTGGCATAGGTAAGTAAGGAAATCAGTTTCTCAGTGAAAGAATCCAAGCCGTTTTGACAATATCTGAATGCATCTTCTGAATGTCCAAGAGAACTTGGGTATTCTTTAGAGGATTTGGACATGACGTTTTTAAGCAGATGGATTTGTGGAGACTGAACCTTAAAGGAGAGTGGAAGAGAGTGGAATAAGAAAATTAAGTTAAAGTATCTTTTCCTTATTATTGGGACAACCAGATCCAATTTTATTTTCACCTGCAAGAAAATGGTTCAGAATTTTGTGACCAGGTGAATCAACATAACGGATTATTTGACTTTATTTGGCAATGATTCTACAAAGTATTAGTTGTAGTGTTAAAAACTCATTAATTTATTTTCCTTCTTTTACCAAAGTTATTATCCATGTTACTTTTCCAATGGATTTCAAATGTATCCTTAATATACTATATCCAGTAATTTTATTCATAAACATTCCTAATGTATACAAAACACAGGCCAGAGTTGTATATTGCTGTCTTCTATGTCAAACAAATGTTAGCATGAAATGTATACTATATTTCTTAAATAATGGAGATCTAAATTTAAAAAAAATTTTTAACAAAGTTTTTATTTTTTTTTCTTTAATCCTCTAGTCCCAAGTCCAGGAAAGAAGGTAAAATTAAAAATATAGACACCTTCCAATAAGAATGACATTTAACCACATAAGAGTGAATTCACACAAGCCTTAAAATAGTATGAACTGTAGGTAGAAGATGGAAAGTTTCTATTCGGAATTTCTTTTGGCTGAAAAAAAAAAAAAAAAAAGCTAATATGTAGGTGAGGAACAGAACTCCTTTCCTTGCTGATCTGTTTTGCAAATCGAAATAGAGGAGCTTACATAAGTTTCCCCACATCATATGTTCTAACAAGAACTCGGGAGCTTAATTTTTTTTCTCTCTCCAGATTTTGTATTTCTTTTTCCAATGAAGTGAATTCAAATACAAAGCCATCTCAATAAAGGTAGTCTCCAAATTTAGAGGTGGTCAGTAGGAAAAAGCCACTAGTGTGGCCAGGATGTGTTAACAGGGAACGTCGCCTGTTTTCTTCCCCAGGAGTACCTCTCTGGCCACACATGGCTGAGTCTCTTCCCAGCTACATGGGGAGACTTATATTGTTGCTGTTGATTTCTGAAGGTTTAAAATACATATTCTCCAGCTCAGGTGTTCTTTATGATGTTTGACTGTGAGTGACGTTCCCTGCTGACCACTGTCAAGTCTATTCTGAAATGCTGAGAGTTGTGACATCATTGTGGACAATATGTAAAAAAAATCTGGTCATCTCAAAAAGGGTTTTAGTATGTATTTTAGTCAGCTTTCTCACTACTGTGGCTAAAAGACCTGACCAGAACAACTGCAGAGGAGGAAAAGTTTATTCAAGGGCTCAGGGTTTCAGAGGTCTCAGTCCAGAGATAGCAGACTCTATCCCTGGGAGCTGGAGGTGAGGCAGAGGGAAGCAGCCTCATATGGTGATCAGGAAGCAGAGAGGGAGTCTGAACTCGCCAGGTGCAAAATATATACCCCAAAGCCACAGGCCCAATGCCCACTTCCTCCAGCCATACCCCAAATGCCTCCAGTTCCCACTCAGTAAATTCCTAATGGGATTAATTCCCTGATTTGAGTTTAGGCTCTCAGAACCCAATCATTTCTTCTCTGAACCTTCTTGCATTGTCTCACGAGTGAGCTTTTAGGGAATACCTCATATCCAAACCCTAATAGTTTTGGACAATAGTAACATATGTGTGTGTGTGTGTGTGTGTGTGTGTGTGTGTGCGCGCGTGCGCACATGTGCATGCACCCACCTAAATCAAAATGAGTAAATGCCTGTTGTCCTCAAGTCAGTCTTTGAACGAAGCTAAATATTCAGTATTCAACTTGAAAGAGACAACAGTTGTGTGTTTATTCTGTCATTTATTCCGTGGCCAGGCAGCGTCCTGCCTTCATTTGGCTGGACAAATTAAGTGGCATGAGTTCTCCAGGAAATCATTCGAGTGCCCAGGCACCCTGAGACCCCACTGCTGCTCCTCACAGCCTCTACTCTGCTCAGCAAGTCGCCTCCCTGTCCTTCACAGGGTGTGCTGGTCCCAGCCCCTCTGCCTTTGCGGGTGTTTTCCCTTGCAGCTGAAAGTCTTCCAACTTCCTTTCTAATTATCCAAATCCTTCATAATCCCCCTACCAAAATTAGGTCACACTTTCTCCACAAAACCATCCCCAGTTTCTCCGACTGCTATTTACTTCTTTGTTATCTAAATTCCTTTAGGATAGAGAGCTCGCCTCATCCCGCTTAGCAGTTGTGGGCTCAGTGTCTGCAATCCTCTCCAAGTACCAGTGACATAGCCTTCCCTCCTCCAGGGACTCTAAAGCCCAAAGACAGAGTCTCTTCCTCCTTTTATGTGCTCAGCTCCCCTTTCCTTCCATGTCCCCTCGGGCCCCCTCCATGCCCTTCTCGACCTTTGCTCCCAGTGCAGATCTAGAATGTGGCTTGGCAATACCTGTGGACTGATGGGCCTTGAAAGCAAGAGCCAGGACCCCAAAGGTCTGGAGCGAAAGTCTGCATCCACTAAAACAAAACAAAACAAAACAAAACAACAAACCTCCCCTAAATGAACCATTTAACCAATTAGAATGTCAAGTTTAATGTAAACATCTGTTTTAAAATGTCTAACTTAATCAAATCATTCCTGTTTTTGCAAAAAAGTTTTCTATTTTCAGCTCTTGCACTAGTTAATATGTTGCCTCTAGGTAATTAATTTGGTAATGAAGCAGTATATGACTTTAGAGGTGTCATAGTGAGGGATTCACATAATAGATCTTTATTGGAGAGTGACTGGATGTCAGGCAAGATGCTAGGTTCAGGAATAGATGAAATGAGATGAGAAGGTGACCTGTGTGAGTGGAGCATGGTGGCACATATCTGTAATCTCAGTGGCTCAGGAGGCTGAGGCAGGAGGATTGCAAGTTCAAAGCCAGCCTCAGCAACTCACTGAGGCCCTCGGCAACTTAGACCCTGTCTCAAAACAAACAAACAAAAAAAACAAAATAGGGCTGAGGATGTGGCTCAGTAGCCGAATGCCCCTGAGTTCAATCCTGAATCCCCCAAACAATGAAACAAAACAAACAAACAAAAAAGAAAACAACAAAAACAGAGAGGACCCTTGTGGAGATCATGAAAGCATGGGACTTCATGTTTCTGACTCACTTAGTAATCCTACGGTTGTGAAGGTATCTAGAACCCACAGACATTCATTCTGTGGCTCACACATACATTGATTCAGTAGGTGTGTATCTATGTCTACACCTCGGTATGTGTGTGAGGAAGAGCTGCTGCCACTTCTTTATCACATAGCCAGGTCTCACCTTCCCTCCCTATGGAGACAAGCCAGTATCATGAATCCTATGGACCATCACGTCTCCTTTGACCTTCTTTTGCCCTTTAAACTTGTACCTCTTTATCCTTCAGGGCTTGAATATCAGCCCTCTTTGTGCGTTTTCCTTTGTGTGGGTGCGCAAGGTTGGCATTGTTAGAGCAAAAGCTTGCAATTCTCTGTGTCATTCCTCAGTGGACAACAAGGTCTGAAGGTGTAAATGATTCTGCTACTAAAAGCGTTCATGGAAAGGTAAAAGAATCAAGCAGTGAGTGGTATATCTTGAGGCAGGAAGAGAATCCCTACAGGAAGTACAAAAATATGAGTGTTTCTTGGCAGTTGAACCCCTTTGAAGGATGTGGAAAGTTGGCAAGCTCATTATGTACTATTAGTGAGTGCCGGAACTGCACAACCGTACTAAAAACGCTGATGGTGGAGCAGTTTACCAGGAGCACTGGATCTTGAGTTCTATACGTAGGCTAAAGGAGCTGGCATTTAGATGAATTGCAGAGGTGACAGGTAAAGGAGGCTCAGCAAAAGAGACTCTGCGAAGGTGTCTCTAGTCCAACAGGAGGGACACCAGAAAGTTTGTTGTTTCTGATGTCATGGAACCAAGGATAGACCAGACATCAAGAGGGAGAGATCTAAGACTGCAGGAAAGGGAAGCCCAGCGAGAGTTAAGAGAGAGAGAGACAATCAACAAGTTTTACTTTCTAAATTGTCCATCACATTTCATAATGACACATGCCAATTTCAGAAATTAATTATGCAGTTTAGGGATGCCATCAACATTTTTCAGGTCTGTGTGTAGCATTTAAAAAAAAAAAAAATACACCCCATCAGAGAGTTGATTCTAACTCATCATTATCAAGAGTTATGTTTCAAATCAATTTTTCCCCCAAAGCACAAGAGCAATAGATTTGTGTCTTTTTACTCGTAGTCTCTCTATTTGACTTTCTGTAAGGAAGTAGTGCCGACCTGACCTTGACATTGCTTCTGAAAGCCAAGAGGAGCCACCTGACTAAGTGCTCCTGGCTGATAGACACCTAAGGTGCTGTCCTCCTCACTGGCTAACTGTCAGGGATCAAAGATGCTATAGTGCATCTACAGAGCTCTGGGGGACAAAGAGTGGTGGTGGCATCCTCAAATATCTACTTCTTCTAAGGAGCTAGGCTGGCTCTATAAACGATATGACCAAGTTCCGGAGAACTAACTTTGGTCCTCAACATGTTTGCAAAATGTGCCCTTGGTGCCCGATGCTTTCCTGTCCCTGGTCGGCTGCTCTTGGCCTCCACTACTGTGCTCTTCACCCTGGAGACAGGGCACTTGTAGTCTTTGACGATGGCTCCCAGCCCTTGGCTTGGCTTGTTTTGTCCACTGTGAAAGATACCCAGGAACTCAAAAGGAAGGAAGACCAGGGCTTCATGTCCTGCTCTCTGCTCTCCTCTCCTGCTGCAGGGCTGAATTGGATAGTTGCTCTTTTCCTTTAAGAAGGTTTCCGGGTGCAGTGATGCACACCTGTAATCCCAGGGGCTCAAGAAGCTGAGGCAGAAGATCAGGAGTTCAAAGCCAGCCTCAGCAAAAGCGAGGCGCTAAGCAACTCAGTGAGACTCTGTTTCAAAGTAAAAGACAAAATAGGGCTGGGGGTGTGACTCAGTGATCCAGTGTCCCTTAGTTCAAGACCCAGCAACCCTCCCCCCTCCAAAAAAAGAAAAAACTATTATGGCTCTGGTTGTGTATTCATATATGAACATAGGAAAGTTATATTTGATTCATTCCACTGTCTTTCCTATTCCCACCCCCCGACTCCATTCCCATCATTCCCCTTTGTCTAATCCAGTGAACTTTTATTCTCTGCCCCCTGCCCATCCTATGTCAGCATCCATATATCAAAGAGAACATTCTGCCTTTGGTTTTGTGGTTTGGCTTATTTCACTCAGCATAATAGTCTCCAGTTCTGTTCATATACAGGCCAACATTCTCTACTGTCATGTATATCTAAAAAGAATAAATTTTAAATAAATAAATAAATACAAATCATTTAAAAAAAAAAAAAAAGGTGTGGCTCCTCTTACCAAATTCAGGTACCTACACTCTGACCTTGCCCCAGTGCCCAATGGGGTTGTTTCCTTGCTATGGCCAGCCCCAGAGGGCCTCACTCTCCTTCCTGCCCTTACTTTAACCTGTCCACAGCTTTGTAAAGAGTTTTCATTCCTCTTTCCTCCATCCTCCCTGTTTGTGAGCTCCATCTGCTTCCTGCTGGAGTCCTAACTCTCAGCCCCGTAAAACACAACCTCTGGTTCATGGAAAAACAAAGGAGAATTCCAGCCATCTACCATTTTGCTCCTTGCAATTCATTTCAAGTCATCTGAGCTTTGCCATCTGAAGTGCTACATAAAATAATGTGCTTTTACAAGTAACGCCCTCAATTTGATTTCATTGATTAAAAAAGCAGATAGGAGGGTGATTCTTTTTGAATAAAAAAAAAAAAAATCTGATGGTTCTACAAAGCTTCAACTCTTCTTGGAATCTCCTGAATCTCCCCATCTTAGTTGGGACTTAATGATTCATGAAATTTCATGAGATTCAACTTTTCATTTAAATGCACATGTGCTTAGGCTATATATCTCTTAAAATATCTGTTTGAATTGTAAATCTTAATATTGAGGTGCTGTACTTTCTACCCTGCATCCTACAACATTTCCCTGATACCTCCTTGTCTTCTTTGCCATGATCATGGCTTTTCTTAGCTCTGCTTTGCTTTTTCTGCATCGTAGCTTCTCTTGCAAGTATACCTTTTGCAACCTCTCTCTTCTTGCTTCTGTCAGAGATATTCTGAGTCAAACTTAGCTTATCTCTTTGCTTCAGTTTGGACTTTTTCCAAAAAGGCCCATAAAGAAATCTCTCCAAACTGCCCTACTTTAGCAAGAGATCTGACTGGGTGTGTCCTGGACTGAGGCAGGGTTAATAAGACACATATCATTTGAAACTGAATTCAATTTTCCGGATTTGCTTCAACCAGGGATTGCTGAAGTTAGATGCCTCCCCTCTATTTCCACACATGTAAGTATTATAATTTTGAATTTCTCTCAATCGTCAGTAGTTCGTTCTACACACAGTTACATGGCTTTACGATGTGAGAGAATACGACCTGCTGTGCCTTTGATGACATGGCGAGAGAGCATGAGGTGCATGATCAGCCTTCTCTGCAGCCCAGACTTGAGCTCTGAGATCTTAGGAAAAGTGTTTTCATGATTATATGAATTATTAGGGCCTGATATAAAATTTCACTCGTAGGCGCCTGTGGATTGCTCTGTATGTCAGAAATCATCTCACACAATATTATCTTGGTATCTGTGGCTGCCATCATAACTGCACATGATGTATGAGCTGCTCAAGTGATAGAGATAAATCACTTTGGGGGACCCCATTCATTCTTATTTTTAACAGACAGTTTGGTTTTTATTAATATACTTTGTGTTTCAGAAAGAGCAAAGGAAATAGAGGATGAAATATTTTATCAAATGCAAATCTATGTTTTCCTTCCTAAGAAACCAGAGGAAATTGAGGGTTATAAAAATACATACCCAAATATCAAGTTAATACTATTTAAACACAACGGTTACATTAAAAGTATTTACATTAGCTGCCTATGAAAAGGGTACCAAGGGTAAGCTGTTGTTGTGGGGTATTATTGTAAGTGAGACTCTAAGATTTCTGAAACTTGAATTGGTCTTTCAGTAAATTAAAATGCCATTTATCATTATCATCAACATCAAATAACACTCCTCAAGCAGCACACATGCCCAGATCTCGGCCGGGAGTCTTATCAAACAAGGTCAAGGGAAATGACACTTCCTTTCAGGAGCACACAGTAGATGCTAATGATGTGGACAAATGTCCACCGACCTGACGCAGCCTGCTCATGGATTCAAGACATTTTCCCTAAATGTAGGGCAGTAAGTAGCACCATTGGGAATTTGTCATCCCCACAGGAACATAACAGGGTTTAGTGCTAGACTGGTGGGAAAATAATTGCTTAGGGAAAAAAAAAAAATTACATGGCATCACATGGATGTAAATTGGCAATACCACTATGGAAAGCAATTGGGTGCCATTATCAAAATTAAAAATTTACATTTTGAGTATCCAGTCATTTCAATTTTAGAAATTTTTATCCAACAGATAAACTCACACAGGAGGATTTATTCAATAAAACATCATTTATTTTTAAAAAAGGAGAAGATTAGCGTAACTTAATGTTCATCACCAGGGTCTTGTGGAATAAGTTATGCTGTGTCTATACCATGGGCTACCATAGAGTTTTAAAAAATAGTGAAGACATTCTTTATGTACAAATGCAGAAAGACCTTCAAGTGGAAATAATCAGGGTACAGCGTGGTCTGCAGAACATCGTGCTTTATTTTATGAAGAAGAAAAAAAAAATATGAGCACATACATATATTGTGGCTGAGGAAGAGATGGAAGAGAGACTTCCACTGTGTAGCTTTTATATTTTTAAAAAATCAACTTATGTGAAAACATTTGTTATTAAGAGAATTTTTAAGGTTTAAAAAGCAGTTTTAAGGAAAGAACAAGAGATTCTGCATGAGTCAAACCACAGAACTTTGTAAATGAGTGTTTGTTAGAAGTTGTTCTGAGTGAAGGCCTCCAATCTCAGCATCAAATTTCTCCATCTCTCATCCCCTTTAAAGTCCTTCGCCCCCCCCCCCCCCCCCCCCCGCACTTCTTCCTGAAATAACCTACACAGCTGACTTCAACGGAATCCCCTCTTGAGTCTGTTTCTGTGGTCAATCCGAATGATGTCTATGATTAACAAGTTTTTCAAATTTACTATCAGCTTGATGAAGCAGCTCTTCTTTTGCTTGCTCTGTGGTATTTTTTCAATTAATAATCAACCAATAGACATACATGAAACATCTGCTATTTATATCCATGCATACAACACACCACATAGAAGGAACTTCAAAGGCAGCCTTTAAATTCTATCTAGAATTTCATAGAATAATCAGTGATGATCACCCCTATCCTTTCAGTGGATCCAAGTTTCCCCACCGAGGCCGGGCGTTTTACATTTCTGCACACAGCACTGTCTGTTCCTCGAGGGTCATCTCTGTGCCTCTGGATCCCTTCTCAGTGAGCATTGTCTGGACCACAGAGAGGCCAATCAAAGCCCCGTTATGGCAACACATATACCCCAGAGTTGTTCTAAGGTTTATTTATGTTTCTATTTCTTGCTTCCAATTATCTCGTTAATTATGTCCTAAATTTTAGAAGCAATCTGGGGTTCTCCAAGGATGGGTTGCATTGGAGTGACCTCTGGATCACAAAGCTAGGCAGGCTCTTCTTGTCCTTTCTGATGGATACTCACGTTCCTTGGTAATTTTTCCTGGGGTCTCCTCCATCTCACTAGCTGGAGGAGATTAGCAGCAACTTATAGATGTACCCATCATTCCAAATAGTTTCTAAATAAAAATTTGAGTCATAGAATCATCCTTTGATAATTTTCGTGTTACACCTTCCCACAGTGAAGAGTAGTTGTTTGTTTCTACTTCTTTAATTCCTGCTTTTTGATTCCATTTTTACTTTTTGATCCCTTTTTCTGAGCTGGTTATTTATGCACAAACCAAGCCCTATCTACCTCCACTTTGAATAGTTTTCTTGCACAGAAGTTTTGCAGGCACCGAAAAATCTAACCGCAGTAGATGCCTCTCATTCGATTGTTATTTATAAGCACTTTCTGCCTCGAGGAAATAATTCTGGTAGGATTAGAATGTAAGATCCCCGAGGAAAAGGATTCATCTCCAGCATTTATTACAGGGACTGGAAGAGAGCATGCATCAATAAATGTTTATTGAATGGGTAAATATTTGTTGAATGAATTAGTGAGACATGATCCCTCTTTCGAGAAAACATATTTCCTATCACTTTATAAATTGTACTAGATTTCCTCTTATCTAGTACAGAGTCAGTGGTAAAACTTCATTTCCAAAAAGTATTTAAAGAGCAGGTACGTTAGTTTCTTTCCTTGTCTGTAACAAATTCCCACAAAGTGGATGACTGAAAGCAATGGGTATTCCTTGGGCTAGAATTCTGGAGGTCAGAAGTCTGAACCCAATTTTCAGCCGGGCCAAGCTCCCTCCGGAGGCTCTGGGAGTGAAGGGTCTCTTGCCCTTCCATCTCTTGGTGTCTTCCAGCAGTCCTTGATTTCCTTGGCTCATAGCCGCATCCCACCAGTCTCTGCCTCTCTGGTTGTATCACCTTCTCCTCTGTCTCTGCATCTCTTCTGTTTCTTAGAAGGACACATCACTGGATCCAGGGTCCCCCTGGATAATCCAAGATGCTCTCATCTCAAGATCCTTAAGTATACCTCCAGAGACACTTTTTCCAATGTTGGTAACATTCATAGATTTCAGGGTATTGAACATGGATGTATAACACTACACGGGGATTTGGGAGTCAGCCTTCACAGTTGAAAGAGCTATGTTGGAAATATAGAAATTATTAATAGACCCATTATCGTTAATTTTTTGATAAATCCATGAGAGTTCCCCTAGCAAGGTGAAGATTTGGAAATTACTCCATAAATGGCAAGAACATGGCAATCCCCCCCCCAATCCCCGCAAAAGAATTGGTATATCAGATGGACAAGAATACTGTCTCTAAAGGTTTTGATTGGAGAATAAGTGATAGCATATGGTTTGCCTTACTCTTCTTCTCACCACTTTAATGAAATGAAGACAAGTATAGAACTTGAAAACGGATGTGGTCTGTACTTGGAGATGCTGTCTTATTCATTTTTGTGAGAAAAAAAGGAGGAATTTTTGTGGAAAAGTGAGTCAGGGTTTGGAGACATGGAGGTCAACTGACATTGGTGGGCAGAGTAACTTTGAGTCATGCCATTACCAAACCATAGGGAGGGTGGAATATAATAAAATCAACACCTCTCATGCCTCCACTGTGACATATATTGAATGGCAGCTTCAGGTTTTAAGACAGAGGAAATCAGCTGTGGAAGTCTAACAGGAGAAGAGAGGTAGACAAGAGTGCTACTCATATTTCCTGGTCACATTGGGACGTTCCTTGGCCTAATTTCACATGTCTGAGACTGGTCATTTTTAATGCATTAATTAAAAATCCATCAAAACAAACACAGATGATGCTGACTCTTATTCAACATGGGCTACATCAAGTGCCTGGTTTGTGCCAACAAGTTGGCCTGGGGCTTCCTGAGTGGCAGTACCTGAATCATTGGCCATGCCATTGAGATTTCCACCTTCCATGGGACTGACCATAAGAAAAATCCGATGGAGAAAAGGCTAATTGATTATAAATTGTGCTTTGGGGTGATATCAAACCTTGCGTTTCCCTTTGGAAGGCTAAGATGGAAGTACTATGCCATAGAGAATTTCCTTGGAAGTCATACTGCTTCAGAGCCACAGGCAGGCAGCTGGAATCTCCGGAAATTTTGTGGAATGTTCGACTCTGTCATGGTATATTTTGGTCAGCAGGTGTTTCCAACACCCTTTTCAAAGTCCTAGCATTCTCCTTTTATGTGCTAGCATACAACAGGGTACATCTGCTAAAATACCCAGGGATCTTTGCCTGTTTTAAACTCCTCCCAGACTGAGACCCTTCTCATCCTGGCCCCAGGAAGCACAACTGTGAGAAGGTGCATTGATTGATGATGGAGTCCAGAGCGTCTCCAAATGGGACCACACTCACTAGTTAATCCTGGGTCTTTAGTTTTCAGACAGATCATGCAACCTTTTCTCTGCTAGTTCTCACCGTGAATCCTGGTTATGAGAATCTCTGGCTAATAGTTTTTTCCATTGGTTAGTTGTTTCTGGACCCCTTAACATTTGGTGAATGGGGACATGACTGTCTACAAATTTCCTGGTGATTGACATCTAGTGATTTCAGACTGAGAGCATTAAATTTGGCATTAATCATACCTCTCAGTCCTGATGCCAAGAACCCAATTATTATTCAGAGACCAGTGGATTCCCGTGCAGTGAAAAGCAGCCCTTTCCATGCAGAGCTCAAACTCCCTGGAGAGGCAGAATCAAGGAGGATGCAAGAGCCCCGCTCGTCCCCAGACGCTGCCAGGTGAATGGATAAAGTGTTTCAGTCTCTGGGGCTGTTAAATTTGGCGTTTTTCACAAGGTCTAAATTTTCTAAAATAATAAACAAATATTTTTCAGCCTATTTATATTTTGCACCCAAACATGAAGCACATTGCTCGCAAAGAATGTGCAAACACTTCTGAAGACCCTCCTTTACTCCAACCCAATAAATGGAAATCTTTGTAGCTTGTTCAGCTCCACGGGGCTCTCCAGGCTGTGGCCGGCCTTGACATTTACCTTGGAAGAATTTTCCAGTAGGTGGGCCCACCTGAGTGGCATCCCAGGCCAGAATCAAAACGTACCACAACGCTGGGTGGAAAATGAAGTTGAATCACTGAAATCACCCACATTTGAATATTTTTGACTTATAATAAAGTTGATTTCATATGGTTCAATCTACTGTTTCTCCAAAGTTTCCTTACTGTGTTGGTAGCTACATACGGTGCTGGTCTAATTTCCATTCTACATACTATTTGTAAAAGAGTGTAATTACTTAAGCCCCATTTTCTTACTGTAAAAATTATATATGATCAAGGAATTGAGACCAGTGGTGAACGGCTTTAGTTTCGGGACTTAGAACGGGTCTGGAGGCTTCAGATGGCTTATAATTTACTTAACTTAGTCTAATTTCCCATTTGTGAATGCTGGGAAAGCATGTCTAACTTTGGTGTGAAAAGTTCACAAGTTTGACTATGCAGCTCTCAGCAGAATGCCTGACCAATTAAAAGTGCATTAAAATGTTCACTCTCACTCTGAGCATTTTCTTCCTTTTTCTCCTCTTTCTTGCATCTCTCCATCTTTTGCCTATTACCAGCTGAACAGTATTAATAAGAAAAGAAACACCATTAATCCAGGTGCCTATGTGCATATAGTTAATAGCTATAATCAGGGTATATACCACATTGTGCTTTTAAAATAAATATACAATTCACACATAAGCTGTGTGCACCATGATTCTGGGTCAGGGTCCAGCAAACAATGGCCCACCAACTGAATACAACTCTCTGCCTGCTTTTGTAAATTCAGTTATTATGGACTGAATGTCCCCTAAAATTCATATGTTGAAGTATTACCCCCCAGTGTGACTGTGTTTGAGATAATTATCTCCTTAAGTAGGAGATAATTAAAGTTGCATAAGGTCATAAGGGTGGGTCCCCAATCCAATAAGACTAGTGCTTTTTTTTTTTTTTTTTAGAAAAGGAAAAGATACTAGGGAGTGTCCACAGTCCACAGAGAGAAAAGGCCAACCTAAAACAGGACTAGAAGGCGACCATAGAGAGAAAATAGAGAGCCCTCAGAAGAAAACACTCCTACTCAGACCTTGAGGTAGACTTGCCACCTCTAGACCTGTGAGAAATTTAGCCTCTGTTGTTTAAGTCACTTGGCCTATGGTATTTTTTTATAGTGGTCCAAGAAGAATTATACAACAAATATGCCCATTTATTTATATGCCATTTATGGCTCCTAAAGTCTAAAATATTTCCTAACTGATCCTTTACAGAAAAGGTTTTCCATTTTTAGGTCATTTTTACAGTGTAGCATTAAAGCAGCCTAGCTCTGTTGATGAACTTCTAGATGTATGTTTTTTTGACAGACAGATGCAACAACATCTATGAATAGGAAATATAGTTATTTTTTTTGTTTAACTATTTTTCCTTAGAAAAAAGTCCAGGTTATGGATTTTTTTTTATGGACCTGTACAAAAGGCAGAAACTCTTTTATGACTTTTATATATTAACATTTTTCTTTTGAAAACTACTCTTCCCACTGGCCCACCAGCAGCCTAGTAGATTACCAGTGTCACTTCCCCAACAATGGACATTGATTTTGCTCTGATTTGCATATGACTTTCTCATTGTCTGAATGAATCAGCATTCTAAAAGCTCCTGTGTCTTCATAGGAGACACCTCAGGTGCCCTAGAAAGTGTTCCCTTAAACTGCTGTCAATGTGGCCATGCTGGCTCAGTGCTTGTCCCCATCCCAATCCAATAACTCTGAGGACATGGTTTGGAGAAAAAGGAAAAAGAAGGCTTATTGCTTTGCTAGCAAAGGAGAAACACAGGGGACTTCTGTCCCAAAGGCTGTGACTCTGCCCATCAGCGGGAAAGGGAGGCTTTTAAAGAAGTGACTCAAAGGCTGCATTCCACATGTTCTTTGTTGGAGCTGTAATTCACTTGTTAATTCGGGAGAGAGTCTCTTTTCTGGTACTATCCCCAAAGTCTGGATTACTTCCTATGGTGGGTTTGTACTCAGAGACAGATACCTCTGCCTAGGTTGGAGAAGAAAGATAATTCTTTTCCCCCTGAGATTAAGGAGGGGAAGAGATTAGGGAGGAGCAGGGAGAGAGGAAGAGAAAGAATAAGTTACAGTGGAAGAACCCCAAGGGCTGTATTCAAAGCAAAAAGTGGACCACTGTTACAACAACATTGCTTTAAAGGATCAGTTTGCAACTCACATTTCATTACTGCTCTGGATTGATTGATTCTCTCTCTTGCCACCTTGCCTGACTCCGATTTTGGTTGCTTTTCTCAACAGCTGGATTAGACAGTCTATCTTGCCTTCCTGAGTGAGGTACAATAAGCTATATGGTTTTCACATATCCCATTTTCCATGATCCAACCTCAAAAACCAGCTTGATCAATTCTCACACCAAATCCATGGTCCAGGGATCCCAGGAAAGCTCTCCCTTACTGCTTTGTGGGGGTCCGGGAGTTGAGTCAATTGCGGAGTTACCACTTTTAGGGATAAAGATTCTATTCTTTGTTTCCCATTTACATTATACTATCAATATCCATGGCCCTTTGAAATCTTCCTTATTGACAAGAACCATTCATGCTTTCAGTAACTTTACTCTCATCTTCAAATGCTTTCATTTAGGGATCGGCTGTTATTCATTTCTTTTTCAAGATGGTCATGAGACCGGCAGGGGAAATCCTATTCATTCATTCTTTCTACAAATATCTGTTGGATGATTATTCTATGCCAAACATTCCTACAGACATTACAGATTCACAAGAGACACAACATCATGTTTAAAAAATAGACCCTGAGCAAGATGAACCAATAAAATATAGGAACTACTTGATGATGATGAGGCTGAGGGGATACCGTGAGAGAGACAGAAAGTGGTAAGGTGTAGGTGGTATAGGACTTTTTCATATGACCTACAGTTGTGAAAAGGCTTCCCACTGAGATCTCTGGAAGTTAAAGAATGAGCTGTAAGACACTTGGGCAAAGATGACTTTAGACAGAGGAGTGCTAAGGAGGAGACCTCTTTGAAATGTTCGAAGGAGGCTTTAAAAGTCCACATAGTTGTAGCAAAAGGACCAAGAAGGAGAGTAGATGAAGATAATTGGGATCCAGATGATATAGGACTTTCCAGAGGTGGCAAAGACCATGGCCTCTGGTCAGAAGAAGGTGGGGAATAATTTAAAGTGCTCAGTAAATGAGAGAGCTATTTGTCTTAAGTTTTCACAGAGGTGTTCTTGGCCACAGTGAGGAAACATGGGAGCTGAACAAACAGCTGGGGTTCCTGCAGTTATTTTGGAGATAGTAGGGATGACTTAGATGGGTGAGGGTAGAAGGTCAAGTTCTGGAAATGTTCTCATAGCAGAACCTGAAAAATAGGCTAAAGAAACAAATGTGGAATCAAAAGAAGGAAGAGTCATTTTTTTTGTTGTTTGTTTTTGGAATATGCAGGTGGAATGATGCTCTTGCTACTGATAAAAGGATAAAGAGGTTGGTAGGAATAAAATGGGATTTGGTTCAGAACATGATAAATTTAACAAGTTGCACTGGGATCATAGCACAGCAGTACAGCACTTGCCTAGCATGTGAGGCGCTACGTTCGATTCTCAGCACCATATGTAAACAAATACAGCAAAGGTTTATTGACAACTAAAAAAAAAAAAAAATTAACAAGCCTACTAGAAATGCCAGAGGGGAAGCCTTGTAGATGATTGAATATGCATCTGGATGTTTTATTCACCTTTTTTGCTGCAGCGACTAAACCATTGGACAAGAAAATTTTAGAGGAGGAGAAGTTTATTTGGGGGTTCACGGTTTCAGATGTCTCAGTCCATAGAGAGCTGGCTCCATTCCTTGGGGCTCAAGGTGAGGCAGAACATCATGGCAAATGAGTGTGGCAGAGGGAAGCAGCTCACATGATAATTAAGAAGCAGAGAGAGACTCCACTTTCCGGGGTACCAATTATAGAGCCATAAAACACACCCCCAATGACTCACCCTACTGGCTTTCAATTACACCCAATTAATCCTGTCTGGGATTTATTCACTGACTGGTTAAGGTTCTCCTAATCCAATCATTCTTCCTTTAAACCTTCTTGCATTGTTTCTCACGTGAGATTTTGAGGAACGTCACATTGAAACTATAACACTGGCATTCAGGGAAGAGAGCTGAGTTAGATACGCAAGGTGACAAGGAATGTAGTTGGAACAAAGAAGACTTTTTAAATTTTAGACGTTGGGGGAAAAAATGAGGAACCATCAAAGGTTGAAAAGAAGCAGCCAATGAGATGGAAGCAAAACAAGGCAGAGACTTCTATTCTGAAAGCCAGTTGAGTATTTTAATTCACAACCATCAACCGCATCAGATCCTGGTGGTAGGCCCAATCCTGTGAGAAGGGAGGAATCACAATTAGATTTTATTTAATGTGGAGGTTGCTGATGACCTTGATAAAGACAGTTTTGTTGATATGTGTTAAATGCCTAATTGGAGCGCATTCAAGAGAAAACCGGGTGAGAGAAGCCAACAACATCAATATAGATGTCTTTTGACAACATTGCTTCAAGGAGAGCAGTCAGTTGACAGAATGATCCGGCTGTGGTCAGCTGTGAGCAATATCCAGATGCTTCGGAGGCAGACACAAAGCTGAATGCACACCAAACTCCGTATCTTATTACTTCTTGGCACAGAGAGAAGTCATTTTCAAGCTTACTAGGAGTGACTAGATTTCAGTCCCTGTAAAGCAGAAGAATTTGCTGTACCCATTTCTGGGCCGAGAAACTGTAAAAGTACTCCCCCCCCCCCCCCCCCCCCGCCCCGCCATCCTCCAGCTCTTTTTCTTTCCTTGCCTTCTGACTGATGCCTTAAACCTGGTGGAGGACTCAGAGGCCTCCAAGGTTAAGGTGATGGCACCTGAGTTCATGTCTACCCAACAAACCCTGCTGCCAATCCACTTTGGACTTATAACGTTAAGCATATGATACTGAGCATGGGTTTGTCTTTTATAGCTACTGGTTAACAGTGACTAACCAATTTTGAATTCAGCTCTCTCAAGAAGAGGAATTTCCAAAACTTTAGCAAAGGCTGAGATTTGTTAATCTGTTTGTTTAGTATTTTGGTAAAATTTCAACATTGCAATAAAAATGCCTAAAATTTGCCTAGGTTGACTCATGAGTAATGATGGGAGATGGAAAGATTTAAAACTGAATATTATCATGTTTTTTTTTTTTTTAGTTGTTTCTAAAATTTGAAGGCTCTCGGCCTACGTGGTCTTCAGGGTGGCTATCCTAAAGGAAAACACTTGCAGTTGCTTTCTGTCCACTGTCTGAACTTGATACTTTCTTGCAGCAATGTTCAAGGCTTTCTACAGTCTGTTTTCAGAAATTCAGTTGATTATTTTGAGTCTGAAATGTGATTGCCTTCTCCCACTCCCAGTGCCCACCAAATACTATTAAAAATCCTTAGTAGAATCACAAAGAAATAAGAACCTATCTTCTTAAATCGAGTTATAAACTATGAATCCAGCAGTCAAAAGAAATAACTTTTATTCCTCTTATAACTGTGCATAAACCTTTGTTAAGATTTTCATTGATTTAAATTACTATAATAACCCAATACTTCAGGTAGTCTGCTTTTGAAAGGAAGCATTTTACATAATATACATCAATTACTTGCAAAGACATTTCTGTGTGAAGATCAGAGACAATCTGTAACTTTCAAATGCAGATTTTATAATGTCCATCTCAACCTGGAGAAGTATTGGTGCTGGATTTCAGCAGGAAAAGACCACATAATAATAGGTATCATTTTTTAAGAAGTGGCTTTATATCTGGCATTGTGATTGTCACTTTATAAATACCCTACTTCTTTAATTTTAAGATAATATGAATTGAAATATACGACATTTTTTTTAGGAGGAAAAAAAGAAACATTATTACCTTAAATGAAAACTTCAATTGCAAGAAACATTCAGATTTCAAAAATTATTATAGGAGGGAGGAAGAAAAAGAAGTGCTTCTCAGACTTGAGGAAATAAACTGTCATGTCATGTTGATGCAACACAGTGTGTACAAGTCCTGAGGTTGAGGCATGACCTTCCAAGGTCACATGGCTTAGAGGGCAAGCTGCAGACTCACATACAGGATTGGTAGGCATGTGACACTGCTCTTTTCCTGTCCCCATATTATCTTTTCTCTGCAGCTTTTATCCTTCAAATCCTAGATCATGACTGGTTGATTTAAATTCAACAATACTCCAAAATATAGTTAAGTCCAATGAGTGAATGTTTTTAAAAAGGAAAAAAAAAAAAAAGTAATTTAGTCCATTGATAATTTTCTAAATCTTCTTTACTCAATTCATACATTTAGTGTCTTTTGAGCCAAGCATTTAAGGCTTGGTTGAATCTGAAGATAATGTTAACACTTTGTCAAGCATTTGAATTGCTTCCAGCATATTGTAGTATAATCCTCTGTCCACAAACATCCCTTCATTATTGCCTAATTACATGCAAATTTCATAAAATGAATGAGTTTTAAGGACTTGTCAATCTGTCATCCTAGGAACCACTGAAACATTTTGACTGCTAGATAAATAATCAGCAATAATCACACTATGCAAATTTGATATTTTCTGTACAATTATCTGAAACCATAAATAACTGGACACAAAGACATTTGGCATTCTCTCCATGAAACTTGACCTACAGGGCTTTTTTTTTTTTTTTTTCCTCTTTTTCCTCTTCTAACAAATGTGCTAGTAGGAAATTTGCTTTTTAAATTTTTTTTCCTAATTCCAACTGTGCAAATATACCCAGTGAAAAAATTATGAGTGTATAAATGCAAAGAGAATTTTATTTTTTATCAGAAGTGCATCTCCCCTTGACAAACATTTTTCATTTCCATTTAATTTTTGCTTTTTCTAATTTTCACCTTCTCTGTCTTGGAGTGATTTTTTTGTTGTTGTTATTGTTTTTTTCTCACTAGTGAAGAGAATATAGGTGAAGAACATTCAGTGTAAGTTTATTTATTTTGTTTAAATTTATTTTCTCTATCTTGTGCATTTTATTGAATTTTTCCTGTATAATGCATTTCTGAAATGTCTAGTACACATCAAGAACTTGAAAGCATCCAATATTGAAAGGCTAATTATCAGGCTACAGCTAAACTCGGGAATACATAAATAATCTATTCCAGTGAATTCACCAAACTTATGACTAAAACCTTTCCCTCCCCTCTGTGGTCAGCATCTCTGTAAGGCTTTGAGGACCATCCAGTTGTCTGTCTGCACTTTTTTGTAAAAGCAAGCTGATGAGCTGGAAGTAACAATAATAGTGCTCCTTAATAATGCATTTATGCCAAAGGACCGGCAGATTGAAACAGCACTGGAATATTCAAGAGCCATGGATATTTTTTTCCTTGTATCTTCAGTCAGTATAGCTCAGACATTCCACAAGTTTTGTTTGGAGTTTAAAGTCCAATTAAAGCCAAAGCAATGATTTAATAAATGTTTTGACCGATTGATTGTAGGAAGAGTGACTTGTTAGTTATCATCTGGCATAGTCACTGGCAATGTGCAAAAATGAGAAAAGACCTTTCTTCTGTGGTTTGTGAATGGTTGGCCTCATTAATGGAAGTAAATCCAGCATGCCACTTTTAAAAAAAAATTAGGAAGGAATCATCTGATATGAATGTAGGATATTAATTTTTTTTAATTTCAAGATATGTAGTAGGCAAATAGAGTACTTTGGTTGATTTTACTTAGAAGGATAATGAAAGAGTGCCATTCAGGAACTTGAAATTTAAAAATGATTAATAAAGTGCTTTGCACCACATCCACTCATTTTCTTCTGTAAGTGAGGCCATCAATCAACAGAAAGCCAGCCTGACTCATTGATACTATTATTATTTCTAAGCCTCTGCTAAATGTGAAAGCATGTATTGTGTTTCGCTACTCCTAAAATGCAGGCAGTTAACCAAGTAATTTTAATGCTAAAAAGGCATAGGTAGGAACATTCTTGATTACACTGTGCCCTAAATCAAATGCATGCAGGGAACTTGAGCAGAAAAATCTTGAAAGTTTCCTTGAAATGTAGCTGACAAGTTCCACACTAGCTCCGGGAAGCCCTCTTCCTTGAGGGCTCTTACTGAAGTATTGTCTTTCCTTCTGGGTTTCAGTGTTTCTCTAGCTGTCCCCAACGCAGGCATGTTATGATGTGCATTTGCAAATCGCTTCAAGACCGGAAATGGAAACATTCTCAGCTGATAAAGGGAGATGAAATATATTTCATGGAAACCATCTTTACAATATATAAAACTCTCCAGATGGGTGAGGTAGAGAAATGAATGTTCAGAGGTTATAGTCAAAGATGTTATTTGATGCTAGGAGAATGGCTTTGGGGGTGGCTATAGATAGACCTACTTATTATACTGCATGTTCTTAATGAGGTATAATGATCATTTTGTAGTGTGTAATATTTTACCATGTAGTTACATGCTTAAAATATTAAGATGCTAACAAAAATACTTTTATTGTTTCTTTACATAATGCTTATGTTGCACAAACTACAGTGTTCATTCCATGTACACTATTAAGTAACAGTGTTAAAGAGCATGGAACTATGACATTTTGGTTTAACTTTGAAATTTAGAACATGTATTTATTTAAGCTCATCTAGGTATATGAGGAAGTATAAATTGCCCATAGATGTCTTATCATACAGACTTCTTTATGTAGATTTGGTATTACTCGGACCTATATTCTATAACTGGAATGTGTAGATCTCTGGCTCAGGCTATATATTTGTAACATGGGTGTGTCTCGTGTGTGTCTCCTGTGTGTCTGTGTACAATGGTTTCCTTGGATTCTGGGTATGGATTATAACTTTCAGGATGTGGAATCAGACAATTTCAACAGGTAAATCATCTATAAAAACTAGCACATATATCTAGATGGTTTTTATCTTTAAAAAACAGTCCTCTACTTTGGTTTTCTGTAACTACAAGTTGCGGTATTGATGTATATGGCCATAACTGCAGGCAAGGACCTAGAAAGTGTCAAAATGTGGAGAAAATGCAGTAGACATGCAGTTGGGATGGTTTAAGAAAAACAGTCTACAATTGATTTGGAAAAGCTATGGACTATTTTTGTTAACACTATTTCATGCATGCTCTTTTTCCTTGAGAGATAATAAGAAAATATTAATGACATTATTTTTTAAATGAGTCTTTCTTTTTTATTTTCTGAGCCAATTCTTGAATATGTTATTGATTTCCCCAAATGACAAGTGTCATGTTAGCCACTGCAAAATAACTGTTTATTCAGACCATTCTTTCTGAATGTCTGAATTAATTTTGATGGCCTGAGTTGAAGGCCGACTTATATAAAGCGGGTTTAGGAAATGACAGAGGCTGAACTTTGTGTGTACTGTCCTTTTCAGAATAGTGCTGAGACTTTGCTAAGCTACTCATTGAAAGACCTCTTCTGAGAGTTATTATGCTCAAATAAGATTCATGTGAGAACTGAGGCTTATTGGTTTATAAGTTTTGGAAGCCATCATTTGCACCATTATTATTAATGATGTGATTTAGAATAAAAAATATTTTTCCATGGCACAAATAAGATGGAAGAAAGTATTTTTTCTCCATTTGCTTATTTGCATCACCATTCTATCTTGAATATGCTGTAGCTTGCTTCAATCAATTACATTAACTTTTACTTAACTTACTTTCAGTCATTTAAAGTCCTGGACATGAACAATCTTCCTTTATTTTTTTTCTGAAGTAATCGGAATGATTCTAAAATGGGTCACTAATAGTAGTTACAATTTTTCTATACAAACCATCAGAGCAAGTTCTTTATTTCGGTAGAATAGAACATGAACTAGAAAAGAGCAGACAACAATATGTGAGAATGGCCACCACCACAATGAGTGTCATCTGCTGCTCAGACATCCCTTCACATCCCTCTCATTCTCCTTTCCAAAGGTACATGGCTATATTGATTTTATGATAATTGTCCTCTTGCTTTTCTGGATAATTTTTGTTTCTCTATTGATGCAGTAAAAGATGCGACACAGGTTGGTGGTATGTTAAACAATCAATCCACAGTCCTTTAACTCTGTGAAATCCTGTGGTTACACCTGGACATCTCCATCACAGTGGACCCAACTGTGCAGATTTCCCTGACTGATGGGTTATATCGGATTTCACTTCTGAAAGATGCTACTTTCTGTGAAGGCAATGATATCTTATAGGATATCACAAGGATTTAGTGACTCTTATAGAGATAGAATTTAAAAGGAGTACCAGCCATTAAGTGAACATAGATGGTATTTTCCAATGTCTGAAATTTATCATGACAGAGGGCGTCACTGAAGTTGCTGATGGCAGTCCAAATTCCTGGGCAGCTGATTGCAACTCCTACAACTCTCCAATAGGAAACCAGGGTAAGGACAGCATGAATTTTGAAGGTAGCACGGGATTGGATTTAAATTTTGTTTCTAGTTCTTGCTGGCTGCTTACATTTGGGTAGGTCTTTGAATTTATCTAACATGTGCCCCTAACCTGCTAATAGGGGATAGATACCTGCGTGGTGCTCTTTGTTAATTAAATTAGATGCAATATGGAAAGCACTTAGGGCAATATCTGACATGAATTTATATTAAGATTGAATGAGTGAGTTGTGAGGTTAGGGTTGGGTTGCAAAGGTCTGAAGATAAACTTGAGATGACCAGTAACAGAAAGCATTGACGGGAGAAGCTGCATCTGTCTTGTATGATGCTGTCTTAGCACTTAGCTGGTTCACACTTGTTACTGTCATAACACATGAAGAATGGCAGGGGTGTCTACTTTGAGTTAAGCTAAAAATTCACTATCTTCATGCAGTACTTTCTTTCCTTAAAACCTTTAGAACTGAATTAGCTGGACTTAATCGGAAAGCTGAAAAATCCAAAGGTGAAGCTTCGTCAATTGTATAAGCCACTGTTGGCTAACATCTAACTAAAACATCCACTGCCCTTCTGACTGAGGCTCAGTAGTCACTATCAAGGTGAGCTTCAGAAGCGCGGGTCTCAAAATTCACTATGACCTGAAAGCATCAAAGGGATTTTTAAAATACTCTGTGCTGGGCCTCACCCCAGAACAATCAGAATTGCTGAAGGAGGAACCCAAGCAACCGTGTTTTAACAAACTCCTCAGTTTATTTCAGTATGCATCCATAATAGTAAACCAAGGTTGTGGTATTTCCTATGGTTAATCCCTGTTCCTGGTGCTGGGCAGGAAGACACAAAGCTCCTGCTCAAAGTGCTGCCAATCACTTCCAACCTCTCAAGCCTGGCATATGGTATTGTCCATTACCCCCCACCTGTGGTCAACCCTCAGGGTTCCTTTCACAATCTAGAAACTGGGAGATCCAACGTGCACATTACATGGCAGAAGGCATGTGACTCAGATCCAAGTTCGAACATATTTTCCAAATAGTTCAACATAATGTTAGTGAACTTTAATAAATTTTAAGATGACTACAAAAGCATCCAGCTGCTGATGAGCCACATCCAGGGTCCCTCTAGGCAGCCACATTTGGAGGCACATGAGGGGTTCTGGAAATCTCTTCTCCAAAATTGTGTTGCAGTCAACAAGGTCAACATTGAGTGCTATTTATCAGTCATTTCATGGTTTCACTAGCCATTTCTAATTGTGTGACTTTCATTCAAAAATTTTAATTGGAAGGTATCTCAAGTGAACCAAGAAATGAGAGCCAACTTTACACATTAGAAGGAGTTGTAGAAGTGGAAGTCATTGCTGTTGCCTATCACCAGTTGGTCATAGTCACAATGGCCAGGACTGGACAATGGAGTATTAGTTGGGGGGATTTCAGGGACCAGGGTGGAAAGATTGAAGCCTGGAGTCCTCAAGATTGTAGAGGAGTTGCCAGGTCAGAGGAGGGAGGGAGAGTGGATGTCCTCAAGAGGCAAGAAGGTGAAGAAGCTAAAGGTGGAATGTGCTCTTTCTGGCTAACACTGGCCTTGTGAATATCTGCAAATAAAAGAGACCGCTTTCTTGGGATTGAGCACATGTTGCTCTTTCTCAGATAAACCCTACATTCTCATGGTCCCTTAGTGTTGGAAAGATACTTCTTTGATTGCACCACCTAAGAATCCCTGTCTCCCATGTTTATGCCACTGGTTCTCAGCTTGGACTGAGAAGCGTGGATGTGGGTTTCATCAGGAAATACGGATTCCTGGTTCCATCCCAGGGTTACTGCATTAAGTCTCACCGGTTCATGGAACTTGACAATCTGCATTTGAGTAAACTCTCCAGCTCTATCTGATGCCAGGACATGGCTGCATACCACTGGCTCATGATACTTTTGAAAGACTAGATCATTTTTAATAAGTAATAAATGCATATGATACAAGATATTTAAATGTCCTAAATGAAATGTGGTGCCTTTTAGCACGGGTCTGACAACTGTCCTCCCTGGGGCTAGCCACTCTTCTCAGTTTCTGATAACACTTTATTAGATTTTAAGATTACATCTCTACCTTCATTATCTTTAGACTTGCTGGCTCTTTTTTTGCACATTCTTCATATTTTTGAGCATTCGAAGTCATTTTTTGGTGGAGAGAGGTGTAGAAATCATGTATGCCCTACACAATTGGGTTTTGATTTAAAACCTGATAGGAGTCATTTTAAATTTCACAGAGTAGCTTAGCCCACTTACATTTACTTATGATAGATCTGCCTTAATTCCACCCCTCTGTTTTATTCAATGATTTCTGCTTTTTCCTTTTTTAAAACATTTCTTTGTATAGTCCATTGTGTTTGCATAGGGTTTCTTTTCAAGAATAAGAAACTTTTACATCTTTAGTACTTTGTAGCCATGGTATGGTGGTAAATGTTTCATGACTAGATCTCTAGATCTCCAGAGAAATGTCCGGTTTATATCATTTGCCACTTTGTGTAGCATAAGTACTACCATAGCTGCTTCATAGTTATTGTGTGTGTTGACTTCATAGTTGTCTATTCTCCAGAGGATATCTAATGAGTAAGGATGAAATTAGTTTATTTCTACTTTATCACCCTCTTAAAAATACTTTCTGTTGGTTTTGTATGATATAGGAGAATTCATTATTAAAAATGATCTAATTTGGGTGAGAGTAAAGTAAGCCTATTCTTGGACAAAGAGATGATCTTAAAGGCTGCTAAGTGGATACCCTAGTGACTAGTGATTAGGTCTTTTGGTATAATTAATGAAATTCCAAAGGGAATTCATCTGTTGAGTGGCAAACATGATCTAATGGGGATAGAGTTGGCTTTGAACAGTTATAAGACAGCCTGGTTTGGGGAGAATTAAGTCATCTCTCTAACCCTTAGATTCCTGCTCTGTAAAATGGGAATTAACTAGCCACTGCATAAAATATTAATGAGACAACATGCATAAGATACTGAGCACAGGCCTGGCAGAGTGTCGCTGTAATGTGGAGGCGAGGGCCCCAGGGCAGAAGGAAGACACCCAATGTATTTTCTCAGTTATCACTGTTACAAGCCAAGTCAGATCCTCCCAAATTCATATGCTGAATTCTGAATCCTCAGTATCTTAGAATGTTTCTGCATTTGGAGATGGGGTCTGTAGAGAGGAATTTAAAATTAATGAGGTCATTGAGTGAATTCCAATCATTGAAGTGATAAGAAGAGGAATTTACTTAGACATACAGGGGGAACACCCCGTGAGGACCCACAGGCAGAGTGGCCACCTGCAAGCCAGGGGGGAGCCTCAGAAGGAATTAGCCTAGCTAACACCTTGATTTTGGACATCTAGCCTTCAGGGCTGTGAGAAAATTAATTTTCACAAATTAAATTTCATGGTACTTTGTTATTGTAGTTCCAGCAAATATATATAGTAATTTGGTGACTCTGGAATTAACATTATTTTGTTCTATGAGAGTGTACCTATTAAATGTATAACTGATTATGGCTTCATGTACATATCATGCGGGTCCTATCTTCATCAGACCGTGCATGTTCATCTTTAGTTTAGCCAATGTGGCCACTTACCTAATGTGAGTACCGCTCAGCTAGGAACTCATCGGGACCTTGCTGAGAGGAGTGTAGTGAGCACAGGTCTCTAAAACCTTTGTGAATGCGTGTACCACATACTCATCAAGTCGAGCAGCAGGTTAGAAGGGTCGTGCTTGCTCTTGAAGGAAGCCCTTGGCTATACGAAATAGAATGGACAATAACAGAGGGGCCCACCCAATGGGTTCTTTCCATTGAGATTTTATTATGTGAGGCTTATCCAGAATGGGAATCCCTAGAGGCTTTGTTACTCATGGAAAGCACACCATTAGAGTCAAACAAGAGATGATTCTTAAGGACAAAATATTTCTTCTCTGTATGATAAATCAGCACTACTTCGTGTTCCCCTTATCTATTTCTAACTAACAAATCTTTCCAACCATCAGTGACTTACACAGTCCCAACACCACTTTTTGTTCTCAATCAGATGTGAAGTTCTGGCCAGGCTCAGAGCAACAGCTATTCTCCACTCCCACTCGCGGCAGCAGTAAGCTCCTGGGCGGTGAGGGGAGTCATCTGTGGCCGTGCATGCACCTGGTTGGTTGTGGATGCTGGCTGTCAGCTGGCACCTGGATCTGGCTGTGACTGAACTACCTAACTGTGGCTCTCCCAGTTGGCAACTGGATTCCCTCACAACATGGTGGCTGAGTTCCAAGGGACACAGATTCCAAGAGGGATTCATGGTTGGAAGCAATGTTGCCTTTTCTATGCGAACTCTGGAAGTTACGCCACATCACTTCTGTCGTATTCTAGTAATTAAAAATGACTCATTAAAGTTGGTCACATTCAAAAGCAGGGGACTTAGAATTCACCGATTGATGAAAAAAAAAATGTCAAGAAATTTAAGGAAATGCTTTCATTCTACATGGTACTGACTGGTTTTCGGCTGCCTCTGTTCTTTGAAGTGTTTTTGTCCTCAAGTCTCTGGGGGTGGTACATTCAGCAAACCTTCCCGATCTTACGGTGATCCAATGACTCTGTATATAAAAGACCAGAACTTAGACGTATGTAGGCTGTGAGAACAATATTCAGGGTGTCTGTTTTCCTCAGAGACGGAAACAGACTCAGGTGGAAAGGTAATTTTCTCATTAGCTTGGTGTCATTGGCTTTATATTCTAACCACATGGCTCCTATGCTTCTGTGGTGAACATTGTGTTCTCCAAGGCCAACAGAATTTTTTTTTTTTTGTATCCTAGAGCTTATAATAGAGAAGTGATAACCTTAACAAAAGAAAATTATTATATTAAAAAAATATTTTTTGAGTCGTGTGGATTGGAACTAAAGGCTTTATTATTGAGCTACATCCCAGCCTGTTTTATTTTCTGAGACGGGTTCTCACTACGTCGCTTAGGTTGGCCTCGGATTCGTGATCATCCTGCTTTGGTTTACTGAGTAGCTGGGATTATAGGTGTGCTCCTGCTCCTGGCTGGAAATTATCATCCTGTAACTTGGACTGATTTTCCCAGAAGTCAGTAGCAGATATATCATAATAATGACCTGGATTATACAAAAATCTGAGGGGTATTCAAATCACGGTTATACTTTCATTCTGTTTTTATGATCTCGGAAGCTCAATGCATTGTGTATAGTTTCTATGGAGTCAACTACATTTTTGACATTTACTGAATATTAAAATGTCAAATAAATGCACATGCATACAATTTTACATCTTAATAGACACATGAACATTGAAATTGTCATGTTGAGAATCTCCTTCGTAATATAAAAGTGAATTAACTTAATAAGTAAGTAGATAAATAAATAAATATATAAGAAAGCAGAGCAAGTCTTCAGAAGGAGGAAAAAATACTTTTCACATGTGAAGGTAGAGTCTAGAGAAATGAGTGGTACTTAAACTGACCTATTTAAAATGCACCAGTGAGGGCTGGGGATGTGGCTTGCGCGGTTGCCTGGCATGCGTGCGGCCCGGGTTCGATCCTCAGCACCACATACGAAGATGTTGTGTCTGCCGATAACTAAAAAATAAATATTAAAATTCTTTCTCTCTCTCACTCTCTCTTAAAAAAAATAAATAAAATACACCAGTGACTGTGTGACTCCCCCCCCAAGAATAACAGTGCTTATAAGTTTCGATACTGTTATGTCTACCTCTCTGTTTTGAATCCCTCTCTCATCTTTGGATGGAGGTGGGTCATTGATAGACAAAATATTGATTTTCTGTGTTAGAAATTAGCAGTAGTTAGTGTTGCCTTTATCTACAGGATTCACTGTGCTGCTTAGACGTCAGAATGACTTGCTTAGACCCCTTCCCAGCCCTCCTACGCTTCTATAGGTTATCAAGGACCTCTGTTCACTTTTCTATAGAACAGGAATAACATGGCCTTAGTGAAACATGACAATCAAGTGAAATCACGCCTGCACCATCTGGCCAGGAGAACTCTGCCACATCGCCCTTTCCAGGTTTATGGTCTCAACACCTCGAATTGAAGTTAGCCCTAAAAGCAATCTATTGAGTGAATGGCTGATTGAATCAATTGCATATCATTTAAATCTTAGAGTATCTGTAGAAAGTGGAATGTTTCTGATATTATACTTGATTGAAAACTGGCTTGCTTTTCTTTTTCTACAGTTTGAATTGGAATCAGACTAGATTCTGCGAGTTCTCATTGTTTTAAGTTACATTCCAAAGGATAAAGGGCTTTCTCACCCAATGCAGGCAGCAAAGCAACTTCTGTTTTCACATAATTCTTCTAAATTAGATTTATAATTTAATAAGACAATAAGGATCAATAAATCAATATATGCAAAATGGCTTGCTGTCTCCCAGAGTTCCTTTGGTCATTTCACCTTCCTCCGGATCAGTCTGCTTGTGCATATTTTTATCTGTGAAAGACAGAAGGAGACAGGATGAAGTGCAAGGGATTTCCTGTTCTGAAGAGAAAGCCTGCTGTCTGCACACTGTGCTCCAGGGGAATGCTGCTCTGCCCACCCTGATTTCAGGCACTACCTTTGTTGCAATTCAGTGACACTTGACCACCCATGATGATCCTGTGGCTGCCAGTTTAATTGGCAGCACACTCTTCCACATCGCCTTCCTGAATGCTTTCTTTAAATAGTTATGCATTTTTACTTTTCAAAAGATTGTCACAAATTTCGGAGACTCATTAAAGCCCCTTAGGACATCTTTCATACAGGCTTCCTTAAAACGATTTCCCACCCCACAGTCCCCTGCCCTGGAACCACCGCATCCTTGTGCTGAAATTCCAGAGATGCAAACTCTCAGCCACAGGAGATGTTCTTAATTTCATCACACCTGTGATGGCTACTGAGACTAACTGACACAAATCAGTGATCCCTTGGTAATGCATCTTCATCTTTTCAAATGCTAATTTTATAATTTTATTTTATTTATTTTTTTATTTTTTTTTAATATTTTTTTTTTATTGGTTGTTCAAAACATTACAAAGCTCATGGCATATCATCTTCCATACATTTGATTCAAATGGGTTATCAGCTCCCATTTTTACCCCAATTACAAGTTGCAGAATGACATCGGTTACACATCCACATTTTTACATAATACCATATTAATGACTGTTGTATTCTGCTACCTATAATTTTATTTTTGACCAAACAAACAAACAAACAAAAAAGATGAAAACCCCATCTCTCCCCCACCTTTCCTTTTCCTTCACTCTCATCAGATGCATGTTAACCACCCCCTTTCTTCCACACGGGCTCTCAAGTTTCCTGGTGTTGACTCTTAGGCATCTACCCTGGGACATTCCTCTGCTCCTGTGATTTTTGCTTGGATCATTTGTGCCTATGTGTGGAACATCAACCTTTTCTATTTGCATGAACCATTCTTAATAAAAAGATGATCCAGACTTGTGCTGACATTAGCTCTCATGGAGATAAAGAAAATCAGCTGGATAATGATGAAGACGTTTCAAGGACATCCCTAGAAGGCGGTAGCTTTCTCTCCAGGTCAGTCAGTGTTTTGAATTGCTTAATTATGTACATTTACACAGGTAGCTGCAAAGAGCACATGAAAAGACATTGGGAGGTCGCTCCTATTGTTTACCTTCAGAGTGGAAATGTTATTTGTAGCGAAGGAGTTTGACTACAGCTTTTCTCAGAATGATGAGCTTTAAAAAATGCATTGTGAATCATTTAAAATGTGTATCTGGTGGTCGATTAATGAATTTCATTATTATTACTTTTTTTGTGTGTGAAATTTGGCTGAGTTTCCAGGATGGAATTTAGATTTTTACTGAAATGAGCAGAGTTTGGCACTTAGGTCCCTTGGGATATGTCCCCATTGGTGAGTTTGATACTATTATTGTGCAATTCTGTATCACGCTCAGAAGCTATAAGGGGATGTTTTATTAGCAGAGATCAGAATAATTATTGTACAAACCCATTTCTTAACAGAAAATAATAATGGAGATTCTGAATAAGATGAGGCATTTAAGAAAAGATTTTATAAATATCGAGTCTATTTGTCTTAAGAGGAGGAAGCTTTTTAGCAGCATCTTATCAATGTTTGATTTTCCCCAGATGAATGAACCAAAGGAGGAATTGTCCAGTTACCCAAAGGCACTGGGCTCTGAAATAAATTCAGTTCCACATCCAGTTTAAATTTCTCTTTCTTAGCGCTCTGGGAAGATTTATATAGAGACTTCCTATTATAGACTCTGCTTTTCTTTGAGGACAGTTACTTAACCATCTCCCTTCCCCCAACAACCATCTGTTCTCCAGGACACATTGTCCCAACACATTTTATCTTTTATATTTTCCATATTTGTGCTCACATTTTTTTTCTTTTTTTTATAGGCTTAAATAAATTATGTTTTCCTCCCTAAATCTATAGGCCTCTCTATGAAAAATAATGCAGGTAGAGTAATATCTATGCACTGTCATAGGCTACCAAGCTTTCTACTGTCAAATTAAACATGAAGTAAACAACATGTCTATTAAGGAGAAGTCAGAGTTGACCTCTTCTGAAACAGATCCGTCTTCTAAGGCACCCTGCACGGCTGTGATGGCAAAGGTATTTTATGCACCTCCAAAACACACTTATCTGGACCATTAAAATACTCTGTATAAGAGCTACTGCTCACCACCTACATTTAATTTTGACAGTTTGAGTTTAAATTGAATCTGAGGCATCAGAAAGAGGGATAATCTGAGAAACGATACCATGTTCCTCACTTGGGAGACTTGGGAACATGATGCTGTCATCCCCTGAGAAAACAGCGATGGGAGGTGAGCATGCCTGGCAGTGGATGGCAGAGGAAGTGAATTTGTCTTGAAGCTGAGGTCCCTGTGGAATATCCAGGGGTGACCATGACTGTTGGACAGGACTATGATTCAGCAGTTAACCTGCAGGTGGGAATTGGAACCATGAAGCATGAAGACTGAGGAGACAGCTCATGATAAGGAAGGGACAAAGACGGGTAGGAAAACTAGGAGGGTTTGGTGATACAGATCTCAAGATGGTAGAGAAGCCAGGAACAGCTGACCGTGCGAAAGGCAGAGTTCCTCGTAGGATTAGGATTGAAATACAGGGTTTGTCAATTAGGAACTTCTTTGGGTCTCTGGAGATATTGAAGGGTTGGAGTGAGAAGTTGGCCTGGTAATTGAGTTCAAAATGAGTAGATTCAGGGAGATTAGAGAATTCCTATTTCCAGTCTATTCTTCCTGGAATTCAAAGTTACAGGAAGGAGTCGTAGGGCGGTTTAGGGAGATTATTCAGGTCTGCATTCCCAGTGACAGCCAAAGTGACATTTCTCAAACTGTTCGCTGTGCCTAAATACGGAACTACAAAATGGAAGCTCTTCCAAATCAATTAAACAAATCAGTGGCTGTGGGAACACATAAAGGATAAGTTGTGTGGCCTTTTAGTTATTCAGATTTTACCTGCAATGTCGTCTCTTAGAGCATTATTTACCGCCCAATTTAAGCAGAATTCCGACACTCTTCCATATTATTCCACTTACATATGCTATGTTGCGACTGCTATTATCTGGTTTTTCAAAATCTACCACCATTAGTAAATAAGACCTGAGACATCTTGACTATCTTGCTGAATCCCCAGTACATTGAATTGTTTCATGCTTGTACTGGAGCATGGAATTTTGGAATAGCCACAGAGATGTGTTACATGAGTAATAGGTAACAATTCTCTAATCTGAAGTCTTCAGAATTGCATTTAAATTTGAGATCCATAACACAGTAATCAAAGCAAATTGAGTGCTTACAATGTATCACAGCACTGTACCAAATAAATATCATGTCCCCTCAGTCAAAATCCACTGAGATAAACACAGTTTGATCTCCCTAATAGAAAAAGTACTGAGGCTTAGACTACATATATATTTCAGCTAATAATAATAGGCCCCTAAAAAAAAAATCAAACGTGGATTTAACTTGCATTTATTTGACACCATGGAACACAACCACTGTGAATCTCAGGTGCCTTTCCATTGACACCTTGGCACTGGGGTTGGGTTATAGCTGTAAGGACATTGAGCCCAGGATGAACTCTGGACTTCCACACAGAGTAGGCCGATGTCCATGTGCACTGTAGTGATGTTAACTTCTAATTCTTAGTTAATATTTGTTTTAAATATAGTATGGGCAGATAATTAGGCCTGGAAGCAGATCATGAAGCCATTCAGTAGAAATAATACTGAAAACAGCTTTGTGTATATTAAGCAGTTTAATCCTTACAAACAACCCGAAGAGGAATATATCTGATTATCCCCATTTCACAGACAGTAAATGAGGTTAAAGGAAGGAAATGACTGCTAGGCACAGTGAAGTCAGGGCTAGAAACCAAGGGGGCAGGTGCCTGAGCTCTCCATGTCACTTAGGCCAACAGAATCAAACTGCTTTTGGGGAATTTGATGTCCTCCTAAAGCTGTGTGAGACCAGACCATGTATAAAATTTCTTATTAACTGAAAACATATACCAATTTTTAATTATGACTTGAAAGTAAATTAATGATTAAGTAATAGTTATTTTTCTTTCAAAAGGTCTTATATAACTAAAAACCAAAAAGGATTTCTTATCTCAAAATGTGATACTTCCAAATACCCAGAAATTAATGGAGATCAATAGGTTGGACCTCTGCCATTGATCACTGTCTAGACCAGTCACCCTACCTTAGATGGGACACTTTTCTCAGATATGATTGAAGTGCTTGTCTTAAGAAGGCAATAAGAATTATATTACCTAAACCAGGATTATTCAAGAGAGTTTATTATGATGTTAGAAATCTCCCATACAAAGACGGACATTGGACACTTGAAACGTGGCTTGTGCAAAGGAGGAGTTAATTCTTCATTAAAGTAAATTTTAATTAATTTAAGTTTACATTTAAGTAATTATGTATAGGGCTACCTACCATATCAACAGTATAGATTTGAACTACTTATGGGCATGAAAAATTGCAAACATTATCTTGCAGGACTATAAAATATGAAAGCTATTAAGAAAATGGACAATAAACATTCTATTCCATAAAAGAACGATGGAATAGATAAGTTGGGTAATCCTATCAGCAGGTGTTGGAGAGTTTGTTGCATGGAGCACATGGACTAGAAGTAATTTTAGATGAAACAGCCAGGTCAGTTCCATTTACCTGACCTTAGGGAAACAAAAGCTGTTCTCCCTGCAAGCAATAGTTCCTGAGAAAATTGGATCTAATCAACCAAATCTACAAATAACTGACCAGCATGTGAACAGAAAGAGGAGTCTGGTATATCGTAAGTGTGATGACTAAAATCATGCCTTCACAATAGGAAAAACAAATTTGTAGTACCAAGTATGGAGGCACAGCCCTTCTTGGCTGATTATCAAGTGGCAGACGTTCTCAGTAATGCTTTGTGTGGAAGAAAGGTGAAGGATAAGAAACTCCCGAACATTACAGAGATGGGCTGGGAATTGAAATCTACCCTTTACAGCCAAGAAAAAGCACCACACGTATAATGACATTTCTTCCAAGGACCAATGGAGGAGGATGGGCTCACCAGTGGGGGTAGAAAGTGCCATACACAACAGTCCTTGGAATCTGCCACCAACTACCGTGTACATCTGTAGTTTGGCATTGCTTGAAGTTTATTTTTTTGTGTGTGCATGATATATTGCGGCACCCTTTTTGGAATGTAAATATTATTTTGGCACATTGCATTACACATGCACCATGTCTAAGTTTAGTTGTTTCAAAAATCCATTAAAATATGGCAAATTCAGACTACTTATTTCTGCTCTGCAAGAACTGCTTATCAAAGCCATTTATTTTACTAATCAGTCCCTTATTTTTCCATTTGCTTCTTCAGCTTTAATAATCTTACAAAAAGCAAGGTCGGTCCCTAACACTCATAGATTGCTCTTTTGATTGCGATTATAAAACATTTTTTATGCCGTTTTTCTTTGGTTCTATACCTTGGATTTTAAAATATTTGAAAATATACCATGAAAAGAGTAGATTTTTTTTTTCCTTATTCGATTTTGGGTCTAGCCTTCTTATAGAAGTGGAAAATAGAAACAATTGGAATATCTTAAACTTTTGTGATGTTACTGGGAATAAGTATAAATAATATATTTTTTATTCCTCAGACATACCAACCATTGAAAGTTTACACTAATTACCTGTAGTTTCGTTAATGTTATGAGCTGCCCTTCATCTCTCCTACCCAGACACACCACTTGGTTTCCTCAGCAGATATATTCAACAGCTTCTGTTCACACCTGACATCAATTTCCTTTGATGTTCACAGCCTAAATGAGAATGCTATAGCAAGCTGTATTTGCAAAGCATACAGGATGCCTTTAAAATGATGGCAGGTATTTTCCTCATTAAAGCAGCCATAACAGATAGTTAGATATGATGCTGTCCCTCACCTTCCTACTAATTAATGACTATGATTGCAACCCAAATAAGATCAGGCAATTAAATGTGATAACATTTCAGAAGCAAAGAAAATATACAACAATCTTGGAATAGCTTCTTACCGATAAATAAAGTTGATCTTTGGAAAATTACCATATAAATGTACTATTCTATCAAAAAAATCACACAAACTCAGGAACGCAATAATTTTACTTTTAATTGAAACATGAGTTACATATCCCATTAAATTAAAATGTTATGAGTTGGCTTATAGGAAGGTATTGTAAACAAGCTCTATCTATTCTGCAGAAAGATACAGTAGTGGGAGCAAGAGCTCATTCGAGCATGTCCTGAAAGGCACTTTGGGTATCATGTAGACTCATCTTAGCAAGATGTCTAACTGATGTTTTTTGATAACAGAATTGTAATCATATCTAGATAAAAATTAAAGGCTGGCAAAGAGAAGCATGCAATAGAAGTTGTTGATCTCATCTTGGTTTCACAAACATGCAAGTACCATTCGACAGATATTTAAGATGACCTTCCAGAAAAGGTAGTGGTAATTTCTGAAAACAAAATTGAACACACCATTAGATAACCAACTGCTTTTTTGTTTGTTTGTTTTATCAATTCTGATTTTTGCATTTCTGATCATTTTAGTCTAGATGCTATTTCCATTAAAATATGCAGAAACCACGTGGACCGAGTGATTACAATGGTTCTGCTAGATGGTGGGCCTCCTCCTCTGATCGGGAGAAGGCTCATGGCTGGCAGTTCAAATATTCAAGTTTCACTCTTCAACTCATTTTGAGGGCCAAGAGAGGAAGCAGAGATGCTTGGATATCTCACTTCTCAGTGCATTTTCCGGACCTCTTACTTGAAACCTGGTAAGGATAGATCCTAATCCTAGCATTGAGGAAAAGGCATTATTTTTTATTATATGATAGACATTAACTCCAATGTAGATGTTTTAAAAGGTTATACTGGCCTTCACATTAAAACATCAATCAAAAAGTATGCCTGCCTAAAGAGCTCATGGTAACCCTTGAAAGAAAGCCTCATGAGAAAACACTCTTGTACCAGCTCCTTCCAAGAGTATGTACGAGATCTGAAGCATTTCTGGGACATAGCAAATCATGGTCACCATCATGATTGGTGCTCTGCAGATCAGTTGCTATGGGGTGGGTGGAGTTGTTTCTCAGAACATGAGAATGAATGAACGTAGCAGGAACAACCTGGCTCCAATATAAATAATTCAATAGATATGAAAATATTTTTATGCATATGTATTCTTATGTACATATACATAATTATATATGTGAATCTAATAAAGATGTGAATTCTCTAAGGAGAGAGGAATTTGACAAGCTAGGTCTCTCTCTCTCAGCATGGGGCAGAGCCTGGAGATGCATATACTGATCTAGGTCTTGTAGACCCCCTCTACGCCCCCCCCTACACACTCACAAGCACAGGACACACACACACACACACACACACACACACACACACACACAAGCACAGCCTTCTCGAGTATGATCGGGATCAAGTTCCCTTGGAATGGTGCCCCCTCTCTCTCCTGTTTGAATCTCTCAAGCTGTATGATTCCTCTGTTATCTCCTCTTCTTGTTTTATCCCAAGGCTGTTTCTCTCTAGCTCCTTCTATTCCTTTCTCCTCAGGGAGAAAATTTAAGCATTTGTTCCCATATGTGTACTAAGCTTGCTATGAAATGGCATATTCTTGCAGTCCTTTGAATTTAAGAGATTAGACAGCTAGGATAGCATCCTCAAAAGAAGATTGGAATGCTACGTTACGAACAAAACTATCGTTAAGTTGCACGTTTCTGAAGAAGGTCAATGCTCACTTTATTGTAAATCATTTCAATTTTGTTAAATGTTCAAATTTTGATCAATAAACAAGACCATTTAGATAGGTAAAGAATGTTTATTTTAACTATGGATATGGCAGACTCCAGAAGAACTGGTTCACCATCCTTCTCTCCCCCTGACTTGCTGTGTCTTCTGTTTCAAATGTTTTAATTTTCCAAAACCATGGCTTTTTTTTTCTTTTCTTTAAAAGAGTGAGAGTCATCTCCAGAGTTTTGTGGATATAAAATAAGATGTCCAATTGCTAAGAAGTACGCAAGCATGTTTAGTTCTTGGAGACCCATTTGAGGAAGAAATATGAATAAAAGTGTAAAGTCACAGAAGATTGCTTAGAATCCTAAGAGGTCTGCTGCTTCTGGCTTGTGGAGAAATTAAGTTTGGAGGAGGAAGAAAACAGAATGAACTTGAAAACTGTTTTCATCGATTCAGGCATTTCTATATGAAACAGAAATGAATTTTTTTTCCCTAACTGTGTATGATAGAACCATAATCTATGGATTGAATTTTCCAAGAAAGTGACTTCAAATTAATGGAAGGCACAATCTCAGCCATCATTAGGATCCAAAGAGAATGAGGGAGGTTGCAATGGATTAGACCTGAAATCTGACCCCAGTTCATTCTTTTGTTGGTTGTATTATATCCAGAGAATGGCCATTAATCTCTCTAAAATTCAGTTTTTCATTTTTAAAACGAGAATAAGCATCGGTGTAGGATATCAATACATAATAAGTTAGGTAATATAGGCAAATCACTTCACAGCATGCCTGAAATAATAAACTTACTGGGAAATAAGTTGAATTTCAGTTTATTCTGTATGAATGGAGCCCTGTAACATGGCTGCTAATCCAGGAAGTTTCAGAAGACCAAGGACCACTTCTGCTTTCTTCAGGGTGACAGTCCCAATCTAACAGAGTTTGGGTGTACACTATTTAAGTGAATGAATAATAGAAAAATAGCTCCACTGAGTTGGAAGTTAAAATGGCAACCCTTAGTCTCTTCTACCTTGCGGAAGTTGCACAGGATTTGGCGATCCTGATTAGGTAAAGCAGAAAAACTAGTCCTAGAGTTGGTGCTTGATCAACTTGATAATTTCCTTCTCTACCTTGAGTGAGATCAAGCTGCAAGGAAACAGTTACTCCTGTTCTGGGAGATGCTTTCCTGGGTGTCCCAAATAGTCAAGAGAATGATTTATGCTTTGGAAACCGGACATGCTCTCTTTTTTTTTAAGAGGGAAGTAATATAATGACAAGTAATTTTGCTGAAAACATCTTTGATCAGTGAGGGTCAAGAGTATATGTGTTTTCCAGCTAAAAATATTCCTATTAATTTGGAAAGCATGGATCCTAAAATGCTCAGATACAGTTTTTGGTAGAAGACACAATTTCCAATGAGTTCCCCTTCATTCTTCTAGTGGCAATTATTCAGAAGCACATGTGGATTAACACTGCACAAAAAAATAAATAAAAGGCAGTAAAAAGGTTTCCAGAACTTGGTTTTCTTCCTCCCATTTCTTTTTGCTTTTGTTTAAGTGTCTATGTGTTTCATTGCTGAATCATCACGCTTACCACATTTCTATGCATGCACAATACTAATAGCAAGCCCATACAGAGGCAAGACTGGCAAAAAGTCATAACTGTTAAAAAGTTCTTCTCCAAAATGCCGTGAGATTATTTAGGTTAGTAAAAAAAAACTAGCAAGGATTGTTAAAAACTCCAGAAGGATCTAATCAAAGTGTGAGACTGTGCAACATAATGACAGATGGAATTTAATGTAGATAAGAAAAAGGTAATGCATTTTGGGAGAAATCATTTAAACTTTTCATATACATTGGTAGGATCTGAATTAGCTGAACTTCTCGGGGAAAAAAATAAGGGGTAATTATGGATGGAAGTATTCATTGAAGACATCTGCTCAGT
The DNA here is from genome assembly GCF_048772815.1 of Callospermophilus lateralis. Taxonomy (NCBI): domain Eukaryota; kingdom Metazoa; phylum Chordata; class Mammalia; order Rodentia; family Sciuridae; genus Callospermophilus; species Callospermophilus lateralis. The sequence goes on along the minus strand of NC_135318.1, from coordinate 102,447,284 downwards.
CTTCAGCAGCAGTTAAAGCTAATAGACTGATGGTTATATTAATAAGGCAAGGGAAAATAGTATGGAAAATATTATGACATTGTGCTATATAAACCACTGATTTAATTTCACTTTGAACGCAGTGCTGGTTTTTGGATTCTTAGCATTTTAAAAGATGTAATGTTTACAAAGTAAAAGTTAAAACAAAAAGAGAAAAGGAACAGGAGCAGAGCCGAGGGAAGCATTAGCATCCGAGCAGGTAAGCTGCAGCTCATACACCAGGAGGGCAGAATCCAGGAGGATGCATCAACCACCTTCACCCTCTGGTGGTGGTCATGTTGAATTCATAATTGCAGCTTCTGTGAATTTCAGCTCTCTCCCAGAAATCATTCCCAGAAGATTATTTACCGAGGGGTTTGAAGCAAAGCACTTAATGCCTATTAGCCCAACAGAAGGACATTATCCTCTGCGAGCCTGATTTGTGGCTGGGTAGCTGCTTACTATGTCGGAAAATATTCATGAAAGTAAGAGAATGCAAAGAATAAAGCACAGGCAAATTTCCCCCCCCTTTGTTTATCACAAAATGGTTCCTGTTTGTGTACTATTCCCATTGATTTTTTTTCTTTTTGGTCATTTTTTTTCTATTTCAAACTTCTGGAAAGTCTTACAATGATACCCTTCAGAGAAAAGATATTGAGGAATGAAGTGTCTAAGTGAGTGGCGAGATGCATGCAGTAGTTAAATATTTTTTTTCCATTTTTTTCTATCTTCCTCTTTGAGCTCATTTAAGTCAAATGTTTAGAAAGATGCCACACACCCCCATTGAATGTGCTTTGAACTCTGCTGCCATTCCCCTAACTTGTGATTCATAGTGGATCCAGCATCAGCGTTGAACAGCCCACACCCAACACTGACTTCACCATTTTAGAGATGTGTGATCCTAGGGAAGTGTCTTTTACCCACCGGGCCTTAATTGATCCTCTTTAAAATGGTGAGGATGACTTCCTGAAGAACCTCCAAGCTGTTTCCCATAGTAGCTATATTAGCTGATAATCTCACCACTGCGTGTAAAAGTTCCCCTTTCTCCACATCCCCACGATTGTCATTCTTTGTCTTTTTGACTATAGCCATCTCAAGTCCCACGTTTATTGTAAAGGACAAAGAACAAGAACCAAGACCTGGAGTCAACTGAGGTGTCCATTGATGGGTGAATTCATAGAGAAAATGTGGAACATGCGCAATGGAGTACTATTCAGCCACAAAAAGGACCTTCTCCTGACATTCACAGCATCGTGGATGAAAGAGTGAAATAAGCCAGGTGCAGAAAGACAAATGCCACATGATTTCACTCACACATGGAATCTAAAAACGCTGAGGTCATAGTGAGCAAAAGTAATGACTACCAGAGGGCTAAGAGAAAAGAAGAGAGGGGAAGAAAGACAGTGTTCTACAGATGCAGTCACAGCCCAGAGGAGAAGAAAGTGATGTTGCAAAGGGGGATCATAGATAGCAATAGTGGGTCATGTCATCTAAATAGCCACAAGAAAGGATTTTAAATGTTTTCATCACAAAGAAATGATACATTTTTGCAATGATGGAAAATAACCTAAATATCTTAACTGAGTCAACACACAATGTATAAATGTATCAAAACATCCCACGATCACTGTAAAGATGTGCAAATACTATATGTCAAGTATTTTTTTAAAAAAAATGACAATGCAAATATCTAGCTTACAGTGCTTTTATAGTAATGAAAAGGAGTAACACCTATGGAATTTCTTGTACACAGTAAGTGCTTTGTGTTAGATAACAAAGACACTTTGTACCCCATGGGCAATGGGTTTAAAGTAAAAGGAAAATAATCATGTTATTATTTAATCTCAAGAGAAGGTTTTCTTGTCATAATAATTTAAAATTTTACCTGCTGAGTGTCTAGAAGCTATTGTAAATTACACAGTTTTCTACGATCCATCCTCAAATTCATGTTGTAAATTCTTCCACTGATCCTTGGATATCAGTCTGCTCTATAGCTGCAGGGAGTACCAATGCACCCTCCTTCCTGAATGTCCTTGGTCCTCCAACTCAGCTAGCGGGGTTCCTGGCACAGCTTTTTCCAAGGCCTCACCCTCTCCAACGTTTCCTTCAAGCCTGAACACCATGCATAGCCAACACTTCCTTCTCTCTGGAAATCTATTTAGTTTCTCCAAGAGGATGTGACCCATCCATTCTTGTTAATTCACAGCATTTAATCTGTATTTCCACTCCACCCAAATACCATGGTGCCTTATTTATGATATGTGTCTAAGCATTCCTCACTGTTATCGTTACTTGGCTTTGTGCATCCAGTATTATCAAGCACGGAGGGAAAAAAAAAAGACACTGATTGGATTTATATATGTCTAAAATTACAGACCACTACTTATAATGAACTTTCAGACACAGAAGATTCAAAGGATAATAAGGAAACCTCAAAAAGAAAATTGTATCTTCATGTAGTACACATCAAGTACAAACAGAGCTAACTTTCATCTTCCTGTTCTTAGCTTTCTGGAGACAATTATCCAAGAGACGGGATGTATGACCTCCTGAGGGCCCAGACTCAGTTCCTACTAGAAGGACTAGCTCCATTTCCAAGCTTGAACCAGGTCATGTTAAAAATATTTGAGGCTGATTTTAGGGGGGAAAGGGAGCACCAAAGCGCAATATTTGCAGAATTCTCCATTTCTCAACAAACTCACACTGTGAAGAATAAATGGGAGGTTTCATTCATAGTTAGTTCCTATGACTTTTAATTCTCCTCTTTTCAATTTTGAGAGTTGTTTTACGTCATTTCCTAGAACTTCCTCTAAAATAACGAGCCATGAAGTTTCAATGTTTCATGTATGAACGAAGGGAAAAGGACATTTTAAAGGATGGTTTCTTTCGTTGAATGTTTCTGTTCTTTAGCTAAAATGAACTACAAATTTTCATGGATGAGGACCATTATGTTAGTCTTTGGTGAGTGTTACATGAGATAAAAGAGAAAGGATGAGATCAGCTCCTCTACAGCTGCTAGACATACCCTCTTTATTGAAAAAATGTCCTATCTTCAATACAGGGGCCATGATTTAAAAGACACAGCTGCTAGTCAAGTAACAGAAATGGCACCTGGATTCCAACTGGGCTTAGGTGTGAGCAATTTTTGAGAATAAGATCAGAATAGAAAGCAATGAGTCCGGGGCAAAAACCTTTTTGCCATTGAAGTCAATGTCATCATCAAAGTCCATAGAGAGGCCAATTTGCAGGATATCACACTTCAAAATTCAAAGCAATTTTGGGAAAAGACATGCACTATTATATTGAACAATCTTTTGAGTTAAAAAATATTTAACTGAATTAATGCTAGATGATTGAGAGGGATTTTTAAATCATGCAAATGAAAGAGGTATTTTTTCTCAGGGCAATGAAATTCACATACAGAGGAGCATTACTGATCATTAGCATGAGGAAGGCATACTTCTGCCTAATCAAATGTCCATTAATACTGAGAATGTCTGTCCTCTTCATTGATTGCAGTTTAAAAAGGAACACATGAAAAGGTGGTCACATAAGATAGAGATGCCTTCATTAGTCAACATGAATGGCATACTCTCCTTTTTAATGTTCTTTTCCTTCTCGTTTTCCTCGGAGCATCGTGAAAAGTGGTGTGTGTAAACTCTCTCTATAAAATGCAATTAGGAAGTCAGGGATAAATCAATCACATCTTCTGTGGAAAAGTCCTTCTCCTGCATCCTCTTTTGCAGCATCTGAGAGAGCATTTCTGGCCAGGAAGATGGATGAGAACTTTTTGTTGTTGTTGTTGTTTGTTTTTTTCCTGCTGTTTTGTTACACATGGCCTGGGGATGCCATTTGAAGTCAAGGTTGGTAACAGGAAATGGGACTTTGGAAATGTAGTTTACTACAATGTGGGGGACTCCTTTGCTTTTTCTTCCTGTTGATTGGGTAACTTCGAGTGAGATAAGGGATTTGCTCCTCCTGCAGCTCAGACTTTTTATTTTTATCATTACACAAATATTGATGGAGCCTCTCTCTTCCATGCTGGGCACTCTTCTGTGGTCTAGCCTTCCAGTGGTCAGTCCTCATGGAGCTTGAGTATTAAAGGGGCTGTGGGTGAGAAACAAACATGGACACACATATCATAATACTAAGTGATAACCTGGCATGAAGAAAGATGGAGAGGAAAACTGGAACCAGGGACAACAGATGCTATTAGAGAAGGCCAGGACACCCATGCTGCCTTTGTCTTTATGGACGAGATCCATTTGAATGAAATGAGTCTCTCAGTTCATTTTAGTCACAAACTCACCAAAGAGTCACTTTTGGTCCCCTACTCACAATGACTCAAATCAACAATTTCTTTTTTATCTTCCATTGGTGCAAAACTCATTAACATTCAGTTAGAAATCATTCTTTAGATTTCAAATTTGGATCTTTTTTTCGCCTTGGCTAGTAAACACAGGGCCAAAATCTCTGGTGACAGTGGGCAGAGGCAATGAACCATAGCTCCCAGTTAACAGTGCAGTGATTCACGGGGCAACGGACACTCTCCAGGGTGCGAGGCTGGTAACCAAGGATGTGCAGTGGGTCAGTGTAGTAAATCCAGTTTTGACCTATGATGTTTTCAACTTATGGGAGGTCAATCGAGATGCAACCCTTTCCTAAGTTGAGGAGCATATGTACTTCCTGTAAAGGAAAAAAAAAACAGTGGCTGTGTTGGTGAGTATAGGGAATGTATAGGGAGCAGAGCATGGTATAGATGCTTCAATAAGCACCAGCAGCCTTTAGGGGTGCAATTCTAAAATGCATGTCTTCCAACATCTGTGACACTCAGAGTTTGTGTTCAAATATTATTTGCCTATCTCCATGTACAAATTTTATATGGTAGAAATTAAGTAATGGTTCAAGTCTTTTAGTTCAGTTTTATTCTCGTGTCCATGGTACACATTGTTTAGCACTAGTGATTGAAATAGTTGTTGGGTGTGATTGAAATAATAGCAACATTTGTGTTGCTTTTAGCTCTTAAGTATCTTCCAAATAATACTTATATTCCTATGGGATATGGAATTGTCCTCCATATGTTTCCTTGCTCAAAGGACATGAAATCCTGGTGGCTGAGTCCGTAGCGCAACAAAACAAAACAGCCAGTTCTCCATATCTATGAGTTCTGCATCCATGGGTTCTACCAAGCAGAAACACATTTTTTAAAATTGTGTCTATTCTGAACATATAGCAACATTTTTCCTTGTCATTATGTAAATGTGATAAGTATTTGTATAATATTTACATTGCATTAGATATCTAGCAGTCATTTAAAGTATACAGAAGGATATGTGTATGGTATATGTAAATAATATACCATTTTTCATAAGGGACTTTGAGTATACATGGATTTTAGTATCGACAGGGTGTCCTGGGACTGCCCCCCCCCCCAATGGATACCAGGGAGAGATTGCAGACAAATAAGACATGGAAAATCTGGTAGAGTTTGGAAAATGAGCTGAAGTTGACTATTGGCTTCAAGAAGAGTTTAAAGACCAGAAAGTGGAGGCACATGATGGGAGGGGGTGGTGGGATTACCTGGAATGGACAGTGTCAAGCCGAAGCCTCTTAGATGTCCAGTGAATGGCAGAGGAACCCGGGTGGTCAGGAGAGAGATGGCTGTGACCAGGGAGGATGAAGATAATTTTTAATGTAAAATAAACAATTACAGAAGTAGTGATTAGTTTTGAGTGTAGCTTTCTCAGAGAAGAACAGCTCAGAGCTTGAAGAAGTAGGAAAGGGGTGTTTAAATGATCACTGTTAGACTCAGAATTTTTTTTTTTTAATAAAAGAAGCCCATATTTCACCATATGGATTAAACAGAAAAGAGCAGATATGTTACAGAGGATAGAGGTAAGTGAAAGAGGATTTCTGGCTTTCTTGGCTTATTTTTTTCTACAATACTTGAATGAATGAAGGGGAGGAACTCTTGCCTTCTCTGCCCATCTGACATTGCTAAAGTGCAGTGAATTACTTTTTGAGCACCTAATGAACACACCTGACACTTACGGATGCTGATCATGGGTTCCAAGCCCCCTATTCGAAGCATTTAGTGTTTAGTCCTTGGAAACATGGTATCACATAGTTGCATGATCCTCATTGTAAGCATGAAGAAATTCAGACAAAGAAAGGAAAAATAACTTTCCCAAGGTCACACAGGGATGCACAGATCTTTGATCTTGTTCTAAAATATTTGTTCAGTTGATATTAAGATTCTTAATTTTACACATATATGAAATGAGGCAAAGAGAGATTAAGCATTTTTTTTTTCCATAGTAACAGAGACCGGAAGTAGCATATCAAAAAGTACATCCTTTGCACTACCGCCCTTATGATTTTCCCGACACCATTCTAACAGAGGAGTAGAAATCCTACGTATTAATTCCTAGAGATGGATGACTCTCCTGGCTCACTCTAGTACAGATGACATTCCCCAGGGACAAACCAGGTGCTCTCTCCTGTCCTACTTCTCCACTCCCCACAGAGGGTTGATGACACGGTGTTGGAGATGGAGTGAAGACAAACACTACCTGTTCACTCTATACGAGGCTGAATTCTGATTTAATAGAAATATTAAAGAGTTTGGCCCATTTACCCCGATGAGGACTGGTCATGCTTCTTGCCACTGTATCATATTCATGTTGGTTCATCCATTCCTTCATCCATCACACATTCAGAGGTAATTTTCATCGCCCGAGACTGTCGGTAATGGTCCAGGGTCACAAAATCATGGACAAGAACCGCACCTTCTAGGAAAGGATCAGATATAAACCAAGCACTCAAACAGCACTTCAGAAAAGAAAGACATGTGAGGCATACTGTCAGAGTCAAAGAAGTATCCTGGGGTGGAGATGGGGACATGAATTTGCTTGCAACTAAGGAAGTATGGAAGAGACAGGGGCTCATGTGAGGTATCAGTCTGGATTGGAAAAGGTTCTGAGATGCATGAGGCCAGGAGGGATCTGATTAGTCAAGGCCACAGAGGCACAGAGGTGCAGAAACTGTGCTGCTCCAATCAGCACCAGGAGTAGCGTCTCCTGGCAGGAGAACTGACTACAAGAAAAGAAACTACCAGTGCCTCAAGTTGAGAGTCAGGCGTGTCTCATTCTGTATCAGAGATGGTCTTGAACTATAAAATACGGATTGTTCAGAATAAAGAGCTTCTAAGGTTAAGACCTATTTATCAAAAATAGAGTGAAAAGAATACCTATACAGACGGAAATCAAAACCTGGGGTATTGAACTAGCACGCTAATTTGAAAGACTCATTGAAGCCATAACCATAACCAACAATATGAATGATAATTGGCCAAATCAAAATCTCTCAAGCATTAAATTAGAACATTTGTACTGCAGTGCTTAAAGCAGAAAAAGCTTTCTTTACGTTCTCTATCTGAAAGGTACAATTCATGATAGAGCCATTACCTGGACTCAGTGTCCTGGGGCAGACACAGTCTGCGCCAGTCCAGACACTAGAGCTGACAACATTTGGAGAGAACGTGGTGGATTTCTTACACATACTTAAAGATCACAGGTGACCCCCAGATTCCTCTGTCTCACTTTTGATAATCTCTTTCTATCTTGAGTTTGTTACTGTTGACACCAAGTTCAGCAATTGGGTTCTTTGTTTAGCAGAGATGAGGAATGAAATCCCTGAACACAAGAGTGAGAGCAGAGTGAATTCATTAGAGTAATCGAAAGAAGGCTGAGCTCCCCAGGAGCGGGGCCGCAGGAGAGGGATGCCAACAGGTGTCTGTTGTATAGGGGTGTTTAAGACGTCCCTGATGGCCCAGCACAGGTGATTGGTGGGTGAGGGATGCCAGCATGAACCAAGCAAGTTCTTCAAGAGCCAAGTTTAATAAGCCAATCAGAAGTGCATGATTTCAGTCCTTTCCTTACATAATTAAGAGCACTGGTCCAAGCGGGGCAGGGGGCACAGGCCTGTAATCCCAAGAGTTCTTGAGGCTGAGACAGGAGGATCGGGAGTTCAAAGCCAGCCTCAGCAAAAAGGGAGGCACTCAGTAACTCAGTGAGATCCTGTCTCTAAATGAAATACAAAAATAGGACTGGGGATGTGGCTCAGTAGTTGAGTGACACAGAGTTCAATCCCTGGTAACCCTCATCCCTGCAAAAAAAAAAAAAAAAGAAGACCAGTTCAATCTTGTGGCTTGACACATCTGTGGAGTGGGGTGATTTGGGGTAGGGGTCTGCTTGTGCTCAGTCATTGCTAGGGGTAAGGGTAAGGGTAACTGAGGAAGGGCTTGTGTGGTGACGCTGTGAGGATCAGAAACAGGTATTCTAACTCAGAAAAAAGGCATTGTGGTTAATTCTGGCAGGGAGTAGTGAGTCACAGGATGTTTCCTGTCAGGTTGGCAGGAGGTCCCCCTCCCCTCCAGTCCTTCTCCGAAGCCCTTATCCTGGCTACATAAGGGAGATCTAACTTCCTGCAGCATTGTGAGTGGTCCTGTATCATCGTCTGCAGCTCTTGGAACACTGTCTGAAAATGTTAAGTCCATAGCAAGGAACCCAAAGGAGGGAATGCAGGACACCCAGTCACTGGCAGGAGGCAGGCCAGCGGGAACACCCTGTGATGCCCACCTGAGCATCTTGAGATGCGAACAGAGAAAACGGAACCCAGCTTTGCTAGTGGGAGTCTGTACAGGTGGAAGAACTCCTCGCCCTGGCCACACACCCTCTCTTGAGCATGGGTTTAATCCGTGGTTCTTTCACGGAGCAGTTACCATAACTTATACTTTTCTGTAGATGGCCCAGAGTTCCTTGAGAAAGGATTAATAACCACCCCAATAGTCAAACATTCTTGAAAATGCCAATAAGAACCAGTCATGGAGAGTTTGTTCAGAACATTAAGAAAATAGATGACTGACATGCTGTGCTATCTTAAGTAATAGGCATAAGTTATTCAGATAGAAAACAAAAACTGAATAAATACAGAAAGACAATGTCCATTCTAAGGTCCCTAAAATACCTGGTGGCTATGTGTGTTTTTGTTGTCTCTCACAGAAATGAGACTATTTTTTTTTTTTTTGGCAGTGGGGTGGGGTGCAGAAAACATTGGAATTTTATTTTAGGGAACACATGGGATAAACATAACAAATACGGATTATCTGAGACATGGCATTGTAAGTGGTGATAAAGTTACAGGTGGATAAGACCCGGCCCTTCCAGGATTTATTATCTTACGGGTAATTTATGCTCTGAACTATACAGAAGAGAATTCTAGATAAGTTTCAGATTTATTAGAACCTACTTGACAAAAAAAAAAAAAGATAGAAACTTCAAGTGTGAGGCGAGACTGTATATGAGATGTGAATTGTAAATCTCAAAATACTAAAACAAGATTAGATAGTTCCAGAGCTCAAAAAACTTTGGTTCCTTTTCTGGAGTCTTCAAGTGATAATCATAGTATCTTGCCTGGAAAAACGTTGACTGGGACATCTCATTGTCTATTTATCAATGGCTTATCCAATAGTGGTGTATATATTGCTTATGATGGTGCGGAACTGTTCCAGGTGATGATTCTATATGATTTAAAATATTAAATAGAGCAGTTTTACTCTAATTCAGTTTTATAATTTAAAACATAACATTTTTACGTGTCAAGTAAATATATAGGAATAGTAGCAACAACGCAGAAATGGAGAATTAGCTGGGAATTCTATTACGTAGAAGACATAGTCACATCTTTAGAAACCACATAGTGTCGTGGATAAAACTGAAACTAAAAGATATTTATGTGACCTGAGTGCTAAGAGCCATAGCCGAGTAGTTGTTTTTTTAATTAATTAATTAATACATTTATTTGTGTGGTGCTGGGGATTGAACCCAGGACCTTGTACATGAGAGGCAAGAACTCTACCAACTGAGCTATATCCCCAGCCTGGATGTTTTATAATTGTGAACAACCTTAAGGAGATCTAATTTATGTGCCATAAAATTTACCTATCTTAAGCACAATTTAATGTTTTTGAGTATATTCACAGAATTGTTCACACTATGCCATATTCTAATTGTAGAAAGTACTCACCACCCCAGGAAGAAACTCTATACCCATTAACAGTTATACTCCATTCCTGCCCCAAACACCCATCTTTCTTTCTGTTGATTTGGTGATTCTAGACTTCCATATAAATTGAATCATACTATGCATTTTTGCTATGAATTTCTTTCACTTAGCATAATGTTTTGAGCCCCATTCACATTGTAACAAGCACTCAGAACTTACTACTCCATTCCTTTTTATCAAAGAATAATATTCCATTGTAAGCATCTACTATTTTTCCACTCCAATAATCAGTTAAAGACACTTTGAGCTACTATTAAAAATATTACTATTGAAATTGACATACAAACATTTGTGTGGACATAGGTGTTTGCTTTTTTAAAGGATTTGGATTGGTGGGTCATAGCTTAACTGCACTTAATAACATAACAATTTTCAATTTTCCATCAGCAATTCCAAAATCTCAAAACTTTCAACACATATTATCATCAGTTTTGAGATTGTAATCATTTTAATGATTATGAAATGGTATTTTATTGTAGCTTTGATGTGCATCTTTATAATGACTAACAATATTGTACATCTTTTCTTGTGTGGAGCGTTTTTTTCTTCTCGGAGAAATATCTATGTAAACCCTTTGTACTATTCAAAATTGAGTTAGATTTTGTTATTAACTTGCAAGAGTTTTATTGCAAATGTATTTACGATCAAGTCCCTAAACAGATGTATGATTTGTGATTATTTTCTTCTGTGAGCTCTTTTCTTTCTTGATGGCATTATTTGTTCTTGGTTCATTATTATTGTTATTGTTCTTAATTTTGATGAAGTTCAGTGTATATATTTTGTCTTTTGTTTCTTATGCTTTTTGGTGTCCTATCTAAGAAATCATTGCCTAACAAAGGTCATAAAAGTTTTCTCCTGTATTTTCTTCAAATAAATGTGTATCTCTTACGTCTATGTCTAAGACCTCTTTGGGGTTTGTTTTTTATGATACATTATAGGGTCTAACTTCATTCTTTGGTATATGAATAATATGTTGTGCCAGAACCATTTATTAAAATGAGGATTTCCCTCCCGCAACTGGGTTGTCTTGTCATCTATGTGTAAAATTAATCAATCATAAATGGAAGCATTAATTTTCAGACTATCAATCCTGTTCTGTTGACTTAGATGTCAATAGAATATCCTCATGCCAGCATCATGCTGTCTCCATGATCATAGTTTTGTAGTAGTTTTTTAACTAGAAAGTAAGAACCCTTCAGCTTTGTTCCTTTTTAAGATTGGTTGGGATATCTGGGTCCCTTGTATTTTCATACACGTTTAGAATTGAGTTGTCCATTTCTATATAGAAGCCAGATGGGACATTGATAGAAATCACATTGACTCTGTAGATCAATTTTGGAAGTATGGTCATCTAATAATATTTATTCTTCCAATACATAAACATGAAAGTCATTTCCATCTATTTAGATCTTCTTTAATTTCTTTCAACAACTTCTTTAATTTTCAGTGTACAAGTCTTGAACTTTTTAATTAAATTTATTAATAAGTATTTTGTTAGTTTGAATTGTATTGTAAATCAAATCATTGTCTTTTGTATTCAGATTATTCATGATAAATATGCAGAAGTACATCTGACTTTTGTATATTGAGCTTGTATTTTACAAGATTTTATGGTCTACTTTCTGGACAATTTTAAATGATTACTCTTAATCCTTCGTCAATATTGGGCAAAATGCGTCAGTGACGTCATCTTGGCTTCAGCTTATCTTTGTGGGGAATTTTAAGATTCCTAATGGAGTCTTTTTATTTGCATGCATCTGTTCATATTCCTCATAAGTCATTTCTATTTATTTGTGTTTTTCCAAGAATTTCCTCATTTAATCTATTTAATTTCATAGAGATTTTAAGTAAAACACAAGTCTGTTGTTTTTCTATCCTGTATTTCTGTTTTGTCATTTATTATACTTATTCTATCTATCTATCTATCTATCTATCTATCTATCTATCTACCTACCTATCTATCTATCTAGTTTGATGCCAGGAATTGAACCCAGGGCACTTGCATTTAACCACTGTACAACATCCCCAGGTCTTTTTATTTTTTATTTTGGGGCAGGGTCTCCTAAGTTGCTTAGAGCCTCAGTTGCTGAGGCTGGCTTTGAACTTGCAATCCTCCTGCCTCAGCCTCCTGAGCTACTGGGATTACAGGTATGCACCATAGCTGCCAGCTTCATTATTATACCTTTTTAAAAGCCCATACCATCTAATATCAGTATAGATAGTCCAGTTCCATTTGAAAACTATATGCATGATATAATTTTATAATCTTATTGTTTTCATTTATTTGTATCTTTGCCTATAAAGTGTGACACTTTTATAGAATACATACTATGTCTTATTTTTATCCTTTCTTCCAATCATTGCCTTTGATTTGTGTGTTTTATCCATTTATGTTTAATATAATTAATGATAAAGTAGAATTTAACCACTGCTGGTTTGGTCTTTATTTCCATTTATCTTGTATCTTTATCACTTTTTCTGCCACTACTCTTTTATGCTAAATAGATATATTTCAGTATACCAATTTAATTTATTTTGTCATTTTCTTTGTTAGGATATATATGCACTATCTATCTATCTATATGTATATATACACATACAAATACATATACAAATATTTTTCTTTACAGTTGCCCTAGGGATTACATTTAACATTTTAACTGAAAGCTTAGATTTTTACTCACATAATTTCCACAGTATACAGAAGCTTTGTCCAACATGGCTTTATTTCCCACTCTTGGGCTCTCATTTTCATATTAACGAGGCCTTTAAACCCGATAGGCCCATCAGTACATTTTTATTTATTGCTATGAAGTTATATTTAAAATTATATAGAAGAATAAAATTTTACCAAAAAATGCATTGATATTTACTATCAAAATACATTTAATATCTTATACTGATCTACCTTTATTGGTGCTGTTTAGTTCTTCCTGTGTATGACTCTCTGGACCACCTTCCTCTTCTCTGAGCCTAAATAATTTCATTCAGTATTTCTTATGGGGTGTTCTACTAGCAAGACATTATCTCCAATTTTGAGAATCTTAACTTGGAGTAATGTGAGACTCTTGATTACCAGCGATCTTTTAATGCTTTGATGCAATCTGATTACCTTCTTGTCTCATGGTTTCTGGTGATAAGTCAGCCACTACTCATATGAAGGATCCCTTGTAGGTACTGAGCCTTCTTTCCCCTTAGAAATTTCTTGCTTTGCTTTTGGCTCTTTACTCTGATGTGACTAGGTATGTATCCTACTTGAAATTTGTTGAGGTTCTTGGACTTTTAGATTCATATTTTCCATTAAAATTCGGTAATTTTCAGCCATTTTAAAAATCCTTTCATCTTGCTTTTCTCAGACGTAATAGTCTTTATTCCTGATATTTTGAGTTTGATGTTTTTTTTTCTTCTTCCAGTTCTAATCTGTTATTCTTTTTCACTAGAGGATTTTTCATTTTAGTTATTATACTTTTAAACTAAGGATTTCTGTTTGGTTCACTTGTAAAATGTTCATGTGTTTTTGGTGTCTTCAATTTTTAAAACTTCCTTATTTTGTTTTTAATTAATTCTATAGGCATATTTTCCTTTAACAAGTTTACACTGGTTGATTTAAAGTCTCTTATCTGTTAGCCCAGCATGTGTTGCCCTCGAGAAGTGTTATATTTACTGTTTCTTTAGCAGTTCTAATGACTACTTATCCCCTTGCATAAAGGTTTTATTTTCTTCTTTGTTTATCACCTATATTTTTATTGAAAATTGTACATTTGAAATAATGAAATGTGCAAAATTCCACAAGACAGTTTTGTACTTATCCTTCTCTGTGCAACCCCAGGTTGGTTTGTTGGTTTGTTGGTTTATTGAATCATCATTAGACAATCAGCTGTTCACCTTGTCCCAAGTGGTGTGTGTCAAAGCATTTAATACGTGAGCAGTTTCCAACTCTGCCTGACTTCACTTATTGCTTGTTCAGTGTTGCAACTTCAACACAATGAGAGATCCTGCTGTGTCAGGTCTCTCTTGGGCATAAGCAGACTTGACCCTTCCTGTGTGCAAGACTTTCTAGACCCATAAGACTGTATCCCCACTTACTGATATCCTACCCCCTGTATCATGTTCTCCATATTCTGTTGTGTTTAAGTTTTTGATCACTTTCCTATTTTCCCCACGGATACGGCAGCCTCATGAAGCCATATTATTGAACAATTGTGGCTGATCGTTTATAACAATGACTTTAGAAACGAAGATTTCCCATGGAGGAGTCGTTGAGGCATGTCAAGCAATGGTGTCTCCACAAAGGGAGTTTTTCCATGAAGCTGGGAGATAGGTCCATATTGACAAGACTTTGGAACAGGACTTTTTTGTGGAACTCTAAACTCATTCTATTTCATCCACACCTTCAGGACTGGTAGTAGAGCTTCCATGTGTCTGAGGTTGCTGGCTTTCAAGACCACCATAAAGTTGAAAAGAGGGGAATGGGAGTAGGTCAGGTTTCAGAAGAACCTCTTGTTCTTCTGAATATTCAACAGTTTCTCTTGAGTAAATACTCCTCAGACTGTTAGAAGGCATTGGTCAATTTTCAGAGTTGTGAGAAAACAATGTTAACAATCTTTGGTGTTGTTTTTATTACTTTTATTGGTGAAGAGATTTAGATATGTCCTACTTCCACCAATCTGGAAGTCCTGCCTCAGAGCTTTTGTTATACATGCACGTCTGTGATATCCTCCCTCTTCTAAAATAAGGTACTAAGAGGACCCTTAATTTTTAAAAGTGAAAATAACAAACTATAGTAAAAGAGGGACAATGAATATGGGAAAATGTAAGCTGTAACCCACAGATTTTAGTACTTGATTTATTTGTGCTACAATTTTTTGAATATTTTAATTTGAAATTTGAATTCTTCAATATTGCCCATTTTTATGAAAGTAAGTCTTGATTTGTTTGTATTTATCAGATATGTGTGGTATGTGTGCTAATGGGAATATTCCTAAGTATAAGAGCACTCTATTTAACTATTTACTATTTATGTGCAAGTCTATTTCAATTCTCCTTCATATAACAAAGAAAATTTTTTAAAAAGTTCTAATATTCTGCTTTATAGTAGTTAAATACTTTTTATTTTTCTCCGAAGAGGAAAATTTATTTGCATTTAAAATTTTACTAGCAGTTATTGGCAAATGTAGTCCAGGGATTTTTCAATTGCATAATACATGATAAATAAAACCAAGGAAACTGTAAATTTCCCTAGTTCCATGCTTATTATCTTTTAGGAGAAGAGATAGAGGAATCAAACCATCAATTGTTCTTTCCATGTATGTGTGTGTATGCATATATATATTTATATTTATTTGTATATATTTATTTATATGCATTATATATTTATTTATCTTAAATATATTGATTATTATAATTTATATTAATCATATTTATAATATATATTATTTTATTTGTAGCATATGTTCATATATATTATACACACATGATATATATTATAAATATATATATTTTCTCTTTACTGGTAGAAAATCACTAGCTCTATAAAGAACTGATGAACGTGTTTGAGTTCATGCAGCCTGTTTTTGGCAACAGGAGGAGTCTGTAATTAAAGCCCTGTGGCTTCTGGAGGTACAGTGTATACTGATGGGAGCAGAGCGGGAGGCACTGGCCAAAGCTTCCCATTCTGAAACTACTGTGTCTTGCGGTCTCATTGCCAGGGAGACAAATCTACCCCTGAAAGTAATGCTCCAGAAAAGAGAAAGCAAATTACATGATTTAGGATTACATTTTGGTAGTTAAAATAAGTTAAAATTTGAAAATATATTCTTTCAAAGACAATTTACATTTTAGAATCAAATTCATGTGATCACGTTTATCTCTTTTCCTCCAAATTTGCTTCTGGACAGTTTTGCACTAATTTTGTTCTACTTCATTATTATTTTTTTTTCCCTACTACTAACACTACTATTATTAACATGAAAACATTCCTTGGCAGGCTGAGAGGTAATTTAGACCCACTGTTGGAATTCCTTTTTTCACTCCCCTAATTGCTAGGGGTGATAGTACAAGTGTGTAAAAGAAATCAAATTTATTAGATTTTTTAAAAAGTAGAGTGTAAGAGACGTTGAATAGACCCTCGTGGGAAATTTGACTGCCTACTTTTGAGTGATATCAGCCTCATGGATCACAAGTGCGTCCCCCATGTTAAAAGGCTACAAAAGGACAGGTACACGTCCATTTGGTTTTATGTTCATTCATTTCCACTGAATGTAATAGGTGTTCATGAGTTACTTTCAGAGTATATCCTGATATGTTAACATCAAATTTTATTATGATTTACTTTGTGTTGGAGGAGTTCATAACATGGTAAATAAAATAGTGAATTCATAGATAAATAAAGTTCTTTCAAAATGTGACTATTGGATGGATGAAACATACCCATAGGTGACTATTTGTTTTTATATTTGAGATGCTTTATATTTGCATAGATGTTCAAATTTCTAAAACATATACAATTGGAATAAAAATGCAAAGAAAAGACTATATTCAAAATCACAGAACTCTAGTAAGGAGTGAAACTGAAAATTCATCATAGAGATTGGAGTCATCCTTATCACACCCAACTAAATACAACCGTGACACCAAGAACAAAACACAAATGAGTGTTCCAGAAACTGTCTCCCAAATCCCAATCTGATGGCCTGCTCTGACTTTAAGACAAGTTTTGCCTGCAATTGTTTCCATTCACCAACCCAAACTTGTCAGTTCCCCAAAGACACAGTTTCCATGACTCCCTTCCCAAGTAATTTGCAGCAGCTCTTCTTTCCCCAGTAAAATCCTAATCTCTTTGTTCTCCAGACTCACCAGAGACTACCTGTGTCCAGTGCATGTATGTCCAAGTTGCAATCCTGTCTTCCTATTTATTCCCAAAGAAAACCCCCTTTCTTAGAGATCCATCTCTGTTTCATTTGACTTTGAGGAAGCAAATCCTTTGCATTTTGGAACAGAAGATTTCTTTGGGAGAATTATTTGGTGGAATGCTTGATGCAGGAGAAATGGTGGCAGGAAAGGAGAGATAAAAGAAACTGGAGAACATTTTGTCATTTGTTGTAACATCTTCCCTCCAAACTTATCTCCTTTCCTTTCTCTCTTTCTTGCTGACTTGCTTCAATCCATCCTTCACTCTTCCATTTTTTCCCCCTATCTTTTGTGCAGGGGATAGGTTAAGAAGTAATTAATGGAAATTTTAACATTTTGGGAACACACATTCTGCAGAAAATGTTACAAAAGTTGTTTGTTTTTGCCAAGAAATATACATAAATATATACACTATTTTAGAAACAATTTCAGGGACTTCAGAGTCTCTTTAGAATACACTCATTAAGTCTGAAGCTTTCAGTGGATAATCAGTTAAAAATCTATGCTAACACATCTTAGAGTCTGTGTAGAGTGTTCCGGATATGCGGAGCTATGTAGTTACAGGGGGTGGCAGGGTGAAAGGACCCAAATTTGTGTATGTTAAAGGGAAACATTCATTTGAAAAGGAAAACAATATTCTCCTTCGTCTATCATCTTATATACTACTTTCCTACGAATAAAACTAGTTTTCTTTCATTCTCTATTTTTCTATGTAATGAAGTAGAAATGGCTTTAGCTTAGTAGATTGGAAACATTCATTCATTCAATAAGCATTAATTGGACTTTTCCTTAGAGCCAGGTGTTAGGCTAGGTGCACGGAATACAGATGAGAATGAAATATAGCTGTCGCCCTCAAGGAGCTGACAGCCCTCAAGGAGACAGGGAAGGTAAACCAAGGGTACTGAATATGAGTTGCTCTGTGCAGGGTCCGTGCACCTGATGGATTCCTGAACACACGCGGAGCCACTCCCAGATGGCAAAGCCAGCTCCTTGATGTTTTTGTGGTTATAATACAATTTTAATAGTAAAAGGATAATAAATGATTTGTAATAGACATTATTTATCATAAAATTATAAAACTTGACAAAGCTCCCCTGTCTTCACCTACACCCAAGAAGGAACAAAAAAAAAAAAATAGTGAGGAAAGAAAAATCTAGAAAGAATCAGACCCTGAACTCACATCTGGACAATTGTCGTGCCACAGCGTGACTTTAAAGGTGGTAATTAACCTATAAAAACTCAAGTATATATAAGACATAAGTAATAAGTATATGTACAACCTGGTTATGAATAGAAACATCAGTCTGAAAAGCATATTCAATAAGCAAAGGCATTCAAAGTGTCTTGCTCAGGATCTGACACAAAATAGACAAAATAAATTTATAAGTCACTATGGTTATTGTTATTTTCCCATGTGTAGCTATGTTCAATTTTAAGTTTGAAATGTTTAATTTGATTCAGAACCACAGAAAATACTATTCTACATTGTTCAAGAAAGTCAGGAAGCAAAGTTAGAATGAAGCCTTGATCAATAAGCTAGTTGTCAGATAATTAAGATCAGGATTTTCTAAGAAGCTATCATGTGAAATATAGGTTAAACTCAGGGAAAAAATGTACTAAAAATATCAATGGAAAGAGGAGACACATCTAAAGCACAAAAAAAAAAAAAAAATACTAGGGGGTTTTCTTTGAAAGACCGTCACTTGATCTGGGCACCATGGCACAAGCTGGTAATCCCAGGTATTCAGGAGGATGAGGCAGGAGAATTACAAGTTCAAGACCTGCTTGGGTAAATCAGCGAGACTCTGTCTCAAAATGAATTAATAATGAAAGAAAATGGCTTGGGATATATCTTAGAGGTAGAACTCTCCTAGGTCCCATCCTAAGAAAGAAAGAAAAAAAAAAGGAAGGAAGGAGGGAGGGAAGGAAGGAAGGAAGAAGGAAGGAAGGAAGGAAGGAAGGAAGGGAGGGAGGGAGGAAGGAAGGAGACCATGACTTGGGCATTGTAGTGTAGTCAGATGGAGTGACAGGTATTTATTCTTCCCTTGAACCAACTGAAAAACAAGACTAAATATCTGTAACCATGATCATCAGAAATTTGACATTAGGCAGCTCAGAATATTGATTTCCGATGAGGTGAGCTGAGCATATGACTGATGCAATTACCGCCTACTTCCCGGCGCAGTGTGAGGAGAGGAACCATCAGAGTCTAGTGGCCTCTCTGCATTGACGAGGTGAAGCTGGGGGGGCACCAAGGCAAAGACTTCCAGAGTTCACGGGGCAGAGTGTCAGAAAGGAAGGATCTTAGAAAAAGTTGAGAGAAAGAGAAGAAAGAGACAGAAAAACTTCAGAAACCTTCAGAAGGTCCATGCCAAGTCTCCAGGTGGTTATCAATTAGCCCACGCCTGTGAGGAAACTATCTGAGAACTGGGGAAGAAGCATGGGAAAGGATCAGGAGAAATAGCCTCTGGAATCCACACGGCTGGGGTCTTGCCCAGAGTACTCAAAGAACTCAACGGTTTTCAAGTAACTTATAGGAACCCAAGACAAAGATCAAGGACCACTACAGAATACAAAAACTTCCAGCACCAACCAAGTAGATTTCTCAATGTTATGCATTCAGTATAAAATAATGAGGAAATCAAAGAATTGAGTGACTATGACCCATGATGAGGAGCCAAACATCAATAGAATTGTCCTTAGCCATCATACAGGTGACTGCATCAGTAGACAAAGAGATGAAAATGTATTATAATTGCATTCCGCATTTTCAAGAAGTTAGGGCAAATATTGAGTATCTTAAAGTAGGAAAGTGATAGATTCTAAAAAGATTGAAAACAAATTTCTGGCAATAAAAAATATTGCCTGTGAGTAGGACATTAGTTGAAAGATTTATTTTATGAGAAAGATTTAGCCAGGACAATTGATCCGGCCTCACCCATCGAATACAGATAAGAAACAGGGACTGAATGTGTGAAAGAATTGTTTTAAGACAACAGTGTGGCAGAAAGACAAAAGTTCATAAAGAGGATAAACTAATATGGTTAGTTTTATCAGCTCTTGGCCTAGCCTAGCACCTTTCCCCCTCTCTGACCTTCATTCCCTGGTATTACACCAGTGAAACTTCAGACTAAGTCCAAGATGCATGAAAAAATGCATTTGGAGTTGCTTTTTAAAACTTACTTCTGAGTTATGCACACATGGATCTTATCCTAAACAGCCCACCAAAAATTCAATAACTAAACCCAGACTACTATTTAGGGTCCAGAATGGTCATGTATGACATATTGTTGAGATTCCTGAATCTGTTGTTAGTTAATGTCTTTCACCAAATAGAGGCACTTTGAAACACCTCTCTCTCTCTCTCTCTCTCTCCCCCATCCCCCTTCTACCCCCCTGTCATATCTCATTCATTCTCTTCTCTGAAAACTCAGAACACTGGGGGTTTTGACTAGGACCTTGAATTCCCTTGAAAAGCTCATGTGTTGAAGGCACGATTCCCAATGCAGGACGGTGCAAAGGTAGGGATTTTAGGCAATGACTTGGGACTCTGACTTCATCAGTGGGTTAACCTATCCTCATCAATGGGTTAATCTAACAAATGGATTAACCCACAGAGAGCTGAATGTACTATGGGGTGGTCACCACAGGCAGGTGGGCTGAGGCAATTCCTCTGGCCTCTGCTTCCTGGCTGCCATGAACTAAGAAGCCTTCCTCTGTCACACCCTTCTGTCATAATGCTCTGCCTCATCGCAGGCACTGAGCTATGGAGTTGGCTGATCATGGACTGAATCTCTGAAATCTTGAGCAGCCCCCAAATAAACGTTTCCTTCTCTAAGTTTTTCTTGTCAGGCATTTTGATCACAAGAATAAAAATCTGACTAACGTGCTGGGCTTCTACTTATTTCCCTTTCTCAAACATTCTTCTGTCAGTTGTTCAGATTGGATGATTTTAATTTCTTGTCTACACGTAAACAGACTCTCTGTCATCTTCATTATTGTATCGATCCAATCTAATGAGATTTTTTTTTTACATTTTTAAAAGTGTTTAAAACTTTTTAAATGAAAACTTGAAAATTAATGTTTTGAAAATTAAAAAATTATTTCTAAAATATCCTTTCTGGTTTCTATTTTCATACCAAGGATTTTCATTTTTACATGTGTTTCATGAATGCACAGACTTGCATGCTACCCTTTTTTTTTTTTTGCATTGGCTGTTTTAAAGTTTTACCATATAACCCTATCTTCTGCCATTTCAGTACTGTCCTTTCTTATATAAATCAAGGTTTCGTTTTTTCTTCACTTGCTGTATAAATATGGATAGTATCTGGACATTTTACAATATTATGAGACAGACTTGTTTAAACCCTATGGTAAATAATGAGTTTTTTTTTTAATCAAGGTATCAGCACTGATGAAGTGCAGCATATGCATTTCAACCCACTTTTTTGGTCTTGTCCCATTAGTATTTCTGTTTGCAAAGCCTTTGCAGTGTTTTATGGATCTATCCATGGCTTTATCACATGTGGCCATTCTGGAACCTGTATGGTGATCTAGTTTTTGTTAAATTTTTGGTGTGCTGTTTGGGATAAGATCCACATGTGCATAACTCAGAGATACATTTGGAAAAGCAACTCCAACCACTTTTTTTTTTTTAAATACACCATGGACTCGGTCATGAGTTTCCCTGGTGTAATACCAGGGAATGAAGTTTAGAGAAGGCAAAAGGAATCAATGCCCAGACACATGAATATTAAAATCACTGCTGAAATTTAAAGGTTAGAAAAAACTGCAAGAAACAAAAGAAAACTATATTAGTTACACAGTATTATTTCAATGTTTGTAGATATCTCATCTGAAAAAAACAGAAAAGCTACTCTTAACCCCCAAATTGTACATTCAATGAAATATCTTTTAGAATAAATGTAAAATAAAGACATTCTCAATAATGCTGAAAGTGAACCTGGAATAAAATTTAGTATACCAGAAATGAAGGAAGAACAGGAGAAATAGCAAATATTTGACTAAATATAGAGGGATATTCTCCTCTTAAGTTTTAAAAAATATGTTTGATTTCTGAAAAAAAATGACTTTTCTTGTTAAAGACTTTATTGTAGAATATACAATATAAAATAAAATTCAGTTTATTAGCAGGACAAAAAATCAACATATAAAATAATTAACATACTGGGGATTGAAATTGATTCAAATATGTGCATGTCACAATGAAACCCACTATGCTCTATGATTATCATTCACAATATAATATCAGTATCATTTCTCTGGGCCAAAAATTAACCATCCAAAAAATGAAAGCAGAAAGCAAACTCATTCACAATATCATTGAAAAATACTCAGGTAAAAATTTAACCAAGTCATGGAAAGACCTGTATACTGAAAGCTAGACAACATTGATGAAAGAAATGGAAGAAGACATAAGTGAATAGAAAGCTATCCCACATGGCTGGAGCGGAAGAATCAATATCGTAATATTCAAAGTGTCCTACAAACCCATTTCAATTCCTTTCAAAATCCCAATGACATTTTTCACAGAAATAGAAATAACATCACAAAATTCATATAAAGCCACAAAATAACTTAAATAGTCAAAGCAAAGTTGAGGCATAACCCTACCTGATTGCAAAACCTACTGCAAACCTGTGGTGAACCACTGATCATGGTGCGGACACAGACACTGACATGTAGACCAGTGGAACAGAATAGAAAGCCCCAAATCGATCTTCACGTCTACAGTCAGGTGACCTTTAAAAAGATCAAGAATACACCATGGGGAAGGGACAGTCTCAACATAGATGGTATGAGGGAAATTGTATACCTTCCTGCAGATGAATGAAATTGGACCATTATATCACACCATATACAAAAATTAACTCAAAATGGATTAAAGACAAATGAAAGAACGAAACCATAAAGACACTAAAAGAAAACATAGGAGGAAAAACTCTGGATCGTTCTTGGAAAAGAATTATTAAATACGACACCAAAAACACAGGTAACAAAAACAGAAATAGGGATATAGGATTGAATCAAAAGAGAAAGCAAAAGTAGAAATCCAGTACAGTGAAGAGTTACCTACGGAATGGGAGAAAATATTGGCAAGCCTTATTTCTGATAAGGGGTTTGTATTCCCAATGTACAAGGCATTCAGACATAGCAGCAGAAAATAACCCAGATAAAAAATAGAAAAGAGGTCTTGATAGACATTGCTTCTTGGTGTATACCAGAATGAAATGGAAACCTATATTTACACCAAATATGGCAGGTGAGTATTTATACCACTTTATTCATGATAGCCAGAACCTGGAAACAACACAGATGTTCTTCAACTGCTGAAAGAATAACACACAGATCCACAGTACTTAATAAAAATGAATGAATGGGTCCATACACAATATGGATGCGTCTCCTATGCCTGATGATAGATGAAAGAAGCTGGACGAAAAAGTCCATTTACTGTATGAAACTTTGGAAAATGATAGGAAAGAAAACAGGTCACCCTATTTTCATTCCTATTATCATTTCACTACTCCTGCTTTCCAGTTTAACAATTGCATCAGATTCAAATTACATCATCTTAGATTTAACGTGTGTTTCTCTGTCATGGACCATACTGGGGTCTTGCATTTTCCTCCCCCAATTTTATGTTAAATGATCGATAGTTGTGTATGTAATTTTACTTTGGCCATACTCTTGGGGGACATTCTAAGGAGGAAGAGTACCTTGTGTGAAAATTTTTCTTTAGAAGGATGCAGTGGTATTGGGTAGGCTGTGGTCCACTGATCTTCCAGCTGGACTGAGCCATAAAATGCTATGCACAGCTTTTTAACACAGGATCTGATATCTTCCTTAGACACTGGGAGGGTTATGTGCTGCAGGGAAAACTTCTTTCTCCCATTCTCTTAACTCTGAACCAAGAAGAATCTGAATGAGTTATTTAGCCAATTTATGCATTGAAAGCATGACCTGTCTTTACCAATAAAAAAAAAAAATCATAACTATCCTCCATCATGCTCATTAAGATCCTTTTGTGCTGACTAGAGAACTCACAGGTTAGTAGAGTTTTACGCAGCAAACTCTGGAGTTGACCAAAACTCCTATAAATAGATGTTTTCAGCAGTAACCACATCTGGATTGGGTAGGTTCTATTATCGTTCTTTGAAAGATCACTAATCATCTCCAGGAGATACCTCAGTTTTCCTCAAACTTGCCCCTTTGAATCATTTGGAAACTTTATTAAATTCTAAAGCCCAGACCATATCCATCACCAATTAAATTAGAATCTCGAGATTTGGGACTCAGGTAAGAGACTTTTCTTGAAAGCTTCTTGGTTGAATTGAATAACTTGGGGAAAACCATTGTATAGATTATAAATAAATAAGTCAATGGCAACATACTAATATTAAATGTGAATTATTTCAGATAATTATAGTACTCTCTGGCCCACATCCTGTGCAGGCAATGGGAATGAGTTCTCCTAGGTGGAATGGGCTGGCTGAGAAATAAAAGCTAGGAAAAATAGAACTGTGAAAGAACCACAGGATACAGAAAATAATTTCAAAAACTGGGGGTCCAATGAGCAAGTCGATCATATGGATTGAGCCTCTATACTGTGAGAAAATGGAACCTGCGCCTGCTTTATTTATATCGGTGGACATCAAAGGCCTCCCAAAGAATGTTCTTCTCCAAAAAAGGTTGTTCAGTTCCCAACGGTTTATGCTCATCTCTGGAGGGACCGTGAGAGATCTTCTTGGCAGAATGAACATAAGGGTCATGGGCCTTGCCAGGGATAGTTCCCGAGGTTAAACCTAAAATCTCCCTGGCTATAAGCCCAGAGGAAATCCTCATGCGTTTTTCATGAATGGCACCCCACAGTTCTCTTATGGAATGAACCCATTAGAACTCTTGAGGGAAATATAGAAGGATGCATAGTTGTTGGAATATGATGAAGATTTTCAGCTCTTAAAAGATGACCATTTAATTCTTGGTAAATAATAACTTAATATCTATAGCCCTATCATGGTCACTATTTGTAATGAATACTCATCAATTATCAGATTTTTCATTTGATTATTTGAAGACTTCTTTGATTCTTTTATGGCATCCTCCAAAATTAGCACAGAATTCAAAAGAGGAATATTTTAAGAAATCCTTAAATTTGGGTTATACCCTCCTTACTACTGTCAAGTGTCATACACATGCATACACTTCCACCTAGACACACCTATCAAACACACATCTCTTAATTTTAATTCATCTGGCAATTGCTGTCATTGTTTTACATAATTCTGGAAATGATCAGTATTCCTTAGTAAGTGTTGCCCCTAAGCCGTCTTGGAATCCTCCTGTAAATCAACATGCAGCTGGAAGTAAATGCCTCCTTGATCCCACTTTATTTTTGAAATAGACTGGTCAAAGTGATAACAGTGGAAGTTATTTCCATGAATTTAAGGCTGAGGTCATTCACAAATTAATTCTGCAATTTCCCTCTGGCCTTTCTGAAAAATACAATAAAGACTCCACTAATACATTTCAGTTTTATTTTCTACCATGAGATTCTATTAAATAGCTTTTCTACTTCATTTCACTCAGGCAAGTTGAGGTGCTTCATCCTTACATTTCTCCACTCCTGTCCAAGATCTTAGAAACACGCATACACATACACATACACACATACCACAACACACATTTTTTTTCTCTCCCCCTTTCTCTTTCTCTCCAACACCCTTCTGATGGCTCTACTAAAAATACCAACTCTATAGCATCTGTCTGTTTGTAACTCTACCTCTGCGCTGATTTACAAAACTTTTTTAGCTTGTCTCCTGGCTGCAATTGTGATGATTCGCCTTATGTTTCTCAATTCAAATTAATTTCTATGTTGTGTATTTATCATGGCAATCACCATACACAGTCTAAGTCCTGAACGCAAAATGTCATGGTTTATAAGACATGTGATGTGAGAAATCATTAATCCATATTTAAAGTGTAAATCGCTTGGCAATTTTAATACGTAAGAACTTTGTTGAAGATATTTTATGTATCATACGTATCAAAAATTGCTTAAACATACTGCAATGTCTATTCAGCTTAAACTAACATTCTCTAAGTTACTCTTTACTATAGTGTATATCTGTAAATATATTTCTAAAATATTTTGAAAATAAATCCAAAGGTGCATTTAGCATTTAATTGTGTATTTTAAAATATGAGATGATTTTGAATATTTTCAACAAAGGTGATGGATGTACTAATTGCCCTGAGGACATCTGAATTGAAATATCACAATGTATTCCATAAATATGTACAGTTTTGTGTGTCAATTAAACTTCTTTCAATGAAATATGTGGAGAATAATTTGGTCAATTATTTTTGTTTGTTGAAGTAGTTGGCTGAAACTTTTATTTATTTTAAGAATCATATTTTATTGAATAGGCAAATTGGGTGCTAACTCTGACACTAAACACATGGAAAAAGTTTGGAGTAAATTTAAGAGAAGGAAAATCTTATTTTATGCAATGAAGATTTTATGTAGCCAAGTTGCTCCTTTCTAGAGTTTTCCAAGAAAATTAGAACTGAAACAGCACCATGCTTGACAGAGAATGTTTCTTTCACTTAAGGCCTTATCCAGCTCACGTTCCAGCTCTGCAAATACTTCTTGTCTTTAGTGTAGGGTCTCTTCCCTCTGATCATGAGTGTGGGATGATCAGCCACTTCCAGCAAGTGACTTCTGGGCCGTCAACGAGGTGTCAGTCAACATGATGACTATTGGAATGTGTCAAGAACTAAATAAAGACCAGGGACTGAATAAAGCACCTGGACACAGAGAACTCTACATCATCTCCTTTGCTTCCTTTTTGGAAGTTGGCACATACAGTGTATTTTTAGCAGGGATGGGATGATTTTGCTTAATGTTCGGCAGCTGCTCATTAGGCAGATCAGAAAGAGATAAGCAAGATGGGATGGATGTTGGTTAAAACTGCAGAGTAGGTGCCAGGAGTCCTCAATTTCAAATCTTGCTCACCAACCTTGACTGACCTTGAGGGCTAATTTTCCTCTTGCTGTTCCCACCTTTCCCAGCCTTTAAGTTGTCAAGAAAATACTTCCCCAATATCTGGACGGCTATGGCTAGAAACTGTCACCCTTTAGGATTCTTGAGGATACAATTTCCCTCTAAGATCCATGACCGCAGTAGATGTCTGTGTCGCCATATCATTCAAATACCATTCTCAATGGGATATAAAGGCAGACAGTTAATGGATGCATAGAACTGATGAGAAAGTAAAATTTGATGAAATTTGGTTTGGTGAAAGTCTATTTTTGGTGAGGCTGAAATTATTTTTAGTGAAACAAAATAGGTCTTGTGTGCTAACCAGGTCATTAGGTGATTCTATTTTACTTTAACCACATTAAATGAATCCAAAGGAGAGATGTACAGTCAAATTCAAGCACATATTTTGGTCACATCAGGTAATGTTAACCAGTTGCAAAGTGCAATAACTTATAATTATCTACAAGTCACTGCTATTTCCAGCTAGTCACTTGTTGTTGGTTGGAATAATGATTGCTTTATTTGCAGTTGAGAGTTCCAAAAATAATAAGGCTTTCAATGGGTGGTACATGTTTCACTTACTTAATGACAAAGGTTAGCCAAAAGTGAGTGGTTTCAGTATCAGTGTTTTAAAATATTCTTTGGTTTTCAATCTGCATGAACCTCTTTACCAGGTCTTTGAATTGGAAAATGATAAGATAATAATGATATGAAAACTGCTTCTTTTGAAGAAATTACTTTATGTTCCAGAATGACAGGCATTCATAAGAGTATTATATTTCTTCAACTGTGAGGATTGTGGTATTTTACCTAGCTGTTTTATTTTTATTTATTTATTTTTAATTTTGGCACAGTGTAACATTGATAACAAAGGTTTACTCTATGGAAGAAATGTGCAATTTGATTTTAGTTTAATTCGCATAATTTTAAGATAACTTTACCCTTCTTTGTGTTTTGCTGCTGATAGTAAATATAAATGAGGGATATGTTTAGTAAAACCCTGGTCTGGAAGCAGGACACAGCCACGGCCCGATCCATCTGACTGCTCTGTGTGAAGGACTCTGTTACAGTTGGTCACCTGGGGAGCCAGGAGGAGGCTAAGCAGCCAGCCATACTGATAATTCGGCCCGCTGAGAGGAGGGGAGGCACATTCAGAGCCAACATCAGCTGTTCCTTTTCACAAATAAGTTGCCTGTGGTCAGCATTTATGATTCCAAAGGGCCTCTGCTGCCAGCATTTGAGATGCTGCGGGCCTCTGCCAACTTTCAGCCTTGGTCCGCGCCAGAGCTTCTCAGCCTTGGCCCTGGACTAGCTGTGTTCCCGTGGAAAGGTTCAGCTCGCTGTCTACATATCCATTAGTCTGGATGGTCAAGTGAAAAGTCCACTTCTCCCTGAAACAGCTATTTTTACGAAGTCTCTTCAGTAAAAAAAAAAAAAAAATGAGAGGATAAAAATGCCCACCCATCACCAGGTGTCAACTCTGTAAGTTTTCTGCAGCAATGAAGGAGAAGCTCATACGATAAGAAGTCCAGACATAACCAAAAGGATGATAACGATGCAGAATAAATTGTCAGGGTCTATGAACAAGCTATAGTTCGAATTAACTTTATCTTTACATTTAATCCAAGCTGATTTCTGGTACTCAAACCCAGTCAGAAGAAAAGCTTTCAAATTCCTAGCCTGAGACCCGTGTGAATAGTAGTGTACAATATCATTCACTAACTAAGAACATTTGAGGAAAACAAAATGTGTATTATTGGCAGTTAATTTTTCTCCAAGTTTTCACCAACCGTTAATATTCTAGAAAATAGTCAAGATTGTACTAATATGCTTAGCTTTATCAGATCTTGCCAAGCCAATGCTCGTTGTAAAAGTGAAGCATTATCATTTTTTTTTTTCCTGCAGAAAAAAAAAATCGTAGAGGCTATAAGGCAACTTCTTAATCAAAATATGGTTCTAGCTGACCACAGAAGGCCGTAGGTGAAATGAGTTAACCCCTCTTTGCTAGATCTGACTTTTTTCCTTGGACATACCATCCCTACTCCCTAGGCTGCACTTTTCTTTAACAACTGCTTTTTCTCCATCACAAGTTCCACAGTAGGTCTGATCTAAGGGACTTGGCTCTTCAGAAATGATGGGAAGCAGGAGGTAACACCTTCCCCCATGCTGAGTCAACTCCTGGCTAGCCAGATGTCAGCCTCACGAGCAAGACAGCCTCAGGAGGAACACTCTTTCCACTCCTTTACAGTGTGGGCTGGACTTAGCATCTCTCATGTAATAAATGATAGAATTAATATGACACTAATGTGATTGGGTTTTAAAAAACCTGCGGCTTCTGTCTGATTTTTTTTTTTTCCTGCTTGACTTTGAATCTAAAATATTCTTCAGAGGCCTATATGATAGTGTTGGGAGGTTGTGGAGACTTTAAGTGAGGCCTGGAAGGAGATCTTCAAGTTACTGGGACATACCCTTGGAGGAAGTGACCCACTAGTGCCCCCTCTCTCTCTTTTTTAATGCCTCACTATGAGATGAGCAGTTTTGCTCTGCATGTGCTTCTAGTCATGATGATCCAACCAATTATGAATTGGAACCTCCAAAACTATGTGCCAAAGTAAAGATTTTCTCTCTGTAAGTGGATCCATTATCTTGAGTATTAGTTACAGTAACGGAGAGTTGACTAACATACTTTCTCCCTTTCCCTTTCTTTTCCTTTTTCTCTGGGGTTTCTCCTTCTGGGGGAAACACAGTTATCATGGTTTAAGCAGCCCTACTGTGAGACCTGGATGGTGAAGGGCTGAAACTTCAGGTCGACAGTCAGTGAGAAGCCAAGGCCTGGGAGTAACCATGGTAGTGAAATTGGAAGCAGATTTCTCAGCCCTTTTTGAAACTCAGATGATTGTAGCATTAGCAGAGAAACAACTGGAACCTTGCAGAGGACCATGAGGCAAAGTCATCCAAGTGAGAAGTTCCTAGACCTTGACCCTCAGAACAGTAAGACAGTCTGGATTTATAGTCATCACACCACAAATTTGGGGGTAATTCATTATACCGCAGTAGGTAACTAATACAATTTTATTCCAATGACAAAACCTAGCAGAAATACAGCTTTTCCTGCCACATCTCCTTTTCATTCTTTATTAGATTCTTTTGAAGATATCCCCTGTTTTCCACCTGCTGTTTAATAATCAGAGATTCTTATAGCTCTGTCTTTGGGCCTCTTCTCCCTGAGATCATAGGGGATCCTTTTTGCCTGAATGATCTTCAATACTAAGAAAGGACTTACAAATTTAGAGCAGGGCTTATCCCCCTTAATATCATTCAGATATCAGAATGCACAATTCTTTGCCGTGAGGGGCTGTTACGTGCATCAGATAGGTAGACTGATTGATTGATTGACTGATTTAGCAGAATCCATGATCTAAACATTCTAAATGCTAGAATTTAAACAAACCCCCAGTTAAAACAAATGTCTTCAGACCTTTTGGGTACTGGAGAAATGCACTTGGGTGAGAATAACCCTTCTAGACCTTTCCTTGGAGATTTAGATAGGTCTCCTCTGGTATAGTATGATCTTGTAGGATCTCAAAATTCACACACCAAAATTGGAATTCATGTGTTTCCCCCCAACTCATGACAGAGCCCAGTTACCTTGAGTGCTCCCCACGTCCTTAGCTGTGGATACCGTCTGCCAGGGCTCCGTGCTTACATGCCAAGTCTTCCCTACTTCCAGCCAGCCAAGCCCGATGCATTCCGTCACGCCCTGTCTTTCTACCTTCACTGAACACAATTGTCCTTTAATCGTTGCTCTCAATTTTTTGTTTCTGTTATTGCTGTTTCGGGAGTAATTTTTATGCCCATCTTCAATTGAGGTCTTGGACTTTGCACCCATCTTTCATGCTGGAAGATGCTCTGCTTTTTCTTTACACTTTCAGTTCTGAATCAGGTCTTAGATCTCAGCTCAAATCCCACTTCTTCAAGGAAACCCTCCATGATTGCCTCCCTGACTAACTAGAGTCAGTCTTCCAATTCTAATTTCAGGCAATACCTGCCTCTCCTTTTTAACAATTATGATTTTTTTTTTAAACTCTGCACTTAGCATTCTTCCTATCACCAATGTTCCTTTACCTCTATGTAGCTTCTTCTTAGGTCAGTGCTGGCAAGCCACTCAGAAAATATTTGTGAGTTTTAAAAATAAATGGGTTTAATAAATAAACCAAGAGGCCCCGGGAGTATGTCTCTTTCTGCTAATGGAGACTGGAGATCTCTACAGGGTTTTATGAGATCCTAGGTATCCCTTTTAATAATTATTTTGTGTACACATCTTCCATTTATATAGTCTGGGAAATGATTGTTCGATTTGAAGTGTTGAGTTTCATTCTTCTGGTAAGGGACAAAGAACCTGGTTAAGTCATAAATCTAAAACTGTTATCAGAGATAATGAGACAGCCAGTGAAACAGTACTTAACAGGAATAGTAGTTTGCAAAGGGAGAGAACTTCTATTCTGATAAGTGTCAAAATACTTCAGTTTTACAAGTATAAACGAAAATGCTTTCCCCCCAGTAATTATCATTAAAAACAACAGATATATTTGAGTACATTGAAAAGTTGCCTTGTGATTCAATGTGACACCACAATTAAAATTTAAGAACTGACAGGTATATATGGTAAAGAGTTACTATCATTATAGTCAAAGAACTCTTACAAACTAATAAGAAAAGGGAAAAGGCAAATCACTTACTGGAGATAACAAAGAAAGAAGGAAATAATATGCAAAATATGCAAATCAGTCATAAATTCTCTCTGAATAAAATAATACCAGAATCCCATATCTGGGTTTATGAGAGCAAAACATTGAGGGAAACATTTTGATCCAACAATATAGGACTATTTAAATGGATCCTCACAAAATAGATTTCTCTTAGAAAATATTGTTGAGGATGACTGGATAAAGAAATTGTGGTACATACATACAATGGAATATTACTCAGCATTAAAAGAGAATAAGATATGGCCTTTGTCAGTAAATGGATAGATCTGGAGAATATCTTGCGAAGAGAAATAAGCCATCCTCCCCGACAGAAAAAAAGGTCAAATGTTCTCTCTGGTACATGGAAGCTGACCCACAACGGATGGGGTGGGGAGTGGAGAATAGAAGTTCATTGGATTAGACAATGGAAATGAAGGGAAGGGAGGGGGGAGAGGAAAAGAAAAGACAGTGGAGTGAATCTGACAAACTTTCCTATGTTCATATTTGAATACACCACAGTGATTTTATCATTGTATATATCCAGAAGACTGGGGTCCTAATTAGAATAAGGTATATTCCATGCTTGTATAATTATATTAAAATGGATTCTATCTTCATGTATAATTATAAAGAATGAGAAAATAAAAAGAGAATATCATTGAGATACAAAACAAATCTAGAGTTGTTGACATGGAGGTATATGAATTGTTTATAAATACACATTCATGTAAATAATATTTTCACATAGAAAAGAAAAGAAAATATGAATTTTATGATACCATATTCATAAAAAATGTGTGGGTGTATACATATGCCTATGGAAATAGGGTTGACAAAATGTGTTAGCATGGCGATCAGGTTTGGGTGATGGAATTCTATCATTATTTCATTTTGTATTCATTAAGTTTGTATTGGTCTATATAGTTTACCATGCATACCTAGTAATAATAAAGCTCAATTTAATCTGTAAAATTAAGTCAACTTTATCTTTAAGGATTTTAGATGTTTTTCCAGGAAAAAAATAAAAATAATTTAAGTATGTTAGCCCTAATTTTGTGTCTGATAGAAATATAATTCTTAAATTTTTTTGAGGTGCTGCAAATAGAAATATAATTTTTTTAAAAATTCAACTTTTGCTAACATATACTCTCTGAAGCTTTTTTTCAAAAGCTTCCCCAAATCCTGATACTGGCTTTTAATAATATAATTTTATGTTCTCTCCATAACTATCAAAGTTAAATTTAGAATTTTAAACTTCCCTAAAACTCATCCATCACATTTGCAAGGAAAATTGGAATATGCCTTACTATCCCAAAGGAAAATTAAAGCCATCTGCTAATTCTGTAACATACCTCACCTAAATGTTTTGCAAAATCTTGTTGTAACTTGAGTAAACACAAGAAAAGAGGCACACACAGCCTCAGACCTTCTTTAATCTTTGGCTGAAGACCATGTGGTGGAGACCACACCATCAACTGAGGAATGTCTTTTGCGTAGGGGACTTCTTCAAAAAAAATAAATTGTCTTGTTTGTCCCTGAATTTCCTTTCAATTTCATAATGGTTAGCAAATGAGCTTGGTGGGTCAGAGGAAGACTGTTAAATCACCGTTTTATCTTTCTTTTGCCACAAATTTTCAGCCGAACCCTACGGGCCAAATTTAGAAATGCAGATAAACCAGATGTGCTTATAAAATTGAATGCATACCTGTGCTGCCTACCAAAAAAAAAAAAAAAAGAAAGAAACTCAAAGTTTTCTATTGCACAACATTCTGATTTCCTCCTGTTGCCTGCAGTGGATCCCAGTAGGCAAAGTTCCTTCCCCAACGTCTGAACAGGCTGGCAGCATTAGCTTTGAGAATGTGGGTGATGAGGCCTTTGCAGATAAGCACAAATCGCTTTATGTCAACTTCAAATGAAATCATAACACAAAAACAAAACATTCATAAATTGATAGAAATTATAGAGCATCAAATGAGATACAGGAATTTTATCTCCTCATTTGTATATTCTTGTCTCCCTGTCTATAAACATATGTTTGCACATGCTGTGTATTGATAGATTAACATATAAAATTACAACATTACATTTGCAACACTGTAGTTAAGGTTGTCTTCACATTTATATTTCTGAGGTTTTATGTCTGAACCATAAGCACTCTCTCAGGCTGAAACTTGGCATCTAGTGCAAAACTGGAAGTGTGTTCATCTTTCTCCTGAGCACGAGAAATTTCACAGAAGTGCTTAGTTTTTTTTAATAACAGTTTTTAGTTAACATAATAAAACATCATTTTTTAAAGTTTCAAGGCAGAAATTGGTCAATAGAGCAGGAAGTTCTTTTCCTGTCTTTAGTTTCTAAAATAGAACTTTCTAGTTATAAAAGTAATATTTTAATATATTAGGGACAATAGAGTAGGTGCTTTTTAATGTAATGATGATTTTTTAAAAAAAAATTATGAATATTTAATTCAAGAAAAGTCCATCATTGACATTTCAAATTAAACAATTTATAAAACATGCAGTAATAACAGGAGAAATCTAATTAGCTTCAGTAAAATGATTCATCCAACTAATTCAAAGCTGCCTCCTAAATAATGCTAGGGAAATAATTCTGAAGACTAAAAAGTAAAAAATTTTAAAATATCCATGCTGTCTGTTCGCAGAGACCCTATTGCTTTCATTTATTAGCAAAACATGTTTTGAAAATCAAATCTCCCTACAACAATCAGGGGTTAAATGGAAGGCACACATTTTTCAAATCACACGGTTTGTTTAATAACTAAAGACTATCTTTAAGTCACTTTGCAACACTTTTCAACCATCCTCAAAGAGCCTTCCCTTTATTTATTTATTTTTTTATATTTTGGAAGTGAGAGAATGTATTTTGTGTGGAATGTGGAAGGCATGTTTATTCTCAATTAACTGTGAAGCATATGGAATAGATTTCTCTTATAGTGTACAACTTTAAAAATTCAGATTAAGAAATATATGGCCAAAATACTTTGGAGGTTTGCACACTGAATTTGAAGAAATTAGTCATGATATTTACCGATCCTAATGCGTTCAATTTCAACTATATAAATATTCTTGCAGTTTTATCAGAGCACGGAGGATGAAATAAACAAGAAATTTTCCATAGCTAGAAACACTAACTTTTCACTTATTTTCCCACATGGCTGTTATGGCCTCCTCCCCAAACGTTCTGTTTTATTTTCTGCTAACTTTTGCAACTGCAGGCTCCTGGGAGTCATGAAGGTATGTGGGCCTGGAGTCTATGGTGTTGGCGACTGAGGTGACTCCACAGACTTCATCATTCTCCACATTAAGCATTTGCACTTGCTTACACGTCGCTGCTCAGGGACCAGGGCTTCATGTCTTTGTTCTCTGTGGCTGAATCAGGGTGAGCCACTCGCCCATCAAAAGGGAAGTCTATGCTAGTGTGCACCAAGGAGAACCAACAAGAGCAATCCAGGCACAAAGTTGATCTCTTTCAAAATTACAGAACAAGACCTTATTTGCTGTTCCACAAACTGTCCATGTAACAATCCTACTGTTTTTCATTAGTCATACACATTTCTTTTTTCATTCCTCCAGGTAGGTAGCACTTTGCAGATGCAAATGGCTCCGAAATTGGCATTTTCATATCCTGAAATTATCTGCAGGAAAACGAGGTGGTTTCTGATTTATCTGTGCCTCTGTTTACATTAAGTAGGCATCTTGAACAAGCAGGGATTTCCTTAACAAATACAATATACTCTGAATTATAGAAAAATAATAATTTTTATTCCTTTTTTCCTACCGGTCCTTCATATCTTGTGAGATAGATTTCTGAAAGATAATGATTGAATCCACTTCTCAAGAAGCAGCAATATATGGTGATGTCCCTTTGTGGACACAGAGGAAGAGTAATAAGATAACCAGCCTAGCTGGAAGCCCAGCTTAGAATGTGCATAATGTTTAACATGGTCCTTAGCACAGGAACCAATAACAAGAGTCTAAAATACCAATGCAGAAATGAATGGACATACATGAAAATGAAATATTCTGTTCTTGGAGATAGGTAGCCTTATCCTTATTAACCTCCTGCAAATATTTTCAGGGCACCGTGCTTCTGCAAGCATGGAGAAGCCACCAGTGTTTGTGTGTTCTGTCGCATCGTTGCTGGCTTTTGTGTGTATGCTTCTCACATGAATAAGTTGCTTGGTTAGTGTGATGGGTACTTTAATGTGTCAACTTTAATGATTGAAGGGATGCCCAGGTAGTTGTTAAAACAGTATTTATAGGTGTGTCTATGCGAGTGTTTCCAGAAGAGACTTATTTAAGTTAGTAGAATGATTGAGGAAGATCCACCTTTATTAGTGTTAGTGTGCATGGTCCAATCTACTAAGGGCTAAAGGGGCAAAAAGGTGAAGGAAGGGAGAATTTTCTCTGTTCTTAACCTGAGACATCCTTTTTCTCCTGTTCTTAGCTCTTGGAACTCCTGGGTCTTAGACTTGGAAGTAACACCTTGGAAATTCTCTGGTTCTCAGGTTTTGGACTCATATTGAATTATACTGCTGGTTCTCCTTCTTTGTAGATGGCAGGTCATGGGTCTTCTCAGGCTCTATAACCTCCATCTGTTCTTTCTTCCTTTCTTTCTTTCTTTCTTCCTTTCTTTCTTTCTCTCTCTCTTTCTCTCTTTTTCTCTTTCTCTCTTTCTCTGTTTCTTCCTTTCCTTCTTTCTTTCTTTCTTTCTTTCTTTCTTTCTTTCTTTCTTTCTTTCTTTCCTTCTTTCTTTCTTTCTTTCCCTCTTTCTCTTTCTCTCTCTCTCTCTTTCTCTCTCTCTTTCTCTCTTTCTTTCTTTCCTGTTTCTCTAGAGAATCCTGACATGATCAGTAACTGTATGAACCCACAGTATAGAGAAAATCATACTGGTATCATGGTTTTGTATTTTCCCTATTCAGATTTTGAATACAGTCAGGACTTCTATCCATGGAATTCATGGTGGTGAATATTTCATTTATTCACCAAAAAGATGGAAGCCTACTCTGTGTGGAGATGTCATAAGATCACGACTGTGAAATCTTTGTTGTGAACTGTGTGCATGGGATGCCGAATTCTGCCCACTGTAGAGGACACTACAGGCGAATATTCCGTTATTATAAAGTCCTCAGGCCTCAGACCATCATCTCCATCCCTGAGCTGGAAACTGAGGTTAGATGGTAGGTAACATAGGACATAGCTCTTGGTTCACATCTTAATGTGTTGCCAAATCCACTCCCTGGTTTCCAAGTCGTTCATTTTTCTTTACTTCACCCCACTGCTGAATATCACTGGATACTCTTCTTTTCAACTTGCTCTGACTCATGGTTATCTTATGAGTGGCAACAGACCCAGATTCTTAAAGTGTTGTTCATACTTTACACGTTACTTAATGTATTACATGCCTTTTCACACATGCTGCATATATAAATCTATATAACATGTACATACTAAATGTATTAAATATATATTTGATATTACATGTATATTGAAAGCATTATTCATGCTTTTATTATCATGTCACTATCAATGCTCTGTGCCAAAGACATAATTCACATTGTTAGCTTGACTCTGAACTTGCTATTCCAGTCTCATCTTTTGCATCTGTCTTCTATTGCAAGCAAATGATTCTACTTGCAAACTCCCACTTCTTGAATTTATAAGTGGCATTCGCTAAGACTAATGAGAGAGTTATATTTTTTTCTGGTCCATCTGTACTCACACATACAAGTGGCACACGGTGGTTATTAAGAAGTGGTTCCTTACTCATCCATCAAGGGGTATTCAGACTTAATAACATTCTCCAGGAAAAAAAAAAAAGTGGGGAGGAGTGTCAAAGAAAATTCAACATTGTTCATAACTCAGCTGAATAGTTTGCTTGTTTTAATTGAATACCTACAAAACGTAGTCTAGGTACTTTGAATCACTTTAGGTTAGATTCAGCCCCTAATCAAGTTTTCGATTTAAAGCAAACTCCAGAAGACACTGAAGAAGCAAACCACCCGTGGAAGGCCCCAACTGATCTGTTCTGAGGGCTCCTCCTTCCCAGATCTATGAAAGAGCCGCTCTGCTGTCCAATATATACTCCAGAACCTCGTAGAGGAACGAAGAATGTAATTTTAAAGGAACTTTAGATGACTCATAATAAATCTGGATGTGCTTAAAAATCCCTGAGGAGTTTAAAAAAGTCTGGATGTGTTTTCTCAAATAACTATTTAAAGCATATTAGAGTTTTTTAATTGCACTTGGGACTTTTCAAAGCATATCAGGACAAAACAGTAGAGTATAGGCCCCAATATGCTAATTAATAGATAGCTAGACCCCTGAAATAAACCTGCAACACTCCATTAATCAGGCAGTAATTGAATTGGCACAGTGCTTTTGTGCAAACTACATGATAATTGAAAAACCAAACCTGGGAGCAGCGAGGGTAAGGTTCTCCACAACAGCATAGAGCTGGGCCTCCTATTTGCACTTGTTAGTGGGCAGTTGGCCCCACTGTCTAGAGGTTTTGGAAGGGAGAAAGCCACCTTCCAGTGTAGCTTTATCTCCTGCTGGGATGGTCTTTTGGGTGTGTGATATCCAGTAGCCACAAGCATAACCCCATGTAAACACAAGCAATGGCTGATATGCTTTTCTCTGTTACCTAAAGACATCTGCCAATTAATGTGATTATAAAATAATAGCGAGGAACAGATGTTTCATTTGCTAATTTTATATCTGACTGTTTGAAAGCTAAGTACCTGGGGATTTCACTGGCGAATACTACTTTGCTTACGAAAAGGGGGAAAAAAAAATCAGGCACAGTGCATGCATTTTCCAACGCACAGCTGATGTGGTATAATTCTGGATATTGGTTGCCTATAGTAAGAACTCAGTAAGAGGGAGACTGATTGCTTCTAAATGAAGAAAAGTAGCATTTTAAGCTTTTTTCTTCTTTTTTTGATACAAATAAAATATAAAGCATATTGCTTCACACACACACAAAAAAAAAACCAACAACAAAAAAGCTAATGCAATAAGACTTTTGTCTGTCAAAACTCTGATGATACCTGTAAATAAAATGGTTATGAATGTTAGTTATCCATCAAGGCTCAGGGGTGCATTCCTCTAATCCCAGTGATTAGGGAGGCTGAGGCAGGAAGATCGCAAGTTCAAAGCCAGCCTCAACAATTTAGTGAGGCCCTAAGAAATTAAGTGAGACCAAATCACAAAAATAAGAATATAAAGGGCTGTGGGTGTAGTTCAGTGGTTAAGCACCCTGGATTTAATTCCCAGAAAAAAAAAAAAAAATTTAAAAATTTAAAAACACTAATCTTCAAAAACTGGTAGATCTTTTCCTACATTTGCTGGCCGTGTGTGTGTGTGTGTGTGTGTGTGTGTGTGTACTGGGGATTGAACCCTATGGGGTACTTGACCCCTGAGCCACATCCCCAGCCCTATTTTGTATTTTATTTAGAGACAGGGTCTCACTGATTCGCTTAGCGCCTTGCTGTTACTGAGGCTGGCTTTGAACTCATGATCCTCCTGTCTCAGCCTCCTGAGCTGCTTGGAGTATATGTGTGCACAACCACACCCGGACATTTGCTGATCTTTTAATTATAACAGTGAAGAGTAAGAAATATGGAATCAGAGTGAAGTAATTACCTTTTATAGGTCTAGGGATACATAGAAAATTATTTTCAGAAATTAAAAAAAATTAAGAAACAGTTTAATTAAATGTTTTAATTCTAATTTATTAATTTTCTTCCCCACCAAAGGTGACCAAAGTGTTTAATGTATCTGAAATATTTGTTAGTTCCTAGTGTTCACAGCCTTCTTCATATAGTGTACATGCTGCATTCTTTCTTGGACTGTGTTGAAAGAGTTCAGCTCTGGATGAAGATTGTTTTTTATTAAAAATGCAATTTAACATTACCTTTGTTAAGAAAAACAAACTTGGATTTGGGTACTAGGTGTTCCACTAACTGTGATGCATCTCTGGTAAAAACTGAACTTCTCTGCTTCACTCCTGGATCCAAACAGGAATATGTATCAGGCTACATTCTTAGAATTCTTTTGAGCTCATGATCCTTATAGAAAAGAAAAATGGGGTTTCCCTTTAAATTCTTTCAAGCTTACAAAACACCATATGTAACACAATTTTAAAAAATTCTAAATCAAAGGCATATAGAAAATTGCTTCAGAAAAAGGTGCGAAGCTTATGTAAAGTCCAAATTAGAGTGTAGGCATTCTGGGAGCCACCACTAGGACATTTCAACCCTTTGAAAGGGGTCTACATGAGGCCAGATGGCCTGATTGTCCTTAAGCCTCTCGCTTGGAAACTGAACTTTGTCATTAGTGAGTGTACTTGATTTTGTGCATGTTCATAACTGCTTTATTCAAAATAGCCAAAAATTAACACTGGACAATTGACCCTTTTGAATCTGAATTTACTATTTTCATTGACAAAGGAATGCAATGCACATATTTTCCTAGAAGTTTTCAATTTTTTCAAAGTAGCCTTTAGTTTAGTGCCTGGCACACAGTCAACCCGAACAAATATCTGCTGGTCATGAAATAATTGAACACAATTTTATGTCCTTCAGGTGGATATAAAATATTACTCTAACTCTCAATGTTAGCACAATTGATTGTGGACATGCCGAGTCAGCGGTGCTATCATAGGAAGTTCTCAGCGGCCATGTGTCCCAGAGCTGGTGAACAAGGCCACTGTGTATCAGCTTTAGGAAGAGGCCCGGGGCGGGAGCAAGGTATCATTGGTCTTTCCTCTTCTTATTGCCCTAAGCTAGGACTGTGGCATCATAACAGAGAAAAACATAAAGCACTATAATTCCTAAATTACGAAGGTTCTAGGTCAAGTTTCAAAAGGAACCAATGAGTCGCTTTTTTCCTCTGATTTAAAGACAGCTTTATTGCCAGATATGGGGAGCCTTATGAATAAAGAAAAAGACAAAAGAACTCGGTTCCTAGGTTTTCCCAGTCACATCATTGGCAGGTTTAGTCTGATTCAATACCTGTTTAACTTGGGTATGATTCTAGAATTAATTTCTAATATTATTAGACAGGTAAACACTATGAAATTAAAATGGCAACAGAGATTATTGTTTACTTTAAGTTCACATTATAATTTTCTTTTTTTAAAAAATATTTTTTAGGGTTGGCGGATCTTTATTTCATTCATTTATTTATATGCGGTGCTGAGAATTGAACCCAGTGCTTCACGCATGGGAGGCAAGCACTCTACCACTGAGCCACAACCCCAGCCCACATTATAATTTTCAACCAAACTTCAGCTACACTGAAAAATTCAAAGATGCAACACTCCAAAGAACGTCCAAAATTAATATTGAAAAAACAAAAAAGTCTTTATACATAAACACTGGAGCTGGTCATCCACATTTCTAATAAAGAAGTGGTTTTGAATGTCACCAGGTGAATCCATTTAATTGTTCCACTTGTTGCAGATCCGAGTCTTCCCTTTAACTTCTGTCTTTGTCGAGACAATAAAGATGCCAAAGTTCAAAGCCGGTCTTAAGAGAGCATGCATGCTCCAAATGCATTTACATTTTATCTAACTTTCCATAGACTGTGACTTGAACTTCAGCCAGTGTCCCCCAATGATCATCTACTGAAAGCTTATACCCAAGCCATCAATTTTAAGTCTCCTTTCTATTAAAAAAAAAAAAAAAAAAGAAAGAAAACCCAGCAGATAGCTGCTTTTTAACTTGAGGCTCTTGTTAGGCACATATAAAAGTGCTTGGTGTGACCCTGTGAAGACAGAACATTCCATTGTGAGATTTTGTGCTCCTGGGCTGGCGACTGATCTGTTTTGATTTTCACCTCTTGCTGAGGCTCTTTTCCACAGCACTGCACCCAGGTTCCTTGTCTTTCCCTTAGATGCTGAAGTAACTCCCAGTCACCCTGCAGAACCTTCACACCCATTTATCCTCCACCCTCCTGATTCTACACACCACCAGGGCCAAACTTCCAGGCTCTCAGCTTGACTTTTGTCTTAATTATATGGACTTGGAATAGGCTCAGGATCATTTTCAAAACATTGATTTTTTTTTTCTAACTGCACTTATTTTTATTTTTATATCTTACATTCAAGACTTCCAGCTTTATCTCCAAAACAGAACTCATATTTTCCTGCTTCCCACCATCTGCCTGGGCCCGGCATCCGCCATTTCGCGCCTGCTTCTTCAGTAGCCCCGATAGTCTGTGCTTCCACTCCTGCAACCACAGAATCCATGCACAAACATGGCAACCAGATGGCTCTTTTGAACATGTACTCATCCGTCACTCCCCCTACCCATTTAAAAAGCTACCAGTTGCTTCCTATTGTGTTCAGAATAAAATTCAGACCCCTGATGGTGGCCTAAGAGACATCGATTCCTGTCTCTATTCGTCTGCCACTTGCCCTCTGCCCCTCTTTCCTTCTTCCCACCTTCCCCACCTCCTCACTCAATCTCAGCCTCCCGTTTGCTCTTTCTCAGACTTCAAATCTGTCCTGGCCTGCTGATCCTGTATGTGGGGCTGGTTTCCTCTTTGCCTTCAGCATTTAGTTCAAGGGTAATTTCCTCCAAGAGTCCTTCCCTATCTAGATAAGTCCCCCTGTCCAACTAAGTCATTCCCCACCTTTATTCATTTTATATATATATATATATATATATCAATTTGTCACAACCTTGGTTTATTTGGTTCACCATCCACTGGTTTTTTATTGCTTGCGTCTCGCTACGAGAAAGCACCCTCGGCGATGAGGGGGACTTTGGCAGTCCTTTTCCCTGCCACACTCCCAATGCCTAGGACAATGCTCAATAAATACTTGTGAATGGATTTTTAAAATGTTTCCATAAGAGCATATGCTTGCAGTCTGTGCAACTGTGGAGGAGATACCAGCCCAGTGGTAGACACAAACTAAAAGCCTGGGTCTTTTCCAAGTGTTTTCAGAAACAGAGAAATCAATAACCATCAAAAAAATTACCATTTCCTTTTCTTAAAAAAAAAAACCCACAATTTTCAACACAAGTTGATGTAATCTAACAACTCCATGGGAACTGATATATAAGGAAGTAATTCTATTTTAAAGCAAAAAAATAGAAGAAAAATAAAGAAATTTCTAGCTCAGGGGCTGCCAATTTTTTTTTCCATAAAGGGCCAGAAAGTAGTAAATATTTTAGGTTTGTAAGTTGCATGGCCTCTGTTGCAACTACTCTGCTATGATACCCCAGCGTAAGAGTATATATAGATAAGGCCACACCACAAGTGTACTG
The DNA here is from genome assembly GCF_048772815.1 of Callospermophilus lateralis. Classification (NCBI taxonomy): domain Eukaryota; kingdom Metazoa; phylum Chordata; class Mammalia; order Rodentia; family Sciuridae; genus Callospermophilus; species Callospermophilus lateralis. The sequence continues at coordinate 102,404,122 of NC_135318.1, read as the reverse complement.
TGCACCACTAAAACTTTATTGACACTGAAATGTGGGTTTCATATAATTTTCACCTGGCACATAATGCTAATCTTGGGTGTTTTTTTTTTTTTTTGTGTGTGTGTGTGTGTGTGTGTCTTTTTTCAATAATTTAAAATGTAAAAACATCCTTAGCGAATGGATCATATGAAAACTGACAATGGGCTAGATCTGATCTGGGGGGTATAGTTTGCTAAGCCCTGTTCCAGTGCTATTGAGCTGTCCCCTTCCTCCTTTTTCTTTGATTTCTTGAGATCTGATAGTCGTCTGAACTTAGGGTTTCTAAGAAGTCTAATCTCAATACATAGAGTTAGGATCTTCTGAAGACATTTGCGTCTTCGCATTTGGTGTTAAAATTCTCTTTGGGTATCAAAATCATCAATCTTTCTAAAGGCTATAATGACTGTTTCTCAAAAACCCAGAAAATCTCATTTTTAGAGTATTGAAAGAAATGTCTCTTTATGTCCTAAGTTTCCCAATGGGTAGCATCTGTTTTCTCAAAATCACTTTGCACATTGATAGTAAACTGCATACATTCTACACCACCTCCCTCTGCTATTCTACTCTGGTATAGACTGCATATCCACCCTTCCTACCTTTCTAGATAGGGTCTGTGAGTTAAGAAGTAGAGAGAAAGCTAAACAGAATAATCTAAATGCCCCCATGGCCTTATGGTCATGAAGGGATGCTACTCTTTCTTTCAAATTATGATTGACTACAACATCCGACTAAAGAACACTTGCATCAAGTTGTCTCTACCCTGGAACAACTTCTTAAGAAATCTGACAGTGACTTATGCTTCTCTCTTGTTCTAAGAGGAAGTTTATCCTTTGTCCTTCTGAATGTATCACCTTGCTATTGTTTGTATCTGGAGTGTCCCCTCAAAGACGTTTGCATTAAACACTTGGTCACCAGTCTGGGACACTACTGGAAACTTTAGGAAGTAGGGCCCGGTGGAAGGGAGTTAGTTCCTTGATCTTGCCTTTGAAAGGGATACTGAGCTCCTGACCCCATCCTGTCATGAAATTGATGAGTTTCCTCCCCCATGTACCCCTGCCATGAGCTACTGTGCTGCCACAGGCCCAAAGCAATAGTGACAAGCAACCGTGGACTGAGACCTCTGAAACTGTGAGTTCTAATACACATTTTTCACTTATTAAGTTGATTATCTCAGGTTCTTTCTCACAGTGATGGCAAACTAGCACACCTGTGTTCGGATTCTTCCCATGTACCCAACGTTGTCACTCTTTCATTTATTGAAAAGCAGCCACGCTTTCCTGTCTACAAGGTCTCTCTCTCTCCCAGGTCTCTCTCTACAACCTAGCTCAAGACTCCTACATCCTTACAAACCTTCACGTCTATCCTGCCTTCCTTCAAACACTGTCCTAGTTAATTCCTTCTCCTTATTTCCAAGCTACTCAATCCATATGTAATCTTGTTAACACTTCCATTATTATTGCCACATAACAAAATTCCTAATAGCCTACTGTCTTGAAACACCATCCACCATTTCTGCAAGGGTCTTCAGGGGTGTCGCTTTTCTGTTACATGCCGTGTCATTCCGGGACGGCCAGAATGTTAGCTGAAAGATCTTTTATCAAGGACTTGACATGTCTGGAAAGATGAAGTTTGGCATTCTGTGGTTTTCTTGGGTTAACTTAGGGAATGACATCTGGGTTTCAAGAGCAGGCCTTTGATAGACCAGAAGTGGGAGCTGTCAGTTTCTAAAGTCCCAAAGAGCTGTAATGCTAACATATTGGACGAAAAGCAGGTCAGAGAATTTGGGGTCCACATCTTGAAACCTCTCCTTCACACTCTTTTGGTAATAACAACATTAGCCTTCAAGATATGAGATTCGATGGTCTCTTTTCAGTATTGCTTCTATGTGACTTCTCCCCTCTACCAACAGTCTTGGACCTCTTTTATCTCTATCCGGATACCTCCTGCAATATATGGGATGCTATTTTCTATTTACCTTATTTCACTCCTTGGCTTCAACTTTTGCCAATTTCATTTTCTTGTATGCAAACATTAAATATTAAAATTCTCTTGGATTTGATCTTACTTTTCCTTCTTTTCTTTAGAAGTGTTCTTATTGAGTCTCAAGCCATCAATTACTATCTATACACTGATGACATTTAATTTATGTTTTAAGTCTCATTCATTTTACTGAGCTCCAGAACTCTTTTTCTAATTGTCAATGTACTGCAAAGATTCATATTAAATATGGAAATTCCTGAGAGCTACACTCTGGCTGTGTTCAACTCTGCTTCTCAAACATGCTGCATCCTTGGAAGAGCCTGAGCTTTTGCATGTGGTGTTCTCCACAACAGGACTGCTTCTTGCTCCCTTGGATGAACTCCTACTCATTTGTCAGAACCTGGCTGAAACACACACTCTGTGACACCAAGTCAGTGTGAATTGCTCTGAGTGGGTGCTCATAACACTTTGTTCTTTGAACATGTGAGAGATAATCTTAGTTGCAATTTTATTTTATTACAACCTTCAGTTCTAATCACAGATGCTTGGCTTATGCACAGATATTGCTCTTGCAGTATAATTAAAGGAATAAAATAAACCTTTACCTTAAAAAATAGTAGAACATTCATTTGTGGGAAAGTCCAGATATGAATTTAAGAGAGTCAATTGCTTTGGCATTTCCTTGCTTGTAGAAAACTAAAAGTAGAATTTTGCCTTTGTTTTATTTGGGTAGGGTGTGGGCTGTGTGAACCATCAGGATGAAGGGCAAATTCTGTTCTTTAGACTAGAATAATGCATCCTTGCATTTAGCAACAAAGATGGCCAAAACGACTCTATTATTACAAACCACCTGTTTTCTTATTTGCCTTTAACTAATTTTTGAAAAACATCTGCAAGTCGTCAAGTGGTCACTTTGCCAATGCACATCATTTATAATTCAAATAAAAGGGATAAATATCCAAAGTCTCCCGTCCTGTGCTCGCAGATGAACTAACCTATCCAGTTGTCACATGTGAAAGAATCTTACCCCAACACATTTGGTGAATATTTTGAAACGTGTCACTATATAGCTTTGCTCTTTTAATGCCACAACTTGAATATCATCAGGCCACAGAAGGGATACTAGCACAGGGAATAGCTATTATGGCCATATAATGTATCAAAAGAAGGCACAGTTCTTTGATTCAAAAAACAAAGAAATCTACCTAGTACTTTTTCAACAAACAGCTCAATCCTACTAGGCATGTTCAGGCTTTATATAGTACAAAGAAACTCTATACTCGCTTACAGTTGGCCTGTTTAAAAAAAACGTAGTAACACATTGGGGAATATTTTCTTGAGCTATCTTGTTTCTTCTAATCATTGTCCCCCCTTCACTGGAGAATTTCCCATTATTTAGCAACATATGGATGAAACATTTTTTTCAGTAATCATGTCTGAACAAAGCAATCATTCTCTCATTAACCAATTATTCTTCAGAATCAAATGGAACAGACAGATTTGCTAAGACAATTTACTTTAATAAACCCTATGGAATCAGATCTCACATATTTCATGTTCAAATGGTTTAATTCAAAGATCACAGTGTAGATTTAAAGAAGTGGTTTCTTGCTTTTTTTTTTTTTTAAATATAATGTACTGACAACATGTAATCTCAGGAAACCTAGTTAGAGATGGAATGAGCTCTAGCATTTTGGAAAGGAGCAAGGAAAGAGAATGGGAATGTCTGACTATGTGCATGGGGTCTGTTTTAGTTAGATTTTTCAATGCTATGACCAAAAGACCTGACAAAAGTAATTTTAAAGGAGGAAAAGTTTATTTGGGGGCTCAACGTTTCAGAGGTTTCAGCCCATAGATGGCCAGTTCCCTTCCTTGGGGCTGGAGCGGAGGCAGAGCATCATGGCAGGAGGGTGTGGCAGAGGGAAGCAGCTGGGAATATGGCATCAGGAACAGGGGGTGGGGGGAGTAGGGGAATGAGAGGAAGTGGGGGGGTGAGGGGTGGGCAGAGAGAAAGAGAGAGAGAGAGACACCAAGCTCTCCTCACCACAGCAAAATAGAAACCCCAAAGGCACACCCACAATGGCTTACCTCCTGCACCCACACCCTACCCGCCTTCAGTTACCACTCAGTTGATTCCCACCAGGGGATTAACCCACTGACCTGGTTAAAGCTCTCATCACCCAATCATTTCAGCTCTAAACCTTCTTGCATTTTCTCACACATGAGCTTTGGGGGGACACCACACGTCTAAACTATATCAGAATCCTTGATCTATCTAGCTCTGAGGAGCTGCTTTCTTCTCTTCGGTATCTTTGAGAGTCTGTGACTTAACACAGCCCTCTGACGTTCTAGAATCTGTGGGATAAACAGTGCAACCAAAGAGATGAGGTTGAGTGTTCTTTCCCTATGTGCTTTCTACACATGTCCAACACAAGGGATGGGACAGCTAAATCACCTCCCAAGGTTAATGTCTTTGTGCATTCTGGCTACTATAACAAAGTGCCTTAAATCGGATAGCTTATAAACAAAAACTGTCTCTCCTCACAGTTTTAAAGGCTGGAAAATCCAGGAGGAAGTCAGATTTGATATTTCGTGGGAGGGGGGTTCCCTTCTGAATTCATAATGGCCATTTTCCCACCGTGTACTCCCAAGGCAGAAGGGGTGTGCTGTAATTTGAATGCTGACCATCAGCTGGAAAGCCGGGCTTTCCAAGTCTTGAGGATGGCAGTATTGGGAGGTGCTGTGGACCTTTAGGAGGTGGGGCCTAGTAGGAGGTTCTCAGTTCTCTGGGGGGCATGCCCTTGAAGGGATTGTGGGGGATCATCCCCTCTCTTTCTGCTTCCTGGCTCTAGGTATAACTGCGTGTTCAGCCTTGGGCTCCCAATCATTACCATCTATCACACTCTTCAGAGGCCAAATTAATGGGCCACTTAGACTTGTATTTGAAGCTCCATATTATGAGCTAAATAAATCCTTTCTTTTTATAAACACATTTCTTTTTAAAAATGCAAAGCTAGCTCAAGGAGAAGGAGCACACTGAGGCCTCTTATAAAAGCATGGATAACATTTATGAGGGATTTAGCCCCGCCACTTAATCTCCTCCCTACAGTCCCACCTTCTACTGCTGTTGTCTTAGAGGTTAGGATTTCAACAAGAATTTGGGGGAGACATAGACATTCAGCTCCCAGCAGCCAATGGCCTCTCAGGTTCTAAGTGATAGCTCCAAGCACTGGGAACATGGGACACATTCTCATGTGCCATTGACGCAGGAGGGTCAGGAAGGTGGTGGTGTTTTGGTTTGTTTTTGCCTTCATCACATTTTGCTGTCATTTCCCTTTATTATAGTCTACATGATTTTGTTTGTTTTGTTTTAATTCATGCTATTCTGATGTGGTTCATTTAGATAAAAGACTCCTGTTTCATTTCTCTCTGTGATTGATTTTATGTATATTTATTTGGAGACTCAGTTTTGCAGTTTCTGACCTTTTTCACTCCAAAAATCAGAATGAATACCATCAGAATTCTGTTTTTTTTTTCTTTCTGCCATACTTAAAGATCACCAAACATCTTCAACTTAGATCCTAGCATAGTAGAAATCATTAGAGTAAAGATCTTTTCCCAGTTTTCCAAATAATATTTGATTCACTACCAAACAAAATATTGAAAGTTTGAGTGATAGTCTTTTCCACAATTAATTGATTATAGAAACGCAAACTCAGAATCTACTCTCTCTCTGAACCTCAGTTTCCCTTCCTATAAAATAGGTTCTTTTGCATCAAAATGCTATGATTTTTTTGTGAGTTTGCCATAATGCTACTTTGCACATTTTCTAAAAGAGCAAATAAAAATGTGTCAGCCAACATCAAAGAAAAAAATAGCAAAATGAGTAGTCCTTTTAATTTAGATTTTACCTACTCACTACTAGGAAAGACACATAAGAACCCCACAATAATATCAATATGCAATATTCTACATAATTATTTAAATGATCTCATATCCCTAGGCTGTTATTTTCATTATCAACAGGGTGATGCATTACTTCTAATAACTGTTTTAAAAAGTTTCTTGTCCAGGCCGTTAAACACCACAACCTAATCTCACATTTAAGTCATTAATGACTGTCACCACAGCTCTGCACTAGGTAGATTTGGGATGACAGCTGTCACTGCAGCAGGATACATTTTTTATAATAGTTTTATGATTCACCCTTTGAGATGAAGATTTGGACACCTAATACCAGCCTGTGATTTTCTCCCTGTAATTTTCAGAATGGGTAGAACCCAGTAACAGCCTCCTGGTCTCACAGGTCTTATGCCAAGTGTTTCATAAATGACATCGGTGGGAATTGAAAACCAGGCTCATTTTTTTCCCAGCATATGCTGATCATTTTCATTTGCTTGAGCTAGTTGATGAGGGGCGGGGCCGGTAGAGGCTGGCTTTCCTTCAAAGTCATTGCAGAGCTATAGTTTTTCCTCCACATTTCACCTTTGCATTATCTTGGAGGTGTTTACCAATGCTATGTCAGTTCAGTCTGCAATTTTCATGACAAATATATGGTCTGAAAAGCAAAACAGAACAAAAATACAGTATACAGAAGATGAGATGCTCTCTTTAAAAATCCAGAAAATCCTTAAAAATATTCAGCCTAGGCATATAGACAGTTTAAATGCAGATAAGAAGGGTGTTTGAGTCAGCTTTTTCGCTGCTGCAACTAAAAGACCTGACCAGCACAATTGCAGAAGAGGAAAAGTTTATTTGAGGGCTCACGCGGTTTCAGAGGTCTCAATCCATGGACAGCAGACTCCAGTCCTCCTGACTGGAGGTGAGACAAAACATCATGGCGGAAGATTGTGGCAGAGGTGATCACATGGTGATGAGAAAGCAGAGAGAGAGACTTCATGCACTAGATACAAAATATACACCCGATAGCCACACCCCCAACGAACCACTTCCTCTAGCCCACACCTCACCTGCCTCCAGTTACCACTCAGTTAATCCCACCAGGGACTAATTCACTGATTAGGTTAAGGCTTTAACCCAATCATTTCTCCTCCGAACCTTCTTATATTTTCTCACATGTGGGCTTTTGGGGGACACCACATCTAAACCATAACAAAGGGATATGAACAAGGTTGAAAAAAATTTTTTAAATATTTCTTAATATGGACAAGGTACAAATTGATTTCCTTCATTTGGGACAGCAAAGAGGAAGAGCTAGTTCCTCCCTCGAATTTTGGTGCCAATGTAGGCTTGACTTTGATAAATGAAAGGGGTTCTGAGAAACCTGTCTGTCCTCAACCCATGCATGAGTACCTCCTCTCTCCCTGCCTGGAAACTTCACTATTACTTCTCCTTTAACACCCTGGACATGTCAAAGTAATGCCTGACCCATCCCCGATGGCCAGAACTCATGAGAGCACATGCCAAAGAAGTTGCCATCCCTGTCCTGACAATAAGGCCCAAAGGGGAACATTTAGTATTTTGTTGGTGCCGAAGATGGTGACCTTCATATATTCAGAGTAACAGAGAAGAAGATAGTCTTCTGCTTGGTAAAGCAAGGGCCGAGTGAACTACAGGTTTAAAATCACAGTTGATGTCATGTTTGTCCAGAAGTCAAGCAAAGAATGCATGCAATGATCAGAAGCTAGAGATTTCCATAGAATTACTGGAAGTTTAAAAAAACTTCAGCTGTGGATGCAAGAGGCATACTAAAGTCCTTTGAGCCAAAAAAAGTAAAATAATTAAACTATGCTCATATGTTCTTTGGAAGTTCACCGGGACCCTCAAAGGCGAAATCCTCATATTCTTTCCAATCAGCAGGTGCATTCTGAGAGCAGATTCTATGGACACAGGAGTGTGCGAAATCTTCGCAGTGAAAGCAAGGCATGTGGTAAGAAAGCAAGGCCTGGGGAGCCCATGGCAAAAGCTGAGTGACTGAATGTGAGAGGCGAGTTTAGAAGCTCAACAGTAAATAGAAACAGTATAAAATCAAGGAAGGAGAGAGAGGAAAATCACTAATTTTCTGTAGTTCAAGTTGAATATTCCTAATCCCAAATTCTTGGAACTCTAAGCATTTCAGATTTCAGAATTTTTGAATTTTGGAATATTTTTACATACATATATCTTGGGGGTGGAACTTAAGTTTTCAGATAAAGTTTGTTTATGTTTAACTCACACCTTGTCCCCATAACTTGAAGAGGATTTCATACATTACTTTTACTGTGCCTGCATCTTGGGTGTGACCTGTCACAGGAGGTCAGATGGGGAATTTTTCACTTGTATCATCCTTTTCATGCTCAGAAAAGTTCTGGTCTTTAGAGCACATGGAACGTCAAGTTTTCCCATTAGGGATATTCAACCTATAGTAATGATGCTACAATAGTTTATTCATAATATTATGCAAAATAAAGGAAATGAGACCCATATTGGCAGTATCCACAAGCAACTTTTGTTCTTCAGAGCTAAAGGTAAGAAGTACTGTCAGGAGCTGAAATGCCCCCAAATCTTAAGGGCCCCTTTAATAAAACTAAGGTCTTAAGACACGGGCTATTAGAGGACAATTGACAACACTATGTTAAAAATACAATTAGAGACATGATAATCCAAAACTAATTTCTTCTTAAAATTCTAAGGCATTTTGATCCTGAGAAATAATAACATTATTAATCTGTCACATAAATTCATAAAGTTCAAGATATTCAAGATATTCATGGTAGGACACTGAATGTCAACTACAGTGGTACTAATTTAGAAGTTTGCCAAATTCTTTTCCCTTCAAATGCAACAGAATACAGTAGAGACAATGTAGCCTGGACATGGCAGTATCACAGCTCTGGCTGTTGGGCCTTGGGTGTGGTACTTAACCCACCTGAATTTTAGTTCCATATTCTTCAAATAGTAGAGATAAGAATACAAACATCACAAAATTGATAGGAGGATTAAATTCCGTGACATTTACCACTGATTTATGGTCTCTTCTCTGCTAGGAGCAGTATGCATACCGGAGAGTTGACCTTTCTCCTGACAGGTATTATGGGTGGATCTTAGATCTCTGCTCCTAGTCCCTTAATGATGTATCCTGAGCAAGTTTCTTACCTTTCAGATTACATTAGGTGTTAAATCACTGTTTGATTTACCTCTTCAGTCTGAAAGGGGATACCAAGTTTTCATTTCCTCTTTGGAGTTCCAGAAGGTCCACTGAGTCTGTTAAAGTGCCCCTTGTCCTTCCTAAAAAGGGGAGATAGAACTGAAGGTCTGGATTGCTGGAAAAGCCTGTGCTCTACAGATTGACAAAGCAAGACATTTTGATGGACCCTCCCCCCACCACCCAGGCCAAGGGGTTAAATTCTGTTCCTTAATGAAAATGGCAAAATCCAGCTGAGCTAAAGAAAGCCTGTCTCCTGGAGGTTCGTGTGACCTCTCTGGGAGACCTCGCCTTACTAACTCTGCTCTCTCCCAGGACTGGCAATTTCTGTGTTTAGAAGGATAGAAAGAGAGGGGAAGAACTGGTGTGCATAATTAGTTAATTTTGGTGGTATTCTTTCTGTTAGTTAAACTGCTGCTCTGACTTGGGCATGGATTGTTGGTATCCTCCGCAGCAGATAGCTGAGAAGGATTCCTGTGGACGTTCTTCAGGGCACCTGTTGTACTGAATAGTATGCATGTGGGAGATGCAGCCCTGTTAGATATCTCTCATGCCATCTGGGTCCTGCTCCTGGCCCCATTTCCCTCAGCCTCTTGGGCAGAGTACTAGAGAGATGGCTCAAGCCTGTCTGCCACATGATTGGCCCACCCTTGAGCTACAGGGTCCATAAAATTGTCTTGCCTTATCAATCTGTAGAGCATAGGTTTTCCCAGCAACACAGGGCTCCAGTTCACATCTTCCCGTCCAGAGAGGCATCGGTACCTCTAACCATCTCACTGAACCTTCTGCTGGGACTCCCAATAGGCAAGGAGAACTGAGTCTCCCCTTCTTGCCTGTATCTCGATTGTTGAAGGCAGATGCCGCAGTCTGGCTGGGCACAAATCACGAGCCACTGAAGCAGGAACAAACTTTATTTCTGAACTCCACCAGCACACTCCACACACGCCCCCAGGAACTCCCCCGAACGCCACGCAGCTCCTCTAGGAACCACCAACCGGAACCACCCCCCCCTCCGGCATTTCCCCAACCGATGGGAACTCTCTGGGAATCCCCGCAAGAACTCCAAAGTAGCAGGCCGAGGCAGACAGCAGGGGTCTAATATTACAATTGAATACACAGCTTAACATAACCATCATCATCTCAATGGCTTGCTGGCCTCATCTATCAACCACTCCATTCTGGCAAAAATGCCATGCGTCATTTTGACTGGGCTATGGCTCTCAGCAGGCGGATAACTTGGAACATTCCCTCATCTGTCTTAAAGGAGGCCTCTTCTCACCACAAAAATTGTGCTGCCACGGGTTAATGACTCTATGACAGCAACAAAGGCTGCCGCTGCTGGCTGCCCAGTGGTGATAGCTGGGTGACATTGTGCATTTTTGTTGTTGTTGTTTGTTTGTTTGTTTGTTTCCTCCTAAGAAAACTCAGGATTTTTTTTTTTTTTTTTAATATCCTAAAAGGCCTCAGGAAAATATATGGTGGCAGATGACTTGCTTTTCTTAGAGTCTCCTTTTCTTGGCTTATGTTATCCTGAAAAACCAGCCTCTATCTCAGAGCAAAGCCTGTCCAAGGAAGGAACATGACCTTTGTCCTTGGAAAAACCCACAGAGCACTCCTAGGCACATTCCCACCCTGCTAAGTGGTTTATCTACAGGAGAGATCTGTTGTGCCAGGTGTCCCTGACTCAGTCAGGCTAGGTGGGGACCCATAGCAGCTCCCTAGCAGCCACCAATCAGCATGAGACAGGGAAATACCTGGGATGCCAGATGACCGTCCCAGTAGTTTATGGTGGTTGATAACGTGTTGGGAAACCATGTAGTTCAGCACGTATACCCCTCTTGGCTTAAACCAATCAGTTCAAACGAATACCCCCTTTGTACTGACCAATCACCCCCTACTCAACTTGTTCCCACCAGTGAATGTGCTAATCATGTTTTAGAGTTGTTATTTGATTTTCCCGAGGTGTGTGATGATTTGCTAAAAGAGGCTATGATGTATGTGAAGTCCCTGCCTTCTCCAAAAAATGTATAAAACTGCTGCAAACCCTGGGCTCGGGGCCTCTCAGTCTCACCAGTTGCTGTGTGTGTGCGTGCGGAGGACCGAGCTAGCTCGCAATAAACACCTCTTTGCTGCTTACATGGATCTTGGGTCTCTGGTGATCTTTGGGGGTCCTGAATTCGAGCTTAACAATCCACCTAATTTTTGCATAAGCATATTAATCAATGGAGAAGATAATGCTAGGTGAATTTAGCCAACTCCCCCAACCAACCAAAAAAGCCAAATGTTTACTCTGATATAAGGGGGGGATGACTCATAATGGGGTAGGGAGGGAGAGCCTTAGATTAATTCTAGATAGGGAAGAGGGGTGGGAGGGAAAGGGAGAGGAAAGGGGATTAGCAAGGATGGTGGAATGTGATAGTCATCATTATACAAAGCATATGTATGAAGACTTGAACTGGGTGTCAACATATATATACAAAAAACACATATATATACAAACAGAGATATGAAAAATTGTGGTATATATGTATATTAAGAAATGTAATGCAAAAAAAGTTCATGGCATAAATTGGTATGAACATACTTTATATACAGAGATACGAAAAATTGTGCTCTATATGTGTAATAAGAATTGTAATGCATTTGTAATTGTAATTTGTAATTACAATTTGTAATTGTAATGTAATTGTAATTCCACTGTTGTGTATTTAAAAAAAATGATAAAATCAATAAAAAATAAATAAAATAAAAATGTGACAAATCTCACATTTTCCCCCTTCCATCATGATTTATAACACCCTTGTTGAGAGGCAGACAGGATGTATTGGGTATGAGGAAATAGGGTAAACAGGTCTTCAGTGTCAAGTTTTGTGCTTATTTGGCAAGGGTTCAGGCTGTTTTCTGTTTGCTGTACATGTGAGGTCAGAGACAAAAGTTCCTTCTGGTGTCCTTAATTCTGTCTCATCTGTTGTCTTTGGTGTTTGCTAGAGTCTCCTTCTCATATAGGGTCCTAACATTGCTGTTCTCTCAATTAAATCCTCTGGTTTTACACGGAAACCTATAGATGTGTGCTAAGGTATAGGGGAGGCCAAAGTGTTGTGTGATGCTCCATCTGGACTTCTAGTGACTCTGAGTTGTGCTTGTTTCTTCCTCATGAGGACTAGAGGGAATTGAGTTGGACATTTCCCTTCCTGGCATCAAAGGTTAGAAGGAACACAGATGGGTCCATGATAATGGGTAGCAACCTTAGATAAGCCCATGCTGATTTGGGTCTACTAAGAAAATTCTTGCAAAGGAAGGCCTTTGTTAAGGAGAAGAGAAAGTTCTAGGTTCCTATCACATGGTTCCTTGTTTCCTCCACCTACCAGAAGGGATTTTCCTCTAGTCTTCATGGTGAGAACGTGAGTGGATTTCTGGAGGCAAAATGCAAAATGTTGGGCATGTAACTCTCAGCATTTTTATCTCTTCAGCTTGTCCAAGCTCAGTTTCCAACAATTAGTCAATTTCTCTGTAAGTGTTCCAGCCGGTTTCTGGCTTCAGCATTCGTTTCTGCTGCCAGTAAGCCGTGACTCTCTGCATCCACCTGTCTCTCCAACTTTCAAAGTGGTGATTTGTCCTGTGACCTCAGTTCTCTGATGGATTTAAGAAGACTTGATTTCCAGTGGTTGTTTTTTTTTTTTTTTTTTTTTTTTTAATTTCTTGTAAGAACAGGAATGACAATTTCCAAACTCCTTAATTGTTGGGCCAGAGACCAGAAATCAATAGCTTACTCCGAGCTCTGTGACCCAGTGCCAGCAAACTTAGATACATTCATATAAACCACCTGATATTTGACATGGTGCACAGTAAAAGTGGTTTGGTCAAAGTTAGCTCCTTTTTATTAATCCTTTAATCCCTGAGTTGAAAAGGTAGGAGAGATCACAGGAACTTTTTTTTTTTTTTTAATGCAAAGTACTGTAAGAAATACAGACATACCCTATCTCAATGCATGTAGCCAAAACCACATTGAAAACAAACAAATGATTGCTTCTATTACCATATTGTGTTTTTGTTTTTTTAATTACCATTTTGAAGACTCATGACTTGAGAGTTTTGTTGAACGATAGCTAAATGTTAATGTTCCTGGAACAAAAAAGAAGTGCTGGAATGGTCAAAAAATCCATAGAGGCCACTGAAATAGCTATATTTTGTGGTCCTCCTTGTGGACAGTACCCACTACTTTGCTCTAATCCATATGTATAACTTATTCCGTATGTCCAAAGGAAAGTGCGGCTGCTACAGTTCAGATATTAAATGTCCCTCAATGTCCCCTGTGTTGAAGACCTAGTCACCAGCATGACACTATTGGGAGGAGGTAGAACCTTGAGAAGATGTAGCCCAGTGGGAGATCTTCTGGTCATTGGAGGCATTCCTTGGAGGACAATGTGAGAGCATGCTCCTTTCTTTTTCCTTTTTCACTTCTCTTCTGTGAGATAGATGGCTTTGTTTCACTGTGCACCCTCCACCATAATGTGCTGACTGTGAGAGGCTCAAAAACCATGGGGTCAACTGACTGTGAACTGGAAACTCCAAAGCTATAAGCCAAATAAGCCTTTCTTCTTTTTAAGGTGATTATCTCAGTATTTGTTATAGCAAGGGAGAGTAGGCTTCCATGTGAGCTTAAGAGAGGAGGTGGTAAGATTCAAATTCATTGTCTATTCCATTGCTAAAAAACAAAAAATAAAAATATCTACAAGAAATAAAAATATCAATCTATCTATCTATCTATCTATCTATCTATCTATCTATCTATATCTATTTATCTCTTTCTGAGAAACTCTAACATAATCTGTGTTATATTCCCCGGCATGAAAAGACCCATGTAACTGCTTGTAATTTGAAGGGAAAGTTGATTTGAAGGGTAATATTGCTGGTTCTCACTGAAAGTGACTCAATGTTTAAACTTCTAGTGAGTTTCATAAAAATGCACTTTCAGACCAACTTATGGGAGAAGAGAGGAAGAATTTATCCATCAGCTCTTATCTGCTATTAATCTAGGGCTGCCCAGAGAGCACAAACCTCCCTTCCGCTCTCTGCAATTTGTATGACAGGGCATTCGCTGCCTTCCTTTTCCATACAGAGGCATAAAGGAGCCATGGTGGGGATCTGCGTGATTTCAAGGATCAGTCATGCCAGGCTTGTGTGAATCTGATCCCAGCAATATTTGGTGTAAGCAGGACTGAGAGAATTTGATGGGAAGACAAAGTGGTGTGACTCTCAAGGTGATACACAAAGCCAAAACTGGAAAGTCGACCCATTCCCTACTGGCCTAAATGGTTAAAGGCATCATCTTGAAAATACAATGGCATTAGAAGCAATGATTTGTATTTCTTCCATTTTCTTCTGAATATAAAGTTGTTGTGGTTCAATAAACAAGATGATCTTTCTTAGTGCCTCAAACACCCAGATGGGCCTCCCCTAATGTTGTTTTATTGACCCACAAAGCTTAGCCTGTGAGATTGTATTTAAACACACAACACTCTGAAGTATTCCATGTTTTCTTTTTCTTTATTTCTTTTGAGTTTATTTTAATTATTCTTTTTACATGTTTTTGGATTGTGTTTCATAGTATGATTTTTGACTCTGTGGATCATTCCTTGTTTGTATAGCACCAAAAGGCTTTCTTCATCCAAGATCTGTCCATGAAGACTCTGGTTGCTTTGCTCCGTGATTTCCTGCACGTGTTCAGTCTCTCATTCCTACGTGTCCTCACAGTGACTCACTTGCAAGTTTCTGGATGTTTCCTCCTTTTGCTCCTGATTAATCAAATCCCTCTCCTACCCTAGAGGTTTCTGGTCTTTCTTATGCCCCAAATAGAGTCTTCACATTTATATTTGCTGTAATAAGTTTCCTCCCTTGAATTTTACTACCATTGGCTAATGAATGTTTAACTTTTAAAAATTTCAAGCTCCTGGTTAAAATGTAAAAATCTAGCAATAAGTATTGTACGTTTGTATGTAGACTGTGGGGCTAGAGAAGAATTCTAAGGAACTTTCTATAACTGAGTGTCTTGTTATCTCAACAAATGCTCTTGTCCTCTGGAAAAAAACCTGGTGGAAGGGACCCATATTTGAGCCTTGGGTTCTTCCACTCTCAAGTCCTTGCCAACCCTCTTTCAAGAGGACAACAAGGAAATGAAAGCTATCCAGAGGAGCTGGATCCCACAAGCCTGAGAGTCTCTAACATTTCATCAGGAGCTCAGTTAATCCACTTCCCAGTCCTTAAGGCAATAGCATATTGTCCTTGAGACTCTATGCACCTGCCACCTTGGTGTGGATTAGGGGATGAAACAGAAGAGTAAGGAAGAATTTTCATGAGCCAGAAAAATCAACATTAGACATAGAAAATAATAAAATAAAGGCCTAAAATTCAGTTTGTGTGTGTGTGTATATATATATATATATACACACACAATATATATATATACACATATATCACATTATATATACATACACAGGCACTATAATTGATGGCTCTTATTTCAATGCTGGAAACAATACAGAGCTTCTTTGTATCTTCCTATAGGTTCTGACTTTGTGGAGTCTGTTTTCTTTCTGCAATTCCAAAACCATTAGTGAGGAATCATGGTAGGAACAGAGATAAAATATGCACACAATCAATCCCCATACAGCCTCTAGTCTAATTGAACAGAGCAAAATATACTCAAAATGTAAGAAAATCAGGAGGAAATAAGTGCAGTGCGAAAAGATCAGAGGGGATGGGGACTAACCGGTGGGTAGACAAGTCAGTCACTGGGAGAGCATCACCGTGGTAAGGATGCACTTGGGTTAAGGCAGGAGGGAGCCAGAAAAGCAGGTATTGTCTGGGGGATAAAATGTATTCCCCAAATAAGATAGCCAGAACATTTCAGTAAGAAAAGAACAGAAGGCACAATTATAATCATCTAAACTATGAATTTCCAGAGTATGAGAGATCGAGATCAGGGGCATCCATATGAGTCATGTTTATTTATATATATATTTAAATATATTTAAATTTTCACATGAACATTCTCATCCTCTGTCTCTTTGTGCGTATATATATATATATATATATATGTAAGTGTGTATATGTCTGTGTATATGCATATGTATTTTGTATCTGTGTGTACATATATGTACACAGAGAACAATACATATGTATATAGGAGGGATCCATGTGTATTATATATGTATATATTCACATATATGTATATGCATACACATACATATATGTGAGAGTTCTTATTTTCTCCAAAAAAATGCCTCAACTCCAGAATATAAAGCTTAAACAGAATATAAATTTAACACATAATTTAAAGGTTAAAATATTAAGAGTTAAGGATTTTTTTAAAAAAATTAGATTTCTCCTGTAATGTTTTCTCTAATACCTACAATTTAACATTCTTTATATTAAAACACATACAGAGAGAAACTTCTTCCTGTCCTATGTCCCAGTTTCCCTGACCACCCTTTCAGCTTCCATATTATTTCATCAAGGACCGAGTCTTCCTTCTGCCTCCACCTACTCACTTTTTGTGAAATACAAATGAAAGAATACATTGGATTCTTAACAATTTCACCATTTGGCCAATAAATTACCGTTCCCATCTTTCAACATTCTACTGTCTCTTGTGCTGACCCTTTGTCTCTGAGTTCTTTGAAAAATGTTCTGATATTTATCTAAACTTTTCTGCAATCTTCTTTTCATTTTTCACCTTTGCTTTTGGTATATATATTTTTTACACTTGAATTCATTCTATAATCTGCTCGGTCACTTCTGTAGTGGGGGTTTATATCTCACATATTCCTCTCTCTTACCCTGATTACTTTCTGTACCTTCTTTATTTGGCCATGTTGACCTTTAGTCACTCGGAGTGTATTTATTGGGATAGGACATTCCTAACCCTCAGGCATACATTAATTTGTCATTGAATGTTTTCCATCTCCCCTTTCTGGCCTGTGTAGGATTCCATTACTTGACCCCCACCCCCCGCCCCGGATTTCTCCCATGTCTTATCACACTTTTCTAAAGAAGGCACCCTCCTGAAATCTAGCATATTTTATTATTCAGCATTTGGATCCAAACCAGGATTGTTTATATGGTCAGACTGACAATTTTGTGTGCTGTCTCTGTGGAGTGCATTAAACTTGGCAGGAAATGCTATTTTTTTTTCCCAGTGAATTCTCCTCAGACAGAAATTTAGATTACACCATTTAAACAAGCTTTGTTTCACCTGCCAGTCGGGGAAATGTGTTGAGCAGGTTCATCACCCTTCTGTGATAGAACATGCTTCTGCTTGACCCATGCGTGTGAACAGCCGGCCCATGACCAGATTCGCAGAGAACCTGCTTCTCCCCCTCCCCCTCAGCAGGCTTCCTGGTCATAATCAGCTCTTGCTTTATTTGACTATTTTCCCTGAACTCATCTTGAGTCTCTGAACATTTGGGGGCTATACGTCATTTTAAAAGCTTTTGACATAGAAGAATTTGATAGTAATCAAAAACACTTGCACCCCTATTTTTAAAGATTCATCACTTTATATAAAAGTAGAAATTTGCTTATCGTATAAGGATATTTCTAAGAAAGTCAGCCTAACTACTACTGGCATGCATGTATATATTTTACCCCTGATCTATGAGCATGCTTTGCTTCCTTCATTTTGTTACAAAGAAAACTCATAAACTTTAGCTTTTGTCAAGCAGCCTTCTATGAAAAGTGAGTTTCTAAGAGTTCTTGTTCATTTCAACTCTGGCTACAAATTCTTTTCTTTTATTTTTGTTCTGAATGTAGAAACCCAGGACATGATGCATGGTACTCAAGCACTCTACCAACTAAGCTACATCCCCAACCCTATAGATCTACTTTCTATACTTTCTAATATAAAATCTACTTTCTAATAAAATTGTGCAATCATCCACACACACACGCAATTATTACACTTTTTACTACATGTTCATTGCCAACTGACCATCAATGCCAAATGGCCAATTGATGCTTTAGACTACAAACTAAGAAAAATCTTTTTTTTTCCTGTTATGGTATCTAGTAAGTGACCTATGACTGGAAAGGTTCAGAGATGCAGAATGAAGGAAGAGTGTTATGTTTATAATTTGCAAGCCTGATTCAGATCAGAGCTTGATCTCTCTCTGTGGATCCACAGGCAACTTATTATACCTCTCAGAATCAAAGTGTCTGTATGTGGAGGTAACCTTGTATTATACTGCCCCTATGAAGGTTCTATACCAATATGGACACCATTGGATAATTGGCCAACAATTGACAAGTACAATATTAAAACTATTGAGTAAATATCAATTTACCTATTCCAGAAATAAGTATGACATAATAATTGATTGCAATAGTAGAAATTAGGATCTGGTTTTATATCATTGAAAGACACTTTGTTTCTTGATGTAACCTGAAACTTGACCATTTCGAGTTTTGAAGAAACCTGAGTTTAGAATGAAATAAGAGTATAAAAGAGGAGTTAAAGAACCTTTGTAGTATCATGTGTTTAACACACAGGTAAACTCTCACACAATACAGACCATGGGGACAAACATGCACGGGGCGGAAGGTGGCTTTTCCTTACACCACGCTCATGATTTTCTCTCACGACCAGGACTCGCTGGCCTGTGTCCAGTTGTTCTCAAACCTTCACTTGTATAAGAATCAGCTGAAGAGTTTATTAAAACACAAAGCGCCTGGACTACTCTGGGGTTTCTGACTCATCAGGTGTAAAGAAGGGCTGAGAATGTGTATTTTTAGTGAGTTCCGGAGGGTGTTGATGTGTTATGTTGATGCTGGTTCTAGGGTCAGCTTTATAATCTTTGCTTTAGAATGTTCCCATCACGCTTACTGATTTCTTTCCAATAGAAAGGAAGCTCCGTTAGAATGATATTGAAGGTTTATGAGTGGTTATTATTTTTGAATGGCATTATACATTTAAATCTAATATCTATTTTGAGTTAATTTTGGATAAGGTAAGAGGTTTAGATCAACAAAACCTTTTCTTTCACAAATGCTCCAGTAAACACTTGTTGAAAAAAATATTCTTTCTCCATTGACTTTGCCAATGCATCTTGTCCAAAATGGTGGCCATGTTCTGGTGGACTATTTCTGGTTTCTCCACCCTGTTCTATTGATTGATCTATGTGTAGATGCCCAATATGACATGGTGTTAATTACTATGGCTGCGTAATGAATTTTGAAAATGAATAGAATCATTTCTTTTACTTTACTTTTTTTTTTTTTCAGAATTGCTTTAGCTATTCTAATTCCTCTTAGTTTCCACGAAAGTTTAGAATAATATTTTCTTTATTTACAAGAATACCTTACTGAAATTTTGGTCAGAATTGCAGTAAGCCCAATAGATCACTATACATAATTTACATCATGATTTTATATTTATGTATTCATCTTTGGTTTCTTTCATCAGTGTTTTGTGTTTTTTATCATTTAACTCCTATACATTAGATTTATTTCTACATATTTCAGGTTTCTTGGACAACCATAAATGGCATTTCAACTTCATCTTGCTTCTATGTTCTCATGACTAACAAAAGAAATACAACCAATTTTTACACTTTGACCTTTTATCCTGTTTCTTTGCTGAATTCAGTTATTAATTCCAGCAAAACTTTCTTTGAGTTTTACCATGGAAATACTTTTACTTATTTTTCTCCTCCTCCTCCCTCTTCTTCTTCTTCTTTTCTCTCTCTCTTCTCTCTTCTCTCTTCTCTCTTCTCTTCTCTTCTCTTCTCTTCTCTTCTCTTCTCTTCTCTTCTCTTCTCTTCTCTTCTCTTCTCTCTCTCTCTCTCTCTCTCTCTCTCTCTCTCTCTCTCTCTCTCTCTGTACCAGGGATTGAACTCAGGGGCACTTGACCACTAAGCCACACCCGGAGCCCTACTTGAACCATAAACACTGTATTGAATAAGATGGCAAAAGGGAACATCTTTGCCCTGTTTCCAATCTTAGAGAGAAGCCTTTAGTCTTTAACAGTTAGGTATGAGTTTAGCCATAGTATTTAAATATTTTTTAAATGGAAATGAAAAAAAATTTCCCTCTACCAGTTTTCTGAGAGATTATATTATAAATTAGTGCTGAATATTGTCAAATGCTTTTTCTCCATCAAATGATATTTTTAATCCTGTAAATTTATTATTAATTATAATGACTTTTTCATATCACATCACCCTTGCATCCTTAGAATGCAAGGTGTATAAAGATCAAGGTGTATAAATGTTTGTGTATTGCTGAATTTTATAGGCTAATATTGTGTTAATGTCTGCTTCTATATCATTTTTCTTTCTGATTCTTACATCAGGATAATACTGGCTCCATATAATGAATTGTGAAGTATTTCCTCTTAATCCATTTTCTGGAAGAGATTGTACATAATTTGTACTGATTTTTTATAATTTTTCATAATTCTTTTCAGAATTCTCTCATGGAATTGTTTGAAGATTTGGGGAAGGGCATGCAAAATTATGAATTAAATTTACCAAATAGTTATAGAGATATTAAAGATGCATATTTCTTTCTTTTTTTATTACTCAGCGCTAAGCATAAGTATTTCATGAGACAACATTTAATTCAGAAATTTTTTTTCCATACCCATAACATTTTGTATAAACTTCTTCATAGTTCTCATTACTTTATATATTTATTTAAATGTGTGGGGTTTTTTACTTATAAAGTATATTTATGTAAGAAAATTTTAAAAACATATGAAAATCATTATCTGAAGAAATCTAGTATTCTGAGATTGTTTTCTAATTTTTGATTCTATGCACATATTCATACTATTTTCTTTTACTACTTTTACCATACCACACAAATATAAACACAAATATA
Source organism: Callospermophilus lateralis (assembly GCF_048772815.1). Lineage (NCBI taxonomy): Eukaryota > Metazoa > Chordata > Mammalia > Rodentia > Sciuridae > Callospermophilus > Callospermophilus lateralis. The sequence continues at coordinate 102,383,103 of NC_135318.1, read as the reverse complement.
TGCATACCTTATATGTTGTATGTTGTAACTACTAATTACTACTAATTTCTCATTCTTCTAATTGTAAATAATGTAGAGTTACACAGGTCATGTAATCATGTATGCACATAGTGTAATAATGCCCTATTCATTCTACTATCATTCCTACTCCGAACCCATACATCTCCCTTCACTCCCCTATGTCTAGTCCAGAGTACCTCTATCACACCCGCCACTTACTGTGAATTAGCATCTGTTTATCAGCAAAAACATTTGGCCTTTGTTCTTTGGGATTGGCTTATTTCTCTTAGCATAATAATCTCCAGTTCCATCCATTTACCAGTAACTGCCATAATTTCATTCTTCTTTAAGGCTGAGTAATATTCCATTGTGTGTGTGTGTGTGTGTGTGTGTGTACACAGCTTTGAGCTATGTCTCTATGTCTCACAAATTTTGATTCATTATACTTTGATTTTCATTTTATTCAATGTACTTTTTAACTCAAGATTCTTCTTTGACCATGATTATTTTGAAGTGTGCTTTTTGATTTTTAAATATTTGGTAATTATCTGATTAGTGTGTTATTGATTTCTAGTTCAATTTCATTATATTATCAAAAACCACACTCCGTATGATTTCTTCTTTTAATATACTAAGGTGTATTATTACCCCAAATACAGTCTTTCTTTGTACATATTCTGAGGGCACATCATATTAATTAGATCTTGCTGATAGGACATTTAAATTCTTACATATCTTTGCTGATTATTTGTGTAATTATTCTACCACGTATTCAGTGACTTACTAAAAATCACCAACTAAAATCATGGATTTGTCAATTTCTTCTTTCAATTGTATTTTTATGTACTTCAAATATCTTGAAGCTTTGTTATTTTGTTTATACACATTTAATATTGCTATGGCATCTGATAACCTTTTCATAATTAGTTAATCTTATTGTCCTTGGTTATTTACCACAAAGCCTACCTTATTTCATATTAATAGCAACTCTACTGCTTTCTTTTGATTAATGTTTGCATGGTAGATCTTTTGACATCCTTTAACCATCAACCTATTTTCTTGTGGACTTTATGTGGACAATATGCAATTCTTTTAAATTCATGCTATCAATCTCCAACTTCTATTTGGTGTATTTAGATAATTTGCTTTTAATATAATATGAATATATTAAGGCATAACTATATAGAGATGACTATATATACATATATATATATAAATTCTTTTTAAAACTTTAGTTTTACTTTTAAATTTCTTCTCATAAGGTTTTTAAGCATTTTCCAAGTTTCATTTTGCTATTTATGTATTATGAATTGTATCTTTTTAATAACTTCTTCTGATTGTTCTAAAATATTATGCTTTATTCCAAACTATTGGTATCAACTTTTTACCATTTCAAGTGAAGTATAAAAAAACTTACCTCCATTTATGACTCTTTATTTTCCTTCATTTGATTTTAAAAGTTTGGACATTGCGTATGCATTTCATTTGGTTTAAAATCTTTTGGGATTTTCTAGGCTGGTTTAATCTTCAGGCTTCTGTCTTTTGCCAAATTTGGGAAATATAAATAATTATTCAAAAACCTTTTAGTCTTGGGCTGGGGATGTGGCTCAAGCGGTAGCGTGCTCGCCTGGCATGCGTGCGACCCGGGTTCGATCCTCAGCACCCCACATACAAAAAATCCAAAGATGTGTCCGCCGAAAAACTAAAAACATAAATATTAAAAAAAATTCTCTCTCTCTCTTAAAAAAAAAAAAACCTTTTAATATTGCACTCTCTTCTCTTCATTCCTGGACACCAATGATGTGGATGTGAATCTTTTGTTATAGTCTTCACTTCCCAAGTCCTCAATCCTCTCTCTTCTGTATTGAGCCTATGTATGTGATGTTGTTACTTATAATTTTCAGTTCTGATATTTCTATTTTTTTTCTTTATAACTTTTACTTATTTGGGGGGCATTCTGTTTCATTTCTGAGACTTTCTATTTTCCTTTTCAATGTGTTTGTAATTACTCATCTGCTCATTGTTTTATGATAGCTTCTTCAAGTCCTTGTGAGACAACTCTCATATCTGCATCTCTTCATGATTGAGATCTTCCCATTTTTAATGTAAGCATTGAATTTTTTATGAAACCTGGACACTTCAGGTTTGCCATTATAAACTTAGAATCTTACTGATACCTTGTGATTCAGCTAGATTTTGGGATATTGCTTGGTAGCTTTGCAGAGGCTTGGGAGAGGGCCACTTACTTCTGTTGTGGGGTGGGGCTGGTTGTGCAGTGAAGTTCAGTTTGTCTTGTTACATATTTTTTTTTTTTTTTTGCTTTGTCATGGGGGATTCCTCCTGATTGCTGTTGGTGGTAGAAGTTCAGTCTCTCCGCTTGGCCTGACTGACACCTTGACAATGTGTCTGTATGGGGTGGCACTGGGAGGTGTTAACTCAGCATTACTTAACTGTGTTGGAAATCCTCACTCTCCATGGTCTCCTAGTTGGGTGTGGATGAAAGTTCAGACACCGCCCTGTGCTTTCCACTGACAAAGGTATGGAATATGAGAGATGTGCAAGAGGATTCCTTATTACTTGACATGAATGAACACCTCAGTTTTGTTTTCCTTCCTTCCTTCCTTCCTTCCTTCCTTCCTTCCTTCCTTCCTTCCTTCCATGTAGGGGTGGGTGCATACTGGAGATCGAATTCAGGGACATTCAACCACTGAGCCACATCCCCAACCCTATTTTGTATTTTATTTAGAGACAGGGTCTCGCTGAGTTGTTTAGCACCTCACTTTTGCTGAGGCTGGCTTCAAACTCGTGATCCTCCTGCCTTGGCCTCCTGAGCCATTGGGATTACAGGAGTGTGCCACTGTGCCCATTTGAACACCTCAGCTTTCTAAGCAGCCTTCTCAGGTGCCACTGGAGTGTGATTAGGTCTCCTCCTTATTCACTCTGCAGCAGAACTTTATACATCCACTAGGGCTTGTAGGGGTGGTGGCTGGGCCATAGTTTTTCCTCTATGTTTAGAAAACTAGACCAGGTATTGTGTGCTAGAAGTCTCTGTCTTGGGAGGCTGTCCCTTTATCGGTTCTTTAATTAGGGAAATCAAGCTCTTCTTGGTGCTCTTTTTTCCTCTGTATTGTTTGGCATCCCCTGGCTTTTGATTCTCCAGTTTGTATTCACAGATATAAAGGCGCACAGGAAACCCAAGGGAACCCCAGTCGTGTGAGCTCTCAGAGTTCTTGGCCAGACTTCCTTTTTTCTCTTGTGCCTTTGGGACTTTTCTTAGGTTCATTTTATAATAAATGTCCAGGACTTTTAGTTTGGTGAGGGGAACATTGAAAACTTCATTTACTCCAATTTATGCCAACTTTCCATAAAATAATTATTTAAAAATATATCTGTTGGACCTTGTTTAAGTCATCTTTTTTATCATTGGGACCAAAAGACCTGTTAAGAACATCTTTAGAGAAGGAAGATTTTATTTGCACCTCCCGGTTTCAGAGGTCTCAGTCTATAGATTGGCGACTTCTATTCTTTAGGTCCAAGGTGAGATAGGACATCAGGAAAGAAGGGTGTGATGGAGGGATGCAGCTCAAGACCTTTCAACCAGGGAGCAGGTAGAGAGCTCCTCCCACCACAGAGTCACACCCCAAATAACCCGCCACCCCCAGCCACACCCTACCTGCCCACAGGTAGTAAGTACTTAGTTGATCATATCATTATTGCATGGATTAGGCTAAGACTCTCATAACACAATCATTTCACTTATAAACTTTGTTGCATTGTCTCATACAGGAGTGTTTGGGGGGACATCTGATATCTAAACCATAACAGGCCTATTAATGATTTCTGCAGCAATTATTTTTTAATTGACATGGATTTATGAAGTACAAAGTGATATTTCCATATATGTATGTACTGTGGAATAGGGTTAAGCCTATCTATCCATTCCAACAATTATCATTTCTTTGTGGTGAAAACATTTACAAAAGTTAGAAGAAAGCTTTTTTAATGTGACTTTGTATTTTTCGGGGGAGGGGAGGACTTGCCATTTTATGTTGTTTTTAATAATCCCAAATGTTGATTTGCTCTTTCCATTTAATAGGGCAACAGGGATGGGCAAATTCAGTAGCCCTGCTTATTGGCAGTTTCACTTTCTATAGTTCAGTTGCCTGCTACCCACCATGGACTAAAAATATAAAATAAACAGTCCATCAGACGTAAATAACCCCCTTTTTTTTTTTTTTTTTGCGGCATAACGTTACAATTTCCAATTCTTTATTAGATATTGCTGTTCATTTCTTGTTATGTCTAATTCAAAGATTAAACTTTATCATAGCTATGCAGAGATAGGTAAAGCATAAAACATGGAGGGCTTTGTATGCTCTGTATATCTGTTTTGCACATTCATTGAGGGTCTTGAAACATATCTTCTCAGGTATGGGAGGATCAGTAATAGAAATTCTCACCTTAGCCCCTTTAAAAATATTCAGGCAAATATATCCAGAAAAAATTTCCTTTATTTTCAGTCATTTTGAATATTATAACACACACCCCTTAGTTAATCTTAGCATTTATTTAGTTTTGTTTCCCCTGTTTTAGCAACAGTTTTTTTTTTTTTCCTTATGCCAAATAGTTCCTACATCAACGTTCTATTTCTGTATTTGCTCAACCTGCTCAAAGCTTTCCTTCCTATCTTCTATCCTCTGGATGCATTTTCTTCAATCAGATTTTATTTCTGACCTTAGTCCTTCCAGTCTAAAAAGATGCGAAATAGGTGATATTCTATTTCCCTAGCTCACACTATCTCCTGCATGTCCACCAATCTGTTTATTCAGCACAGGGTTTTGTATAGACTTGTGACATATGCCTTCCATAGATGGGCTTGAATTACAAGCATCAGGTGGGAATAAGATTTGAGGGAGATGTTGTTCTTAGGGATCGATCAGAGGTTCACCCACTTTCCCACCTGAGCCTTCTCTCAATAACAAGAGATGTCTCAAATTCTTCTCTTGTCTCCATTTTGCCAGTCTCCAGAATTTAGAAAGCTCCTAAAATTTGGGTCTGTTACTTGAAAATACCTCATAATAAAAACACAGTGGTATTATTTATAGAAACCATTAAAATAGTTTTACAGACATATTTTAATCTTTTAATTTTATATTTATATTTTTAAAAGTTTTTTTTCACACCACATGCAAATGGTTAAAATTCTTTCATCTTTCTCTGTCTTTCTCTGTATATGTATATATACAGTTTTCACGGTAAGCTTTGTCTTCCCTGAAAATAGAACTTTTCTCCTCCATCTCTCAGCAAAGTACTCTATAAAAGATATAACAAATGTTTTTAATGACAGTTTCTGTTTGTGCTTGGAGGGAGGATAAAGTCAGTCTCTGGAGACGGTTGTTTGGATGACAAGCATGTAGCAACAACCTTGAATTGTCTTTTGGTAATTTCACCAAAACAGAAAATATCTGCAATAGAAGTGATATTTAGCACTCACCAGAAGGAAACTATGAAATTTGGAAGTACTCGTAGAATGGCAAACTTTCTTGAAAATGTTGGTGGGTTTCCTCCCCATTTATGAATATTTGTAGTGTAAAGTAGTATACCCAGAAAAACTAATCTATTCCTAGAGGAATAATGTTAACACAAGAAGCAAAAAAAAAAAAAAAAAACAACAAAAAAAAACCGATCAACCAACCAACCAAACACACAAACAAAAAACACCAAATTTGCATTTCAGTTTAATTTAGTAGTACTTGCTGTTATTCATTAGATAATTTCCTCCTATTTTCAATGTAATTAGAAATTGAATTTTTTGGGGGGGTTGTTGTTGCTGCTGACCTTCAAATGTAGGAGATATCAGAAATCAAGTTTGTTCCAGAACCATCTTGGTAAATTTTGCCAGCCATGATTTTGAAGCATGTGTGTGCCTACTCCAAGTTCACATCAGACAGTGGGAGGCCACAGGAAAGACAGATGACAGAATACGATGAGAAAACAGAGTGGCAGAGAATGTTTCAGCAAAGAGAGGAGAATAAACAAATGTGGTCAATGTTGGTGGCTACTGTGGCAGAGTTGTATGCAATCATTTAAAAAATGGCAAGGAGAAAGTGATGGCAGTTTTGTGGGATTATCTCTGTTAATAGTGTCTGAATAAACATAAGATTTATAACAACAAATCTGTGCTTGTGAAAAGAAGGGGTAAGTAAGTTATATTTGTTATGGTTTCTATTGGGTGTCCAGCTGGTCATGTCCTTATCTCTTCATGAACCGAAACAAACAGCATGGTATCTTACCTGAGGAAACTCAACCTAATATTTCTTCCATGCATTCAATAATTTGGGCGCTTCTGTTTTATACTAGGTACCCTCCACATACCTATACATTGTGATTCATCCTGAACCAACAAAGATGTATTTCCTTATCAATTTCTTTGCTATGTTTCATACCAGATTAAAAACTCTTTGTAAAGTACTTATTAGAAAACATAAAGCTATTAAAATCTTCCCAAGTTCTTCTACTTTTTGATGTATCACCCATTTGGATGACATGACATTTTGATTTTTGGTTCTGAACCATTTTTTTCATGTTTCCATATCAATATGTAAACATTTGTTTTTCTCTTTCTCCCAGGAAAGATGGCATTTGATGCCACTCAATGTGTTATTTAGAGAACAATCAAAGAAGATAAGTGTTTAAGATCACGGGTGGAAACCCTGTCCTATAAACACTTGTGTAAGTATTCAACTGTGTACTTTGTTCCAATGTAGGAAATTTTGGGTGTGTTCTTTGTTTATTAAGAATTTTATGGAGCATACCTTCAAGGAATAGATTATCACTTAGTTTTTTTTTTTTTGTCAATAAATGATATTTTTAGAAGGATCATGTTAGTGACTTGTCTCTAAAGTGTCAGAGGATTGAAAACCTCCATGCATCACCAGCCTTCCGGAGGTTTGATGCAGCTGTGGAAATGATGTTGACCAAAACATCCTTTGAAAGCCTGAAGTTCCGCTCCCTGAGTTCAGGGACCTTTCTATGCCTGCTCTATGTGACGACGTAGCCACTGTCCTCACGCAGTTGCTGCACACTTGAAATGTTTGTTTGTGACTGAAAAAAATCAAAATTTTAAATATTTTAATATAATAAATTTAAATGCCATTAGCCATTTGTGACAAGTGACTACTATTTTGGACAGACAGGTTCAGACATATGCTGAAATTTAATCAGACATTTCGGTTTTTTAAAAAATAGTACTTTGGAGAAACATAGGAAATTCAGAAGAAGAGTTAATGTTTTGTTTTGCTTAAATTAATTAATTTAAACAAAATTAATTAGTTAATTCGAAACTGAGTCCTAAGTAACTTAGCAAGGCCTTTTCTATAAATAATAATAATAATAATAATAATTTAAAAAATGGGATGTGGCTCAGAAGTTAAATGCCCTGTGGTTCAATCCCCGATACAAAATAAAAAAGAAGAGGAAAAATATCAAGAACTGAAGCTGAGGGTCTGGAACATAGGTGTTATTGAGGTAGGCGCTAACCCCCTTTGCTTCTTTTTATTATGTTACAGTGTTACAGCCCAAAGAAAAACCACATAAGACATTAAAGCCACATCTATACTTGCAACATGTTTTCAGCATAAGAAAGTGGGCAGCAGAAAAAAAATCTTGTGAATCATTGGGAAAAAAAAAAACAAAAAAAAAAAAAACGCTTTTTACAGCTCTCAGTATGACTAACGAGGTATTAGATAGAAAGTATTGCTTTCCTTCTTTCCTTCTCCAAAGTGGGAAATGTCACAACTTTCTCCTGTCTTATACTGTGACTTTATTCAATTGAACCATATGAAATTGCAATTTTATAGTTCAAACATAATCAATTATTGACCATTTCATTTAGTACAACAAATTAATTAGGAGAAATATATGCTGTACTGAAGGGGGGAAGATAAATTCCATTTTAAAGAGTAGTTATCCTCCAAATTATTAAGCATGGTGTTCCCAGAGTGTATACTTTTGGGTAATAGAAACCAAAAATGTCCATGACAGCATATTTCTCTCTCTATGTGTGTGCGTGTGTGTGTGTGTGTGTGTGTGCGTGCGCGTGCGTGCGCGCATGTGTGGTAGTGTGAGACATTGTGGATGCCATAATTTGCCTCCATATTGAAATGTAGGGAAATCTGTAAACCTGAAGAACTTGACCAAAAAAAAACCTTGGTCTCTCTTTCTCCCAATTTTCAGATTAAAGATAGATTCAAATTCTAAATCTTACTTTAACTGGGAAAAATTTAGGGTCCAAATGTAGTCATACCACTTACCTACCCACCACTGCAGATCTTGGAAAAGAAGTGACACAATATATGACAGGGAAATGAGACGGATTGCTCTTTATCAGGGACAGCTTCTCTGTGGTCCTAGGGATCCAAAGTCCAAACCTGATAATGCTTGTTTACATATAAAGTAATTTATATGTAAAAGACAGAAGATAGGGAGATAGCATGGTTTTGGGCTACTGATTTCAAGGAGGAACATATGAACTGGTGTGAAGGCCAGAGTCTTAAGATTGGTGCCAGGTCCTTTGGATTTTCTTTCCCCGTCTGGTTGGATGGAAAGCCCAGCACGTGCCACCTGGGAAGGGTATATGAGAGAGACAAAAAAAAAAAAAAAAAGTTAATATGACTGACCTTCTGAAGCCATTTGCCTGGGATGTGTCTTTGGACTGCTGCTGAGAATGAGGAAGGATATTTCACTGGAGAAAGAAAATACTAATAAAAAGATGATGGGGCCCCAGGGTGTGTGGGGAGGAGGGGAAGGCAGATTTGAAGCACTGTGGGGGCTCCTCAGGCAGGCTGTGCCCATGAGCTGCAGCCCCACTGATTGCACATATCTGCGGGCTAAATCCTGGGCTCAGCCTTCATGTGGCCAATGAAAATTGACATTTCCCATATCCCAAGGTTAGCTTAACAGTAATTAAAGCATCACATTGCGCACGATTCTTTCCATTATAATTTAAGTGGATTTTATGCTATTTTAAAAACCATTCTAGTTCCCACTGTGAATAATGAATACAAATAAAGTTGAATGTCAGACCTGGAATACAAATCAAATAAGAAAACCTATAAGTATCCCAAACATCTGCCCCCCCACAATCCCCAAGTCTCAGGTGCTTTGCTGTTGGCCCAACATTCTCATCAACGCATGCTCTAGTTTGCTTTTTGATGTAAGGCTACCTCAATGGGCCACTTCTGCAGCATTCAGAGTGACAAGGTACCTCACACTCTGAGACAGCCTTCTGGTTTCCACGTATTTCGAGAAATTCATTCATCTTTCTAAGCAGCTCTATTAGACAGTGCCAAGAGGATTTCTGCAAAGGAGATATACAGATACACCTACTCAGAAATCACAAGGTCTTTCAGGCACGATGATTTTTTTTTTTTTTTTTTTAAGCCACTGAAAGCGTGGGGGATTTTGCTCAATTCATTTTCTACACCTTCAGTCAACATGCCCCTGCCTCTCTGGATCCCTGGGAGGGGCTATTTACATGATGCTCTCCTCCAATTGTGGATGTGATGTTGTCGCATTCTGACTCCAAGTAACACAACAGACGGTTTACATCAGCACGTGGCACTCATTTCATTGTTGTTCCATGAACAAGGAAGAAAAGTGGAAACAGAGCTTTGCACAGTCTAGCTTGAAGGATGATACCAAAAAAAAAAAAAAAAAGGTTGCGATTTCATAACTCCATTTATAAATGCATGAGGGGGCACAGATTTGGGTGTCTGCTGCCTTTCCCCAGGGATCTCCAAAAGGGAGAGAAGCCCTTAGCAAGGCATTGTAATGCAGAACAGCCTTGTGACTGGGGGTTGTTTTTAGTTTTTTTTTTTATGATTACTAGACTGAAAAGCATTAATATTGTCATACAGATGGTCACCTATGTTGGAAGCTTACGAAAGAACTCTAAATTGTAGAAAGATTATTCTAAATTTAAGAAAGCATCAACTCCCTAATGCTAAAGGTGGAGCCGTGCTGCTAAACATATTAGTATTTCTTAATTCAAACACCTGTTCTGCCCGTACAATACAGAAGAAAGCTCTTATTTATTGCTTGCATCTCCATTTCAGATTTAATCTCACTATAAATTCATCTCATGTTAATTTATGTGCAAACAAAGACACACACATTTTAAATATCCGAAATGCTGGAAATAAACTTATTTTTAATTTTGTGCTTGTTTTCCATTTGTCAACCAGCAAATGAAAGGACTGAATAAATCATGCACTAATTGCCAGCGGTGCTAAATTTAGTGTGAGATCTGGAATCCTTTTGATCAAAACCGCTGAATATGAAATCATCCTCAGCTCTCTAGGCAACTTTATCCGCCTTTCTATTCTCCATCTGTCAGTCACCTGGGAATTTGTGAACTATTCCATATGTCAGGCTTGTCAATCACAATGGGATGTGGGAACTATCTGCCTACTGCATAGGAATTCTTGTTAAAAAATTAATCTGCATTTAACTAGTATTTCTGTATTTTGAATACCACATTGTTTGGTGTTTTGAATTTTTTTCTCTCTCTATAAGGTTAATGGAAATGAATTTGATTTAAATAGTATAGCTCCAAAGTCTTCTTTTAAATAACACTCACAAGTGTGTAACTGTTGCACATGATATATGGAGACAGTAATATTGTGAATGTACAAATGCAACATTTAAAATAGAGTACCTTATTATGGAAACACTAAATCTGACAGCGACCTATCTTACCTACTGACATTCTAATACTTACAAATTAGAAAGTAATAAATATATGGACATGTCACCTTTAAGATTCCAAACTTATTAAGATTGTTTTGAGAGAAAACTGTTTCACCAAAGGTATTTTACTTAAGCTGAACTGTGTCTGCAATATTCTATCATCTCACTAAAATAAAGATAAAACTGTATTCATCACAATGTTCTTACCCCTATATAATATTTGTGTTCTAAACCAATTAGGAAAACTTAAAACTCTGTAAATCATATGTATTATAAGGTGTTTTAAATATTAACCTCCCTTAATTTTAAAGGTTAATATATTTCCTATTTTAACTTCATTGATAAAATTTGAGATGACATACAAAAGAACTGATTAAATATGGGGAAAAGTTTGAATCACTATCAAGGAAAGAGTGATGGTGGTACCGCCATTCAAGTCAATGTAGAGATCCTTTGATTTTGTGAGCTTAAAACATTTATCTGCAACCCTTTTGCCTATGGTTGCACATCTTTGATATTAGGACATGAATGGAAACTAACTTAAAAGATTCTTGGGAAAATGGCAAAGAATATGAAAATCACTTAAAGAAAATGCCTGTCAGAAAACAAACTAAATACATGCTACTTACTGTCTCAGCAGGGTCATTATCCATTGCATAAAGGTGGAAAGAGGGGATTTAATAGGAAAAAAAATAGCTGTAGAGACATTGGAAGAGCTGAAAACATTGAATCCTTTGGCCACATGGCAGCCACCTGGAAATCAATTATTTTCTCCCATATTTAACGCCTGGCAGAGTTTCCATTGTTCTGAGAACAGAAATCCTTACAAAGGCCTGCCAGACCCAGAGAGCTCTGGCCACCATTAGTTCTCAGGTGCTACTATCCAGCACCCTCCCTCACACGTCCCGCCATTTTTTTCTCAGGGGCGCCATGCTTCCTCCATAGGGCCTTACCGCTGTTGAACCCTCTGCCTGGGGCCCTTCATCCACTCTCCTTGACCTTCACGGTCTTCAGGCCTCAGCTCAAGCATCTCATCAGCTGCTTCACTGAAGCCATCATGCCCCTGTGCTTATTCCCAAGACTACACCATCAGTCCTTAAAAGTTGAGGCTGCATATGAATCTGCCCTTCTGTAATTATATGTTTATTTGAGAAGGTTTGGTTCATGTTAATCTGTCCAATGAAAGAGTAAATTTCACCTGGTCAGGACCCAGTAATATTGGCTTCTTTTTTTTTTAATTAATATTGAAAAAATATTATTTATTTCACAGATAACTTCTGAATTAATATAAAGAAATAACAATTTGTATAGACACTAATTTGAAATAGTTTCACTAAGCATCAAGTAGAACTGTTTCCAGTCTTTCTACCAAAACACTTTTATCATTGAAAGCTTGTGGAAGAAATCTTGCTATTTTAAAATGTACTTTTGGTAATATTTTTCCTCTTTCTGAAATAAAGTAAACTTTAGATTTCAAGCATTTTGCTGTCATATATAAATTTTTTTAAAAAAGAAAAAGAACAAAAGACTGAATGACAAGAGGGGACAGAAGAAAATTTTAATGCTAATTTGCCTTGTATTATTTTTATTATTAAAAAAGTGACTGATGATAAAAAAGATATAATATTTGATAACTCATAAGAAACTTGTCTTTCCAGATACCAGGATATCCTGGTATCTGGAAAGATTGGCTTCTTGTTGAATCCAACAGTGACACATAATTATTTTGACTATATAATTTGACTGAATGAATTATCTGCATTAATGAGTGAATGAGCACATGGATGTATAAAGAATTACCTGTGCAGATAAGTGCAAAAGTCCTTACTGAAATAACTGAGCAACTCTACCATGTATTTAATTACTAGTTTTTTTTTTTTAATTTGTTTTCATAAACTTAGTAAAACAGAAGTACATTGGTGTAAAGTAAATCTCTGGCACACCCTTTCCTAAGGTCCAGAGGTAGAGTTTCTGTTATCTTTCAGTTCTACCAAAGTTTTTTGTACATGCATCCAGTGCTTTCCACATTGTAGCAGGTCTATGATTATAAGTGTGTCTTTGCTGGAAAGCTACTAGTTCTTTGAGCACCTATATTTAATTTTCTTCTCTTCTGTTTTCCTAATGCCTCATATAGGGCCTAACACTTCATAGCTTATCATTACATTTTGCTTATTAAAGTTACTTATTGTGTTCAGAACAGTGCTGGTCTCTTGTGGCTGCTTAGCTCAGATGTTCAGAAACTGCTGCTGTCCATTGATGTTTGTGAGCTCCTTGACTGTGCCTTCCACCGCTGTGAGAGACTGCAGATACAGGATGACATTTCCTGTCCGTCCATCATGAACATGCATTCCTCTAGCTGCAAGAGGGACCAGAGGACAGAGTGTTCAAGGCAAATCCATCATTACACTGGGAGAAGAGGTGCAGGAGAAAGAGGCTAAGAAGAGAGAGAAGAGGGAAATAGATAATTTAGAAAAGAAAGAAGGAAGGAACGAATGGTAGAAATAAGAAGAGAATGAGGAAACAACAACAAAAAAATACTTTTTAGTAAAGACTCTTTTTCTAACTAGAATCAGATATACATCAGATATTACTTCATTTGAGGAAAAATAGTACCACCAGAGAGGTAGAAAATTTTCTAATAATGTCTGAATACACCTCACAAAAGCCTATGTTACATATACCTGTGAATTTGCCTAGCTTGCTTTTTTATGTAAAAGTCAAATAAGAAATAGAAATAAATAACAGAAGGTAAATAAAATAAAAGTTTGAATATTTTTTATAAATTGGAATATTACTATTGTGCTTTTTTCCTTACATATGGCTTCTAAGCTCTGTAATCAGGATTGAAACCTAATATAAATGATATGTAAATATTTATAAAAATTAAGTATGTGGTTTTATTAAAATATGTAATCTTTAACTAGAAATGTGAAAGAAATACAAGTTAGACAATATTTCACATGACAAGTTTAAAGGTAAAAGAATAATGATATTAGTAGATATATAAAGACTATTTTGATCAGCTTAATTCCCCTCTAAGTACTCTTCACATGGTGAAAATAGAAAAAAACATCTCTAATTGGAATAAAATAGTCATTAACAGTATGCGTTAAAATCATATCAAAAATACATTTAAATTTTTCTTTAGGATAAAAGGAAAAATTAAGGAAAAAATAAAGATGTAAATGTAACTGATACTATGTAATATTTTAGTGGATGTTCCAACCAATGCAGTATGTTGAGAGAAAAGGAAAAAGATAATAAAAAATTGGAAAGAAAGAGACACACTGTCATTATTTTGGAACATGTGAAAGGCTACCTAGGAACTCTAAAAGGAACAACAAAAAAACTATGATGAGAGAGAACAGTCCCTGAAGAATGTAGCATTAAAAATCAATTGCTCCAGGGAGAATTAAGCAGGGAATTTGTACACAAAGATCCCATTTGTTAAAGCAAAACAAGTTACAAAGTACCTTCTTACACTTGATAGGAAATACTCAAAAGATGGCCATGTAATCTAAGTATTATTTTGAAGGATATCATGAGTAAATTAATTGAGGCACTGACTAGCTATAAGAAACATTAATATTATAAAAGTTTCAGTTCTTGGGGCTGGGATTGTGGCTCAGCAGTAGAGCGCTCGCCTAGCACGGGTGGGACCTGGGTTCGATTCTCAGCACCACATTAAAAAAAAAATAAAGGCATTGTGTTGTGTCTATCTACAAAAAAGATTCTCTCTCTCTCTCTCTCTCTCTCTCTCTCTCCTTCTTCTTCTTCTGATTCTTCTTCTCTCTCTCTTTTTTAAAAAAGTTTCAGTTCTTTATTGTTAGATATTTGAATTGTTTTCACATAATGATTACTGCCACTGTAAACACTGGTGTACAAATATCTGTTCAGGTCCCTGCTTTCAATGCTTTGAGGTATACATAGAGAAACAGAATTACTGGATAATAGAGTCATTCTATGTTGACTTTTTGAGAAACTACTAAACTGTCTTCCATTGAGCCTCAACTCCTTTATTATCCCATCAAACTCATTCTGACCAAAATTCATTACTTTCTGCTTTTCAGATAACAGCTATTCTAATGGGTATAAAGTGGTTTCTCATTATGGGTTTGATTTGCGTTTGCTTCATGATACTGTTATCTTTTCATCTGCTTTTGTGATGTTTGAATATATTTTTGGAAGGAATGTCTATTTGAGTCCTTTAGCCATTTTTGAATTCTGTTGTTTGTATTATCATTGTGTAGTTTTAGGTGTTCTTTATATACTTTGGATACTAATCCCCTCTCATTTATATGATTAACAAATATTTTCTCCTATTATATAGCTAGCCTTTACATTCTCTTTTTAGTTTCCTTAGATATATAAGTTTTTAACTTTCATGTGGTCTAATTTATCTTTTTGATTTTTTAGGCATTTGCTTTAGTGTTAGGTCCAAGAAATTACGGCCAAATCCAATGCTTTGAAGACTTCCTTCTTTTTTTTTTTTTTTTTTTTTTTTAAGAGTTTGTTTTAACTCTTATATTTAGAATTAATTTTTGTGTATGGAATAAAGTATATATAGATCCAACTACATTAATTTGATTGTGAACATCCATTCTCTAAACATTATTTGTTGAAAAAATTGTTGTTTCTCTATAGAATAGACTTTGTACCCTTGTTGGAAATCATTTCTGTATATTTGTAAGCATTTGCTTCTAAACTTTCATTCTGTTCCATTCATCTGTATGTTTGTCTTTATGACATTTCATATTTTTTTACATTACTATAGATTCCACAGATATTTCATTTTCATTGTAGACTTTTTAAGGTATATAGTATTTTTGTTTTTCATGCTTTCTTTTAATAAACATGGCACATCATCAGGAAACAGTCAATTGGAGATGAGCATTTAATTGCATAATATAGTCCTTGAATTTGGTGCCATGAATTCTGCATCTGGTTTGTTCCATAATCAAGATAATGTTAGGACTATAAGACATAGGATTTATGACCAAATCACTTTTTAACATTAGATGTGATAATTCTATCCACAGTAGTCTGTTTCAGTGTTGAGTTTCCTTTGTTGAGCTATTTTAACCAACATGTCACAAAATCTTTCCCAATCCTCCTAATGTGGATGGGTCTGGGAAGGATTATACTTCTATTCTTTCTGTGAGCAAGGTTTAACTTTTGAAACATGAAATAGCAATCTGATTCTGGTCATGTATTTTAATAAATCTCATTGGTGCAGAGTAGCTCATAATTTTAGGAACATGCTCAAATGGTGCTATTTGTTCTGTTTCCAGTCTTGAATTTTCACCTGTCCAGATTTTTTGTGTGTGTGCCTTTGAAACATTAAAGGACAAAACCCTCAGATAACATGCACTCTGCTATTCCTCTAGAAGTCTGATCATGGATTCTAAGACCACATTTCGTCACCATTTCAGAGTCATATGTCATAGTAATGGAGACTAAAATACAAAAGAAAATCCGTGCCATTTCTCATTTCTCACAACTCTGGTGCTTTGTGCTTTCAGTTGTAGTGGGAACATTTGGAATGAGACATATTTTAAAGAAACTGTGCTTCTCTGGCTATCTATTTGCTAATTATTATTTGATTTGGGTATTTTCCATTTTTATTTACACTTTCAGAGGACAACTCACTCTAATACAAAGTTGGGTTAGTTCCTCTTGTGTGCTATTGTAATGCCCCCCAAATAAATTGATGCATTGAAATGTAGACCATGAGTTTCTTGATATCATTATTTTGGTCATTTTTGTAAATCAACGATACTTAATATGAAGAGGAAAGTGAGAAGTAAATATGTTTTAAATTCATTCATTTATTGTAATTTTGCATAACCATCCATGGTTATAGGCATTAAAACCAGAATGATAAGAACACAGATATGATACTAATACTCAGGGAACTTCTATTTTAAGTGGGGTATGTGTGTGTATAAATAATCACCGGATAAGCATGACATTTCAAGCTGATGTGTTATGAAGAAAAAGAACATGATGTTTAAGGGCAGATTATAGGGACTTAATTTTGTGTAAATGAAATACAAGGCAATATTTGTAATACAATTTTAAAAATTTATATTAATAATTGGAAATAACTATTTAGAGAACAAAACAAAAATAGACCAAGATTAGTTCAAATGCTAAATGAGATTGCAGTAAATGACAAGGGAGATTTGTGAATGTTATTAATTACCAAAGGATGTACAATTGGTGAATGTCATTTAAGCAAGTTGGACAATCTTGAGTCCTGTTCTAACTCATGCTCGCTGTGTGGGGTGAGATGTCCCCAGTTGTTCTCCAGCTGGGGCAAAGACCTCAGAGGAGCGTGTGCTGAAGCAGGCCCTCCTGGCTGGTCTCAGTCATGTGGTGTGATCCTGAAATAACACTGGTTTTCCTGGCTGACAAAAGTACTGTAGATGTCCACATAGAGTATTTTTTTTTTGGATAGATTATGATAAACTCTAGAACCACAGCTTTTCCATCTTAGCTTATACACTGTCTAGTCAATGCTTAATGTTAATTTGGTTGCCAACAAATGTTAGTTATGTTAATTGAATAAATGTGTGTTTATTTTTATGACATTTACAAAAGGTATAAGTTAATAAATACATTAAATACAGAATTTTTAGTTTAATTTGTATTTTAGTTTATGTTCATTTTCATACTACCTCATATAACAACATAGCAAGTAACTACAGAAAACATATTTGTATGCAAAAATTTATATACAAAAGCACAAATATGCCTATAATATGTGGAAACTTTTTTACACTTTTACCACACGTGCATATGCACCTAAACATGCACATATGTAAACATATGTAGCACCATTTTAAAATAAGTAAATTATTTTACTTATTTTATAAGTAACCTTATAGTGATCCCATGTACGTATGGAAGCCCAGCACAGTGGTCCATGCATGTAATCCCAGCGGCTCCGGAGGCTGACACAGGAAGATTGAGTTCAAAGCAGTCTCAGCAAAAGCGAGATGTTAAGCAACTCAGTGAGAACCTGTCTCTAAATAAAATACAAAATAGGGCTGGGGCTGTGGCTCAGTGGTCAAGTGCTCCTGAGTTCAATCCCTGGGAAATGCTCCTCCCAAATATATATATGTATGTACACACACACACACACACACACATAAATATAAATATATATGTATGTACACACACACACACATATAAATATATATGTATGTACACACACACACACACATATAAGTATATATATGTATGTATACACACACACACACATATAAATATATATATGTATGTACACACACACACATATAAATATATATATGTATGTACACACACACATACACACATATAAATATATATATGTATGTATATACACACACACACACACACACACACACACACAACATGTATAATCACTTTCATTTCTTAAAAAAACTTGTCCAAAGATCTTGAAGACTATTGAAGTCCATGAGATTTTTACCAAAAAAAATTGTATTTTAGGTGTTAAATTGGAACATTTAAATACTGAACATGATTAATTTCAGTTTCTTGTCTTCATATGGATAATTTATAGCCAGTCAATCAATTTTTTTTTCTTCAGAAAATATGCCATGTCATTATGAATAAATAAAATAAACTCTTTACATAATGCAGACAGTATTTATATTATAAAATCTAAATTTGTAATACATAATGGATTATAGAATACAAAAATTCAAATACATACGCATAAATATTTACACACTTTACAAAATCCCAAATAATCATTTTTTTTTTAATCTTACCATCATGCCTGTCTCCTGATAACTCTGGGCGGCTGCTAGGAACCTACACCTCTTCATCCACTCAACTTTGGTGCTGATGGCTTGGAAAGCGACCCCCAGAGAGAGGACAGTAGTTTCCCCGCATTGCTCCATCCTTTTTACCCTTCTTTGTGCATATTCTTCATTTCCCCCCTATTTTCACAAATTTTATTTTCAAATTCCAACACTTCCTTTTATACATGAAAATATGTAAAATGTAAAGATGATCATGAGGTTTCATAGCAAATCCAAGTAAACAGTGCAACATTTGTATACAAATATATATTTATCAACATACAGAATATAGCTTAAAATTATTTATTTTCAAAACAATGTTTATGTTTATGCTTTGAATTATCGCCAAGAGGAAAATTCAGAAGAGTGATCTCATTTAAGATACTCTAGCCCTTAACATTTATAGCAGTCTCCTCTTAAATGCATGAGGCATTTCCCAAGAATCCCATAAGATGCCTGAAATCATGGATAGTACCAACTCTATATATGGTAGGCTTTTTCCTATACATACCTACCTATGATAAAGTTTAATATATAAATTAGGCAAGATTAACCACAGTAAATAATAATTTGTTATAATGAGTAATAATAATTGGTTAATTATTATTAAATAAAATCAATGATTCTTAACTCCTAATAATTAGTCAATAATTGAAGACTTGCTTTGGGTGGCACCTTTTCTGCTTAACTTCTTAACCTTTAGCAGGAATGTGGCAGCACCTTCTTCATTTCCAGACGCAACCTCTGCAATAGTTTTTTTTATATTATTCATCCAAACTTATTTCTGAATCTGCGTAACCATCCCTTGCTGGCAGGAAGTGGTTTTGCATTGCTAGTTTCAGAGCCTCTCTTGCTGCAGCCTTTTCATTGGCTCATTGCCTGCTGCCCTCAGTTAGAACACGTCTCCTGCTCTATGCAATACTTTCTCTATCTTAGGCAAGCACTTGCCAAGCACTATGGGCACAACTTTTGCAGGTTGGAGTGCGTCAGCCACACTAGCACATATTTTCTTTTCCTTCTCCACAATTTCATGGGGAACAGAGTTATTCTTACTGTAGCTCTTAGGAACCTCAGCACTCATCTGTTTCCTTTCCTTATTAAGAACTTTCACATTTTCATTTAAAGGACACCTTGGTGGCCTCCCTCTGTATTGCCAGCCTCCCTTCTGGGTGAAGGGACCGTCTAGCAGGGTTGAATTGCACTACTCATAGGGCACTTTAAAAGCCCAAACTTTACTTCTTAGTAGAATTTTTCACTTAACTTTCAGACCACAGATGACTGAGGAGTACTGGAAACTTGGAAAGTCAAATATGGGGCAGATTGTAAAGCAAAATCATAGCTTAGGTGACATGTACCATAAAGTGAAGTTGCATTTGGAACCCACACCTGGTTTCATGTTCCACTATAGAGTTTTGTCCAATGGACATGGAAACAGGGTTTTAACTTAATTGAGTTTTATCACCATAAGAAGTTATCATTGTTTTCTAGTGTTAGGAGTTATGCACATGTGACATAGAGGGACTTCACATAATGTCTCTACCCTCTAAGGCAATGACATGAAGTATTAGCAGATAGATAAGTATGATCTTCTGCCATTTTGTAATGTCCACTTTATTACAGTTCTTGTTTTTCAGATACTTTAAACTCCAGATGAGGATGAGATTTAATCTGTGTGTATTATTCTGTATTTTTAGCTATTGTTTGGCCTGTATTCTGGGTCGCACCTAGGGAGACTGAAATCCTAGGCACTAGTCATTTATGTGCAGTCACTCGTTATAATCATGTAAGTGCTAGAAAAAGGAATGAAGCTCTTATAGGAGATGGAAAGAAGAAAATAAAGATGAATCTGTAAAAGTTAAGATATTCCTTCATTTCCTCCTACGTTCTCTGTTTTTACATTTTAAATTCCCCATTGGGATCCCTTTCATCACCATTCAAGGTTTTGAAAGAGCAACCCTGTGCTGCTGCCCTAGAAAACAAGAGGAAAAATAAAAGAACATTCAAATAGATTGCACAGCAGAGGACAATAAAACTTTATCATGTTCTCCCAAGACCCCCTCCTCCTGTCCCTTTCAACTCAAATTTGTACAAGTTCACATAAATTTTATAGGCCCCCAAATCCCCTGCTTTTATTCCACCTGGGTTGCCCAAACGTTAAGTACTTCCTAGCGGAGAGTCTCAGGACAAGTCCCTGAACATCAATACACACCTATTTCTTTCATGTATTTTAAAATACGTGTTGGGATGGACATATTCCTGCCCACAAATGTATTTGGACCACACTTGTAAAAATGTAGGTGCAAAGGAATTAATTCTTGTATTTTAAAAGACAGGTGTGAAAGCCATGTTCAGCAGCAGTTAACATTTAGGGAAGATCATAAAAAAAAATCTATGAGTAATGCAAAAGGAGAAAAAAAAAAGACTTTAGGAAAAGAGGAAGCACATAACAAGCGATTTTACCCGGAAAATGCAACTTTTAATTATGTGGAGAGACCCAGATGAAACTGAAGGTAGTTGGGTGAACTGAGAAAGACTGGGAATTTGGGGCAGCCTGACAGGTGGCAAGAGAAGTAGGTCTAACTCCCTCCTTCTGTTTCTGTCATCTTTAAAAACGATATTTGCTTCCGATGCTAGACTTTCAAAGGTACGCTGTTCTGCGTTTTCCAATGGATCTTGTTTGCAGTTGGGTTTTATTGAGCTATTCCTTAGCTATCAAAAACCAGAGCATAGGTTAGGAAGCAAACTCAAGGTCAAAGGGACATGCCACTTACCTGTAGAACCTCTGAATGGCTAAACAGACTACTCTTCCTCTCCTTGCATTCCACAAATAACTTAAAAAAATGTTTTAGGTATGATTGCATATTTTAAAAATACTTTTTAATGTCAGCTACACTCATATCAGTGGACATATGAGGAAAGATTGAAACCCATAAGATCTCTTCCTGACAAAACTTGTACTCAGGGCTGGGAAAGAGTCATTAGGAAAATGGGCAAGTTCCTAGTTTTATGAATTGTAAAATGCATAGACTCCAGGTTTTAAAACCTTAGATGTTGAGATGCATCTTACACCTTTTATTGACTCTTGGCTAAGTGGTATGTGTGATATCCAAATTTAAATATGATTTTTCACATTTTCAACAGTTACATGGAGTTATATGAGTTTCGTCTATTGTACCACACATGTTGAGTTTAATTGCCATGTAAAAATATCTTCTGAGAGATTATGATGTGACATTAAGATCAAAGTCATTTTTATGCAGAAAGACATGTCTAGAAAGCAGCAAGGAATGCATTTAATGTTTGTTCGAAGAACACCTTGAGCGCCACACTCTCTGGATGAGCAATAAGCTATAAATGCTTTATATAACTGAAAAAGAAGGAAACACAAACGAACGTGTGCTTTTTTTTTTTTTTTTTTAATTCTGCAACTGAGATGTGTACAAAAGTCAGTCGGCTGATACAGATCTATCAATTCCTCAGAAGCCAGTGTGAAGCCCCACAACACAAGGCAAGGCCAAGGTTGAGGTTAGATTTGGCCAATTAAGATTTGAGCCCTTTTTTAGAGTCATTTTATTACTCATACTGATAGGAAAAGATGCTAGCTCCCCATGGTCCTTGTCCTACATGCCCAAAGTGACAGCATCAAAATCAAAGGGGACTAGAAGACAATGCAACATGATTAGGGGGACATGCTCTGCTCTAGAGCACATTCTAGACTTTAGAGCCTGCAGTTAAACCTGAGGGGAAACTGAGAGGCAAAGGGAATTACCTCCACAGCCTTTAGGGGGAGTCAGGGAGGTCAATGCGAGGAGTCTGTGAGGCCGCTTGCCTCCCATCCTCTAAGACTAATGCAGTATGAGCCTTTTCATATGGCCTATGAGTATTTCTGCAAGGTCCCCATGGCACCCTGGTGGAACAGTACCTGGCACGCAGAAGATATGGCTACTTCCCTTAGAGTAGAGGAAAAGTTCTTCAAAGTAATAAGAGATTGGTAGGACAGATTTGTTGACTTTAATCAAATAAGAAAAGCATCCAACAAAACTTATACGACAGCTATCAGTAGCACAGGAGAAAATCTAAAAGTTAATAGTAAAACATTATTTTAAGAAATAACAAACTGTTGAATCTCTTGACTGTATAGGAGACACTGTTTATAGAAAAACAGGTATAAAGACATATCATCGTTCATGTGAAAAACTTGTGGGAAAATTTCAATTTATTTATTTATTCTATGTATAAAGGTGAAAGGTAATAGATCTACGCTTCAATGAGTCTAAAAGGGCTCTTCTGCTATGATGAAGATAAAAATTCTAAGCAAAGAAAGTCCTGTTGCATGGTGTAATTAGCAGTGTACCTCTTTCCTAGTGATGTGTAAAATAGCCATGTGTCTTACAATCATTGCAACTTATATTCAATTAACTGGTTTATGCAAGGGGAGAAGAAATGTGATAGTGAAAAAATGAAGGGAGGTAAGGTGAAGAGAAAATCAGGGAAGAAGAGGAGACGAATGAGAAGCAGGCTCTATGATGAGGTGACATTGGGACAGAGACCTGTGATCACGTTCAGGGTGGGTCATGGTTACTACTTTGGCTCTTACTTTGAGTTGAGAGAGGAAGTCTTTGGAGAGTTTTGAGGAAAAGAATAATATGCTCTGACTCATGTCATAAAAATATCCTGGATCACTCAGATGTGGGATATAAAAATGTGATTTCATAGAAACTGCCAATAGAGTGGGGGTTCCCAGAGGCTGGGGAGCATAGGAGGAGGGGTGCAGTCGATGGGGTACTAAGTCACAATTAGATATGAATCAGAAATTCTAGTGTGCTCGTGCAAATAGGGTGTCTATAGATCACAAGAACGTACTATACACTTAAAAAAAACTAAAAGAAAAAATTTTACAAGTTTTTCCCATAAAGAAATAGCAAACTTTGGAGGAGATACGTTTGATATAAACATTACACAATGTATACATGTGTCAAAAATATCATGCTTCCTCATTAGTATATGCAATTTCAAGATTTATACACCAGTGAGACAGGAATTTAATTTGAAAATTTTAAAATATTTCATCAATAATAGAGGGGAAGAGTAGAAAGTAAAAAGTGAATAAACAAACTTGAAGGATAAATAACTTGTACAGAGTTTGAATTGTATCTAATTAGCTGTCCAAGGGCCAAAATCGAACTGGAAATTGAATCTAAACATTGATGGTCAAGAAAGGGATCCTGGGAACAAGATATGAATTTGCAAGTTATTGTACTCTTGTATCCCTTGTATTCTGAATTTTATTTTTGAGGAAAGTTTTCTGTATCTATTTCTAGCCCTAGAAATAAATGCCTATCCTCAGAGAGAAGAGGATTCATACAGCCACTCAGGTGAGTACCCACTGATCCTGGTTGGCTGGACATTCTGTACTTATCAGGCTATCTGCTCTCTGGACCTGTTTCTCATTCTTTCCCTGATTCTAAGGTTACTCTGTGATCAGTTTATTCCCTTCAGGGTCCAGTGTGAATCTAGCATTTGATTTTACAAACTGACCCATTTTGTTTGGTAAAAGAGAATCACACTGGCCCTACCATCGTGAAAGATATTTTAAAAAAAATCTTTCCCCATCCCATTTACATCTCCAACAAAACCACGGACAGAAAGCATTGTCAAAGTGGAGTGATCCTCCCCAAATAGCCCCAACACCCTCAGCATTGAGCTGTCTGCAGAAATACATGACACTCGTCACACCTTCTGGTCTCCCATGAAGAAAAGGAAGGAAATATGATGAAAAAGGTGAAATCTACATATCGTTTTCATTATTATCAACAATATCCATGATATAAATGTGACTAGCAGAAATGTTTCTTGTTAAAATGATAGGATTTTTTTTTTTTTTACAGATTATATATAAAAGAACACCACAGCGAAAAATACAATTATGTTTTTGGTTTTCATTTGCTTGGAATGAGTGAGTGCTTGTGTTTCTAGTTAAAACCATCCCTTGAATCAGCAATTCTTAAAATTCCCTGGAGAAAGAATGAAAATATGAAAAGTCATTTTCATTATGCAGTGTCCTGTTCTTATATCATCAGGTAACTTTGATACAAATGTTAGTTTGGGGGATTACGGAACAAAAGCATCATATTCAAATGAATTCCTGTAATATTAAAAACAGATAGAGACTAATGTACCAGGAATTTTTGCTCTTGCTATTCATTTGAAGTTCCAGTCTGCCCTCATAAATCAAAAACTCACCCAAATGATATTTTCAGTATGTGCAAATGTGGATGTGAACACTCTTGCTCATCAATTGAGCAGATTTTCTAAAAATTGACCATCACAATTGGTGCATTATTTTACAATGGAAATACAGTGGATGATTGGAAATCATGCCTAAAGTTTTTCTAGCCACTGATTACATCAATTTTTAAAAAATTAGCCACAGCTTTCTTCCTGTTTAATTTTATTTAGCAATAAAAAAACCCATGATCTCTTATTTTCTAAAAATTTTCAGGAAAAGAGCCTATATATAGGGGTTTGGTTTAAAGAGGATTATTAAGTTTCAGAAACAAAAGGACTTGCCATGTTTAATTTCTTAAGTTTGGGGATGGTATGTTGATATCTACCATATTGCTCCCTCTACTTTGAAGGCTGGAATCTTTTATAATTATGAAAACACATGCTAACAGTTGAGTCATAAGAAGAAAATTAAGCATATTTATAAATATGGTGTTCCACTTATGATAGTGTCCACAAATGTGTCCATATATGACATGGCTCTCTTTTAATCCCCAGTTAACTTTTTAATTCAGAGTATTTTATGTGATTATTGGCAAAGCTAAGGAAAACCAACAATTCTAACATGGGGAGGTGCTTGATTTTTCAAAGTTGGTTAAGTCGCTGTTTTCTTGTCACTTAATGGCTTCACCTTACTCACACACAGTCAATAAGAGAAAAAAAAATCATTTGTGGGAAATCGTGGCACGGTGTAGTGAGAACCTCTATAAATTCACACTTTCTAAAAAGTGCTGAAAATGCTGGCACCCATCATCAAAATCAACCCTTTTTCTCTCTTTGGGAATTAACCACAAGGTTTGCATCACTCTAAAGAGCTTTATTTATTTATTTAATTTTTTAAAAAGATGCTGAATGTTGTGAAGAATAGCAGGGTCTGTGGCCTTTTATTTGGGCTATTCCCATTCTCCTCTTTCAAGTGCCCATCAACTTAAGAACCCTCAGCCTCACACCCAGAGTAGCTACAGAAGCCAGCAGCCTTGTAGCCACCAGAGTGGAGCTGTCCTTCCTTAATGCATGTACCCCACAACGTTTTCACTATTCAGTCTCTAATTCAAACACTCGGGGACATTGTCATTATTTGACCACATTGCTCCACAAGAAAAGTTTCATTTCCAGGATTTTTCATTTAAAAAAATCAGGTATTTCTGGGCATGATAGTACACACCTATAATCCCAGCGGCTAAGGCTGAGGCAGGAGGATTGCAAATTCAAGGCCAGCTTCAATAACTTAGTGAGGCCCTAAGCAACTCAGTGAGATCCTATCTCTAAATAAAAATGTAAAAAAGGGCTGGGGATGTGGCTCAGTGGTTAAGCTCCCCTGGAATCAATCCCCAGTACCCCCCACCAACAAAAAATTATCAGCAATCGTTATTTAACGTTGCAGCACCCAGAGCGGCAATACCAGTAGGGAAAGAAATGAGAAACTGACACAAGAAGAAAATAAATATAGAATGGAACAAGTAAGGAGAATAAGTTAGAAATTAAAAAATTCTCAGGAATAGCATGTAATTTAAAGCATGAATTGTTTATTTCCATAATTTTCCATTTAATATTTTCAGACTGCTGATAAGAGAAACCACAAAAAGCAAAACTGTGATGGGAACGAGATAATGGGATGTCAATTCCAAGAGAAGATTCACCAAGACTGGTTTCTCCCTGACTTACTTTGGGGAAGGCCAGCTGCCATATTGCTCACTGTCTAAGGAGAGATGCATGTGCCTAAGAGCTCAGGGAAGCCTCTGTTCAACATCCAGTGGGGACAGTGGTCCATGGTCCAGTCTCCATAGTCAGCTGAATCCTTTGAACAGCTTCCTGAGAGTTTGAAAGCAGATCCTCCCAAGTCCAGCTGTTAGATGGAACTGCAGTCCTGACTGACAGGTTGATAGAAGCTCTGTAGGAGACCTTGAGCCATATGTACCCAGCTAACTCGTCTTTAGACTGCTTGCCCCCCAAAACAGTAAAAATAAATATTAGTTTTAACCTACTAAATTCTTTTTCAAAAACTTCTCACAAAGAATTGACCAAACAAGAAGACGTCACTGCTAAACATATAAAAAAAAATTAATGCAAGCCTTCTCAAAACTCTAGTAAAAATTAACATAGGAAGAAACACTACTTACCGTATTCTATAAAGGTACCTTTTCCTTGATACCCAAACCAGATATACATAAACATCACAGGATAAAAAAAGACAAACCTAAGAATCTATTTTCTTTATGAATGTAAATTCAGAATCTTCAAAAAATGCTACCAAACTGAATTCATTGGCATGAAAAAAGATTATAGAGAACAAAAGGAAAATTGATAAATTGGATTTTATTAAAATCACAAAATTTTCTTCACAATACACCCTAAAAATAATATGTAAAGGCAAACTACAAAAAGGGAGAAAATATACACAAGTTATGTATCCAAAAGAGGATTCATATCTGGAATATGTAAAGAACTCTATAGTTTCAACAGCAAAAATCCCAGATATTCCAATTAGAAAATGAGCAACAGACATGAAGAGACAGTTCCTCAAAGAATATACACAGATAGAAAATACATAGATTAGAAGATTCTCAACATAATTAGCCACCATAGAAATACAACATAAAACCATAATGAGTTATCACTCTGTATCTACATAAGACTAAACAAATAAGTGACCTTCAAATGATAAGAAAGAATCAAGAGAAATTGGGTGGTTTTTATATTGCTTATGAGAACTTAACATGGTACAGTCAGTCTGAAAAACATTTAGAAATTACAAAAAAAAAAAAAAAAGAAAAGAAAAAAACAGCCTAAAATTTCAACTATCTTTCAATCCTTCAATTTCACTCCTGAGAATTTCCCCCAAAGAAACAAGATTTGTTTTCACATAACAACCTGCACATGAATGTATATAGAAGTTTTATTCATAATATCCTCAAACTGGAAACATTAAGATGTCCTTTGAAAAGCAAATAGGTAAACAACTGTGGGAAAACCACATTATGGATAACTTCTTAGTAGGAAAAATTATTGTGCCAAGCAATAACCTGAATGAATCTACAGAGAATTACCGTGAGTGAGAAAGGTCAATCCCCAAATGTTATACACTATATGACTTCACTTATAGAACATTTTTGAAATAACAAGAATACAGAAATGGAGAACAGATTAGAGGTTGCCAGGCAGAGGGCATGGGAATGGGTTGAGGCGGGAAGAGGAGGGCGGTTTTTAAAAAACAGTAAGGCTAATGATCTTTGCATGATAGATCTGTTCAGAATATTATCTGTGTCAATATCAACATTTTCATATTGATATTGTACTACATATTTGCAAGATATTAGCATTGAGGGGAACTTGGTAGGGGAGATATCTCTATATTATTTCTTAATCAGCATGTGAAATTTCTAATTAAAAATAATTCACCATTATCAATTGGAATTTTTCCTAAGAATACAAAGTTTAACATTTGAAAAGCATTTAGTGTGTAATTGGTCATCAGAATAATACCTCCCAAATGTATTTATATTCTGATCCACAGAAGCTGTGAGTGTAGGTTACATAGCAAATAGGACTCCAGATTATAAATAGAATTAAATTTGCTACCAGCTGACCTTGAGGTGAAGAGCCTAGTCTATATTATTTGGATAGGTCTGATGTAATTATGAAGCTCCTTACAAGTAAGAGAGGGAGAAATGTATGTATTAACAGGGTAGATTTGAGGATCACAACAACTCTTGGTTATGGTCAATTTATTTTCTTTTTATCTTTTTTTAGTGCATTAAGCTTGTGCATAATTGTTCAATTGATTTTTTGTTGTTGTTGTTTTTAGTTGTTGATGGACCTTTATTTATTTTTTATGTGGTGCTGAGGATAGAACTCAGTGGCTCACACATGCTAGGCAGACACTCTTACCACTGTGCTACAACCCCAGCCCTGTTCAATTGATTTTTGAAGAAGTTTCCATGAAAATTTAATGAGGGAAGAAGAGAAAAGTATTGCTTCAAGTAAGTGATTTGGAAACAAGTGTATATCCATATGCAAAAAATAAAAACAAAACAATAGAAAAATTTCCCAGTATTTAAATTTCTCACTTGTAGCATTAAAAAGTTACTCAAAAGAATCATCAATATAAATGTAGGACCTAAAATTACAAATTTCTCAGAAGAAAACAGAGGAAACAGTCATGATTTTGGTTAAGTAATGCTTCACTAGATATGACAGCAGAACAAGAAGAACTGAGAAAGTCAATGTTAATTGAATTTCATTACAATTGGTAATTTTAATTTTTTAAAAGAGATCATAAATACAGTGAAAAAAATAAGCAATAGTGTAGGAAAAAAAAACATTTGCAAACCTGAGAAAGAACTTCAACCCTCTTCTCTTATTGCACTCCAATAAAGGGAAGAGAAATAAAAACATCACCACAGAAACACATAGCAATGTTATTGGTAAGAGTTTAAGAATGGAATCAACTCAGATGTTGTTAAAATAAAACACAGATAATACAAGTGCAGTTTATCCATACACTGGAATGTTATTCAACATAAAAAATGAATGAAATATATGTAAAGTGACAGATCAAAGTCACAAAATATTACATGATATATAATTTCATTTGTTTAAAAAGCCCAGAAATTGCCTGTGTGATAATAGTGAGGGCAAACAAGAACCCCCCATATAAAATTAAAAATGAAGATCTGAAAAAAAAAAACATAGCTATAGGGTACTCTATGTTAGCCTAGCATAATCGTGCTTTATGCAGAAAATCATTTGCATATGTAGAGCTGTATGCACACTCAGAAATAACCTTCTTTGGCATGAATCATTTACTCTTTCCAACCTGTGTCCTTGCACAAGGAGGAAATGAAGACTGAAGCAGACATTTAAACTGTCAGACTGATGAATGATTTCCCTGACATGGAGCCTGTGAGTAAGAGTAGGGAACTTATAAGATCCAGTTACTTAAGGAATTCTTTGACCCATCCCCAGACCACTAAGACAACCAAGCTGAGACTTCACAGGCTTCATACCATAGGGACAATGGCTTTATAGAATGGTCTAGAAAAATTAATTAACAAAAAAAAAACTCCATAATTAATAAAAACAATACGGAAAAGGATGATCACTGTTTTCTAAAGTTGTTACATGGTATTACCTAAAACATCCAGTTTCCACCAAGAACTGGGAGATATGCAAAGGAACAGGAAAAGACTGACCCAGAGAAAAGGAAAACAAATCCAATGAATATAGCCCTCCGGGAGCCCCAGAAGTTGGAAGTGCATGGCAAAGATTTTAAATAGTTAGTATAAATATGTTGAAAGTAATAAAAGTCAATGTCTAAAAATCTTGAAGAATCCTAGGACAGTGATGAGTCATACTTTAGTCAGCTTTTTCATGCTGTGACTCAAAGACCTGAATAGAACAAATGCGGAGGAGGAAAAGTTTATTTGGAGGCTCATGGTTTCGGAGGTCTTGGTTCATAGACAGTAGGCTCCATTCCTCAGGGTTGGAGGCGAGGCTGGACATCATGGCAGAAGAGTATGGCAGAGGAAAGCAGCTCACCTGATGATCAGGGAGCAGAGAGAGATTCTGCTAGCTAGGTGCAAATACATACCCGAAGGGCTCACCCCCAATGACCCACCTCCTCCAGTTACCACTCAGTTAATCCCATCAAGGGGTTGATTCACAGATTGGGTTAAGGCCTTGGTAGCCCTTCTCCTCTGAACTTTCTTGCATTGTGTCATTGCGGGGCGGCACCTCACCAGAACAAGTTACAAAGCAGACTAGAAGTAAAGAGGTAGAAAATATTCTTTAAAAAATATCCAAGGGCTGGGGATGTGGCTTAAGTGGTAGTGCGCTCGCCTGGCATGTGCGGGGCACTGGGTGCGATCCTCAGCACCACATAAAAATAAAATAAAGATGTTGTGTCCACCGAAAACTAAAAAATAAATATTAAAAAAATTCTCTCTCTCTCTCTCTCTCTCTCTCTCTCTTAAAAAAATAGCCAAATAGAAATTTTGAAGATGAGATGTACAATGATAATTTGAAAATTCACTTAAGGCGTTTAATACCAAATTTGAATTGACAGAGAAAAGGATCAGCAAACTAGAAAAATCTACATTGATTCACTTTTTATTCGAAGTTACTAAAAGAAAAAGAAAATTGAAAGTAAACCGTGGTTTGGAGAACTGCAGGTCTCCATCAAATACAACATATGCAGTGTATGCATAATATTAATCACAGAAAACGGGGACAGAGAAGAAAGAGCAGAATTTTGGGAAGTGATATATCAGTAACAAGTAAAAAAAAAATTAACAAATTGAGAATTTCATACAAAGAAAAGCCCAGGCTCAGATGGGTCTGCTGGTGAACTTCAGTAAACATTTAAAGAAAAATTAATGCCAACCCTCCATGGACACTCCTCAAAAATTGAGAAGAAAACTTCCAACTCTGTGTGGTCAGTGTCATCCTGATGCTAATTAAAATTCATCTTAAGAAAGCCAATATCTCTAGTGAACATGGACAGAAAAAACTTTAAGGAGACTAATAGGGCAGAGATAGCCCCTCTTCCACTTATATTTAATAGATATTTAGAGGTTGTCCCTAAGAAGGTGTATTGATCACCCCGATCCCCATGTTGACTGGTGATGCCCCATACATTGGCTCATTCCATGTGGCTGCTGGAACCAGTTACCACACAGGGTGGCCTATTATGAAATGAATGTGTTTCTTACATTTAGGAGACCATGAATCTGAAATCACTATCACATGATCAAAATAAAGGGGTCTGCAGGGTGGTGCCCTTTCTTGGAATTTGTTTCTTTCCTCTTCCAGTTTCTGGGGGCTGGAAGCCCTTGGCTTTCAGTCATATAAATCCATTTCCTTCCTCTGAATTTACAATGACTTTTTTTCTGTATCTTTCTTTCTCTTTCTGGTTGAATCAAATCTCTCTCTGACTCTCTCTCATAAGGACACTCAAAATTTATTAAGGACCACGTGGTCATCCAGAATAATTGAGCTGTTCCAGGATTCTGTCCTGAATGACATCCACAAAGCATTTTTATTTTAAGGGCAACACAGATTCCAAAGTCTGGAAATAGATATCTATGGGAAGCGATTATTCAGTCTAATGTATACACTGGAGGGTTTGGAAGGAACAGGGCACGCCCCGAGCCCATTCTGAAAGTGGTGTGAGAGGAGGAAAAGGTGTTTCTGGTCTTATCAGGGATGGGATTGGTATGAGCTTTCTTGACAAGCCAGGATTTTTGGCTAAAAACAAACCAACAAAACACATCTGGACTTTCTTTATGGGCTTAAGTAAGTGTGGGACAAAATGAAAATGACAATGGTGGACTTGTGAGCTGTCAGCTGTCAAACATTAACAACAGAGTTCAACTCAATTAAAATAAAGTTTGGAAGGTCTGGACAGCAAAACCAAGAAGAACAAAACAACAGAAAAAAGGAAAGACATTCAGAACAGAAGGAAAGAAGTAAAATTTTATTTATTGATAGATGACTTAATTCTGTATATAGAAAATCCTTAGGAATTCAACTACCACTAAAACAAAAAAACAAAATCAGAATAAAATGTGTAACAAAGGTTATAAGAAATAAAGTCTATATACAAAAATCAATTGTAATTCTATACGTAAGGAGTGTCTATTCCCAAAATGAAATTAAATATTTAATTCTACTTATGACATCATAAAAATATTGAAATACTTAGTAATACATATAATAATATATATAAAACTTATAAACTATATAATAACACATATAAAACTTATAAACTGACAATCACACAACTTTGGAGAGACATTCCATGATGATGTGTTGGTAGTCTCAGTTTATGATAAGAAGACAGTTATTCTTAATATGAGGCATGGGTTTAGTGTAATCCCTTTCTATATTGCAGCATATTTTGTTTTTCCTTTAAACATTGTTAAACAGGTGTTGGCATAGTAACTCACACCTGTAATCCCAACTACTCAGGAGGCTGAAGCAGGAACATTATAAATTCCAGGCCATCCTGCTCAATTTAGCAAGATCCAGTCTCAAAATTAAAAAAATTAAAAAGAGGTATGTAGATGTCACCTAGTGGCAGAGCACCTTTGGGCTCAACCCCTAGTATCAAAATAAATAAATAAGTAAAATAAAATGGGGGGAGGGAAATTGACAACAAATCCTAAAACTTACATGGAAACGCAAAACATTTAGAATGTAATTAAATCAGTTTTAAAATAAGAAAACAAGAACTAAGATGATTTACATTCTGATTTCAAAATTTGTTGAAATTTTTAAGTTATTAAAAAGATGTGATACTGGCATAGATTGATTGGTTAGGCAGTTAGTTTGGTAGGTAGATATATATAAAGGGAACATTATTAGCATAGGCCATACAATTAAAGATGAAAAGTTGGACTTAGGAGAATTTTAAATTTCTGCATTTTCAAAGATACTATAAAGAAAATGAAAAGTGCTAAAGAAAATCTGAACAACACATTTTCAATATAAGATTTGTATCCTCAATTTACAAAGAACTTTTACAATGTAATAATGAAAAACCAGTCAGAAAAGTGATTAAGAAAAAATGAATTGACGTTTCATCAAAGACATGCAAACAGCTAATAAGCACGTGAAAAAAAAATGCTCAATATCATCAGTTGCCAGGGAAATACAGAGGAGAACCACAGTGTGATCTCACTGTGCACACACTAGAATGGCTAAAACCCAAAACACTGACAACACCAAATGCTGAGAGTGATATGGAGCAACAGGAGCTCTCGCTCACTGTTTGTAAGGATAAATATGCTTCAGTAATTTTGGAGGACAGTTTAACAATTTTTTTTAACAAAACTAAATTTATTCTTACCATGTGGTCTAGTTAATCATATGCCTTGGCATTTACCTAAATGAGTTGAAAACTTATGTCCATGTAAAAACCTGGGTAAAAATGTTTACAGTGGGGCTGGGTTTGTGGCTCAGTGGTTGAGTGCTTGCCTAGCACGCCTGAGGCACTGGGTTCCATCCCCAGCACCACATAAGAAAACTAAATGAACAAAATAAAGGTATTGTGTCCATCTACAAATAAAAATATTTTAAAATGTTTATAGTGGTCATATTCATGATTATAGAATTTGGAATTATTAATAATGTTTTTTTAATAAGGACATGAACATAGAAATCAATCAAATCTATATACTGTCCTCAAGATTGGAGAAATAGGCAAGTCAGCTTCCTGAAGCTGAAACTCACCGTTAGAGATCAGCATGAGGATCATCAGTTCCAGGGTAGGAAAAACGACAGTGCAATTCAATAAGTGCTGGGTGGTCAGTGTGAACACATCTGACAGTTAAGACTCCAGAGATGCTGCCCCAACGTGAATCTTAAATGTCTCCCGCAGGCCTATGTTAACTATGTGACCTCCGGGTGGGTGCTTTTGGGAGTGGTGGAACCTCTGGAAGGTGGGGTTATTAAGAGGTACTTAGGAAATTAAGGGGTGTGTCCTCCAAGGGGTTGTGAGAACCTGATGCTTCTTCTTTTTCTTTTGTTTCTTGGCCATGACGTAATTGTTTTTGCTCCACTGCATTCCTGCCATGATGTGCTGTCTTGCCATAGGCCTCAAAAAATGGGGCCGATTGGTCATGGCCCCAAACCTCCAAAACCCTCAGCCAAAGTAGTCTTTTCTCTTTATAAGTTGATTGCCTTAGATCTTTTATGTTAGTAACAGAAAGCTGACTAACACAGATACCCCGTCACCAAAGGATCCCTCTCATATTTGAGAATTCTACAACAACGAACTCTGATTCTCATAGTGACAATCAGAGAAAATTAGCTTCTAAAGGAATAAGAAGAAAATGAACATTTGGAAATATACCATAGCATTCTATTCTCAAGATTGAGGTCTGCCCTTAGAAGAAACTACTTTACCAGGCATGAACCTACTGGGGTTTATCAGAGATTAATCTATCTGGAGGAATGGAAATACGCAACTCCTAGCTCTAAACTTGCACACGGGGAAAGAGAGATGGCAAACTCCAGCCCTCTGAAGCCACCCTTTCCATTCTGGAGGATGGTGATCCCGGGAACCACTGGTGAAGTTCATTGTCCAGGGGCACAGTCTCACTGAAAAGCTGAGTGTTTTGTACAAGTTCTTGAAATGCTTCCCCTTACCTCAAGCTTTGCTGCATACCACTAACAGCTATTTACCAGAGTTCCCCTAAAACATCATGTTCAAGTTTTTTAAAAAATTAAGACATGCTAAAAGACTAAAAGCACAATTTGAAGAGCTAGAGCAAACATCAGAACCAGAGTCAGACAGCACAGGAATATTGATCAGACAAGGAATTTTTATTTATATTTAGTTATGATTAATACGCTTTGGGGAACTAAATAAAAATGACATAATCAGAGATATGTAAATTCTAATAAAAACATTGAAAAGAATTATGAGAAATAAGAAAGAGGATAAATAAAGAATCCCTTTGTTGGGCCATTTAGAAGACTGGATATGGCTGAGGACAGAATCTCTGACCTAAAGAAAAATCAATAGAAATTTCCCAAACTGAAGAAACCAGAGGAAACAGACTGAATAAAAATGAACGGTACTAAATATCAAAGATTACAGTATGATTACAAAACATAACATATGCATCATGGAAATATCTGGAGAAGAAGAGAGGAAGGAATTATAAGCAATATTTAAAGCAACAATGACTGAGAATTTATCCTAAATTAATAACAAACTATTAACCACAAACTCAGGGAGCTCAGAATAGACCATGAAGCATAAATGCCAAAATACCTAGACATATTATATTCAACCTATAAAAAATCAAAACTAAAGGAAAACATATTGAAAAGAGTCAGAAAAAAAATACCTTGCCCGTAGAGAAGCAAAGAAATAACATCCAACATCTCCAAAATCATTCAAATAAGGAGAGAATGGAGTATCATAGTTGAAGCATTTAGACTGAACAATATAAGCATGATCCAAGAATTCTGCTCCCTGTGATATTATCTTTCAAAATTGAGAAAGAAATTTAGACTCAGACAAACAAAAATTGAAATAATTTGTTGCCAGTAGATTGTTATATTGTGAATTTCTTAAAAGTTTGTTATATAGAAGGAAAATTGCATAGGTCAGAAATTCATATTTAAATACAAAAAGAAAGGATGAATATTGGAAAAGGAATAAGGGAAGGTGAAATAACAAATTAGTTTTCTGAAATGATCAAATGAATAACAATTAAATCAAAAGTTTAGTATGCTTGATCACATACATATATTCATATGTATAAGTGAAATAATGACAATAATTATTCAAAGTGTTAGAATTAGAAACATTTTATTACTAAAAGACATTTGTACTACCTATGAAATGTTATAGGGTTATTTGCAAGTTGACTTAAATTAGCTATAAATGTATATTAAAACTCTATGGAAATCACTAAAATGTTTCAAAAATTGTAATTGAAAAGCTAAGGAAAGAGAGAAAATGGAATAATATCAAATGCCCAACTAAAACCACAAAGGCATAGCAAGGGTGGAAAATAAAAATACAGTGAAGAACAGGGCAACAAATACAAAATAGTTACAAATATGATAGATGTTACTCCAAATCTAGCAATAATCACTTTAAACATCTATGCTGTGAATGAAAGACACAAGTGAAATAAAAATAAATATGATGAATCATGTAACACTAACTGATCAAAAGAAAGCAAATGTAGTTATAATAATTTCACAATGAGTGGACTTCCAAAAGAGGTATAAAAAGATAAAAGAAGAGTCTTGAATAATAATAAAGGGATTGAAAATACAAGAGACAATATTCCAAGTACATAAAAATTTATTACCCCAAACTGATAGAACTACCAGGAGAAATAGATGAGTCCATTATTTTAGTTAGAGACTCTTTAACTCCCATGTATCAGAAATGGATAGTTACAGTATGCAGAAAATCAGTAAGAATATAGTTAATTACAATAAAACCTTCAATATTCTTAAAATTGAACTCTGTGGAGTATTTCATCCAACAATAGTCAATTATACATTCTTCTCAAGTTCATGTGGAACATTCACCAAGATAGACCTCATTCTGAACTGTAAACGCACCTTTAAAAGTTTAAAAGAATAGAAATTATACAATGTCTGCTCTCAGGAAACATTAATTTTAATGTTGCCTGGATTAACGGAAACTAAGATCAGTAACAAAAAGATAGCTGGAAAGTCCCAAGTAATTGAAGATTAAACAACATACTTCTAAATAACACATGGATTGGGAAAAAATATTAAGAAACTTAAAAATATTTCAGTTAATGAAAATAGATATACAACTTACCAAAATTTGTAGGATGCAGCAAAAGCAGTGCCAAGAGGAAAATTTATAGCATTGAAATCATATATTAGCAAAGAAGAATGATTTAAAATGAATACTCCAAGCTCCCATCTTTGGTAACTAGATAAACTAAAGCAAATTAAATCCAAAGTAAGCAGGAGAAAGTAAATAAATAATAATTGGAGCAAAAGAGCAATTAAATTAAAGAATAAGAAATCAACAGAGAAAATCAGCAAAACAAAAAGCTGGTTCTTTGGAAAGATCTATGAAATTGATCAGACTCTATCCAGGCTGCCTAAGGAAAAAAAAGAGAAAGGATATAAATTATTAATAACCATAAAAAAGAGTGGTGATGATTTCAAGTTCCATGAACATTAATGGGATAATAAAGCCATAGTAGGAACAATTCCATACCCACAAATTTTATAATTTAGATGAAATGGACTGATCCCTGGAGAGAGGTTCTCTGATAAAACTTTACATAAGAAGCAATAGACAATCTGTGTAGGTCTTTATCTCTTATAGTAATTTAAACACTAATTAATAACCTTCTCAAAAAGATATCATTGGCATCAGATTGTTGACTGGAAAATTTTAGGAAATACTTAAGAAAGAAATCATACAAATTCTTTACAATCTCTTTCAGAAGACAGAAACAGAATATTTCCTGACTCATTGTATAAAGCCAGCATTGTCCCTATGCCTAAGCTAGACAAAGACAATTTGGGAACATAAAACTTTATTCATGAAAGTAGTTGTAAAAATCCCCAAGAAAATATCAGCAAACTTAATCAAGAGCATGAAAAATAATATCACACCATAACCAAGTAGGATTTGTATAAAGAATGTATAAATGATTCCCCAATTTCATAATTTGGGAAGGGATAATTAAACAGTCTTTTGTCATGGATTATGTATTTTAATGAAAAAATCTGAAAGAATCAGCAAAAACTCATGTAACTTACAAGCAATTATAGAAATGACACATGATACACAGTTACTAGAGAAAATCCTAATGCTTTCCTCTATACCAACAATGAACAAAAAGAATTTGAAGTTAAAAACACAACAATTTATATTGGCATCCTTCAAAATGAAATACTTGCATACAAATCTGACAAAATATGTACAAGATCCTTATGAGGAAACCAGAAAGATTCTGATCTATAATATTAAAAAGAGCTATACAATTGGAGAGATATTCCATTTTTATATATAAAAACATGCAATCCTGTCAAGATTGCCTGTTATTGCCAGCTTGCTCTGTGGATTCAGTATAATCATAATCAAAGTTCCAGAAAGTTATTATATCAATATCAGCAAACTGATTCTAAAGTTTATTCGGAGAGTCACAGACAACCAACTCAATATTGAAGAAGAGATAATTTGAAGATGTGATCCTACCAGATCACAAGACTCACTATAATACCCTGATATTCAAGAAAGCAGGATATTTGCAAAAAGAATAAAGGAAGAGGTTAATGAAGCAGAATTAAAGGTCCAGAAATACACAGACACAAATTTAGTCAACTGTTCTTTGAAAGACAGGCAAAAGCAATAGAATGAAGCAAGTCTGTCTTTTCTACAAATGGTGTTGGAACAACTGAACATTCTAATGCAAAAAAAAAAAAAAAGTTAATCTATACAAAGACCTTACACTCTTCAGAAAATGATCTTCAAATGCATCAAAGATTTAAACATAAAACGCCAAATTAAATGCCTATTCAAATACTAAAATGAAACCTCAAAACTGAAAAATTAGCAACGGGACAACTTCACTTAAAAATGGGCAAGAAAAAAGAACAGACACCTCATCAAAGAAGACAGACAGACAGATGGCAAATAAGCAGAGGAAAGCTATTACACATCACGTAGCATTAGGGAATTGAGGCACCTCCACACACCCCTTAGAATGGCTGAAATCCCCAAAACTGACAGTACCAAATGATGAGAAAGAACATTGTTGTTATTTATTGGTAAGAATACAAATGTCACAACCACTTTGGAAGACAGTTTGTATGTTTCTTAGAAAACTAAACATCCCCTTATGTGGCAATCACAGTCTTTGATATTTACCCAAAGGAATAAAAAAAGATTTTTTTTTTCACAAAGCATATGGATGTTTGTAGAAGTTGCGTTAATAATTGACAAAACTTGAAGGTTTGGGGGTATAGCTCAG
The DNA here is from genome assembly GCF_048772815.1 of Callospermophilus lateralis. NCBI lineage: Eukaryota > Metazoa > Chordata > Mammalia > Rodentia > Sciuridae > Callospermophilus > Callospermophilus lateralis. The sequence continues at coordinate 102,343,763 of NC_135318.1, read as the reverse complement.
TGCTAGAGTTCTTGCCTAGCATGCATGAAGCCCTGAGTTCCATCCTCACCACCACATAAAAACAAATAAGTAAAATAAAGGTATTGTGTGCATCTATAACTTAAAAAAAAAATTGGGGCTGGGGATGTGGCTCAAGTGGTAGTGCACTTGCCTGGCATACATGAGGCCCTGGGTTTGATCCTCAGCACCACATAAAAATAAAATAAAGATATTGTGTCCACCTAAAACTAAAAAAAAATAAATATTAAAAAAAAAAACTTGGAAGCCAACAAGATGTTCTTCAGTGGGTGGATGGATACTGTGTGGTATATTGTGGCAACTGAATATTATTCAGCATTAAAAGGAACTTAGCTATCAGGTCATGAAAAGATATGTAAGGCCTACTATTAAGTTAAAGAGGACAATCTGAGAAGGTTATACACCATATGATTATACTATATGACATTCTAGAAAAAGCAACAATATGTAGATAGTAAAAAGATCCGTGGTTGCCCCAGGGTTCTGTGTGAAGGAGAGATGGATGGGCAGATCACAGAGCGTTTCTATAGCAGGGAAACTTCTGAATACTACTATCACAGAACACATGTTGCTATTTATTTATAAAGTCTCATTGAATGTGCAACACAAAGAATGAAACTTGACTTTGGACTTTGGCTCCGAATGATATGTCAATGTTGGTTAATTTTATTAGAACCAAGCTGTGAGTGTTGTGCAGGACATTAATGTGGAATGTCATGTGTGAGAACTGAGATGTGCTAGAATTCTCCTTATTCTCCTTGGCTGTGAAACTAAAACTGTTCTTACAAAGGAAAATTTATTAACTGAAAAAAAATATGTCAAAAAATGTTAAAAAAGTAAAACCCAATTCTTTTTAAAAAATATTCTTTGAAATTTGACCAATTCTTATTATTTCTTTAGAATATTAACATTTGAAACAATATCTTCTTATTTGGGAGTTGTCACATAGATTTCATACACTGTGGTATCATTTTTGTTATTTCTTTAAAAAATCTGTGGTTGTCACTGTTAAAAAACAATATTTCCACAAATTCAGTTTCAAAGATCTAATTGGCTTATTAGTTATTCCAGAACTGAGTAGCATTCAGTCTACAAACTAGAAAGGCGCTCTAATGAGCTCAACAGAGTGAATGAATTTTATAGGCACTTAAAAAAACAGAGGTGCACAGGAAAAAAGGAGCAAATATTGGATTGATCATTTCAAGTTTAATTTCTCTGTAGTGTTGTAGGCTAAATCCTGATGGCTGAATGGGATTTGGCTATCATCTGTCTCATGATTTCTGGGAAGAAATGATCTTACAGTCAGATCTTACACGTCAGGGACCAAGTTTCAGTTTGGCCACATGTCACTTTAGCATGAGTTCATTTTTCACTTGTTCAAAAATAACATCATCAGTTAACATCACATTTCATCCTTGTCTCAGTAGATACTTAATTGTCTTATTTTAAAATGCTTGTTTTTTAAAATAATACTATTTTTAATATAATAGTATTACTTTAAATTCTACTGGAATCCTGTATAGATGACGTTTTATGTGGTATGGGAGTGGAGATGAGCTTTGGGAGGCCAAATTTTCAAACTCAGGGAAGCAAACATTTGCTGTTGTTAAGATGTCTACCTAAGAAAAATAAAAAATATAATCTGGATTATATTTTTCAAGTATCTTGCATTTATCTGTTGCCTTATTAAAAAAAAAAGATAAAGGTGGAGGCAGAATTCCCTAGAGATATTGTGTTTCTCAATTTACATTTATGTTTCTTATAGTTTTCTACTCATTGGCACACAAACATTATGGACTACAATCTTCATCAAATGTCTGTGAACATCAGTATATAAAATCACTTATTTTTGGACATAAAATTTGCTTTGTATGAAATAATATTGCCTTTGCTTTTTCAAGTTGTACCACTCAATGTTTTGGTTACAATTTTGTGATTTTTTTGGTCATACATATGACAAAACTATTTATACATTTCTGAGATTGTCCTGTTATTCACATATATCCAATATCAGAACAACAATTTGGGTAAAACATAATTTTAAAATCATGACAATTACTTCACTTTTATGTTGTGAAATTAATTTCCTTCATAACATTGCAGAAATAAAGTTAAAAACCACATATTCTAGTACCTGAGTAGCTAAAATATTATTTTCTTTGTTCTTATATTTTAAAGTATGGACTCCATATGTTCACAAGATTGTTTACCATTCAATGACTTCTTTGAATTATTTCAGTTTTGAATTCCTTTACATTTCTTTGAATTCTTTTATTAGCTAAAAAAAATTTCTTAATTATATTATAGATTGTAAATTTTTCTTATGAATATGAAATATTCTCAGATTGAATCTGTTTTCTTCCCTTCAATTTCTGATTCTTTTATGGTTTTCATCTCAATGTCAATTTCCCCAGCATTGAGAAAGTGATTGATTCTTGTCTTTCACTTAACTAGTTAAAAAGTCTCATGAAATTCTATGATTTCCATGTGGATTCAATTTTGCCTTTCTGTGTACACACACACATGCACACACACGCGCACACACACACACACATTATCTTTTACAGCTTGCTTCTGTTTCAGTAAATGATACACCTTAGACATGATTCCTCATTTTAATATGACTGTGTCCCTCAATCTTTTTAATAGTTGTATAGTGTTGCATTAAATGGATTTGCATAATTAAACAACTGGTTCCCTTGTGATAGGCATCTAGTTTGAGTCTGATCTTTAACATATAAGCAATTCTACCCAATAATCTTATGTACATTTCTTTTACAGAAGTGAATAAGTTTGTCAGATAAATTTCTAAAAGTAATAATTTCTAGGTTTCAGAACCTTTCTGTTTTCCTGATTTGTTTTTGCATTTTTGAGAAACATTGCCAAATTGCCCTTCCTTTTTATACATCTTCTCACCCAATTCCATTTTAATACAAATCTGTTGTTTCATCTTGAAGTTATTCTCATTCCTAGACTTAATGTGTTATTTTGCTACTTTATTTAGTGATTTATTCTAGAAGTTATTTCTTCAAACATTTTCTCTTTCTGTGATATTTATATGTAATGAGAGGGTTAGCCTTCATTTGAGTCTTCAAGTTAACTACCCACTTTTGTCACACTGCTCGTTTCTTTCTTTTTTTCTTTCTTCTTCTTCTTCTTTTTTTTTTTTTTTTTTTTTTTAGCCCAGAGGGACTTAACCACGAAGCCACATCTCCAGCCCTTTTTATTTTTGATTTTGAGATAGGGTCTTGCTAAGTTGCTTAGGACCTCGCTAAATCACTGAGGCTGATTTGAGCTTGTGGTCCTCCTGCCTCAGCCTCCTGAGTAGCTGAGATTACAGGTGTGTGCCACATAGCCTGGCCACATGGATAGTTTTTGTTTTCTTAAAAATATCTGTTTCCCTCCCTCATTGCTTTCTGTGGTTTTTCAACCCCCTCCTGGTATGAGGTCCTGATTAAATGTTTCTCAGCAGGTATAGATCTACTGACCAATATGTCTGTCTACCAGAGTATTGAAATGCCCTGGCTCAGCGGAAGGACCTGCTGATGTTTGCAGACTGGTTTTCAGTGTTAGCCAGCATCTAAGAAGTAAGCTTTGCTGAGTGGCATGGATGCCAGCCCTCACGGAAGACAAGTCTAAAAATCATAATTTCAGCACCAAATTTCCCCATGGCTCTTTCTATCCCTCTGTTCTCTTTGAGAACCTTGTATTCGAGCCACACCTCCTGAAGTATAATTCATCCAAGCATGTAATCCTGTGTCTACCCCGTGGTTTCTTGGGAGTTGAAGTTGTCATGTGTGAATGAATGTTGAAAAGAAGGGGATTCGGAGGGGAAGAAGTTGGAAAAGAATAACCACCCCTGAGCTATTTTATTATACCTGCGCTCTGTGGAGGTTATTAGCTATCACCCAAACTCTAGATAACTTGTAATATATCTACATCTGTTTCAAACTACCTTATATGTGTCACCTAAGTGAATATGTTCAAGTGATTCTTGATTCAACTTAGATAATGTATATAAGATAGGTCTTTTATTTTTTAATTATTTATAATAGTTGTCTGTGAGTTTCATTTTTTTGCTATTTACTTATTTCTTTATTTCTATTATATTATATTGGGAAGTTTGGAGAACCTCCATCAAGACAGAGGGATACAAATGTGTCCTAAGTTAGACTTTTTAATTTAAATTAGAACTTAAATCAGTTCATTCTTCTATGAGTCACACATTTCTATCTCAATGACTTAGTGAATAAACCATTCTTAATTGTGCTTGCATTTTAAGTGAAATATATGAGCTAAAACTAAAAAGCAGTGATATTATCCGAATTTTCACAAAGTAAAAAATAGCATATTAACTTATCTTTTGTGCAAGTCCACATTTCCATACAATATAGTATTAAAAATTATTCATTATAACTTATGTTTTTCTATATTCTGGAAGGCATCCATTCTTCTAATTTTCAGTTACTTCCAAGTTGTTCTTAACCCATTGGGCTTCTGCTTCCAAATCCCTTCTGGTGTAGTATTCTATTCTACTTATCAATTTTATACTTGACTGAGTCTTTTTTCTGTTCTGTTAATATGCTAGAAATCTTCCTAACAATTTGCAAGGAAGCAATATTCTTTTTGAATCCCCTTTGAAAAGGAAGGGCTTTTAGATTTAGAAAGATCAAATCAGCCTAAAAATATTAGAATGGTACTATATTCTGAGTGATGAACAAATATATCACCAAAGAACACAAAGAACACCTGGGATTAGTTCATCCTCCATAGGTGTGCAAAGGCTGTATTTAGCTACAACACTTAACATAATAAATTTTGTTTTCCTTTTATTATCGTAAGAATTAAAATATTAGAAAAACTTTGAAAAGACTTAAACATCACAAAATGGGAAGGGGAGTGGAGGAGAGATTATCCCACAACTTCCCTATCAACAAAATAAAATATATAGGTAGCCTAAATATGGCAAAATGACTTCACAAATCAATCAAAAATTTTATAAAGGATAAGTACTCTGGTTTTCCCTCCTCCAGTGTGTCAGGGTGAATGCGGTTGTAAGATATTTATTAATTATGAGATAAAGCACTAAATTTGCATGTTCAGAGTTGAGATGCAATATATGTTTCAAATGTTTTCAACTAAAAGCTTTAAAAGAAAAAAAATAAATAGCAATTGATTTATCATTCCTTAATTTCAGTGTGAAAAAAAAACTCATTCTTTTTCTACATTCCAGAATTCCAATTATTTTAAACACTTGTTTTTCCTTAAGGGCTAAGGATAATCAGGGCACAATGATGGTCCCTTTTAATTGCTCAGTTACTCTATCCAATGATCCAACTTTGGCTTCAGGTTGCTATAGCAATTAAAATGGGAAAACTGGCAACAAAGCCTAATAAAACTTCATTTAATCCATTATATATGGTTACAGCAAACCAAAAAGCTTCCTACGGATTCAGAAACGGATGCATCACCTCTGTAGATAATTAAGTGTTTTGGTGGGAATTTGTTCAAAAAACCTGATGTACAATTAGACAAATATGTTCACATATCATGTTTCACTGAAGTCTGCATGAGCCTACATGCTTGTCAATGGGTCCTGCTCCTAAATGCTTTTATGGCTGATTAATTGTCAATATCAGGCAGGAGCTTGCTCATTAGCTCCTCACAGAGCCCATTTTAGATTGCAATGTGCTTCATTTCAAGATGATACGCTAACTGTTAATAAACGAAATTGAATTTTTTTTCTTATGTGAACAGAGCTTGTTGGAAAAAATGAAAATTCTCCAAAAGAACTCAACAAATTCAGATTATTCTGTTATAGATTTTACTATTTTAGCATCTATGTTCCCTTAGTTAAATATGAACTTTATGCTTGCTTTTATTTTTCCCTTATGTTTTTAATTTGTCTAGTGTCTACCACAGTTATAGGTTGATATATTTAACTAATATCACTTCTACATATAATAAAGCAAATTTGTTTTAAGATTTACTGGATCTTAGTAACTAACTTCTTAGGCAGCCATTGTAAACACATGTACATTTTACATCAGTACTAGAAATTCTACCAGGCAATTCACTCAGTATTTTTCCTTTGAATTTTCTAAAATTATTAGAAGCCTCAATAACACACCTGTTTTATTAAAATAGGTTGAAAGCAGTTTGAGGGTTATGAAAGGTACCTCAATAAACAGAACTTGGGAAAGAAGTACAGAATTTTTCCTAAATCATGATTTTGGGATTATAATTCTTACTACTCCTATTGTTTGCACAAAACTAGACAGATTAAGTCTTGTCATTAGGAAAACTGTTCTCTCAAATTAAAATAAAACTGAAATTTCCAACATGACCAAGGCACCAGTAAGAATAACTGTTTTATTACATTCATACCTATACACTAAAAACATACTACGTTCACTAAAATTTCTACTTGCTATTCTCATTATTGTATCTGAACTAGGAAAATAAAAAAAAAATAAGCATAGTAAAAACACAGCTTATAGCCCTTTAAAAGAGAAAATAAATTTGACAAGATATAGAATTATGTTTCAGCAAAGAGTTGCAAATGTACTAATTAAGGCATTAACATTTAAAAAATACATATTTTAAGGTTGCAACAGTTGAAATAATAATCTGTAATCAATAATTACCTTCCATCAAAAAACGTTAATAGTCACTAAGCGCAGTGGTGTCTTTCTCCGTTCTTTGAGTCTTTCATTTATTGGACATACTAACGAAAGATGATGAAATTTTAAAAGAAATTTCAATTATTCCAGGTGTAAAACAAAAAAGATATGTTAAGTAGATGGTGGAAAAGGGCATTTAATAGACATTAAAAGATCTCACACTTGAAATCATTCAGGGACCTTGAGGAAAAATGTGTCACTAAAGTGACTGAAATTTCACAGTTGTCATAAATATAAGAGAGGAAACAAGGGAATCTGCTTCCTTGGCTAGAATTTAGAAAATGACAAAGATCCATCACTGAAAAGAAAACTCTACTTCTTGATTGATACTTAATACTCAAATGACCCACAGCCTATGATTACTTCTAGTTTCTCTTAAAAATAAATCTGAGGGGGCCGGGGGTGTGGCTCAGTGGTAGAGCACTTGCCTAGCATGTGTGAGGCACTGGGTTTGATTACCTGCACCACATAAAAAAAAAAAAAAAAAAAAAAAAGAGGAACAAATAAAATAAGGGTATTGTGTCCATCTACAACTAAAATACATAAATAAATAAAATAAATTCAGGAGACAAAGGTGTTTCTCTTACTTGATTATAGAAGACAGGAATGCAGGCCTCTTCAACTTGTCTTCTTTTCTAATACCCACATTACTGCCAGTATTTAACGATTTAATTTCAATAGTTTTGTGAATCGACTTTGACCAGCAGTCAAGGTAAAAAAAAAAAAATATTTATTAATTTTATTCTATGTTAAGGTGAATATACATGAAAACATTGGTTCACGGGTACATTCCGTAACAATTCTCTAATAAGTTTTATGAAAGCAAAATGAGAACACACAACACAATCTAAAATACTCTTCAGGAACCTTTGAAATTATTCAAAACGCCTCCTCAAAGGTGATGTGAATTCCCTACTCAAAAACAAGAGGTAACTTTGATTCCTAAACTGAGGTCCTTCTACCCACTGAATGAATTTTCTTAAAATGCACAGCTCTGCCACCATTTGGAGTTCAGAGTCACCTTTCCAACTGTCTTCTCTTTCAGAACCCTGACACGAAGCTGCAGTGATTGGTGTTTTCTGAACGCACAGTGGGGATTTTCTATTCTGTGCCTTTCTTAGGAGTGGCATAATATGAAAACTCTCCACCATCCGTCTCAAACCCTGGCCACATCCACCTGCTTTCCTTGCCCCTTTCAATTTTGCTACTTAAGGCTTTTCCCGAGCACGTCAAGAGCATGTGCACCCTCCCATACCAATAGGCCTTCAAGATTTTAATTGTGCCCTTCTAATTTTATTTACTTTGCAGGAAAATTATTGGCCTAAGTACAATCATGGAAAAATGAATGATATTAATTTTTTAACAAAGAGAAAGCTAGGATAATAGCAAACTCTATAAAAAGACATGAAAATAGTATTTTAATGGTAGAGAGATAAGGAAAGTACATTGTAGTGAGAGCTATAAATAGAGTTTTAGATGTGTACATGTAAATATGTGTATTTTAGTTTTGGCTATCTTTACAGAGTTGAATCACCCCATGATTCAGTCTCAGAACTCCTCAGTGTCCCTATAAAAATATCTGTCTTTGGCAATCAATCAGCGCCCCATGCTTATCTCCAAAAAACAACTATTCTACTCTCTGTATGTTTTTCCTTTACTAAAATGTTCATATAAACTTTGTCTCTGAGTTTGTTTATTTAGTATAATGTCTCTGTTCTTTCCTTACTTATCATTTATCAACAATGGGTACTTTTGATTGCTGAATAGCATTCCATTGTTATATGGATATACCACATTTTATCTGTGTACCCACCAGTTGAGGGAAATATGTATTGTTTTCAGTTTGGGGCTTTGATGAATAATGCTGCTTTAACTATAAATATTACTCCCTAAGTCTCTGTGTGGGTGTCACTAATTTTCTATTTGACACCCAGGAATGGAATTGGTGTGTTATTTGTTCAGTTTTGTTCACTTTTTAAAATAACAGCAAGACTTTTTAAAAGTGGCTGAACTTGTACATTTCCTTCAGAAACATGAGTTATTTCTTCTTACATTTTTGACATTCAGAATTGTCTTTTTTAAAAATAACTTTTCTCTTTGGTGGGCAGTGGTATATAATTGTTGTTTTAATTTGCATATAGTTAATAATTAAAAATGCGTCACCATTTCACATATATATGCCATCCATATAGATTCTTTGGTAAAATAGCCATTCAAATGTTTTACACAGTTTTATTTTTTTCTTTTAATTATTGAGTTGTAAGAATTCTTTATACATTAATAAACTCATTATCAGATATATTACTTCCAAATGTTTTATCCCAGTTTATGTCTTGTTTTATTCTACTTATTTATTTAGTTATTTATTTGGGGTACCAGGGGTTGGACCTGGGGTCCTTAACCACTGAGCCACACCCCCAGTTCTTTTTATTTTTTATTTTGAGTCAGGGTCTCACTAAGTTGCCCAGGACCTCACTAAATTGCCGAGGGCGGCTTTAAACTTGTGACCCCCCCTGCCTTAACCTCCTGAGTTGCTGAGATTATAGGCATGTGCCACCACACTCTGGCTATCTTTTTATTTATGATGGTAAGTTTCAAAGATTTAAAGTTTTAAATTTTGATGAATTTCAACTTATCTTTATTTTTTGTTGTAATGAACTGTGCTTTTGATATCTAAGGACTCTTCCTCAAGTATGTTCAGGAAGATTCTCTCCTATGTTACCTTCTAGAAATTTAATGACTTTTAATCTTATATGGGATAAATGATTAATTTTTATTTAGATACGTGTGGTGGGACATTCCATGTCAATGGTTTGACTTGCTGGGCATGAACTTGTCCCTGTAGTATTTACATAAGAGACAATCATTCAACTGTTTTGGAATCTTTGTTGAAAATTATTTGACAATAAATATTTGTGTTCCAGGGCTGTTAGTTATGTACCATTGGTCCTGTAGCATTATAATAAATTAGAAATGTGGAAGTCCACATTTTATTCTTTTATTTTACATTTATTTTGGTTATTTTTGGTCATTTTCAATTTAAAAAAAATTAGCATCAGCTTGTCAATTTAAAAAAAATCATATGCTGAGATTTTTATACTGTTAAATCTAGAAATTAAGGTTGGGGAGAATCAATATCATAAAAGTGTTTCAATTTTAATAAAAAAAATGGGATATTTCTCCTTAGCTAACTCCTATTTACATGGGCTATAGTGATGTTTTGTATTGGTCACATATTTAAGTCTTACATCTCTGTTCTTACATTTACTTCTAAGCATTTTATTCTTTTTGATAATTTGAGATATAAAATTATATTTTTAACTTCATCTTTGAGTTTTCTGTTCCTAATATCAAGAATCACACTCACATTTTTATATTGATTCTAAATGATGAACCATATATTTACACATATGATGTCATCTATTTATAAACACAGTTGTGCTTCAAGTTTTCCAATACAGTTTCTATTAAGATTATTTGCTTTTTTATGTTGGCAATAACCTCAATTAAAATGTGAAATAGAAGCGGTGGGAACTAAAATACTTTTTTCCCCCATCATAACAGGAACCACATTCAATCTTTCAGCATTAAGTATGAATTTAGTTTTAGGTTTTATGAAAATACCTTTTAGCAAATTGGTGAAGGTATCTTCTATTAGCTCTTTGTCAAATTCCAACAGTGTTTTGTGAAATGTTTACAGTGTTTCACACATAAGATCAGGTTATGTATCAGGAGAGATCATTTAAATCATTCTTTTCCAGTGTGGATGTTCTCTCTTTCCCCTGCCTGTTGCTCTAGTTAGAATTTCTAGAAACATCTTGAGTAAGTCTGATGACAGCAAGCAATCCTTGTCTCATTTCTATCTTAAGGAAGTTTTCATCTTTAACCTTTGAATAAAATGGTATATGCATGTTTTTCATATAGAACCTTTATCATACTAAGGCACTTTCCTTCTATTCCTAGTTCACTGAATGTTGTTATTAAGAAAGATAGTTGATAGGATGGGCTTGTGGCTTGGTGGGAGAGCACTTGCCTAACATGTGTGAGGCACTTGGGTTCCATTCTCAGCACCACATATAAATAAATGAATAAAATAACAGTTCATCAACATCTAAAAAAATATTTTTTAAAAAAAGAAAGATAGTTGAGCCAGGCACAGTGGTGCACACTTGTAATCCCAGCAGCTTGGGAGGCTAAAGTATGAGGATCGTGAATTCAAAGTCAGCCTCAGCAAAAGCAAGGAATTAAGCAACTCAGCAAGACCCTGTCTCTAATAAAATATTTAAAAGGGTTGGGAATCTGGCTCTGTGGTTAAGTGTCACAGGATTCAATCTCTGGTACGAAGAAAAGAAAACAAAATAGTTGAATTTTTTCAATTTTTTTTTTCTGTTATCAACTGAGATTGCTGAATATTTTTTCTTTCTTTCCATTAACTCTTTTTCTAGTTCCTTAAGGTCTATAGTTATGTTTTTTATTTCAGACCTTTTTGTTTTTTCACATACACATTTACTGATATGAATTTCACTTTTATCACTGCCTATGTGCATTCCATAAAGTTTAGCATGCTCTGTTTTTATTTATTGCAGGGTATTTTCTAATTTCCATTCTTGTTTAACTACTTTGTTGTTTTATTTCCATATATTTGTGAATTTTCCAGATTTCTTTTTACATATAGATTTCTACTGCATGTTCTATCATCAGAAATGTTACTTTGCTTTTAATATTTAATTTTAATCTTTTTAATTTTTTAAGGCTTGTTTGTGGTCTAATTTATGTTCTACACTGGAGTCTGTCCCATATACACTTGAAAAAAAATCTGTATGCTGCTGTTACTGTGTGGAATGATCTGAATCTGCTTATGCCCTCTAAATCCTTATTGATCCTCTGTTTCATTGCTGTATCCACTACTGACATTGGGAGCATTGAAGTGTCTAACTACTATCGCAAAACTGTCTATTCTTCCTTTCAAATCTGTTGATGTTGCCTCATATATAACAGGGCTATGATATTTAGTGCATATATGTTTATAATTACTGCATCATCTTGGTGAATTGATGTTTTTATCAATCTAAAATGTTCTTATTTGCCTCTTGTAACAGTTTTTTAATTATAGTTTTTTTAACTAAAGTGTAGTTGCTGCTATTTGTATGAAATATCTTTGCAAATTATTTTCTTTCAAATTATTTGTCTCAAATCAAAGTGAGTTTCTTGACAGCAAGCAGAAAAAAACATTTGTTTTTTTTCCATGTTTTGCCCATCTATGTCAATGGATTACATTTTTTCTTATGTAATCCATTGACATTAAAAATAAGTACCAATAAAGGTCTTCTGCATTTGCTGTTTGCTTTCTATGACCTTCATTTTCTTTATTTCATATTTTTTTGGTGTTTAGTGGATTTTTATAGTGACATATTTGATTCCCCTTTCATTTTCTTTCCTTTTGTGTATATTCTATAGATACTTTCTTTGTGGTTACCATGGGGATTGCATGTAACACCCCAAAGTTACAGCTAACTTGAATCAATACCAACTTAACCTCAGTTTCATACATAAACTCTACTCCTACAAAGTTCCATCCTCCCCATATGTTCCTGATGTCACAGATTACATATTTACACATTGAATGCATAATAGCATAGATTTAAAAATATTTCTTTTGCCTTTTAAATCCTATAGAAAATGAAAGCAGAGTTGCAAACCAAAATTACCATGTAGTGGCCTTTGTATCTGCTCATGTATTTACCTTATGGGAGAGCTTCGTTTGCATCTACCTTCATGCTACACACAGGATCATTTCATTTCAACCTAAAGAATGTTCTTTAACAGTTCTTGTAAGGAAGGCCTAGTGATGAAGAATTCCCCCAGTTTTGGTTCATCTGGGAAATTTGTAGTTTTTTTTCTTCATATTTGAAAGACAATTTTGCCAGATATAGACTATAACTGACATTTTTTAAATTTCATATATATAAATGTATATAATACATATTTAATAAATTATAACATGTAAAATTTTCTGCCTTTCTGCTTCTGGGTTTTGATAAGAGATCTGCTGATGATGTGTTGAGACTCCTTTGAGAATAGCAAGTGTCTTCCTCTTGTGGTTTTAAGATTCTGTCCAAGTCTTTGGCTTTCAGCAGTTTGATTATCATTTGTCTGGGTCTGAGTCTCAGTGTATGTGGAATTTGGATTTTATTGAGCTTATTTTATTCACAGATTCATGTCTTTATTCATATTTGATAAATCTTTTGTGGTTATTTATCATCCCCTTTCTTTCTCCCTTCCTCTTCCGGTACTCTCATGATGTATATGGTAGTCTTCTTGATGTCGTCCCACAATTGTCTTAAATTCTGTTCACTTTTTTCATACTGTTTTATTTTCTCCTTTTTAGACAATTTAAGTTGTCCTATCTTCCAGTTCACCATTCTCTGCAAATCTATTATTGATCCATTGTAGGGGATTTTTCATTTTGGTTAGTATAAATTTTCAACTCCAGAATTTCCATGGGGATCATTTTTCAATAATCTCTACTAATTTGATGATGTTCTCCCTTTGATAATATATCATGTTCCAAATTTCCTTCAGTTTATTGCATTTTTCTTTATCTATTTCAGTAGACTTATGACAGTTGTTTTAAAATCTTTGTCTAGTTAGTCCAGCATCTGGACTTCCTCAGGGACAATTTGTGTCAATTAATTATTTGATTCCTTTGAATGAGCCATTTTCCTGTTTCTTTGTACACCTTTTAACTTTTTGGTGTTGCAGTTGACAATTGGCACTGGATTTTTATAAAGTGGTGACACTGAAAATCACATTTTCTCCATTCCTAATGTTTTCCGTTTTTTTGTTTTTTGTTTTTTGTTTTTTGTTTTTTGTCATCCTTTTGATCATGTGGAGACTGTTTAGCCCATTTGTTTTGAGATTTTTCCACACAAATTTTTGCAAAGGCTACTACATGACCTGTATGCTTGTTTTGTAGCTTTAGTTTGCAATCGGCTAATATTTTGACAGAGATTACCTTTAGTGCTAGGAGCTAAGAAAGATACAAACACTGAGATAAACAAGAAGATAATCACTTTTCTTAGTCTTCACAGGCTGCTTCTGCGCTGGGGTGCTCCTTTATGTGAGAGCAGGTGAGAGCTTAAGGTGTTCTAAGAACTTTTGAAGAAGCATCCTGGTTGGGCATTTGCCCTACTTTCTAAATTCCCCTGGATATGAAATTGCTTTTGGAACATCCTAATTTCCCATAAGCCTCCGTCAGTTTCTTTTCTGGGACTTGGGCAATCTATTGTGTGTGTCCATCCAGAATCTCTTGCTCTATACTTTTGTAGACGTGCTGGCCCCTTAGAGTTTTTAGTAGCAATGATTATTACTTTTTCTGTTTATATCCAGAATTATGTGAAACAGAGATGAGAAACTCAATCCTTCAAGTACCCATCCAATGAAGTTTGTATAAATATACACAATAATTTACAGAAGGTCTACTTTGCTTCCTTCATTTTGAGGTGGAAAATTTGTAACCAAACTGCCACCCCTCAAGACTAATACCATCATGTGTTAATGACAGGGTTGGGGAGTAGAGTGTGAAAACACCACCACTCTCTATTCCTATTTTGAAGATGGCTTTTTCTTTTTCCTTGAAATTTTCATCTTTCTTTTTTGAAATTTGTTCTAAGTAGCTATACATGACAGTAGAATGCATTTTGACACATCATACATATGTGGAATATAACTTCTCATTCTTCTGGTTGTACATAATGTAGAATCACACTGGTCTTGTAATTACATATCTGTGTGTGTGTGTGTGTGTGTGTATAGATGTGTGTATACACACACACACACACACACACACACACACATAGGGCTAAGATGGCTTTTCCTTGATTGAACGTTTATTTTTTGCTATAAATTTTTCATTATTTTCCAGAGATCCTAAAACACTTATTCACACTCCTTCCAAGTTTGTTGTTCCTGCTTATTTTGTTCTGTTTTTGTTTTTGAATAAGAGCTACTAACTAGTCTTACATTTTACTGATGTCACCCTCTAAGGATTCTCATTTTCACATGTCTAGAAACTCTTTCTTTCCTTCTTTGTTCTTTTCTGAGACCTCTAGGAGAGAGCAAATGCCTCTAGAATCAAGTTCATCATATCATGGTGACTTTCTCTTTTTCTTCTCATTGATAACTTGATCTTACTGATTATCTAATGCTGTTTACAGGTTGCCATTCTTTAAATTTCAATTATTCTATTTTGAAAAGCAAACATATAACAAGTTCATTTTTTGTTTGTTTTCCTAAGTATGCAAATATGGCGGGCATTTCTTGCAACTAAAAAGGATAGTATTCTTTTTCATTTTTTTTGTTTTTTAATGCAGGTACTATGATGATGTTCTTTGTGGTTCATTCAAAGTGTTCTGCTGATTTCCCTTTCCTCATAAGCTGATATTTTTTTCCAGGTAACTTTCATATCAGATCTTACTTCTTTAATGATTTTCAAAATGATTAATACATACTCATTTAGAGGTCATTATATTAACTGTAGCAATTGAGAGAAGCAATTCTCCTACTTGTTGTATCTGCTGGTTCTTAGCAGGCCGGTATACTTCCTCTCTGCTTGTGCCTTTAACTCCTGAGCTCTTCAGCAGCTCTATGTTACCCATGCATGGAGTGGATAGCCTCTATTATGGAACTATCCCATAGGTAGTGTTTGTTTTTTCTTCTGCTAGAACTTTTGGGATATGTATTGTGAGACATCCACTCACAAAGCATCTCAAATCAGAAAAGTAAGATGATAAATTTGTGTTGTTTCAAGTAAGAAAAAGAAAAAAAAGAAAAAAGAAAATCCACCCCTAATACCTGCATGTGAAATAGATTTACTATTTCTGTTTCTTATTTAAAAAAAAAAAAAACTTCTATATCAATTTCTTGAAAGAGTAAAAACATTTTTCTTCTCCTTTGGGATGGTAGAGTGTATATTTTCTTTGAGCTATTTATGAAGTGGGAATAACTTTTAGAATATTTTATGCAAGGGATCTCATATGAAATTCTGTACAATTTATAACCAAAAGAAACTTTAATTTTTTTTCTCTTCTTTTCTTTGGTTTCAATCTTTATTTTTGAACAGTTGAAGGGCATTTCCCATAGGAAGGTCTTTTTGTTTGGTTGATGAATTAATTATATCTCACAAAAAGCATAAAATTGTTATCGGATCCAGACATCACAGAATAATCCCAAAATAGAACAGTCAGCAGATATTCACTTTGTGAGATTTTGGAGACTTCTTTTAAGGCTGATGCATACATATAAGTCATTTTAAAATGTATCAGAGATTGTCATTATTTATAGTTATACATTTCTATGTACATACATCTTAGGTATAAACATAAGATATAATTATATTAAAGCTACTATTTTATAATTTAATTTAGTAGCTATATATACCTATACATGGAGATATTTACAAAATATTGAAAACAAAATGGCTTTGCAATGAGACTGCTAAACTTTTTTACCCATTTTTGTCATCAAGAGTTACATCAATGTATCATATAAAATTTGAATGTCTTTTCTATGTATTCCATTTGCTGGAACTATTTATAAATTTTGTCCTGGTATTTTTCTTCTTAGTGTCTTGTAATATGACACTTCATGTTTAATATAACTGAGTGTATATATGTGTATACACACATATTAATGTTCTCTCTGCGTTTGAACAGATCCATAGCATAAGTGATCAATACTGAACATATTTAAACCTAAATGTCTTACACTGAGCATTTCTCCCTATGTGTGGAGAGAAGATCGCTATTTCACAGTCAATACCATTGTTCTAGGTGCATGTTAAAGAATGGTGGAGAGCTACAGAAGTCACAAGAAGTGTCACCTAAGCCTGTAGAGACTCATCTCAGAAAGCCCCAAAGTTCTATTAGAACTCTATTTTGATTACCTATTTATTGATACTTCAATGGTAGAAAAAATATAATTAGATCTACATGGTCACTGCCTTACAAAATTTAATTGAAATTTCTATTTTTGTTAATTATCTATGACTACTAACCCCCTATTCACATGTTGTAGAAAGAAACTACAGTTTTTTGCTTTTTTTTTTTTTTTGTTGGGTAGAACATAATGTCCACTATCTGGATTGAATGACTCATAGTAGGTGCTCAATAAATGTGTGTGTGTGTGTGTGTGTGTGTGTGTGTGTATCAAGATTACACTTTCTTATTTACACGCCCTTTGTAAATGGCTCTTGTGATAGTGTCTTTAAAAAAAAAACAAAACATTTTTTAGTTGTAGGTGGACACAATACCTTCATTTAGTATTTGTGTGTGTGTGTGGTACTGGGGATCAAACCCAGTGTCTCATGGGTGCTAGGCAAGCACTCTATCACTGAGCTACAACCCCAGACCACCTTTTTATTATTTTAATGATACAGTATTCCCAATGCTGAATCATTGTTAACTAACATCTAACCAGGACGTTTGCTGAGGGAGACATTCTTCACCTATTCTTTTGGTAGGGAGAAATGGCAATAGGGGTAAATCAGTTCAGAGGAACGTTGCAGTTTCATTCCAGGGTTCGGGGTAGAGTAGGAGGTTTCATAGAAATTTGCTCTGGTATAACTATGTGTTTTCTGATTCTGAATTTTTGTCCTACTTGTATAGGAGGGTCACATATTACCAATCTGTATCATAACCCCCCCTCCCCCCCACACACACACTCTTCATTTGAAAGCCTTGATGCTTTTTCAGTATAGATAAGTTTTGTCACAATTCTGGAAACAGAGTATTACCTGGGATTCTGACTTTCTATTTTCCGCCCCCTCCTCATATCTTTTTCCACCGAGGAATTGGACAGATTTTGACTTTTTTAAGGTAGATGACCTGTGATGAACTGGAGTTGCCATTTTCACAAACAACTTTTTAAATATGCTAAGGTGGCGAGTCTCTTGCCTGGTCGTGGGGAAATGTGTTTTGACGACACTGACTGATGTGGGGTTTCATCTTACAATTCATGGCATCCTTTGCTGGGTGTCAAGCAGGATTTTTGCCACTAGGGATCACTGTCCAGGAAAGGTTTTATTCTTTACTTTTAGAATACATATGATTTCACACTCAAGGCATTATGTTCATCAGAGTCTGTACTTGAAAGATTGAGGCCCGGGTCTGTGCTGTCCAATATGTGGGATCTAGATATGTGGATAGCAAAAGAGCTTTCCTTCCAAAGGAACCTTCCTATGAACCGTAGCTTTGTAGATTTGGTTCTAGCTGGGAACAATAGCCAAGGTAAGATAATTCGCCCTTGATGGCAGCATGGAAAGCTGAATTGGTCCTTCTCTTCACATTAGGCAATACATGAAACCCACCTGGGGATCCTGGGAAAGTCTGACCAACACTCCCACTATGCCCTGTTTTGTTTTTCTCCTCCCACTGCCAAACCTTGGTGAACTCTGGAGACATTCAATCTTTCCAGTTTTGCTACCTGTAACGAAATATACAAATGTCAGACTCCCATTAGGAATTCAAGTACAATTGCTCATCCACCATGAAGTTTAAGGCCGTGGAGAATAGTGTTAAACAATCTCATCGGAGTTCATCACCAAGACACAAATCTGGAAGCAATATTTTTTTTCCACATAAATGCCATTCCTTAGATATGCTTTTGGATGTTGTGAAATATAAATTATCTAAGGAAACAAGGCAACAGAACGTGCTTCACTGTGAATGTCCCCTGGGCTCCTTTTATACCCAAGTCTCTTCCATAAGGGGGTCCTTTGTGGCCCTGATTGCATGGCTGGTGTCTGTCCGTCATTGTTTTAGCAACAGGGCACTCAGGCACTCTTCCACGGACAATAACCCCGTGCATAATTGGAGTCTAATTTTAATGGATGGCTATTTGTAATTTTTTTAGGGCAATTTGGAAATTAGAAATAAGAACACGGGAGACCAGATTTTATGTTCATACGCTTTTTACAAGTGTAAGTCTTGGAGAATGGTTTCATAAGAATCATTAACTTTTTAAAAGACACCCGTTTCCTTCTGTCATTAATGATATGCGTAACAGTTGAATGTAATGCTACTTTTAATTATCACAGCCCTTTCTTTTAAATATCAAATTTCCCCCTCTAAACTGTCCTGCGTTCTCTTTAGAGTCTCATCTGTCACTGTAAATGCCATCCCTTTATTCCTCCTTTAGATGCAGTGACAGGCCCACTCTTATCCCAAGCTTTATCTCTTTTTCCATCCTTTATTGTACTACAAAGATCCCTTTTTCATAGTTTACAGCTGTATCCGCTTTCCACACGTGGCAAATGATTGCCTCGGTAAAGGTATTTTCTGTTTCAATCTTGCATTTTCCCAAGGGAGAACAAAAGGGACAAGCTTTCTGGAGTTGGTTTCACTGAGAAAATTGTTTAGAATTGCCTCATTCCTCAGCAGATTAACGAATGCATACAATCCCAGCTTAAGTGCTATTGTGCCGCACAATTTGTCCATTATACTTTGTCCTTTCCATTTAGAAAGCCCCTCACCAATTAAAGTAATACAGCCTTCCAATACCTGCTCCCAATTAAATCTGAGCTGTATTACCTGCCCCGATGCAGCTGGTCACAGATTCCTACCACTTACCCGCATTCATTAGGCCTGTTCATTATCAACGGGATAGTGGCAGGAATTCAAGCCACTGCCTTCTTTTAGGGCTCACCGAAATTATCAGCTTTCCACCCAAGGCCCCCAATAAGGACAGGATTAAGTATAAGGAGAAGGAATTCATACAGTAGCAAACTCCATTGTCTCTGCTTCCCTCCTGTCCTCTCTATCTTAACACATCAAAAGGATACAGTGCAGGTACAAAAGAACACTCGTCTTAATTAAAGGATCACTTTTCCCTCCCTTTCTAGCCCAAAGTGCACCCCAGCTTTGTTCCTCTGTCTTCACTGCCCTCCCCATTCAACCCCATTCTCCAAGACCACAGTGAAAACCCTGCGGAAAGGCTCTGAAAGTGACCAAGAAGGCCCACTGACTGCGAGCTTTGTCCTTCCAGAACAGGGCTTTCCACCTTCAGGGTTAATGCGCCCCTGAGAAAGGAGGGGGATGCCGAGAGATATGGAGGGTGCCAGGGACTCACTGAATTCCTCCCCTGGCATGATGCCCTTAGTGGTTCTCCCAGAGAAATCTTAATCTCCTTAGAACAATGCACATAAAATGTCCAACGAGCTTTCTTTACTTTCATTTCAAAGAAGAAAATGTAGCAGTGATTCCTTGGGAACTCTGATGGTTTTTTCCTCAGGATTCTTGAACAAAAAAAGAAAAAAGGTGGAGGGAGGCATGCCACAGATGGGAGAAGGTCACAGACTAAAGAGGAAAAGAATATTAAAAAGCACTACAGGGACAATCGGGAGAGAAGGAAATACCGCAGATTCCGGAAGAAGGTAAGGCAACACTCAGGTACCAACATTTCGGGCAACCTAAAAATTATGAAGTCCTAACAAGAAGAGCTCCCTGTGCACCAAAAAGGCTGAGGACTGAAGACCCTCACAGGCTCTGGTGGCCCTCGGTGTCAGGAGAACTCAGCTGAAGACCATGGGTCCTTTCATAGGGGGGTCCAGAGCAAATTTCACCCATCTCACCTGGAGAGGAGAGAATGAGATCCTGCACGAAAATGGCCTTTCAAAAAATATCTGATTATTAGGTAGAAGTAATAGATGTCACCTCTTAACTTCATAAGCCATCACTCAGCCTTTAATCAGTAGCATTTTTAAAGGGTCCTCAGTGACTTTGTGAAGGGCAGGAGCTAGGGGAGAATCTCCATCATGGAGAAGCTGCAGACATTCTCCAGGCAGCAGATAGATGCATGGTGGGTGGATCATCAGTGAAAATCCATTGTAAGCAACTTTACTATAAGTCTTTTATTGTATACATGCAAATCTTATCAATGAACAGCACCATATGCATATCCATGGCTTTTTTTTTTTTCTTAAGGGTGGGGGAGGTTGTATATTAGTGTTTTCCTCTCAATTAACTTCTAGGCAATTTTCCCAGCTAAATGCATAACATCTCTGGCAAGATGCCAAACAAAACCTTAAGACCCAACACTAAATTCTGCACTTATACAGGCAGCTTAGATTTTCACGCGGTTATCTGGAAGCCTGCCAACGACTCCCACTATAAACCCAGCAGTGGGAAAGCTATATATTTTTTTTTTATCAAGAAACTCTACTTTAGATTTCCAAGACCACTTGAAAATTGCACTATTTTAATGTGCCTTTTAGACAAAATAAAAGAAAGATTTAACCTGCTATTAAATTAACCCAATTAGCTATTTATTCCATGTAACCTTACACTTTGGATGCTGTTAAATCAAATAAACTGGCAGTGAATGAATTTTTTTTTAGTGAATTATGGAAATTGCAAGATGCATTCTAGACAATGTGTTCTTATGTCTTTTTTTCTTTCCCTTTTCATTCTGACAAGATTATCAGAACACTTTTTTAAAAAATCTTTTTTTTTTTTAATTTTATTTTTTCTACAAATTGGAATTTCCCAGGATCCAGTGCAGCTGAAGGGCCTGCAGAGACGCACTGTGGGAATCAGCAAGTGAAGGAGAGCTAATCAAATAGAAATTCACACAGAGGCCATTCCTTGGAAATCTTGCCATCAATCCTTCAAACTTTGCTTTTTACTTTTATTTATACCTTCTATGCAACGCATGTGTTCTTCCAATAACACAGTAGTAGTTTTCAAAGTGCAGAGAGTAGTGGCCCAGCTTGGGATGCCAATCCAGTTTTGTTGATGTAACATTTAGAACCAAACTCTGGGGGTCGAGTTCATGTCTGCTGGGACCTACAACTAGGGGAAAAAAACCCTCAAGAACTTGTAGAGTGTCTGATAAACCTCTTTTAACACTAAAATGCTTTTGGAAAACAACATTTTGACGATTTAAGAGGCAGTGAACCAGAAACATATGGATTAAGTTTCCCCTAAAATACTCAGGGGCTTAAAAATTAAGGGAGAAACGCTTGGCCAAACAAATGTTACACAACCAAAAGAAAAAAAAAAAAAAGTTGTAAGACAAGCCAAGAGTGCTTGCCAAGCTCCAAGGGCTGATGAGCTCTCTTTCTTTAATATTAACTATTGTTGTTATTACTTTTCAAAAATTTTTGTTAGATAAATCTGGGATTTCAAACACATCTGGAATGGGTTCAGAGAACAGGAGTTCACATCAAAGTGATTTTGCAATTTCAAAAACGAATCATAAATCACAACCTAGCAACATTGCAAATTTGCCTGTGTGAGCTGAGAGCCAGGATAGATAGGTAGGCCATGTGGTGGTACCAAGTGGTGTCCGTGGCAAGGGTTCCCCGGTCCTTGCAGCAGGTGAGGCTCTTTCAAAGACAGGAGGATGCTATCAAGAGGACATGTGGGAAGGCAGAGTCTGCATTTAAGCAATGACCTAGGGTACCCGTGTTAACCAGACCAGAGAGGAAAAAGACCCCAGGGTAGGGCTTCTTTTAACAAGAAGCAGAGAGATAATTCCTTAGGGCTCCTTAGTAACCTAGAAGATACTGATCCTGAAGAATGGTTAACGGTAGCTTTTTGATTTCCAAGAACAGACGCAGTACCTACTTCTTCCTGTTCTGACCCTGTATAAGTTTTAACAGCAAAAACTCATAACAGGATAGCATGACAAAGCACAAGGTGATGTGAACTATGTCCAAACTCTTTTCCACTGTCTTTTCCTGGACTTATCCTCTGTCCTTTGGAAGCATGGCTGGATGAGGCAGCAGATTCATTGCTACCTACAAGAAGAACCTATACTTAAAGAACCACAGTTGAGTCCAGATACTGAAGTGAAGGGCACCAAAGGTAAACTATAAATAAAAGAGGGAGAAAGAAAGAAAATGAAAGAACAAAAGAAAGAATAAAGGTAACAAGGAAGAAAGACAGAAAGGAAAGCAAGGGGGGGTGGTGAAGGCAGGAAGAGGGGAGGGCTGGGGGGAGGGGAAGGGGAGATGGGTCCTCAGCACACATTCAGTATTAAGGGAAAGGAGACCACAAGCCATTTCATAAACACTTGTTATACATTTTATTTATTGCATATTTTATTTGCCTTTGATTTATTTCAATGCTGAGCTACCATTTTTGAAGCAAGTAAATTAAAATTTCACATGGTATGATGGCTGTAGAGGTGGTGGTAATTATGGTAATGGGGTAGATCAGCATTTAGAAACTTTGAAACTTTCTCTAAGATAGAAGTGACAATTTGATGTGAAAAAAAAAAAAAAAAACTCCCTTTAAATATTTCGGAAGAGCCATAAGAGTCATTTGACATTTAAAGACACAGCAGTAGCAGTTAACTAGTTGACTATGGAGAACTGATATTTAAGAAAAAAAATTGTATTCAAAATTGCACTGCCAAAACATCACAAAACCCCTTCAAAACTGTGGATAAAGTTATAAAATTAACTATGTTTTATATGATTTATTTTGTATAAGGGACCATTGTGTCCACAGAATATACTTACATAATACATTTTACATAATATAATTATATAAAATGTTACAGAATCTGTTTTACGTAGGATATAATAGTGTCACAGAATATCTTGCCTACAACATAAGATTTTACACTATCAACAGGACAGTAAATTGACATTTTGTTTGAAACTCTTAGAAAAGTTAAAGACAGGTGATTTTATTTGTGATGAATTGCTTTAATATGTATTAATACACCGACTAGCAACTGAAACATAGTTTAACATATGATTTTTTTCTGTCTCCTAACTAGAAATTTTTTTCTTTTTTCTTCTGTAAGGGCAGTCTTGAAGATTGGGTGTGATTCATACTGCATCTTATTACTCCCCTAAATTTGTGTCTATTTATGTAAAAATTAGCATAATTTGACTTAAAACTTCTATTACTTTGTAAAAGAGTTATTTCACATATTTCTCACCACAAGTAGCAGCAGTCTCTTAGGAAGAATTTTCTGCTGGGATGAAATATTCTATGCTTGTATTTATACATAACTTCACTCTTTACACTCCAAAATTGCAGGAAGAGAGGCTAAGAAAAAAAATAACTGCATTCGCCCAAGAGTCTTGGTGCAAATTTTTTTAAAAAGTATCATTGTATTATAAATACAAGGAGAGAGAGAGAGAGAGAGAGAGAGAGAATATGAATTTGCTTTTAAGAACACTTGCTTTGATTTAAAATGCATTTGTAAGGACCCACACCAAGTTCCTTTGGCAGTCTCACTGGGCCTGCTTGCCCGGTGACAGACAGGCTGTCCTTGGGAACCCAGCGTGCCAATTTCCACCTAGCATGGCATGCACATTAAAGTTGCATGTAGCAGAGCTCTGTAGCATGCATGTCTTTGTCCAGACTATGAATGATTAGAAATCAGAGATTATCTTTAGTAAGGATAAAAACTGGTGTACAAGACCCAAATAAATAAATACATAAATAAACCTGGAAGCTTTTCAAGAACAGAATTAGTGACAGAATCCCAGGTGGGGAGTCTATGTCAGAAGCCTAAATCAGAATTTCTGATGAAGGTAAATGAAGGGTGACAGGTAGTTCCAAAATCCAGCCACAATCAGCAGCGAAAGAGAAGGAGTCACCTAAACTTGAATCAGAATCCAAAATCAGGGTCAAGAGGCACAAGGCAGGGGTAAGCCAGGAAGTCTACCGTGGGCAGCACTTGAGGACAGTAGACAGCCCAAGAGAGGCCGCAGCTTCTTGGGTTTTATAAGGAGAGAGGGGGGAAATAAGCCAGGGCTCTGGATAAAAGGCAGCCCGGAAGCCAGGGGTTGGGGGTGGGTCAGCAGGTTACTGTGCCCTCATCTGTCAAGGGCCACACCTGGCAGCCAGGCCTGGACCCTGAAGAGGAGAAAACCTTCCCAGGGAAGGATCGGTAAACAATATAGATGGAGAGATAGAGGCCATCTTACCCAGGCCTTTGTTTAATCAGAAACTAGTCATTATTAAAAGGTTACTAACTACAGGAAAAAAAATGTTCTCCTACGAGGCTAATTTATTCCTGTACAGCAATTACTTCTGAAGAATGACGATTTCTAAGAACTGGGAGGATAAGACATTGTAAAAAAGAAATGCATTATTTCAAGACCTCTTTTTCCTCTCTGTGCACTGATCTCTCTGCTCTTTTATTGATTCATGTCTCAGTGTCCAAACACAATTTTGTCTTTTTTCAACAGAGTTCAAAGCAGAGGAGATGTTATCTCGTCAGTTTTCATAATTTCCATATGATTCGCCATCTGGCTCTTTCCTCCCTCTGCAGCTTCGTTTCTCAGTAGACCCCAGCGTGCTCTCCCTAGCTCACTCCAGAGCCACACCTGGAGCACCTTCCAGGAGATCCCAGGGCACATCCTGCCTGTATCCCCGCACAGCCCCTTTCTCTCAGCCTCTCCGGGAGGACACCTCTCTCTCTCTCTCATTTATACAGTCAATATTTACTGAGTCACAGCTACGTGCCCAATCTGTGCTGGGAGTTGAGGGAATGACAAGGTAACCTCGGGAGCTTCCTGTTGTCACGAAGGGCTCCCAAAGCTTCCACTGTCCATCAAAACTCAGCTCCACTTTCCAATGGGAATCCTCTGTGCTTCCCCATTTTTGAATCTGACATATCTTTGTAATTTCTTTATAAGAAAAAATATATATGTAGCGCTATTTTACCAGAAATCCTATGTTAACTAATTATCCACACGTCTCCCCACTGGGGGGTATGCTGTATCCATCATTTCTTCTGTATTTTGTTGGCACTGGTCTAATAATTGTAACCATTCATTTGCAGTGACTCTTTGTTCAGGGATGGTGGGTGGATGGATGGATGGATGGATGGATAGATGGTTGACTAGCTGGGTGTAGGTAGTTGAATCCCAAGACAACTTTATTTCTTGAATTCATAGTTCTTTGGCCATTATTGGTCAAGACAGTACAGTCTTCCTGCCTCCGCCTGAAATTCATGACTTTTTAATTTAAGCAGTACTTTCCTATAGAACAAGAAATCGAATAACCTCTCCTGTGTTTTGTTAGAACTACTCACCATCGACCTAGTCATGTGACCATTTTCTGTTATTGCACTGAACTTTCACATGGCATCATGGTGTATAATCGTCTGTTCAACAATATAGTATTAATTTAATAATCAACAAAGGGGTAACCATCCAAAGAGGATCTGCATTGTGGTTTGACTTTTTAAAATATGTTTGAAAGAAAAATATTTGCATCAAAAGGCCAATCTGGCATTTATGTGAAAGGACATAATGATCATTAATTTTCATAATTAAATGTTTCCAATCTGCCTTGGTTATATAAAATTATTATCAATTATCAATTTATATGTCTTTGACTTTCTTCTAGAGGTTTTTCAAAATGAGTACATAACTATCTTTATACATTTAAAATTTATACATAGTTGATATTCATATATCAACAGATCCTATGTAGAAAAAGAAAGTTTGCTCTATCATGTTTTGACAATTTAAAAAATTCATGTCTCCATCCAAAAAATCCTTGATACAGTAGACTGATTCTGGCACAGGTATCATAATTCAGAAATGTGTAAAAAAATGCTCAGAGAAAGGCATAGCTAATATCACCGTCCTAACACATTCGATATAGAGTATTGCCGAGCTCATTATAGCAGACCCTATACTATAATTATATTACACACATTTTAAATTATCATTATAATTTAAGCCTGCAATTTTGTTTGGGGCTTAGATTTTCCATATTTGTTCTCACATGTGAATCATTTAAATTGTTGAAGTAGAATCTGTTTAGCTGTTTTGAATTATATGAATGAAAGAAAAAAAATACTTTCTCTTTAAAGCAAATTAAGATATTTGAGAATTCAAATGTGAGACTGTCTGAATTTATAAAGCTTGAAAATTTTGAAGTAAATACGAACTTAAAAATATTTTCTAATTTCCCTCGAATGCAATTTACAATTACAAATGAATTAACTCTTTGATATAAATCTGATGAAATTATCACTTTAGTCAATGATCTTTGTTTTACTATATCAAGAGTATTGATGTTTAAATTAGCATCACAAATTGGTAAGCGATTTAAGATTTTCTCAGTGGTTATACTATTGTGGGGTATATAAGTACATGATTTTTCTTTTCAATATTCGGACACAACATTCAGAGTTACAAATTAAATAACCTCCTATTATTATTCCATTTACCTCTAAAGTATAATTTCATGAAATGCACACGTCAGAATTTACTAATATTAACTTACCATGAGCAGATGTGGCATTCATTACTTATATTTGGGTTTTCTAATTGGAGACCTTGATACCATTAGTTCTTTATGCTGATCATTTATGTATTTATACTTTGTAAGGAAACTTGGCAAAGATTCCAAACAAACACAGAAGAGAGGGTAGAATTTTCAGGAATGGAGACTTCTATCTTTCTTTCAAAAAATGACTTAAAATACCAGTTTTGATATTGAAATAAAAATCACTTGGCCCCTATCTCCACTCAACTCATTTTGTGTTTTTAACTGCATAATGTCATAGTTCTTGCTGTATTGTTGTTCCTCTTAAACGTTTACCTCTGGAAGTCAGCAGAGAGACTTAATGATCAGTGTGAACTTTTACTCTTGATGACATAAGTATTTCAGATTATAAAACTCAACTTGTTAAATTCGGCTCTCCTGACATTTATAAAACAACAGCAACCGCAAAAGGGTACTGAGGGAAATCTCTTGAGGACAGAGCAGCAGCTGATCCATTCAGGTTCCTTTGGCCTTCGGTACTTGCTTTCCTGACCTACACCATATATAGCAGAAGTGACTAGAAATAGCTCCTCAAACTCAGGCCAACAGTTCCAGGAGGAACCCGGCTGCAGCTGAGGCTTACACAGTGGGAGGAGAAGCCAGACTAGGTGTGACTGCATGCAGGGTCTTCACCGTGGGCCTCACGAATTCACAGTGTCACTATCTCCTTTGTATTTATTTTTATTTTTTAGTTGTTGATGGACCTTTATTTTTTATTTACCTATATGTGGTGCGGAGGATTGAACCCAGTGCCTCACACATGCTAGGCAAGTGCTCTACCACTGAGCCACAGCCCCAGCCCCTCCTTTGTGTTTTTACAAAGAGTTTATTAAAATGTCTAGAAGCCAACAGGATGCACTTCTTTTTACCAAACACTCCAAGCAGCAAGAAGCCCACAGCGTTTTCATTATTGCTAATGAGGAAGAATATGCTGTCCGTCCTGAGATATTAACATTAATACCCAGGTATAAGCAAATTTGGCCATATTATTAGGAAAGATTTATACAATGTGCATCATAAGAGATATTCCAAAAGAACCCATGAAGTAGTCAATTTGGATGAAAACTAAAATTCTGAAGGTGGATTCACATGATACAACTAGCACAGGCAGTAAATTTTTAAATTTCCCTGATAGTACCTGGTTTCGTGGCCTTTCACCCTCTTGTTTCTATGAGATTCTATGTGATTTCTATCACGTTGCCTTTTACAATTTTTGCTCACTTGCCTTATTTTGAAATGTGCTTTTGTACCATTGTATGTAAGTGAAGATGCCTTTTCTTTTCCTTCTCACAATGTTGCATTTCAGCTGAATCACCTTTCAACAGCTCTGGAGATAGCACTTTAAATGAATTTGATGGTGCAAATTTTGTAAAAAAATAAAATAGCTTTTGAAATTATTAACTCCTAATTTGCTGTATAATTTTGTTGTTGTTGTTTTCAGACAAGAAACCTCAAAATTCATCCTGGAATTTTAAAATTTATCCTAAATATTTATAATGTAATTTTAAAAATTTATCTTATTTATGGGCCACGTCACCAATGTTTTTAATGGTATTGAAGCATTAAAAGATGAGTAAGCAGAAATTTTAATTGTCTTATGTTTTAATTGTAATTTTTGCAATCTCTTCACAGTTGTTTTAGGAGCCATCTTTCCTTGGCGAGACAGGAGTTGGCACCAATTTTAATTTGGTTAATTGTTTCGGCACATTTTCATGACATTTCAGGCATCCCTTGGATTTTGTATGTAGATTGTGATAGTTGTCAGCTTTTGTCAATGAAAACTTTTTGCCTCTGTAGTGGTTGTTATGACAAAGTATTAATTGTACTCAACAAGGAAAATAGTCAACAAATTTAACACTGTGATGTAATTTATAAATTAAAATTATTAATAACATTTTTTACAAAACCTTCTAATTGAATTTTTTCCTAGTGCTTAGCAAGACAGGGTAATCTAACAGAGCACTATCCAACAGGAGTTCTGTGGCTATAGAGAGGTGTTCTCTCTCTCCAATCCACTATGGCACCATCCGCCACTTGGCCTTCAGCTTGTGAAACCGAGAAGCAGAATTTTTAATTTTCTTTAATGTTAATTACTCTCCATATAAATTTAAATGTCAACTGGTCTCCAGCCATTCCACATGCCTCTGAGACCTGATACCACCTCTTACTGTGTGGTTTAGGGAAAGTCAGACTTGCCAAAAGCTCATCTTTATATCTGTGAAATGTGGATAAATGGTACCCACCCCATAGCATAGTTATGAGGTTTTAATAAGACATTGAGCCTTAAAGCAGTGCCTGGAACATGTTAGGCACTTGATAAATGTAAGCTCTTGCTATCACATAGGTTTTTATTTTGTATTTCACAGCAGTCAACCACGCTTAGCTAGGATTTTCTTAGGGTGGCAGCTAAAATAAGTAGAATATAACTGTAACTTAGTCAACAAATAGCTTTGGATTCAGCCATGGTTTGTACCATAAGAAAATGAGACTTCTGGAGGCTTCTCTTTCAAAGGGGTGTAAGTGTCACACCAACATTTTCTTAGGTTGAATAAAAATACATGGTGATTTTAAGAGGTTTGTACAATCTGCTTTCAAAAAATTATTTTATTAATAAATCTGACATTTTAGAGGTGTGCATGCACAAACAAAACCATAAAATGGAAAAAAAAACAGTTTGTAAATATTCCATGAAATATGCTGTTTTTTTTTTAAATTAATTGTATACCTAGCAGTATTCAGGCTATTTAAATTAAAATAGATATATCATTGAGAGTAATTTGTGTGTTTTATTATTAAAAACTAAAATACTAACAAATACATAACTCATGTGAGATTTTTTTTTCTTTTTCTCATGAATAGGTATATCTAACTAGTATCTCTTATAGTCAAAAATTAAGATTTGGGTTTTAGTGGATGAAATGCAGAGAGAGACTCCGAGATGAAGAGAGAAAAGGAATGTTAATAGAACCTTGCACGTCTTTCTTATGTTGTTTTGTTTGTTATGATGTTAAATTATTTCTCAGTGGAATTAGGTGAAATAAGGAAAGGCTGATCTGGAGTTGAGACAAGAATATTCGGAAGCATGAAAGCAAGAATCTGTTCGTGGTGTGTTCAAAACGGAACAGGCTCCAGCCTGCTAGGTGTTGCCTCTGTCAGGCTGATCTATTACAAACTGCTTTGAGAACCATGTTGAAAGTAGGTTGTGTGAATTCACCCCCTTCTAAAATGACTTTTTTTTTTTTCATACTGAATTTAGGTTGTTTGAAAATGAGTATCAAAAAAGCAATGTCAAGGGAGACAAATATCAGCCACCATCATCAACAAATATTTGCTGAGTTCTGAATATCTAGATATATACAGTGCGATGGGGCTTTCAAAGCAGGAGGAAGATGGGATTTTTTCCCTTTAAAGCTGATGTTCTTAAAACTTGATCAATGGGGCGTCTGGGCATTACGTCCAGGCAGCCCTGAAATTAAATGCAAACTTTGGTGTGTGAGTGAGCACCTAGGCACTTTTATGTGGGGTGTGGACCAAGGGTATCGTAAGTTGTGGGAGTACTAATATTTTGTATTTGATCCTCAAAGTATTGGGTGACTGCAGAAATATAAACCATTAATTTCCTTGAGTCACATCGAAGTAGAAGCTGAGCAAAGTTTAAATAGGAACCTGCTTTTTGTTGTGATGTTACTATGCTGCCTAAGTGTAGATTTTCTTAGGCAGTGTGGTGTGATTAGCAACTACTGGTATTAAGTCTGGCTGTTCCAATGAGTCGAGTACCCAGGCAGGTGTGTTTGGTATTGCTCCTCATGGAGTCCAGTATGACTGGAAATAACTGGTATTAAGTCTGACTTAAATTCTGCAAAATTAATTGTAACTGTCCCAGTGCCTGTCAGTCTTTTTCAGACAACCAAAGTGGTAGTTTTGTCCTCAAGTCTAGGATTGTGAAAAGGAATAGTTTCCCCAATTCCCTCTCCTTTTTTATTTTTATTTTTCACTACTTACAGAACACCTAAAAAATGTGGACAAACTGTGTGCCCTCTAGCATGAGGTAAGTACACATGAGAAATCTTTTAAGTTTAAATATTTTTGAAGAACGTAATTTATAGCATGTTGTAAATATTGACATTTAAAAATTAAACTGTGGTACCATTCCTTAAGATATGTCCACTGAAATTGAAATACCATAGGGATTTGAGTTATCCATTTAAAAAATATATATATGCACACAGCATTCTTTAGCAGTCAGAAACTGTATACTGTTCCTTTTTCTCCTTGCAGTTGATTTCTATTCCACTCTCCACAAAGAAACTGATCCTAATGTAATATATTTTCAGGCTTAGAAGTCTTTTATTGATCATTGAATCTCACTTCTCGGCAATAAAAAAAAAAGTATGTAAATTGAAATTCTAAAAATAATGTTCTGTGATCATAATGATTGATGTTTTCCAGCATTCCTCTGGATGGAGTTATCATTATAACTATATTTAGCACAGTTGATGAAAACAGTATAAACATATGACACAATTCACAGCAAAAGCAAGGACCCTTGTGAAGACCGGAGGTAGGGGAGATCCCCCTGTTGTATTTCAGGGGCTGTGTGCTGTGTGTTCAAGTAATCCACATTCCTGGACACCGTGCAGTTGAGATCACTCTGCATTCTCTAATATGCTTGAATTCAAAAGCAGCATCTTATTCTATAGGCCCAAACCCCTATTTCTATCATCAAAGTCTCTCCTTAGTAGGAAAATGAACAGGAAAGAAAAAAAAATATACCAAGGGTTATTCCCAACATGAATGTTTTGGACATTTCCTTGGTTAGCACTTGAGCATAATGTACTGAAGTGTGATGATGGATGTGCTTTATTTTCTAAAGAGAGAGAAGATTGATTGCGATGAGAGCACGCTTTCCTAAAGGAAAATAATGGATGGACTAGAGACATTTTTAATTTTAAGAAGACTTTTAGGATCTCCCAGTCACTTCAAGACCTATTCATAAAACTCAATTCTACTGAATGACACCTTCGTGTGTCCAAGCCCCTATGTAATTAATAGGTTTCTCCTCTGCTCTTCTCATTGAGCCTTGGCTGTCCTTATGACTTGTTTAAGTGACACAAAGTCAAGAAACTGAGCTCACCTAAGTACTTGTGTGTAGGCTTTTGAGGGCCTTTTGGTTATACTGAGACACTCACCCTTGGGAATCTCAGTTCAACCTGCTGTGCAGAGGTCCAGGGTAGCTGAGTGAACTTGGGTTCACGTGGAGAACTAAAGCCCCACTACCAACAGCCAGCATCTACTATCACACACGTGGGTGAGGCCTGAAGCTCAGCTACCCTTGCAGCTCAACCCAGAAGGACCAGCCAAAGCAGAGCTCAGCTTGCCCACCCATGGTTCCTTAGTTCCAGAACTCTCCTCTGGGATTTGAGTCACCAAAAGGTTGGTTTGCCACACATTGGTAGCTAGCTGATGCAACTCTCCACTTGAAACATTTTTTGCTAAATGTTGAGATATAGCTTTAAACTCATAATCCTTCTCAAAGAAATAAATGAAATAAATTTATTTTCACAAGTAAAATAAAAGATGTTCCCGACTTATCGGTTAAAAAGAATTATGTCTTAGCAAAGATTACGCTATATAAAATCTTACGTTGTAAAACATCCTAATATAAATATTTAAATTAAGTTGTGTACACATGAACACACACACACACACACACACACACAACCCTTATAGAGTTGATTAGAAATCAATTAGATTTCATTTAAAGTGTTAAAGTCAAAGTCAAATTTTCATGAATATAAAGATCAGACTCTTGCTCATAACATGTGCTCTCCAATAAGGCAGGGAATAATCAAATGAGTTATTTTATTGTGTGAATGGTATTGACCACTTCTAACAAAAATGACATTGATTTGGGAATTCGGGACACAACCACAACATCTGTAATAAAACATTATTTTCCATCATACACGGGCAACATCATAAAGTTTTTTCTTTAGTCTAAACCACAATTCTTGTAGAGGTCTAAGAGGTTTTATGTAGCACATTAAAAAGCCAAAATAAAAACCAAATGATTTAGGAGAACTAAGAGCTTATTTGCAAATACAAAGTTAAAGTTAGTCTATTCGCTTTATGTCTAAGTCAATTTTCAATTGGTTGAAACTTCAGTATTTTTCTTTGTGGACACTCTGGGATTAGGAATATAAATCCCTTAAATACACTCATCACACCAGAGTTGATGTGCACAATGCATGGGGCAAAGAGGAGTCCAGAACTGTCTGTCCCTTAGAAGACCACTTGGCTCCAAAGAAGGAGAAAACGTGGGGCATTTGAAGTCAATCAATGTGGAGAGTTTACAGGACACTGTGAAAAAATTATAAAGTCAGCACACCAAGAGGAGAACACCTTGGAGATCTTTGAGCATAACACACTTTTCCTATTGCAATTGGAGGAAGCAAAGGAAGATAAAATGGTAATTAAACAGTAGGTGACATTCAATAGGCTGAGAATTCAAATCCAGGTCACTGAATTCTCACCCTTCTGGATTTTCAGTGTACA
The DNA here is from genome assembly GCF_048772815.1 of Callospermophilus lateralis. Classification (NCBI taxonomy): domain Eukaryota; kingdom Metazoa; phylum Chordata; class Mammalia; order Rodentia; family Sciuridae; genus Callospermophilus; species Callospermophilus lateralis. The sequence goes on along the minus strand of NC_135318.1, from coordinate 102,310,201 downwards.
GGTGCACAAATGCTTATGGTAAACCATTGGAGCTACGTGTTTGGGGATCAGAATGTTCCAGAGTTGAGTATTAGCAACACATATTCTGCACTTCAGAGTGTCCCTACTCAGATCTTGGATATTACTCTTAAATAAATATATTAGCATTTCTGCAAGGAAATGAAAGATCATTCATATACTAAGTGCACAAAAACTAAAGGGCTTTTTGTTAGTGTAGGCAGGTTCTGCTGCCTCACGACTGTCCTAGACTGATAGAGAAAACTTTAAAATCAAACAACCTCTTTCCTTAAGAGTTTGGAACGCCCAACAAGGGGTTAAGGATCTTGCCTATTTCTTACTCAGAACTTTATTTTTATTGAACATACTTTGGTTTTTTAATCATAGCTTGTTTTGGGATCCAGAGTCTTCCCACCCCCCACCCTCTCTCTTCCTCTCCCCAGCCCCCATCTCTCTCTCTCTCTCTCTCTCTCTCTCTCTCTCTCTCTCTCTCTCTCCCCCTTCCTCCCTCTCCCCCTTGCTTTTTCCTACCTGGTTCTTTTTTCTCTTTCTACCATCTTTTCTCCCTTCATTCTCCATGTAAAAGGCTACCAATGGAGGCTTAAATGGTTTTCTGTCCACTTATTATATGGAGATCATTGTGCAGAGGAGAAAAGTGAGTTGCAGTTAGGGGTGCCTTAGATTTCAGCCCCAGGAGATCCAGGCGTGCTTCTGACCAGCATGTCTCTGGCCTTTGGATGAAAGAAGCGGCTGGGAAACAGCACCAGCAACAGGATTCACATCAGTCGAAAGCAATCAAGGATGAAATGATGCCAAGATTTTCACATAACTCGGGATCACGTGAAGTGAAAACAAAAGATCTAATTTTGTCGCAAGTAATAAAATTGGTAACTTATTTTTTAAATAGGAACACTGAGGACCAGTCATGGCAATGTGTGACAGTAGGTACAATATGGACCTTTGGGGTAACACCAGACTTGACATTGAAGTCCCACAAAGATGAAAGCTCTGATGATTTTTGTAACACCACAGGTGTTTTAAATTCTCAGAAGTTTTCAAATTTTTTTGAAGAGAAACTTAAGATCCTAGTTGAAGCCAGACACAGTGGCACACACCTGTATTCCCAGCAGTGTGGGAGGCTGAGGCCGGAAGAGAGCAAAGTTTAAGGCTATCCTCAGCAACTTAGTGGAAGCCCTAAGCAATTTAGGGCAATTGTGTTTCAAAATAAAAAAATAAAAATAAAAAGGGTTGGGGATGTGGCTTAGTGGTTAAATGCCCCTGGGTTCAATCACTGGTACAATAAAAAAGAAAGAAAAAATTTAAAATAAAATAAAATTGTAGTTGGAAAGTTTACTGCAAGAAATCAAAGATATCCCTTTTACATTTCTCCTAAAATTTCTAGGAGCTTGTGGATCCTTTGAGTGTCTGTGGGAGACTCTGCATGTTCACTGACCTATCTTACTTCTCACTCCCTAAAAACAGACCACGGTGACATAACCAGCTTTGGTCAATGACATGTAACAGAAATGTCACATGTCATCCATCTCTGGAGGAAGCATTTGAACAGCAAAGCATTAATCACCAGCTTTTCTTTTCTACTCTCTCCGGGAGACATCTGTGTTGAGATGCCAACCAATCAGATGTGCTAGAGCCTCCAGCTATGTGGTACCTGAGTCACTTGAGGGAGCAGAGCAATTGTGTCTGTCCCTTTCTAGTGGGAACTTACGATGGACTCTAGTAGGACTGAAAAATTAGTTTGTTTCTGTAAGTATGGAGGTTTTTCAGGTTTGGGGATATTTCAGGCCATCTGATTGAAATAGTACTTTTTTGAAGTGGTCTGTGACTTTCACATCACTTGGAATCTGGACTTTTTCTAGCAAGTTCCACAATAAACCCACATTCTAAATGCCACCGCTAAATAGATGGCTTTGCTCATGGTGGAAAACAAGATATTGATAAAACCCCCTCAAACGATCTTGTCAATTATAACTCAATATTATCCTATTCTTTCAGGTTTTTTAGAATATGACCACATTTAAATACCAATGTGCTCTTCAAAGAGTTCTACTCCCACCAATGACTTATGGTATATGTTTCCATTCCAATCTTAAGAACTGATTATTGTGGTTAATTGAGAATCCTAGTAATCTGGTCAAGACAGAGGGCTATTCTGGAAAGTCATGCAAGGTGGAGATTAAGAGAGATAACCAACAGTTGTGAATTTAGAAGGAAGCATATTGATATTGCAGAACAACAAAATCAGCATATATAAAATACTGAAATAGCCCAAATCTCCACATTAAATTCTATGAATCTCAGTTTAATCTATGTATGTTAAAATATTCAGGAGCTTAGAGGAATTAAATATTTTAGTAAGAGGAAGATATTTTAGCAAGTCTTTTGCAGTCTTTCTCTCTCTCCTGTGTGAACTTAACACGGGTCCAAAACTGAGACAGCCCATGTGGCATGTGTGGGCTAAGCCTCTGTGTGAACTAGAGGTCTAATGTCTATAATAGTCCTTTATCCTGGAAATTTGCGGCCCCAATGATTGCTTTTATAAATTGATTTTGTGAAATCCATCAGGTATTATGTGTTGGCTGGATAGGGAATAAAATTAGAATACTGGAAACTAAAAATAGACCTGCCATATGGTCTAGTAATCCCATTTCTGGGTACATATTCAAAGGAATTGAAATCAGTATGTCAAAGAGACATCTGCACTGCCACGTTCAGTTCTGTACGGTTCAAAATAGCCAAGATATGGATCAAAGTAAGTATCCATAGATGGACGAATGGTTATAGAAAATGTGATATGTGATACATATGCACAATGGAATACTATACAGCCTTACAAAAGAAGGAAATTCTGTCATTTACAATGGTATGGATGGAACTGGAGGATATTATGTTCAGCAAAATAAACCAGGCACAGAAAGATGAATACTATAGATTTTACCTAAATATAGAATCTGGAAAAGTAGGCATCCAGAGACCGGAGATGGGAAAGTGATGGAGAAAAGTACATTGAATCAGCATGTGTATAATGTTTCAGTTAGAATGCAGGAGTAAATTTTAATGATTTATTGCACTGCAAGGTGACCACAGTCAAAAATATGTAGTATATTTCAAAACTGTTAAAAAGATAGATTTTTAATGTTCCTCCCAGAAAAAAAAAAAAAAAAGCAACGCAGGTTTGGTGCTATATATATTAACTGATTTGATGATTCTTCCTATAAATTTATACATAGATAAAACACCACACTGTATTCCATAAATATGCTCAATTATCATTTTTCAATTAAAGAATTTTTAAAGTTGCATAAGATCAACACAAAAAAAGAAATTGAAAAACTGCAAGAAAGTTGCTTTAGAATTTAGGTGTGATGTTTTGTGTACCTGTGTATGTGTGTGTGTGTGTGTGTGTGTGTGTGTGTGTGTGGCAGAATTAGCAAAGATTTTTAAATTGCTTAAAGCTGATATATATATATTTTTTTTTTTGTAATTCAATTCTTGGCTTAAATGGTGATCTGAAATGAAATCATGGGGAAAACGGACTTAATATGTGTATTGAGGCAACCAAATGTGAAAGGATATACTTATACATGTTCCTGTTTTCTCTTATTATGGAACATGACCTGAATCGGTGGGAAAAGCTCAGTTTCTAGTTTCCATATGTTCAAAAGTCAATTCACCATTGCTTTTTTAGAAAATGGAAAAAATACATAGACTTTGTGAAGCCAAAATTTTTTTTCAAATATGATTTTGAACATGCTGTTTGTTTCTTCGATCTGTAAAATGGGCCAGTAAGTCCCACATAAAAAGTGGTTTAAGATTACATGAAATAAAATATGTGAAAGTGTTTTGCAATGACAAATTAAATTGCAAAGGTCCGAGATGTTTTTAATTTTCTGTTTTCCCTGATGACAGTTTTAATGTAACTTCCTGTATTTTCCTGGTCAATCGGCATGATTCTGCAAGGACTCCACTTCTTCAGGTACCGTCACTGCCCGGCATTGCCTAAGTGGTATGTAGTAGGTGAGCCCAGCTAACTTCCATCCTGCCTCAACTGAGTTTACCACAACATGGTGAGTAAATAGAAAAATGAGATGTATCATCTATTCCAAGTCCTTGATCCTTGTCAGAGAAGCATAATGCCCTGAGAACAACACACATCACACTCAACTTATCCACATATCTTAGTCTCTTGCAGACAAATAAAAAATATATGTGCAAATATATATAATTACATTTGTGATAATTATACTTTCAAATCCCGCGTACTCATGTATTTTTTTTACGAATTCCTGCAGACAAGTAATCAATTATGTGACAGACGTGTTTCTGTGAGATTTTTAAACAAGACAGGCATTTTTCCCTGAGTGCATGAGGATATTTGTATAAATGCTGTACTTTTGTATTATGTCTGTTGACTCACAGATCCATACGTAAATTCAGAGTTTGCTTGTTGAAAAGTAACACAGAGGGTATCTAATGACTAAGATCCATTTGTGCATTGTACTGAAAACCTAGACACTTAAAGTATCTTGGCAAAGTGTTCATCAAAATTTCGTTGACAGCCAACCTCCTCGCGGAGGTGCATGACAGACCATCCACTCTGCTCCCTCACAATTCTCCTTTTGTTTGTTTGTTTATTTGACTTCTAAAGTAGTTGCTTCCTTCAAGTTCATTTTGCTATTTCCTTAAATCTTATCTCCCCCTGCTGGTTGTGCAACACGGAGCGTGACTAGGTAGAGTGAAAGATTATCTGCAAAGGTTGGAGACCTTGAGGGAGGGCAACTGGTAAAAAGAAATAAGTGCATACACGTGTATACGAGGGCAGGCACACCTGTGTTCACACGTGTCGTGAAACCACATCCTCAGTAAGTTAAACTGTCTTTGATTAGAATTTTTAAGATGACAGTTCATATACAAATTGTATTTCAAAAGGAATATCACAGCTCTTACATGACAGACACTCAGGATGCACCTACACCCATACCTACTCGAAGAGTGATTGACAGGCCCTACTAAAGTCTTCAGCTAAACTATCGTTTTAGTTATATGATCACAGACGAGATTTGTTCAATGGCTTACCAAGAACATGAAGGAGACATGGACTCATAATTCTACACGCCAATACAGATATGAGTAGGCCAGAGCCATCAATAATCCAGCAATAAGGTTCTTACGACGTATCACAGCATAATGCAGTTTACCCAAACTTTTGAAGACTTCCCACCCTTTCAAATGAGACTGTCTCCTTCAACTGGGATGTCTGATCTGTGATGCTGGAAATGCTTGCTAAATAAAAGATATACGGAACCACACGATGCATAATTTCCAGAACTGTGTCTACATGGTCTGCAATTTACATTAAATTGCTATGTTTTGGTTAAATGGCACCTTAGCTTCCAAGCAACTCTTTCAATAGTTGTTTCTTTAATTATTATTTAATTTTGTGGTTATGACTGGTTTTCAGTTAAAGAGGGTACTACTGACAAATTCAATTAAATGAAAATAGAGGACTTAATGGTCCATGCTAATGCTTCATTTCATACATAATATTTTATCATTTTCTGCGCAAATTTGTAATGAACGCTTGGTTTGTATTAATAAATGCTTACATTTGGGCCAAATAAAGTACAGTAATTAAAATACTTTGCTAATAATATTTACTTTATAAGTGCTCTCCAAACAATTAACCCATTGATTCCATTAGATTCTACTAAACCGACTTCTAAAAATGCAATTCTTTGGCGACAAAAGACATTAGTTGAATGCTACCTTTAAGAAAGTGCCCTTGGGCGCTGGGGATGTGGCTCAAGCGGTAGCGCGCTCGCCTGGCATGGGTTCGATCCTCAGCACCACGTACAAAGTTGTTGTGTCCGCCGAAAACTAAAGAGAAAATAAATATTAAAAAAAACTCTCTCTGTCTCTCTCTCTCTCTCTCTTAAAAAAAAAAAAGAAAGTGCTCTGTGTGCAATTTCATCCTATTTTCATAGAGCCTGTCATACATCTGCTGCTTTCTGGAATGCAGGTTCCATAGAATAATGGCAAAACAAAAATTTAAACAAAACTACCACTTTTTTGAACTATGAACAAAGGACACATATGTTCTAGATCTCATTTCCAAATATTTAAGCTGAGAAATGTAACTGTTTATTGTATTAAAACGAACAAAAGTTGGTCCTCCTTTGCTCTTTAAAGTAAATGTTGTTCTATGGTATTTTTTTTCTTATAACCTATAACAGAAATCATCTGTAGACAATTTGCATTCCTCCTCCTGCTAAAACAAGATATGCTGCCTCCCCCCAATGAACGAAAGCCTTATTTACAAACACATTGCAGAATATGTGTGACTCATAACTCTGTAATAACAGAGCTCAAAATTAAATATATATAATACAAAATGCACAAGCAAAACATAAAAGCAGGATTACTTCATTTTGTGTTTTATAAAGTTATAATTAATGTTTGTGTAGGATTATTCAGTTTTCTACTTCAAATGGAAAAAGGAACAATTACAACATTTCCAAAATATCCCTCTGGACACATGGTCAATATATCAGCTCATCAATGCTTCTGGATTTTCAGAAAGCGGCAATCTTTAATTAGACATATTTGAAACAAAGTCACGCTGATTTTGTTCAGTACTTTTTGCTATTGTTACTCAATCAATCACCTTGAAGTAAAGATGAACAAAATCGTAAACTGATATAAAGCATGGAGATTGTAAAATATAGTAAGTAAAGAAAACTCTCCGTGAGAAAATTAAAACATCAACCCAACTCTTCAGATTACTAAAGGTTTAGCTACTGACTCTTAAAAAGACTTAAAGGTTTGAGTCACTTGCAAAGCCCTTATTTTTAAACACAAGTTGGGAGTGACAGCTCTACTTTTCACAATAAAATACCAAGTGTCTCGTGATAGAACGGTGCTTCTAGATGTCATCCACAGATCCTGGAAGCACGACCTTTTAATGGAAAGGTCACTGGACCCCAATGTAAAAGGGATGATTACTATCTTAAAAGTGGGAAAGCAAACACAACTTCAGGTCAAACATTGAATAATAGAAAGTCTACATATATAACTCACATGGACTTGACTCCCAACGTTATCATTTCAACTTGCCTGTTAGACCTTTATAAGAAAATAAGCCTATATGTTTTTGTTTAAAAGTGATATTTTGAGTGGTTTTAAATGGGTCGACAAATGTGCATCTAGTGATGGTAGAATGCTAGTGTCATGTAATAATACGTAATGGTTATAAACACCATCTAAAAGGGCGTAGGGTTAACATTGACACACACACATGCGTGCACAGAAAGAGCACATTTGGTTCCTGGAATTTAGAGATGCAGGATGCAGATTCAGTTCTTCATTAAGAAAGTAGGAAGAGGTGTGTGCACAATATGTTACACAGTGCTGTACACATACACTTTCCACCCTAATGGATCCTCATTGTTACAAGACCCTTATTTCTCACAATGGTACACTGCTGATTAAAGAACCAGAATTGACAGACTGGAGATAAAATTGTTGACCCCAGCAAAATAAATAAATTAAATATTCTCTATTATTTACAGAATCACAGAATCAGTGGACCCCTTTCATTTTCACCCCAAACAATTTTCCACCTGGATAAATATTTTAATAATATCAAGGACTGATTAAAGTTTTCAATCTGCTTTTTTACTTTTGTTTTAAAGTAGCTTCTATGTATAAAATATTTTTTTCTAATCCCTAAAGTAAATCTTATTGTGGAGAATGCTTCTGTCTAAGTATGAATGGCTGAATCATTTCTCTTTCAGAAGGCGACTGTTGGTCCAACAGGATCTGATTCTGCCTGTAAAATGTGTCCACCAGCCTAAGTTCTCTTGCTCTGATCAAAGAGGGATCAGTACTGAGGCTTCAAGACTGATCACTGAATCTTCCACCACTGTGTGCAATCAAAGAGAAAGTGCATGGAAATCCAAAGTTCTCACTCACTACAGTGGAAGAGGAAACGAATCCTCAAAGGGGGCAGATATGAAGAAGTGAAAAGGAAATGCAACAGGTAATACCTTCCTGGTGCGAGTGAGGCAAAACCTGCAAGAGCCACCGGGTCACCCAAGACTGAGCAGAGCAAGGTCTGCAGAGAGGTATCCTACATGTGGGCCTCATGTTAACAAAGGCTGTCCAAAGACAGTGTTTTGAAGTTGCTAATGCCTGGCAACACATGCCAGAGGATTCGGGAACCTGGTGTGTGAGCATATGCTCTTCTCATATCATGCATGTCACAGTACCTTTGGCAACTGTTGCTCAAAACTTGGGGGGTATGTGTGTGTGTGTGTGTGTGTGTGTGTGTGTGTGTACTGGGGATTGAACTCAGGGGCACTCGACCACTGAGCCACATCCCCAGCCCTGTTTTGTATTTTATTTAGAGACAGGGTCTCACTGAGTTGCTTAGCGCCTCACTTTTGCTGAGGCTGGCTCTAAAGTTGCAGTCCTCCTGCCTCAGCCTCCCAAACCGCTGGGATTACAGGCATGCACATCCCAGCAACAAAGTTCTTAAAGGCATGTATTTTTTAATCCATGGAAATAGAGCTATTCAACTACATGATCATACTTCCCTCTAAGCCAGACGAGTGTAGGAGCCTTTAACTTGACATTGGAATACAGCTTTGCAGAGCACAAATAGGCATTAGCAACTTCAAAACACTGTCTTTGGACAGCCTTTGTTAACATGAGGCCCACAATGTAGGATACCTCTCTGCAGACCTTGCTCTGCTCAGTCTTGGGTGACCCGGTGGCTCTTGCAGGTTTTGCCTCACTCGCACCAGGAAGGTATTACCTGTTGCATTTCCTTTTCACTTCTTCATATCTGCCCCCTTTGAGGATTCGTTTCCTCTTCCACTGTAGTGAGTGAGAACTTTGGATTTCCATGCACTTTCTCTTTGATTGCACACAGTGGTGGAAGATTCAGTGATCAGTCTCGAAGCCTCAGTACTGATCCCTCTTTGATCAGAGCAAGAGAACTTAGGCTGGTGGACACATTTTACAGTCCTCATTTAAATGTTACTGACTCCAGCACTGCTAGGTTTCCAGTTAGCTTAAGTATTTCATATTTCCAAATATTAATTGTTGAATGACAGTTCCGCTATTGAGGAAAAAAAAAAACACTGCAGACGAAACACCATGATGCAGAGAACGGTCCTAGCCACTTGGTTGATCTGCTTATTCCCGTGCTGAAAAATATCACATCAGCGCTTCAGTTGCAACTCAAATTGCTAAGTAAAGCAATTTAGTTAGAAGCAAAATATATCATTAAAGAAAACAGTCTTCAGAATAACTTGATCAGATATTCCATTGGCTGAGAAGTTAAATAGGAATAAAATCAAACCTGTAACTCCTCTTCTGTCCTAGACAGTGATATAGCTTAGCAGCGGCATTGATTCACTGTTAACATAATTGTGTTGTTTTATTTTGTTTTTGGTGGGGATTAAGAAAGAGCAGCTTGGAAGAGGTAAGGAATAAGCAGTTTCCCATGAAATGGTGAGGCAAATAATGCACCCAACACTGGGATTTTGTTGTGGTTGGATCTTGCTACATGAACCTAACTAGGTTAAGGAACACACATAGCACCAGAACAGCAGAGTGATATAGAGAAGTTATTGGAAATTGCTTTCTTTTTTTTTTTTTGGACCAAGTTTGGTTTCATCATGTTGAATAGGTAACAGCAAAAGTCTTTATATATAAAATGCATGTGAAAAATAGTTGTGGAATAAGGAGAAGAAAATAAATAGCATTATACATAAATGCTTCTGAAAAATGCAATTTGATTCTATGCAAAGTCCTACATGGGGTAAATGCATGGTGGGTGTTAGTAAAATAGCTGAACAAGTAAATAGATGAAAGATGCTATAACCAGGGATTATTTCCAAGTAGGCAGGATACACAGATACCAGCCATGGCTTGGTCCTGGCCATCACTAATAGTTCATAAATAAACAAATAAATAAATAAACAAACAAATAAATATATATATTTTAAAAGCTGAATATGGTTGCAGGGAAGGCCTGAATATTGGTAAGTTTTCTGTGGCTCAATGAACTCAATCATGGTATGTTTTTACCCCTGGGTTGCATATATTCTTATTAGGATTTGCCCAGGATTTATTTAGTAGAGAGTTTTGAGTCACATGCAGTTTAGAGTGGATGTTTTACCACCAATTATTAATAATATGTACTGGATTTTTAGTAGACTTCCTGTGCTTGGAATAAATCCAACGCATCATACCAGGGCAGTTGGAACATGTCTGTTCAGTAATGTCCATGTGCTAAAAAATCCTCTGGAGAGTTCTACTGGGAGAGGATTAAAACTTGTCATTGTGCCAAATAACAAATCTTTGTTGGTCCTCTGCAGTGCAGCAATGTTAGAGCTCATGTTACAGGTTAATTGCTTTCAGGGGTGGAGTAGCCTAAGTAAGGTTTTCTTTGGCTTAGCAGAGTATTAATAAGAAAACCCAACACAACGTGACCATCAATACCAGAGCAGAGACTGCTGGCCGGCTGAGGCAGCAAAGGGCCAGTGAAAAAGCTCTAACACCCTGGGCCCATCTGATACGAACAGTGCAGAAAGTATTTTACCCTGATGCAGTCCACTGAACTTACACAACAAAGACCTCTTCAGTGAGCCTTTGCAAGATTCAAACAGTACACCCAAAGTTGTGTTTCAAGTGCAAAATAGAAAAGAAAACAAATGCAAGTGATAAAAGAGAAATCCAGAGTTTAGAGACTGTTCACTTGCTGAATTTCTTTGGCCTGAACATAGATTGATTATTTTACTTTACTTGAATACATTTTTAAAATAAAAATAAGATTGCCTATGGGCTGAAACTTGGGAACCAATTTTATCCACCACATTCTTTTCGGCCTGATTATAAACCCCTGAAAATCAGCATTCTTGGTAGAATGAGAATATTGCACATCTTTATAAGAGCCTGAGCTATACTAATTACCCATTCTGTACTTAGAAAGTAGAAGGATGGAGACTATATGCATTTACAGCACCCATGCTTGCAGAGGTAGCTAGCCTGTCAGCATTTTCATTCTGTATGAAATGCCTGAGAAGATTTTAGAAATGGCAAAGCTGCCTCTTTAGCATCAATCTACATTGCAATTTTAGCAAAGCAGCGTTACTCCGAACACCATACAGTATATCCTAGTGTACACAGTTAAAGTCCAATTTGAATCTGTGGGATGAATTAAAATACCATATACTAAAGAGACGTTCAAAAATAGTAAACTACCGTAGCCGCCAGCTGCAATTTCTTATTTTTCCTGAAAACTCTTCTCCGTTTAAATAAGATCAGCATATGGCTTATCCAAATTATACCTTTTAATATCTCCATAAAAACAGAGTGACTTGGAACATTATACAGCACCGGTAAGGAGAAAAGCTGATAAAGTGCGCTTCTTGGGGTGGGGGGTGTTGGAGAGTCTCCCTACGTAAGCAAAACCATGCAAAGCCCAAGATACATGATAAAACAGACATATCTGATCTTTTGCCTTTTCAATCCCCTGCAGGCTCTGCATTCTGCATTTCTACTCCAGTGATTCTGTAGCAAGATACATACACAATAACAATTGTCAGAAACGGCACTCCACGGCTGACCACCTAGAAAGAAATGCTCTCTGTTGCGAGTCCTGGTTCTGAGCACAGCCAGCTGAGGTTTCTGCATGGCTTGTGCAAGACAATATTGTACAATCGGTTTCAAAATGGGGTGTCAGTCAGAGCTCTGGCACATGTGCAAGCTCAAAGGGTGCAAGGAGTTGCAATGTAGCCGTGGTCAGTGACTGGTGGCCGGGTGGGTGAAGTGGGGTGGAAGGAGGCACTTTGGGACGATGGCATTTGGTTTTCCCATGCTCTGACAACAAGCGACCCACCGAGAGCTTTCCCTTTCTTTGCCTGTGTATCCACCTTCCCCTCCTGCCCTTTCTGCCCCCCGCCCCTCCCCATTCACTTCACCCCCATGGTGCCCTGCCTTCGGTGAAAGAAAGAGACCAAAGTGCCACAAAAGGCCAAGGGTAGCTCAGTTTCAGACCCCAGGGCAACATGTGTTCAGCGAACAAGAGTGTAAGAAACACTGAATATAGCAGTTAATACTTTAGACATGCGATTTTCTGACTATAGCTTTCTTTTTAGCCATGCATATTTATTGCCATTCAAAGAGATTGTGCTTGAATACCAGCAACCAGCTATGGAGAACACAGCAAATCTTAAAATGATTAAGGCACTGGAGTTTGCTAAAGATGTGGCATGCAAAGAATCACAAGAAAGCCATAGAATATTAAAAAAATATTAATAATGTCAGTTCTAATAATTCAACCTTAGATTTATTTTGGTACAATCCTGTTCCAAGTGGTGTACCCTGTCTTTTTTCTTAAGAATGAACAAAGATCATGGAACAGATTGTAACCTAGGTAAATTGCATGTCTGTTTACAATTGTATTTCACATATTTTATATATCATTTGCAAACTATTCCCCAAAGAAATATGTATCAAACTTTTGAAAAAAAAAATGAAGATTTGATGACAATCTGTTTTCCTTTCATTTGTTTCAGATGCTGCATGAGAGTTCATCTGTTGCTTAGATTCTTTGTATTTTGAATACAGTGTCCTGTCCTGTTCATCATTTGTTTCCTTTTGTTCTCCAGGCTCTTGCATTTATAAACTACATCTCTTTAAATGATATCAGCACAATTAAGCAAAGAAGATGAAACAAAACCTTATAAAAGATTGAGGTTTACATATGCAATGTAATCATGGAATTCTGATCCAACGTGAATGTCAAATATGTTTTCACATTTCCCTTGGAAAAAAAAAAATCAGATCGTCCTTCTCCCTTAATGCTTTTCCTTATAGGAATATGCAACTTGTGAGTTTTAAGTCTTGTCATCGCAAAGATGTCTTAGGTTAGACTTTGAGGAAAACAGTTAAGCATTGCAGCATATTTATGAACATGTTTCCGTGGTCTGTACTTTAAGGATGGGAAATTTTTCCCTAGTAATTAATTGCTGCAACTGTTTTAACTGTCAAAACGAAAGATTAATCTTGCAATCGCTGTTTAACCAGTAGAACAACCAATGGCAACTGCACAAAAGCATGACTCATAGAAAACACTCAGGAACTGCAGAGACTCTGAACTACATGTTAAATGGATTCTCATCGTGCATTTCCAACATTACTCACAGTGTATTAATAGAACCTCTCTGCTCCTGAGTTAGCACTGAAACCAGACAAAACCTCTCGCTCTCATTACAGGACAGGCATTTCCACACCAGCACAAATAAGGGCACTTAGACAATACTCATATAAATACTATCATATGCTCAATATTTAATTATTGTAACTCAAATGTAGATCATTAAAAAAAACATGATTTTTTAAATGATCTTCAAAAATGATCATGAGAAAAAGAAATCAATATTATCACACACCTTTGGCATATACGCTTATAATACATGTGTTATTTTATGACTAATCAGCATGATCAATGATAAGAAAGCTTGCATGTTAAAGTTGGTTTTGAGTCAGAAACTAAATACACACGTTTAGTAAAAAATGATGAGGATCACTGAAGAGGCATAGCACAGAGCTTGGGAAACAGAGGAGCTACTCGTGAAAACGCTTTTGGCAACTCTTGACCTTTGAGTTCCTAACTTAAAGGACACATAAACAACACCATTCTCCAGCAAGTTTCCCTTGATAACCTGCTGGAAAGGGGACAGAATATCCTGCAGCCATTTGACATGCACAATTTAGCAATTATGTGGTCAGAGGAAGAATGATTCTGCTAAGCCACTGGGGACTGCTGGTGTCTGTAGCCTTTACACATTTATAGAAAAATCTAAAATCTAACACAGCATAATCAATATTGAGATGGATTCTCCTTCTGAGCCATAAGTGATGTACCACATTGTACAGGAAAAGCAAATTTGGATGATTTGATTCAAATATTTGATTCCCTCTAAGGCCACCAGAAGAAAGGATATAAGTAGTCTGTGAGAAGAGAATATTCATTCCTCTATTTAAATGAGAAATAAAATGAAATAGGAGTCAAATGTCATGGAATAATGTTTTTAAAACCTTGGATTAACAAAATAACATTTTTGTACGTGAAAAAGAATTCAATTTATTTTACTTTTCAATTAAAAGAAGTTTATTCTCTGTGTGTATGTGTGTGTGTGTGTGTGTGTGTCCTTCTTGATATCAGAGCATTTTTTAAACTCATTTTTATTTTACTGGACATGCAGAAGTAAGGTTACAAGACCAATACTGTTAATGCTTTAAGTATTCCAATATGGGACTTTCAATTCATTTCCCCCGTGGATCACTTAAAAGTGTTGTGTTTAGTTTCCATCATAGGAAAACATATTGTATTTGCATTTTTCTTTTTAACAGGCGAATAGATAGAAAATAGTTATTTCCTTGTCAAAAAGTAAAATCATGTTCAGGCTTACATATTCACATTAAAATGCGGCTCAACACGTTCACTCTCAAAGCTCCACTTTTAATGGGGTTGTTTCTACAACTTTATGCATGCATCAATCAGATATCAATTGCAGTGTGCCTGATTGGGTCCCCTTCCACTGCCCCCATTCCCTGCTGCCTGGGCACTGCCTGCCAAATGTCGCAGGAAGTGACTTGAATAGCGACAGCAGATCCAGCAGCACCCTCGGTGCTTGTGGGTCATTGCCATCCCCGCAGAGAACCCAGAACAGCTGCTCTCTAAACACAGAGTCAGAGACCCAATCAGCTTGCAGAAGTCCATTCTGCGCAGGGCAACACAGACCCTGGTACCTCAACGCACACAATTAAACTACCCTCCCACATCCACATCTTTCTCCAAGATCTGTTCCAAGATTTGAATTGCAAAGTCTGCCTTTTGGTTGGTTTCCTTTGAAAAACAAAAAAAATAATCCAAGCAATAAAAAATACACACATTAAATGGCAAATGAATCTCCTCCATGATCTAACAAAGGACATGTGCCTGGGAAAAAGTACCGCAGTGACAGAGGCAAATTCAAGTTGTAAGGAGGGATGGGTTGGCATAGAAATTGGCTTCTGCTGCTCCAAGGATCCCAAAGTGCACTCTCTCCCTCTCTCCCTCTCTCTCTCTCTCTCATGCAGTCTTCATGCAAGTGTGATTTTTCAGCATATGGAATATAGAAGGATAGGACTCCCTGAACTAAGTCACACAAAATTGATATTCACCCATCGGGACTGAAGAACTTTTGGAGAACTACCTGGCAAGGAAATGCATGTGAACCTTCTTCACAATGCAAAAGATAATACAGTGGCTCTCGAACTATTTCCTTATTGTGCTCATCTCAAACAGATGTCTTTGTGTTCGCTGCCTCCCTTGCACGGCATATTGGCTGTAACCTTCTGTTTTTAGGGGACTGAACAGGATGATTTTCCACATGCCGAGATGCTGAATGGAGTGTGTGCTCCGTGTTTGATTACTCAGTGCCTCAGTGCAGAGACGGCCGTGATGTCTGTGATAGAATTTCTTAGAGGAATTAGGAAAAAAACAAATTGGCTTCCTTGATTTTGTTATTAAAGAGAGGCATCGAATTCTCTTTCCTGCTTTTGTTTTCTAAGCATGGGAGACGACTGGTCCTCTCTTTCACACTGACACACATACATACAACATGGCATGGAGTGATAAGCATTATTTGCTGAATATAAATCACAAGCTACCTACCTAGTCAATAAGACATCCTATCTCAAATTTTGGATGACTCTCTAGCTTAGTTTTATGACCTTGAGTGTGTCACTTAAACTCAATGAACCTTCTGTTCCCTACCATGTGATGGAACAAAACTTACCTTGTGGGTCTGGGGAGGTGGGATGGTCTCCAAGAGATAAAATATATCAAGCTCTCCTTATAATTACACGCATTTACTAGCCCCCGAGGGTCTGTTCATATCTTTGCTAAATTCCACCCCTACTCCTCAGGCATGTTCTCCTCCTTCCTTGCTTTATTTTTCTCTTGAATACTTTTCACCCTTGAACATGCTCTAGAATTTTCTCATTTCTTTTGTAGTCTATCTTGCCTTCAGTAGAATGTCAGCTCACCGGGTCAGGAATTTTTAACTCTTTTGTTTATTACTGTATCCACACCCTGCACACTCATCCACCTTCTATCTGGGAACTCTGTAAGTATGTACCTAGTGAGTGGATAAATGAATACATTAATAAATGAATGGCAAGGCTGGATTTGTTTAAGATACTTCTTTGCCATCCTGTGGAACCTCATGAAATTCTTTGCAGCACAGTTTACTGGTAATATCTTTTTCCAAAACTTTTGGGTCAAATAAAATATTTTCTTCCAAATACAAACTCAAGGGTGTACTCTTCAGGATATCACTTACAGCTGACGCTAAATCTAGCATGGGAGTGGCCTTTTGTCCACAAGGGAAAATGTTTTGCACATTGAAATTGGACAGTCCACTGCAAGAGCCTCTCTCTGACCTCCAAGCTAATGGTATGGCCAGAGTTGTGGGAATTGCCTGTATTGCACAGAGACCCACACTGTCACAGCCCCACTGGCTGAGCCCAGGAGCCACATTCTAGTCTTCCTGATGCCTCACCTTTGGAGAACCAGATGGATCATGAAGCCTTCGATTTTCTCATTTAGAAATTGTGTGCACCGAATCAACGCCATTTCTTGCTCTAGTACTGCTCTCAGGTATTTTTTTGGCATTTCACGTTCTACTTTTTGCAACTACAAAGCATGGCATGTGGACCTGCCTCATGTCTGATTCCATTCCGTGGTGACGAGTCCCTACCACTTGGTGCTCCTCTTTTGTAGCTAAGCTGATCAATGGAAGATCTGAGAGAAAACAAGTAGTGGGAAATAAAAATAGAAGCATGGGGGGAGCCCCCGGGGCTCTCAGTCTTGACCATATTTCTATATTTTTAATTTTATTTTTGCAAGATCACCTACAGATTTATTAAATCAGGGAAAGATAGAGAAGTAGAAAAAAAAAACCCTCTGATTTTAAATGCATCCCTTAACGCCAACTATTCTTAATGTAGATGAAAGGTAAAATGAGTCTGGAGTGAAAGCATATGATTACAATAAAGAGAGGGAAGAAAATCCTTCTTCAGGAGAGCGGGTTATAACTTACACATGTTTAGAATTATCAAGAGAGCTATTTGTCTCCTAATGCACGCGGAGGGGCGCTCATGTCATCGCCACGCACACCGCCTGGAGCAAGCACACGGGTCTTTTGTGAAATATCTGTGTCACTTACCTTAAGTGGGAGTGTTAACACCTTTGCTATTTCTCTAAAAATGGGATTTGCCTCTTTTTTGAGTTTTTTTTTTTTTTTTTTTAAAGGAGAGAGAGATTGCTATAAAAGGGAGCATTAAGCAAGTTAACAAAGTACTTTTTTAAAGGATCAAGCTAAGGAAAGCAAGACTTCCTTAAAAGGTTGCACTTCTTATTTCCCACCTTCCTTAACGGTATGACAGAACACGCTGAGGAAAGGCTCAAAGGAGAAATATGTTGAAACTCAATTACCTGTGTTAGTGAACCACCTACAGATATTTAAAAATATTCTCTTCTTGCAGGTACCCAGTATGAACCAGGGGCTTTTTTATTTGTGTCTCTGGTGCTCCATTAACATAATAAAATGCTGTATGACTTTTTTCACAGTAGGAAAATATGGTCCAAAAGAGTAATAAAATAGCTATACCAAACTGTAAGCTATTGGACATCAACTTTAACCACTTCCTGGCTGCTTCACCTGTGTGGAGTACCAAGCAGGACTGGATGCCCTGTCTGTCTGTAGTCCCAAGGAACCAGAAACATCCTTGAACTTTGATCTGGACACAAGCCCTTTGGTCTAATCGATTTCTTTTTTTCTTTTTTTCTTTTTTTTTTTTGACATTTGTGAAATCAACTGACAAGATTTATAATACTAAGAATTATATAAAGACTCAATTCTCTTGGACCATCGTCAATTCACATTTAAGGGGGTATTCTTCAAATAGGAAGGAATTTGTATACTGAAAACTCAGTCTCTATGGAAAAACATTCTTGACGTTCTGATACCAGGAATTCATGTACAGCCACCTGTGCCTTCTTTCATTCATCCATTTCAAAAATAAGAGTTGGCGTGCTTGCTAGGCACGGAATATGGTCCTGAATTTTGGGGGCGTTCGATGGTTGAGTTTTCAGATCGATTACTGATTTTTAATTTGACTGTCTGTTTGACATATATGAACACAAAAAATATTGAGAGAGAGTGAGCATATGAAGAGGTTTGTATTATGTCCAGATAACCCTCATACTCATTCTTCAATTCCCTGGCCATCCTGGGCAGAGCACATGATGCCACAGGTTCACAGAATGTTCCCCATGTCAGTCCGTTCTGCATACCCTCTCCTTACAGTATCCCTAATCAACATCCTTGGGTCCTTCAGACTGCCTGCCCACGGGGGATCAATTAGGTTCATCAAGCTTGAACTCTGAGCAGCGTCCTACTCTGACTCAGATATCTCCATGTGCCTTGTACCTCATTCTGCCCAGCCACACCAGGGTCTTTTGTGTTCCTCCATCTTCTGCTTCCCTGCTGACTGCCTCCCTAGAACATCTTCTTCACCTTGCTCACCAGGACGCCCCGCTGGAGACCCTGCTCCTTCAGGAAGCCTGTTGACCAAGTCAGTCTTTTACCCTTCCAGAGCAATTTTTTTCCTAGAACAACCAATTCAGTTCAGATTCCGACATTTCTTATTCTATTTGTTTCTTACCTTCTCTCCCCCTCAGTGCATGACCCTCTCACAGAGGGCAAGGTCTAGGTCTCATTCCCACATGTGTCTTTGCATCCCCCACCCATACTGTAAGGTCCTTGCTCAGCATCTGGACGGCCATCTTAAGTGGCGGCTGCCATTTTAAGAGAAACTTCACTTTCCCACCCAAGGGCGTTTCTGAGAAAGGCTCACCACTCCCTCATAGTAACCCAACCCTTCACTGCCTGCATTCTTTCCCAACAAGGGCATGCCACCACTCCCTCAAACCAAGCCCACCCTTAACCACCCCCATTAGGACCTGCCCCGTAAAAGTCCCGAACCCCAAGCCTATTTTGCCTCTTTCCATCTATGGAGAGATGTGCCTTTATTTCTCAGCTCTGACAAATGAACTCTCGTGTGCATTTCTGCCTGGCCTCCGTCTTTCATTTCTCACTTGCCCATCTCCAAGTTCCTCGCCTTCCTTTCACATACAGTGAAGACACAGGAGTCTCTCATTTGAAAATGAAAAAAAATAAATAAAAATAAAAAAATCAAGAGATCAAAACACCCACTTTCAATTGACATATAAGTAAATTATTGAAAATTTTGAATACTTTATCTATTGACAAATTAATTTCTGCATGTTTATTCATTGACAACTAGTAAAATGCATTATATATTATTCCATTTGGACTTCTAAAGCATGTTATTAGACAAATGTCCCATTTATGAGAAAATAAACAAATAAGTTAAATTAAACTCACAAGGAAGCTGAAATTATTGACGAAATAAAGTTTAATGACCCTCCAGTTGATTACTAAATAGCTGTCTCAGACATTTGAAGTTAAAAGTGGTGTGTGTGTATGTGTGTGTGTGTGTGTGTGTGTGTGTGTAGAGGGATGTATGTGAATCTGTGTGTGGATCAAGGAGTTACAGCCAAAGAGGGTAAGAGGGCATAACCTGGGAGCTGCAGCCCCATAGATAATACATAGAAGGCCCAGTTAATTTCATGCAATATACAACTTCTAACATTAGGGCCAACTACCTACACAGGGAAATTTTAAAAGGAGGAACTTGAACCAGCAGAGGGGGTTTAAGCAAAAGTCACAAGAAACCACCCTATGAGAGCAGAAATAGAACCAAAACAAAGTGAAGAAGGCATTTGAATCAGAGAAGATTAAATTTGAAGACTCAAAGCAAGTCTAACTGGGAAATGTTTTAATAATCCAGGTAAGAGTCTGCAAGACAGTGCCAGAAGTAATAGAGTTTAAAAGTGAAAAGGGGGGAATGCACAGCATTTCATAAGATAAATGGAAATCTTTGTTCATCAAATGAATTTTCCAAAGGTAGCAGACAAGTCAACGGCATCATCAATTAACTGTCAATCAGAGTCATTGCACCATTTATTCATTCACTTTAATAAAGCTCAGCCCAGTGGTAGAAGGAAACGTACCCAAGACTGTCCCATTTATAACAATGTGCTTGTTGCACTCGTTGATAAGACGCTCTAGGAACAGAACAGGGTGCACAATAATTCAGGTTGGTATTTGAGGAACTACTTAGATATACAACACCATATATATATATATATATATATATATATATATATATATATATATATATAAATGGACTGGACTTGATTAGGCAGCCAGCAGCTCACATTCAAAGGCCTCTTAGAAAGAGCCCAGAAGAATGTTCTAGAATGAACTGCCTGGAAGAAATATAACATAAGACATATAATTTTACTTTTTGTTTTTGGTAGTACTGGGGATTCAACCCGGGGCCTTCCACATGCTAGGTCCCCTGAGCCACACAGCTAGACCAAATTTCACATTTTTTTTCCAGCCATGTGAATGAGGAGCTCAAGGTTACTTCACTTCAACAGGTCATCAATATTAAACATCATTTCATATTAGGAAGTCCATGAAGGCATTTTCTTAACCAATGTACATATATGATCACGTTTCATTCTTAAAGCAGCATTGTGCAATAGGTCCTTTGTGTTTTCATCTCTAAGTTAGAGAGGAGGAAATGGATTCCACATTAGGTAATATGTGTGAGGCTGCCTCGCCAGCAATGATGGAGCTAGGATCTGTATCTAGAAATGTTTTCTCCATGTTGGAGCTGAAGGATATTGAAAAGGAATGAAAAAGTTCATGAAAGGTGTGGGAGTCAACCTTTCTCTAAGCTCTTCTGTGGCTCTAAAAGGACAATGGAATACATACAAAGAATCAAGTGTAAATTTTTGTCAAATAAAATGACAAAATTAACAGTAAATAAGTTTAATCGGCAAAACCCTAATGATTAGGATCAAAGAACTGATATACACATTAGTAAAATATATCACTGACACATGGAGATATAAATCAATGGGAAATACTGAAATGAAAATAAACTCATTGAACATCAAAATATACGTGCAGTTGGAGTCCCATGAGAAAAGGATAGATAAATACCCAGAATAACATTTAAGGGATGAGTTGGGAAACCATTGGAAAACCAGTTAAATAATTCAAAAACAGATTTTAGAAGCAATATCAACCTTAAAAATATAAACAAATTATAGTAAAACTGCAGAAACCCAAATATCTTTGAAAGCAGCCAGAGGAGGGAAAAGACCATCTTTGAGGGAGACACAAGAATGCTAAATGCAAAAGAGGATAGAGTTGTAGAAGGATACTCTTTTGCCTAGAGTTTGATGGCAGCTAACACTTCCTGTAAAAGAGAAGCTGGAATGAAATAATTTTCAGGAAAAGAAAAAAACAGATTTTTTAAAAAACAAAACCAGCAAACCTGAAAAACAAGAACACAAATTTTATAAGTACAACAAGCGCCCAGATGGAAACATGGAGATACAAGAAGATTAAAAACTTAAGAGTAAATCTGCCTGGTATGGTAGCGTATTCCTGTAATCCCAGCAACCAGGGAGGCTGAGGGAGAAGGATTAAATTTGAGGCTGGCCTCATCAGCAATTCAGGCAGGCCATAAGCAACTTAGTGTGAACCTGTCTCAAAATGAAAACAACAATAATAATAATACAAAGGGCTGGGGATGTTGCTTAATGGAAAAGTCCTTCTGAGTTCAATCTCCTACTTGAAAAAGAAAAAACAAGAACCTTATAGTAAATCTAACCAAACATTTGCTATGGAAAAATGTCTTGTATAGTTTCTTTTCTTTCCTTTTTTTTTCATTTTGTACCTGGGATTGAAACAGGACACTTCTCCACTGAATAACATCCCCAGCCCTTTATATTTTTTATTTTGGGCCAGAGTCCTGCTAAGTTGCTTACAGTCTCACTGAGTTGCTGAGGCTGGCCTCGAAGTTGCTTTCAAGTCCTGGAGAACATTATCAAATAGGAAAATCACAATTCAATCTCATTAATGAAGGTGGAAAACATAAAATAAATATTGGGAACAAAATATTAAAAATAAGTTGAATTCAGGGATCTATAAATAAAAAAAAATCAAACCAGAATAGGAGTATTGCAGGAATATGAGGTTCATTTAAGTACAAAGTCTCTTCCATGAAATCAATACATTAACACATGAGAGGAGCTAAAAGACACCTTCTCAACCAAAGCCAAGGTGAGGCAGTAGAGACAAGGAAGGGGGAGTGGAGGGAAGGAGAAGAAGAGAGAAGAAGGGAAAGCAAATGGGAATATTCATCAAGCATGCACAATTTAGTTTAAATAAATAAAAAAACAAAGATGCTTCAGTAAACTTTGAAAGGAAGATACATGCTTAATTTGATAAAGCATACTTGTAAAATAGACATTATACTTAATTCTAGGATATTAACAGCTTTCTTCCAATAAAATTGGGGAAAGAGACAAAATTCTCAGAATCACTGTATCTACAGTCATTCTGTTGGAGGTTCCAACCATTTCAACTGGCAAGAGAAATGTGCAAGTTTGGAATATTGCATAAAAATATGAATATTGCAGGTGGTATTATTGTGTATATGGGAAGAATTTTAAATCAAGACTCTGTAGGTATTATGAAGTGAATTTAATAAAGTCACTAAAATCAATGCCCAAAATCAATTTAATTTCTTTATCGTAGTAATAATCCAATTGAAACCCTTTTAAACTATAGAATGTACTGTTGTAGTGCCAAGAAATATAAAATATCTAAGAATACGTGTACCAAAATATAGACCAGACTTTTGCACAAAATCCTATAGAACATTATGAGACAAATTATTGTACATGGATGTAATAAGTACATATCATGAAGATGTTAACTAACTCTGTCCATAGTCACTGAGCACAACACAACACAATGAGTGTCCTAGCAAGAATATTTAGCTCTTTAAAAACTTCTTTGGCTGATTCTAATGTTTTTATGAAAATTCACATGACCAGGAATAACTAAGGAAATCATGAGAGACATGTTAAAATTTTTATTTCCAGATATAAATAAAGCAATAAGTAAACTGTATGGCTTCAACTTCAGGATATACTAACAGACCAATGGGATAGAATAAAGAGTTCAGAAACAGAGCCATAAATATGAATGTTATTTTATAACAAATTGACCCTGTAGAATAGTAGGCAAATCTTTGACAGTTTTCTCAATAAGCATTACTGGGTCAACTTTCTCTATCTATGAGAAAAATAAATCTTGACTCACACATAAAAATTAACTTTAGGTGAACACAGATATAATTATCAAAACTAATAATCACAAAGCTTTTAGAAAATAATTCTGGGAGATATCTTCAGAGTCCCGATGACAGACAAAAAATTTCTTTTGTAAGATGAATGTCTTTTTAATTATAATAAAAAGTTGGTAAACGAGGCTATATAAAAATTAATAGATTCAATTTGTCAAAAGAAACCAAGAGTTAAAAACAACAACAACAATAAAGACTGTTGTGGTGGTACATGCCTATAATCCCAGAGGCTGGGGAGTTTGAGGCAGGAGGGCGCGAGTTCAGCAACTTAGCAAGGACTTAAGAACTTAGTGAGACCCTGTCTCTAAATAAAAAATAAAAAGCCTGAGGATGTGGCTCAGTGGATAAGCATCCCTGTGTTCAATCTCTGGTACAAAAAAAAAAAAAAAAGTAATTGAAAATATTAGCAATACATGTGTATAACAAAGGCCTTGTATCCAGAATATATATCTCCTACAAACTGACAAGAACAAAACACATACTTTTATTTTTAAATAGGAAATATTCAATAAGAGGCATTTTGGAAAGATGTTATCAAACATCTTAAATTAAAAACAGATGTTATTGTCTTCCCTTGGGAATATGCACACTTAATAAATTGAGCCATACCTACTGTTGGCAAAGAAGAGTTAAATTATTTTAAACACTTTGGAATAATTCTTGGTATTATCTAGGCTAGCAGGAATTATGTTTACCACAAGCAGGGCATGGTGGTACACGCCTGTAATCCCAGTGACTTTGGAGGCTGAGGAAGGAGGATCACGTTTGAGGACATCCTAAGGAACTTAGCAAGGCCTATCTCACAACTTAGTGAGATCCTATCTCAAAATTTTTTAAAAAATGAAAACGGCTGGGGCTGTGGTTCAGTGTAGCTCAGTGGTAAAATGCCCCTGTGTTCAATACCCAGTTCAGGTTATATATCCAGCAGAAATGCATATAGTATATGTACACACCAGAAAACCTGCACAGGGGTGTGGACAGCAGCAAGATTCCTAAGAGCCATAAACTGGACACAACTCAGTGTGTTGATTCAGTGAAATACTCTAAAGCAAGAAGAATGAACTTCTATAAAAGATAATTTTGGAAATAAATTTCAAAACATGTTGAACATAAGTTAAAATTCTGCCCCCAAAGGTACATATTCTATAATTCACTTCATGTAAACTTCTAAAAAGGCAGAATTACTCCACAGGGATAAGTCAGGCTAATCATAACCTTTGGTAGGAGGGTGATTTGGAGCAGGCACAAGAGGGCACCTTGGGTACTGCCATTATTTTATTTCTGTCTCTAGGTATTTTTCATAGGATCTGCTACGCGAAAACATTTATTAAGCCAGGCTTGTTGGCACACACCTGTCATCGCAGCACCTTGAGGCTGAGGCAGGAGGACCATGAGTTCAAAGCCAGCCTCAGCAAAAGCAAGGCATTAAGGAATTCAGTGAGACCCTGTCTCTAAATAAAATACAAAATAAGTCTGGGAATGTGGCTCGGTACTTGAGTGCCCCCGAGTTTAATCCCTGGTATCCTCCCCCCCAAAATATTTATTGCATTGTACATTTAGGAGATATGTGTTTTCTTCCATGCATTTTTGCTACATTAAAGACATTTTTAAAAACGACAATTGTACTACTGATTGAGGTGAAATATGCTTGAAATATGAAAGGTGTGGCCATTTTCACGGAAGAAATGATATGTTAATATTTTAAAGGTGCTTTTGGTGGATTTAGCCTTAGATTTAAAAAAAGAAAGAGAAAAAAAAAAAACATGGCTCACAGAAATGTAGAATTTTTACTGTGGGAATAGAGGAAGGAAGGCCAAGTTGGAGGTGTGGACAGGGGGACTTGGTTACAATGTACTAGGTCATGTCTTTGGGGTTCGGGCAGAATCTTCAAGCGGAAGCTTCCACTTGACCCAAGCAACTAAAGAATTATAAGTAGCACCAAGAGGAAGAGATCAAAATGAAACAGTGGCAGAGGAAGATTGATAACATAGCCTAGCCTAGGTTCATCCTAAGTTGCTGTAATTATTGTCTGCCCATAGCATTTATTATATTTGTCATTCATTTTGACAATTGATTATGTGCGTATTATCTTGTGTTGTCACTTATTTTAAGATGTATCAGGTGGAATAGTACAAAATTGCAAATATGCAATGATTTTTTTTTTTTTAACATACAAAAGTAGCAATTTCACATGGTCCAAACTAACAATGTCTGTGCCTCAACTTGGCTGACTTTCACTAGCATTTGCATATGGCACACCCATGTCTCTAAATTCTCTGGGCTTCCACTTACTGCTTCACAAAATGGGCATTCACAGAGTTGCCACAATGAGAAGACGAAACGATCTTGTGAAAATGTGCAGTATACTTGTAGCATAACGCAAGGCCCTAGTCATTAAGCAAAGTCTAACAGAAGCCACGATTAGAAATATTCTCTCACCGGAGAGCATTGGCTCAGTGGGTCTTTGTGGAATAACTGTCACAAAAAGGAGGGAAAGGCATTTCACAAGTTGTAAGTTGCCGCAGTCTCTGGCTGGGCACAAATCACGAGCCTCCACACAGCTTGTAGATTCAAACAGCAATTCTTTATTCCCGATCTCACACCGGCCTTCTACAAACACGTTCTGGGGAAATCCACGTTCTCTGCCCAAATCCACACCTCCACTGGGCTTCTGTCTCCCAAAATATACTGTCTGACCCTAAGAACTCAAGAGAGACTCAGGCAGCAGGATATGCCCTATTCTAAACGGGGAACACCCTAATCTCCTATTATGCTAAACTGGGGACACCCTAAACACGGATCCGCCCTGGTCCTTGAGCAAGGTCACCTTACATGCAATGTCCTTGCAAAATGTCCTATTTCCACGAGTCCTTCCACTAAAGAAACATGGGGGTACGCTGGCAAGGAAATTGTCATACCTACTTGGCTGATGGCTCCCAGCAGTAAGTCAGCAAAAATGACAGGGAAGAAAGTTTAAAAAAGTAGATAAATGCCTTCTGGAAATGACTGTGGGTTCTGGCCTTTTTGAAAGCAAAGTCTCTTTGTCATGTTAGTTGCCTCTTTAAAGATTCCTGGGTTGGCATTATCTGTCCACATTGTCCCACATCAACGCTAGGAAAGGAGTGCCTCCTGACCCCATGGAGTGAGGACACTGGCTACCACAGGACACTAGGTACTCTGGAAGTCCTGAAGTTCAGTACTCCCCCAGCCTATGTCCTAGGCAATTCTTTCCTTGGCTGATTTTTATAATGATAATGATAATATGATAATAACATTATAATGATAATAATGACAAATATTGGTACAGATTAAACTTTGGAAATACCAAAACTTCCCTAGCCTATTTATTCCCCCATGATAAACCATAGATGTGAAGATCACAGCTTTCAGTGAGCTCTCTGTAATGAATTATCGAACCTTGAGGTGTCTCAGGAACTCTCTGAGCTTGCACTTCTCAGTGGGGAGACTGGCCTTGTGTGGTCCATAGCCCTTCCACCTGAACAGCTGGCTTACACTCTAACAGCATCAGGGAGATCAGGGGAAGAGAGAAGGCAGGAGGTAACTACCATCATGATCCTATGAGCTGAGCAGGGAAAGAGGAGAAGCTTGGCTTGACTCAAGCTCTCCTGCAGACCACTGTTGCTGGCTCTTCTGGATTTCTAATACCTGTACTTCAACAGGTGCTTGGTGACATGAGGTTGTTGGTAAACAAGAACCTTCAAATTGTCCCTTATTATATTCACAACATTATATTGCACTTCACAAATTTTAGAGGTTCACACTGCAGTATTTTCCTTCTCATTCTAGTCTGTGCATGAAAGCCTTTATCAGACATTTTAACTGAACCTCTGCTTACCGAGTCTCCACAGGATACTGACATCAATATTTAACACAGACGGAATTAGGCCTGCTGATTTTCCCCACTCTTAGGAAATGTGCGTCGCCACACAACAGCATCAAAGCTTCCCTACACTTTTAGTTCCCTTTGCCCTTTGTTACAAAACATCTATGCACTTTTTTCCCCTCACCTACAACCCAGTATTATTCATTTCAGAAGTCCTATCCTTGCAATGACAACGGAGAAAGGAGTATTTCGCATTTTAGCGTGTTAAAATGACGCCGTCCCTTAGCTTTTTAGGTTATCATTTCCAAGCAATGTTTAAATGGCTGTTCCCCATTAGTCCTAGTCAGAAGTAATAATTCCCCAAACTTAACAAGACTCAAGTAGGGAACAAAGGAGTCGACGTACAAAGAACGTTTACTAGAGTGCATTCTTCAACGTACGAGGATGCAGAACCACTGCAGATAGACAGCTGTGTGTCTAAACATTTGTGACAAACACAACTCAGATGGAAATGTATTTCTTAAAAGGAGAAAAAAGGCATCAACATACATTCATCACTTGGGCGTGAGAACAATACAAGCTTACAATATAGGTCTGAGCAAAAGAGTTGGCTTGCAAAATATGATGAGTTTTTTTTTTTCTTTATGAAGTACTTTCTGCAATTGTCAGCACAGCTTCTTGCTGCCTTGTCATCTTCCAGCCAGTACAACTTTTTTATATAAAGAAGGCTCAGAAGACTCTAGACCATATTGAGTGTTAATGGGACGGGATGGATCCCTTCCCCTGAGTTTGTCATTGTGAACCCCACAGACAAGGGCAGTAAGGAGGTTGGGGGGACTGAATGAAAGTCAAGTGGAACAGCCACTAAAGAAATATAAAGAAACAGCTGGATATATTGTCTTGAAATTCTTGAGATAACTCTTCAAAGCCCAGGGATCTGTTTTAAAGAGTTACGAGAGTGGAGAAGCCCCCATCTGGTGAGTGTTTACGTTAGGAGTATATATGTCACTATCAACCTAGGTGAGATGTGGTGAAACAGAGGTAATGCATCATAGGTCCATGATTTTAAAATTATAACACTCTTACTCTTGATGTTAATACATTCAAGTTTATTAAAAATAGCTAGTTGCCTTTAAAAACGACAATTATTGAATACTAACTATTTCTGCTACCTGGAATGCCTACTATAGCATCTTTTCCTTTGAAAACAGATCATGCAGCTGAGATCTTATTCAAAGGTCTTAGTAGAATCATATTTGTAGTGTACTTGATTTCATCACCAACCTATGTTCCCCTAAAACTGTTAATTCATTGGTTGCTTTTTAAACATCAGCTGTTATCTTCTATGTCATCCTGATATCTATGTGTCCTTGTTTTATCATCAGAAAGATACTCCTAGATATTTAGCAAATGTTGAATGTCAGATGGAAGGAGTATGAATTTATAACCCAAAGTCTGAGACCATGATTTTGACACTAAAAGAAATAATCCAAGGTAGACACATGTGTTAAATGTAAATAAACAGATCCTCTGGACTAGGTATTTACATTAAAAAATAAACCATAAAACTAAAAGATATATGTGAAAGACCGTGTAAGGAAGGCCTTCTTGAGTATACTCTGTATCATAAACTCTCATTCTATAAACAAATAGATGCATTGTACTATGTAAAACTATTAAAGTTTTGTGACATAAAAATATACTGAGTTAGGGGCTGGGTATGTGGCTCAAGCGGTAACGCGCTCGCCTGGCATCCGAGGGGCACTGGGTTCCATCCTCAACACCACATAAAAATAAAATAAAAGATGTTGTGTCCACCGAAAACTAGAAAATAAATATTAAAAAATTCTATCTCTCTCTGTCTCTCTTTAAAAAAGTAAAAATATCCTGAGTTATATGGCAAAAAGAAACTGTGTGGAATACACTCCTCCTCATGTAGAAAAAAAATTATAAGAAAGATCTAATTCTTGAAATATAAAAATCTTATTACAAATTAATAACAACATTAAGCATCTAAATATAAAAATTGGTAACATACATGAACAGTTAATTGTACAAATTACATGATACATGAATGGTCTTTTGGGGCTAGTTATAGTCAAATGAAGTCACACACACACACACACACACACACACACACACACACACACACACAGAATATACTTGCCCTACAGAGGAACAAAGTTTAAAGAATGATCATATTCACTGGGAAAGAGTGTGGAAAAGGCCAATATTATGGGGAAGACATTTCAGAGCAATTTGACAATGTACATGAAAAAAATATTTAAAGTGCATATTGTGATATTTCACTACAAGGATACATTGAATAAGATCATATGGATTTGGGACTATGGTATCTGCTATAGAATTGCTTATATATCTTTGTCCAGGAAGAATACACTGATGGTGATAAATCCACATGATATTCAACTAAAAATGAAAATGTGGACGATAATTTGTTACTGACTTCAAAATATGTGTGCCATTTTTGTTAAAATACAAAGAGCATGTCTATAAAATCTCTAGAAGGGTAAGTAAGAACAACATGGACTGAAGTTTTCATTGGTGATTGGTGTATATATTGCTGATCTTAAAAAATTTATCTATATTAGCTGGCACAATAGTGTATACCTGTAATCCCAGTGGCTATGGAGGCTGAGGCAGGAAGGTAGTGAATTCAAAGCCAGCCTCAGTAACAGCAAGGTGCTAAGCAACTCACTGAGACCCTGTCTTTAAAAAAAATACAAAATAGTGCTGGGGATGTGGCTTAGTAGTCGAGTGTTCCCGAGTTCAATCCCCAGAGCCAAATAAATAAATAAGTAAATAAATAAAAATTATCCATATTTTCTAAATTTTGATAAAATGAATATTAGTAAATTTAGCAAATAAACATATAACAAAAGTTATCTCTCAATTGGGTCACAAACAAATGGGAAATGCATTTATTCAGAAAGATATTATTACAGGTCAGCACTGAATGAGTGGTAAAGTAATGAAATGTGTTATTTCCATATGGTGGGAAGTAAGGTAGTAATTGATTTATTTATAATATGTGTTAAATGTAAATAAACAGATCTCATGGAATAGGTATTTATATAAAAAATAAACCATAAAATTAAAAGATACACATGCAATACCATGTGAGGAAGGTCTTCTGGAGTTTACTATGAATCATATACTCGTTCTATAAACAAATAGATTATAGAACAAGTCCATTATCTTGCATATGATATTAAATAGTCAGACAACAAAATTGCACATGTTTGATGATCCAAACTGCATACAGTTTAAAAATAAAAAGAAAGAGTAGAAGGAATACTATAAAAGAAATATTATACATTTTCCAGAAATTATCCACGTGGTAAATATTGAGAATATTCATTTTCTTCAATTCAATTTGTTTCAGTATTTTCTAATTTTTCCATACTTTACTGTGTGGAAAAGTATGACTGTTGGAATCTTCTCAAAATTGTTTGGGAATAAAATAATAGACACTACATCAACAGCAAGAAGCAGACACGCATTCCACACTGTGAGGTGATACGGCTTGTCCTCCTCCTGTCATAGATGATTCTGGTAATGGCTGACTGGCCATGGTGTTGGGAAACATGGAGGCCCTTCTCTTTTTTGAATCAAGGATTACTTGATGTTCCACTGAAGCTGAAACTCAATGATGCTTCAAAGTGCATGTGTTTATACCCATGAGAGATCCAGTCTTGAAAAGTGATCCGTACCAAAATTGTGTAATGTCTCCTCCAACTTTTCAACTTTCTTTACAAAGATAAAATTGTATTCAAATTAAACAAACAGACAAACAAACGACAACAACAACAACCAAAACACAACTCAGGCTCTGGCTCAGGAGACCTGGTGTGGCTGACCAGTTCGTGCTGGTGGGACAACAGGACCTGTGGACTCAGGAAGGCAGGGCTTTGTCTTCACTCAGCATGATCTTCCTAGGACCTGTTTTGATGTTTTCTTATTTAAACTCCAAAGTTGTTTTGAGAACTATTATGTGCCACAGTCCGGCTGCAGCAAAATAACCGGGGGGGTGACGAACAACTTGTGTAGATTGATGCAGCAGGAGTGGAAGCCATTTATTGTAGGATCTGAGCGATATTTATACATTTTACACAGCTTATCTAATTAGCATAAAATAGATA
Organism: Callospermophilus lateralis; assembly: GCF_048772815.1. Classification (NCBI taxonomy): domain Eukaryota; kingdom Metazoa; phylum Chordata; class Mammalia; order Rodentia; family Sciuridae; genus Callospermophilus; species Callospermophilus lateralis. The sequence continues at coordinate 102,278,737 of NC_135318.1, read as the reverse complement.
CAACAGTCAACCAATAAGGAATCTCCACACTTAATGGCTTGCTTTTGTTACTTCACAAACCACTCCCTCTGGCATTTTGCCAGGCACCATGCAGACTTGTTTCTCTGGCAAAATACCAGGTGCCATCCTGACTTGTTTACATACCTTAACAATTATGTTTTTCCACTACCTTGAAGATGACCTTATTAGAGACCATAGTCTGAATTCTAGGTAGAAGTGGTAAAATACATACTTCATTTTTCTGATTATTAAAATCATGTATATTGAAATTTTAAAGAGTCAGGTGAATCTAGAAAGTACCAAGAACTCTTCAATCATCCTAGTTCATACACCTGTATGTTGTTCATTTTTCATGGTACTGCCTTCAAGTCTTTGTGTGTTTATGTGTATGTGCAAATTATATGTATATATAAACATATGATTGTTCTATACCATTTCTATAGAAACTTTGTTTTAAAAATGGAAGGGCTGGAGATATGGCTCAGTGGTTAAGTGATCCTGGGTTTAATCCCTGGTACAAAAAAAAAAAAAAAATTTCCTTTCTTGATTTAGAACCAAGTCCATAAACTTGCCTTCAAGCCATCTTCTCTATATGTCCCAACTTCTTTAGCTTATTTCAAATAGTCCTTTGGAATCAACCCTCCTTCATTCAGACCCTTAGTTCTGAAGCTTCGTAACAATATGGCTTCGGGTGGAACTAAGAATTAATTTCTCTGTTCTTCGGGTTCTTTATAAGATGGCTATAATAATTATTAGTGTTTCATAGGATTATTTTGAGATAATTATATTTCATATGGTACACATGATCATTCCATAAATATTAAGTATTATTACCATAAGCAAAACTAAGTTATTAATTCTTCTGAATTATGCTCCATAATTTCTTGTATTTCCTCCCTTCCCACACTTATGTTCTCATGCGTTTTTCTTTCCATTCCTGCCTGTTAAAATATAAGCCATTCTCAAGTTCTGCCTCAAATAAATCTTCCTCTGGATTTAATCAAGTGACATATTTGTGTTTTAAAACCACTTAACGGATTCTTACATACGTCCTACTATTAAATGTAGAGTCTGTCGAATGTTGCAGTTGGAGTTAGAGTCTTAGTTCTCTATCGATGGAAGACATCAGCAGGACAGGGGCCAGGACATATAGTCCTGCCTCCCTAAGTTTAGCAGGCTCTGGAAAGGACCCTCTTCCCCAGAGCTGGGTTCTAAGCCCACTGTCTCTTCCCCTGGAGCCTCAGGTCTAAGCATGATCCTGGTCCATTCCTTATTTTTTCAGCTCTGCTCACACCTTTGCAAAACTGTCTCAATTGGCATGTGGTTGATGATAGCCTTTAAACTATTTGTTTCCTGCCTGTGAGAGTTAATTTGATGTGTCATCTTGACTAGTTTAGGAGACACCCAGACAGCTGATAAAGCATTATTTCTTGGTATCAATGTGAGGTGCTTCCAGCAAAGATGGTATTTGAATCAATGGACTGAAGAGGAAGAGCCACCCTAAGCTCACATGGGAGGTACCAGTGAATTATTTGAGGGTCCCGATAGAACTAAAAGACAGAGAAGAAGTGAATTTGCTTTCTCTTCTGGGTCACACATCTCCTGCCCTTGGACAGTAGGAACTGAGGCCCTGTAGCCTTTGGACTCTGGCACCTGCACCAGTGACCTCCATCCGCAATTTCTTATGCATTTTGACCAAAATTAGACCTGGGATGCTAATGACATCGCTCAGTCCAAGTCCAGAGACCTGAGAACCTCCAAGTTCAGCATGAGTATCAGGTTTTGAGATGACTCCACTCTTAGATTTGGCAATAGAATTTTAAATTCCTTAATTATTCTTTCTCTAGTTTCTATGTCTAAAATCTTTTTAACAAGGCTGATTTTCAAATTTATTATAATTTTTATAAAGCTATTCTATAGTCTAATACATTCTTTTTGGAATAGGATCAATCTCTCTCTCTCTCTCTCTCTCTCTCTCTCTCTCTCTGTCTCCTCTCCCCTTAGTCCTCCCTTCTTTCCTCTCTCTCTCTCTAGCTTGCTTGCTCATGGCCATTCTCTGTCTCTCAGTAATGTTTGAACACAATTAATGTTTGACTGCTTTTTCTAGTGAACCACACACTCAAGGGGCTTAATTTCTTCATAAAATGTACAGATATTTTCTTTAAAGTAGAGACATATGACCCTTCTCTTTTTCTGGTCCCATGATTTGCATTGGACATGTAGACCTTTTTTCTGTTTTGGAGGCCTTTCATTTGCACATCCATTTTGGGTCCTCCCTGTCAACATGTATCTATACAGCAATGGGAGAGACATTGGATAACATTTGCCATTATTTTCAATTTTGTTGATTTTATTATTTATATGAATTAACATTTCTGTTATGAAAATGACCCCAGTGACTTTCAAAATCACCAACAGAATAAGGCTTCATATATAAATACTTATTTTCCCATTTATATCTCCATTCCTTTTGGTATATTTTATACAAACATTTTAACACATGCATTTAAAAAGATATTCTGCACCTTCAAATCTAATTCAGTGTAATAGTGTAAACTAGAATACTTTCCTGGTGTAGAACATCATGTTAATTTTAATTTGTATACTTAATTTGCCTACTTTATGATCTAAGGACCATTAAATGGTACACTTTTTTTCTTGAATTCAAATCCAATGGAGATTGAGTGACTCACTAAATAGCTTATATATATATTTATTAATGTTTTTGTTCTTCAATTCACTTTTTATACTTTTAAATTTTCCAATAGGATTCTTTGTTTAAAGCATTTAATTTCTTAGACATGCATGTAGGTTCATGTATAGAAGGACAGCTGTCCCTTGGTCTCCTTGTTTGAAGTGGTCCTTATGTAAACCATTTTATCTCAGCATTCCACTTATCTACTTAGACAATATGAGAAATACTTACTAGATAGGGGAAATAATATGAAATATGATGATATAATCATAGGTGTATAAAGCCAATGGATTCTGTGAGTTAGGTTCTAAAAGTGCAGGAGAAATATTTCCGGTTCCCTGTATTCCAAAGTTCAGGTCAGTCATAGTCCATTCTCTGTTTTTGTAGTCATGGAATTTCTGATGCTAACATGGCAAGACCACAATACCATGACTGCACTATTAGAATATGGAGCTATACTAGTGAAACATCTTCCCACCTGGCTTCCTGAAGTAATAAGAGACACATTAATACTGATGGAACTTGTTCAATAAAAATAAAGAAACTATTATGAGGAGTAGAGCTGGGGGCTCATTGCACGTTCCCTGGGACATTTTTTTGATGACGGTGTGCTGAGTTTTCTCCACAGAATAGAAGTCACTTTCACATTTGGTAGGACTGGTGAGTTGTGTGAAGGGTTATGTGTTCACAGCTCTGTCAAAACTTCATTAATCTGCTGCCCCTGACATGGAATGTGTGACAATTCTACCTACCTCTAGGGATGTTTGCCCACCACAGTGTTTTTAGACACATAATTCTGAGGAAAATGAGTGGTGTGAGAGGAATTGCAAACACTTGATGATCCTTCTCCTCCCTTTGTCAAAATGGACTGAGTAAGTTCTTAGTGGTTCAAGTGAATCCACATGCCAGAAAATGCATGTTTACTTTCTACCTGTGCAAATTTTCTAACTTTTCTGTTCTCATTGCTGTATGCATATTGAGATAACTTTCCATTCCAAAACCCTATAATCCAGATATACTGCTATTTCAAAGTGACCTCCAGAATTAAGATGAGAACATCATGTTTACTATGCAATATCACCTGTTCTCAATTACCTATGAAAATTAATAAATCCTCTGATGTCTAATTTCCATTCAAAAATATCTGGTCATAGCCGGGCACAGTGGTGCATGCCTGTAATCCCATTGGCTCGGGAGGCTGAGGCAGGAAGATTGCGAGTTCAAACCCAGCCTCAGCAAAAGTGAGGTGCTAGGCAACTCAGTGACACTCTGTCTCTAAGTAAAATACAAAATAGGACTGAGGATGTGGCTCAGTGGTCAAGTGCCCCTGGGTTTAATCCCTGATACCAAAAAAAAAAATTGCTTAAAGTAGACTCATAGTAATTACAATCAATATGTCTACTTGTTAGAGACTGATACTTACTGCAAGGGAAATATTATAAACAAGGAGGAAGGAAGAGGTCCATAAAATCTTTCCATTAGATATTTAAGAAAAAATTCCATGTGGAAAGAATTGTAGACATTTATCTAGGCCCATGTGTACCCAGCACTGAGTCCAGGATTGAACTGACGTCTGGGAAGCTGCAGGTGTACCATTTGAACTGTCGTATCTGTAGACATTTGGTGCTACTCTTCCTGATGACAAATGCACACAAGGAGCCTTGTATCACATCTCAAATAACTGGAAAAGCCACATAAAATACAAACCTCTATGAATCATCCAAATCCCAAACCAATAATACTATATATTCCTCAGCATTAAGCTGTAAAGTTTGATAATTAAGGGTCCAGGTTTCTTATCATTTATTTGTAGGAAAAATGCTTCCTTATCACATGCATTTTCCAGTGTTCATTCTGCTTATTTGATTAATACGGATGTCAAAGACACATTTACGAAAACCAAAGACATCTGTCTTATATTGGATTAACAGTTTTCCTCACATTGGGTTAGTTTGGGTCAGTATTTTTTTTTATTTTCTAGAAATGGATTCTTTCCTTTATATTATAAGCCTCCTCATAGTTTTCCTTACACAGCAAGAGTTTTATCCTCAGCTACACTACTCTATTGCCAAGCCCCATACCATCTGTACAGGTAACCATATTGATAAACCATATTTTCTTACACATATTCAGGAATGAAGCTCCCTCACTTGCCAAATTCATACTATACAAGTGATTAATGAAAAAACTTGAGATATACTAATAGAACAAATCAAAGTTTTTTTTTAATACATAGTCACTTGCTTATACTGTCCTGATGATTCAATGTCTGCTTTGATCAAATGCAAACGTGGATTATACCCTCATTCTCTCCTGAGAAATGCATGATTGACCACTATTGCTCTTTCTTTAGGTAGAGTGCAGTGATGTTACTCACAGCAGTGAGATCCTTTAGGACAGGATCATCATGGTTGGTAATTGAACAAAAATATGGTGAGTGGCTATGCCTTGTCGGATTTTATGCCAGGTACTGGATATGGAATAATAACCACAGCAGTACTGTGCGTGGCATAGGTGAGGTCCAGGGGAAGTCAGGGAAGGTTTGCCCATGGGAGGAAGTTAAGGTACAGGCTGAGATATACCAGGGCAGAGATTTGTGGGATAAGGATGGTTTCCCAGAAGGAAGTATACCATGTGCCCGACTCCTGCATATTCACACCCTCCATTCACTTCAACAATGGTTTTAGAATCATAGGGGTCTGTAATTGTCTGCTGAGCAAAATCAACTCAGTAAATATCTAAACCACCTACTGTTGGGTAGTCCTGGAACTACTATTTCAGTGAGTTCTTATGGAAGCTTCAAAATGAGTATACAGTGGATTATTTAAGGTAAGTATGGACTAGTTGAGATGATTTTGTAGCTTTATAATACAAGTCTGTTTATTTTTAATTGTACACCAGAATTAATGGTAAGTGTAAGAAGAGAATCTCTTCACTCAGCAAATAATTGATTGAGCCTAATGTAGGAAAAAATTGCCTTTTAGAAGCACAGCACAATCCATTTCTTAAGAAGATGGTTGATTTTCTGTTAGAAAACATGAATGGCCCTGAGAAAGTTTTGTTGGTGGGGACAGAGCTGTGACAGAACAGGTCAAAACAAAAGGAGATGTGATGGACAGTGTTTATGGACATAGAAGACAGAGAGAGCCGCCAGTGGGTAGCCACAGATGGGAGAGCATGGGTGCAAGGTCACAGAAATTCAGAGAAGAAAATATGAGGAGCATCAGGAGAGGGGTTCAAGAAGTTGGCCACAAGCAAGAACCCAAAAAACCAAACCCCACACCTGACCACAAGAATGTCTTCACACTGGAGGAGCAAAGGACCGTGTGATGTGTGTCCCATGCTTGTTCTGCTGTGCTATGCTACTATTCAAACTAATTCCCCCACTACAAACTTTTAGGAAAAGTGTGACACACAGTGACATCTTAAGGGGACAGTGACCCCCCAGGGCAACAAGAAACTAGAAGAAGGGAAGACCGACAGAAGCCAAGAGCTCCATTTTGTTAAAAGACTCAGCAGAAATTTGTTACATAATTTGATTCAGAAAATTAGATGCAGATACTTTATTCAATTTCTAATAAGATGATCCATCGAAGGGGTGGCAGAAAGTCACCTGAGTTGTCCCATGAAGGGACTTAGATATTTATTTCAAGAGACAAATTGATGGAAATGGTAATTGTTACCAGATTTCAGAGACAAAAAAAAACAATTGGATTATTCAGCTTTGGTTAAAAGAGGTGGCTCCGTTGGAGAACAAAATTGAGGAACAATAGGAATAAAGTAGGAAAGAGGGGTGGGGGGTCCTCTCAGAAGTCCGGAAACAAGACCTACAAAGTGCTTAGACTGGACTGGAGCCACACTTTGGTATTTGGGATCATTAGCTCTGACATCAGACGGATCTAAATTTGATCTTCACTCTGATACTACTTAGTTCTGTAACCTAGAAGGTTTTTGTTAACATCTTTGTGTTGTGAGGGGAATTAATTGATAAAATGCCTGGAAAAATAAAAGATTTCCTTAGCGCTTGGCACAGGGCAAGCCCTTAACAAGTGATAGTTGTGTTGATTAGACAATTGACATATGAGTGAGTGATTGTCACAGCTGAAGAAACTACAGGTGAGCTCTGGAGACCAGGGCCTCTGTCTGTGGAGAGTTCAAGGAAAGAGCCTCCTTTTAAATGGGAATTGCTAGACTGAGGGCAAAGATGAATTTAAAAGGAAGACAGGGAATTGTTGCCCCACGTACAGGCATGGACAGTTCTTATCACTGCTTGGATAAGAGTCCAAGTTAAATTTCAGCATGAATGTCTGGCCCTACCTGTTAATCAGATTCTGTGACTATGAAAGCAAATGGGACTGATTTCATGTTTGTGTGGCGTCTGGACATAAATCAGGTTTGTGAAAGCAGCTCATGCTGGGAGCCATCAGCCAAGTAGGTATGACAATTTCCTTGCCAGCGTACCCCCATGTTTCTTTAGTGGAAGGAGTCGTGGAAATAGGACATTTTGCAGGGACATTGCATGTAAGGTGACCTTGCACAAGGACCAGGGCGGATCCGTGTTTAGGGTGTTCCCGGTTTAGCATAATAGGAGATTGGAGTGTTCCCCGTACGGGCCACCAGATGCCGCAGTCTCTGGCTGGGCACAAATCACAAGCCTCCACACAGCTTGTAGATTCAAACAGCAATTCTTTATTCCCGAAATTCACACCGGCCGTCTACAAACACGTTCTGGGGAAATCCACGTTCTCTGTCCAAATCCACCACTCCACTAGGCTTCTGTGTCCCAAATATACTGTCTGACCCTAAGAACTCAAGAGAGACTCAGGCATCAGGATACGCCCTATTCTAAACGGGGAACACCCTAATCTCCTATTATGCTAAACCGGGAACACCCTAAACACGGATCCGCCCTGGTCCTTGAGCAAGGTCACCTTACATGAAATGTCCCTGCAAAATGTCCTATTTCCATGAGTCCTTCCACTAAAGAAACATGGGGGTACGCTGACAAGGAAATTGTCATACCTACTGGGCTGATGGCTCCCAGCAAGCTCAGAGTTGGGAAGGGCACATCTTTCTCCAGCCACAGTGAAGCTCTGGATCCTAAGGACAGAGAGACCACCTGCCTACTGGGACCCCTTCTCATGAAGACAAGAGCAGCTGATTCAGCTTTTTCATGACTGGGACCAAAATACCTGAAAAGAGCAGTGTATAGGAGGAAGAGTTTATTTGGGATCATGATTGGAGAGATTCAGTCTGAGGTTGGCCAACTCCATTGCTCTAGGTCTGAGGGGATGCAGAGCAACATGGTGGAAGGGCCTACGGGAAGAAAGCAGGTCAGTACATGGTACCCAGGAAGCACAGAGAGAGCTCTGTTTACCAGGGAATAAATATTAACCCCAAAGACACTGCCCCTGTGACCTGCATCCTCCAGCTACACCCTACCTATCCATAGTTACCACCCAGTTAATCCATAATTAATCATAATTTAATCATTTCACCCCGGAAAATTCTTGGATTGCTTCTTGCATGAGCTTTTGAGGGACACCTCGTATCTAAACCATCACAGGGTTGAAGTACTCCATTGAGAAAATAAGGCATAAGAAAATTTAGGAACTTACTTTGTACTTTTAGTGAATTAGTGGAGGAGACAATAGAGACAAGGAGGAATTAGAAATTATGAGAGTGTTCAGGTAATTAACTGCTTGTCTAATTACTTTCTTCTTCCATTAATATCCAAAGGAAGGTCTGCAGAAGCACATAATAATTTGAAGTTTACCAGTTGTCCTTCTGTAGAGAGTCTACAATTATTTTAAAAGAAAATCCTCACCAATCAGTTGTAAATTTGAACTGATTTTAAAGTAACAAAAATTATTGTTTTTACTGGAAAGTGATGTAGACTTTTAGCAGTCTATGGAGACTTAGGAGAAGGAGTAAACTTATTATGGAAAAAAATTTCAACAACATGAATTATAAGCAAAGCAGTAAGTTTTTTGAAGGGAACTATCATGTTTTTCCTAGAAGTCACGGATGAAGGAAGGGAACCAAGCTACTCAGAAAATAATCAGTCAACACTAAAACCATCCTAGACAAGAAGAAAAGATAAAAATGAACATTCAACATTACATCCATGCTCTATGCACAACCCTCAAAGGTCCATGTGCTAGATTATGGCAGACAGTGGGACAAACTTGAAATCGTGGAATCTCAAGAGACTTGGCCTTAGTGGAAAATGGTTAGGTCATTAGATGGTAGGGTGCCACCCTCAGAAGGGATTAATGAAGTTCTCATGGGGTCTTGGTTATGTCCTACAAGAATGATTTATTTTAAAAAGAGCAGGTCTGGCCCAGAATCCCTCTGGCTTCCTGTCTTACCATGTGATCACTTCCCAAATACTCCTGCCTCTCTGCTGCCATCTGACTTAAGACCCTCATCAAAGGCCAAACCAATTGGGCTGCCTAATCCTGGACTTCCAGCCCTAAAATTATGAGCAAAAGAGAGTATTTTTCTTTTTAAAGTATTAATCTCAAGTATTTTGTGATAGCAACAGAAAACAGAGTATGAAAATTTGTTAAAAAGAATCATGACATTCTTACAAAACTTTATCCCTTAATTTATTTTCTGCACACATTTTCTCAGGGGATATCATAATACAGTTGCAACTAGTCAGCATCAGAAAAGTTTTCACTGCATCTACATTTGTAATGGAGTTTGGTTCTTTCTCTGAAGGTTAGAGTTCCCGAGTTCCCCTCCCAATATGAGCCCCAATTAATTCAATCCACCAGCAAGACGGGTCACGTTTTAGGGAGGGAAAAGAAGAGAGAAAGGCCCTGAGCATGTTGACCTCATCAGGACTCAGCCCACCGCCTGACACCTGTGCCCACGTTCACAGGCTGATTAATGAGCTGTCACCATAGTTGTTGACTGGTGAATTATTTATACTTATAAACCACTAAATAATTTAAAGCTGATATCTTAAATTACAGCAGAGAGTGACAAGAAGAAGGTGGCCTAAAACTCCAACCAGAGATCAATGCCCTTGTTCTCAGGGCACTTTTGAACACAATTCCTGCTGACTGTTCTTAGAAGGAAAAAATGGAAAACAAAAAGTGTGTGAATTTTGTACAAGAGAATGAAATGTTTCCACAATCAAACAGAAGGTTGCTTTCAAAAAACAAACAAACAAACATGATACAACTCTGAATGACACTTTTTTTTTTTGGAAAATGAAGATCTTTGGCTTCAAAATTCAATCACCAAACCTAGACGACAATATATTCTAAAATCTTCCCCAAAAACTTTGAGCATATTCTGTGATTACAGAAGCTCTAGTCAGTTTCACCTGTGGCATTTTATTATCTCCTGATAATACAGAAAATATAGCTTAGAAATAAAAAATTTTCATCCACATAACACAGGGTGGGATTGGGTTGCAAAATAATCACATCCAAGCATTTTGAAGAGCAAAGGGAAAGGAAGTTGAGGAAAAGAAAAATAAAATGGTGAAGAACCTTAGTCCACTACTAATGCACAGATTTTCAGAATAATCAAATAAACGGAAGAACATTTTCTTGAAAGTGGAGACCACGAGCAAATCAGTCAAACTGAATGTGTGTTATGGAAATAATAGATCAATATGTTTTAAGGTAGCATTGCAAAAGACAGAGAGAAAGGAAGGAAGGCAGGAGGGAGGGAGAAAGAAGGGAAAAAAAGAGAGGGAGGAGAAGCATACATTGCAATCTTACAGCTAGGGATTTTCCATTTAGTTGAGTTTGTGTGTGTGTGTGTGTGTGTGTGTGTGTGTGTGAAATTTGCATTTGTGTGTGTTTAAGCAGTATATGAAAGATAAACGGAACTATTATAGGTACCAGTTCCTTGGGTCACTGTCCTTCTACACACACTTCATAAACGTCTTCTCTGGCATTGGCCCGTAATGGTGTATCTTTCTCGTGTGGAGACATATTAAATACTTATTTGTAGTGACTTCTCAATGATTGACCTCCATTGCTGCAGCAGCCTGTGCTGAGAATACTTTGACTTGCCTTCCAGCTGAAGCTTCTTACAAAAATTCTTCAACAATATTTGCCTATAACTAAACACAATTCTCCCAAGGTTAAACTTTCCTTGAAAAAGAAAAGGCTAACTTAAGGAATGTTCTTTTGATTTTGTAGATGAGTGGGTCTTAGGAGCACACAGGGTCCATTCTCAACATGGAAGGCCTGTTTTCTCTTGACTCAGTTCAAGACACCTGCTCAGCTCATTCTTTGCATGAAACAGCAATGCTTAATGTCACCTTTTTGTCCCCAATAAGTCATCTTTATTTTTTTTGTCTTCTATAAAAAGAATGATCCTTTTTTTTAACACTCTGTTCCTTGTTTCTCATTCATTCTTCTCAGTATTTTGAATCAACACTGTCATTATCGCTAAGAACAGGGGTGAAATTCTTGAGAAACACCCAAACAAGTTAATCTCCTCTCTGAATATCGCATAGAATTGCTTAGTGACACAATTATCTTCAGTTTCTAAAATTAGATATAATCGTCTCCATCCTTGTAAAGGTTAATAGACACTTAAAAACAACAGCAAGTGATTGGATAGACTTCTCAATTTGGGTTACCAGGATCAAATAACATGACTTAGTGCTATTACATATGCCCAAATACTTAAATATTGACTGTTTTAATATCATGTTTGCATATACAGAAACAAGAGGGCCACCATGCACAAAGGAAGGGACAGGGAAAGAAGCCCCTTTGTGCCACAGGCCTGAGAGTCCCTTTCCCTGCATTGAGACAAGCAATGAAAGCCTAGGGTGGGGAATGCTCTCTGCCCCTTACAGACCACAGGGAGGAGAATTGTCCTAGTCAGTGTTTACTCATGAACAATTGTCCCCAGGAGGGACACTTCCCCCACCAGGAAACTTCAGGGCTGGCAGATACAGCTATTTTGTGTTGAAAAATCTCTTTGTTCAGGGTTTCCTGACTGCCTCCCTCATGGAGAGACATTCAGCAACCTACCTGGGAACTTCCTGGAGCCCTGTTAGGTAGCATCCTCTGGAGATAGTAGGAATTCTATCAGTACCAGGCAAAACAGCAGATCAAAATAAAACCATAAGGACATGGAAATATTAAATCGTCATTGAAACTCTGGTCCACAAGATTGTGGTAAATATAACAGGATGATTGCCAACCAAAATTAAAAAAAAAATTAAATAGGACCCAGAGAATCAGAACATAGTCAACAAAATGTGCAGGATGCAATTTAAAGTAATTTGCAATACCAAGAAACAAGAAAATCACAATTTGAATTAGACAAGGTTATGATTTGAGGTGAATTTGATGTTGGGATTTTCAGACAAGGATCTGACAAGAGCAGCCATCATAAAAATGCCTCATCTAGCAATTTCAAATCCTCTTGAAACAAATGTAAAAATAAGACATCTCAGCAATGAAACAGATGCAATTTAAGAGAGGCAAGTGTAAATAATGTAAATAATAATGGTCATTCCTTAGTAACTACTTGTTTCATTTCTGCAATCTCATATCTCCCAACCATCATGGGTCAACCCTTCATCTGCTTTCCATTGTGTCTATATTTAATATGTATGAACTTTAGGATCCTGTTGCTATTTCTTAATCCCAACATATACCAACTATTCACATAGCACTTATATTGTACTAGGTATTATAAATTACCTAGAGATAAAGTATATAAGAGCATTGTATACTTTATATGCAAACATTCCAGATTTTGATAACCCTGAGGGTCCTGGAACTAATCCCATGCAGACACTTAGGAATGACTATATACAATAACACAAATTAAAAACTGTGAGAAGTCCAATAGCAAAGTGGAGATGACACACCATAGTATTGGTTAACTTGAGTAGAAATCAACAGGATTCCTCTACTCTAAACAGCAAGAGAAATGAATTAAAAAGGAAAGAAAGTCTTCACTATAAATGGCCCACATGGACTCCCAGGAGATAAGAAAGAGTTCAGGATTGAAATAATTTTTAAAGAAATAATTTCTGAATATTTCTCAAATTTAATGAAAAAAAAAAACCCACAAACGTGCAGATTCAAGACAGCCTGTCAATCACCCAAAGAGTAAGTTAAAAGAACACACACGTACACAAACAACACACACAAACCTGGACACACACTAAGGCACATCATAACTAAATTGCTGGGGGAAGAAAAAGTTAAAGAAAGCCAATAGGAAATAAAAATTAACGTATAAGCAACATCATTTTTAATGGCATCAGATTTCTCCTCTGAAACCACAGAGGACAAAAAGAAATGACACAGCACTCCAGTGTAATGGCAAATACCTAATTTTTCTTTCCAAGTGTTCATGGAACATATATCAACATAGACTCTATCCAGGGCCATAAAAAAAACCTCAAGAAAATTAAATAATTAAAATCAAAGTATCTTCTCAGATCACAGTAGAATCAAGCTAGAACTCAGGAACAGGAAGAATAGAGGGTAATGTCTAAACACAAAGAAATTAAACAACAAAATTCTGAATAATCCATGAGCCAAAGAGGAACTCTTCAGACAAACAAAAATGCTTGGAACCGAATGAAAATATATATGTGAAAATAGTTGGGATGATACTGATACCGAATCACTGTGATGACTGATTTTATGTGTGAATTTTCAGAGTGATTTTGGATGAAGTTAATATTTAAATCAGTGAACTGAGTAAACTGATTGCCTTCTACCATGTGGGTGGGCCTTATCCAATCCATTCAAGGCCTGAATAGATCAAAAAGACTGTCCTCTAGAAAAGAAAGAAAATTCTGTAGCAGACATTATCACCTGCCCTCCTGGGTCTCAAACCTGAAGGTCCATCCTGTGAATTTTGGACTCCCAGCTTCAAGAATTGTGTAAGCTAAATTTATTCCATTTCCTAACTCAAGACTAAGTGAGAAGAGCAAGATAAACACAAAGAAGGCAGAAAAAAATATAGTAAAAAGCAAAATCAATAAAAATGACAATAGAAAAACTAGAGAAAACCAATTTAAAGAATTTGTTCTTTGGTAAATTCCATTAAATTATTCTCATATCTTTATGAGAATTGAAAGATAAAAAGAGGGAAGAGAAAAAATCATCAATATACAGAAGAAAACAGGATAAATCATTATAATCCTGCAGGAAATTAATAAGAGAAAATTTTAAACCACATTACCATCATAAGTTCAACAATTAAAAAGAAATAAACTGTTCCTGGACAATTGCAGACTACCTGAGTTAGTCACTGTCATTTTAGTAAGTCTAGAACCATCAACACAATTGAATTTATAGTGAAAATTTTCTGAAGTAGGAATCTCCATGCCCATCTGGTTTTACTGGAGAATCCTACCAAGTGTTTAATGATATAGGTCAGTTTCCCACAATTTCTTCTAGAAAACGAGAGGACTGAAGACTCGATAACTCATTTTCTGAGGCTAATATTATACCCTGCCCCCCAAAGGTATTATAAACCAATTCTCATGAAATTAAAAGCAAAATTCCTCAACCCAATCAAAACAAACTATATTCAACAATATACAAAAATAATTATGATGAGATAAGATTAATTCCAGGTCAGCAAACTGGTTTAATGTTTTTTAAAAATCAATTTAAATCATTATATCAGCAAGTTAAAGAACAAAAAAATCATACAATTGCATCATTTTTTTGCACAAAACTTGGCAGTATACAAAAAATATTCATGATTCGTAAAAATCCTTTTAAGTAATAAATAAAGGTAATCACCTCAAATCGATAAAAAACATCTATTAAAAAATATGACTACCATTGTACTGAATGGAAAAGACTAAATTCTTTCTCCATAGAATTGAAAACAAGTGCAGATATAGAGGGCCATCTGTAGCGAGTGTTGCTTCTTTGGTGAGCACATTTGGAAAAAAAATCCACAAAACTGTAGAACCTGGGAGGGGTGTGCATGCCTCTAAATTACAGGTGAGTTGAAAATAGACCCTGAAACTCCGATAAGATGAATAGGATCACTTGTAGTGCTTCTCAAGGACCTCAAAATTCCCTCAGAGGATCAAGTAAAAACTCTCTTCTTCAGAATAACCCAGACCCACGAAGGTGGCTGGGAGTGGGATTCATGCTGACAGAGGAGAAACACTAGGGAAGAGAAGAGGGAAAATGTTCATGTACCAAATATGGGATAGAAAGCAACTCAACAGTGGAAGAGAACGACCCAAAGGCTTTTTTGTTTGTTTGTTTGTTTGGTTTTTGCAGAAACAAATTGAGGTGGCAAAAGAGGTAGCAGCCCTTTAACAGGGAAGAAGAAAGTCTTGTGCAGATTAACACTCATTTCTTAAGCTACCATCTTCTAATGTACAGATCCCCTCTCAGTTAATCGTAACAACAGAAAAGAATTGCAAGTGAATTCAAAACCATAGGTATTGTATTAGTAAAGAGGAAAACAAATAGAATCACAAACTAACAGATAATAGAAGCATATTAAGAATAAAGTGGAAAGCAGATAAAAGTTTTTATGCGGTACTGTAAATTGAACAGTTAAAGAGGCTATAAGACAGCAGAATAAAACAGACATAGATGCTCCCAGGGATGGTGTTTCAGCACAAACGGATGGAAATCGAGTTGAGAGAAGTCAGGATGGACTCTGTGGAATAAAAATAGAGCACTTGCAGAAGGGAAGATCTCAATGAGGAAATTCACAGAGAATCACAAAAAGTAATAGTAGAATTTTAAAATTTTCAAAATTGTAAAAATAATTGAATCTAGCTATGGAACAAAGGCAAGGAAGATTCAGTACCATTGTCAAAGTAGAAATACACACACACACACACACACATACACACACAACTATGGAAAAATTAAATCTTACTTTATTATTTGGGGGATGATATGGACAAATGGAATGGGGCAAACGGAATCTAGTTATTGAACGGGAACATCTTTTTATTCACTAGAATAAAATATTCACTAGAATATTCCACCAGAACAATCTACCATCCAATTATATTTTATAAAATAACTTGGCTTTATTAATTAATAAAACAACAATTTAGATATTTAGGTTAAAAAATCATTAGTAAGGGAAGGAAATCAGATTGAAATCTTCCTTATAAACAGCAATACTTTATATCAGAAAAATGTTCAGCATAATGTCTGTGATATTTAAGAAATAAAAAAAGCCAGTTTTGTTCACAACTAAATTTTATATTCAAAGTAAGACTGAATGGAGAGTGAAAGTCTGTGCAATAAGTCAAAGACTTTTTTTATCTTGAGAAAGAATAAGAATCAGGAAGACAGGTAAGACCTTCATGAAAAGTCCAAACAAATGTAACTGCAGAACCGAGACTATCTAGTGAAAATAAAGATGCCAGAATTGCAGGTAAATGTTACCGAATCTGACACTATGGATATGTGGATATTAAAGGAACAAAGTAGAATAAAAGTGAGAAGAGAAAATGGAAATCAGAAAGAGCTCACTGATAACTGCCTATTATATTCAGCAAATCCCGCATTTAATGTATTGTTAGCAGGAGAAAGCAGAGTCAGGCAAGATCTGTGTTTTAGTTTTATCATTGCTACAACTGAAGGACCCAACCAACACAATTGTAGAGGAGGAAAAGTTTACTCGGAGGCTCACCGTTTGGAGGTCTCTATCCATAGGCAGCTAGCTCCATTCCTCAGGGCTGGAGGTGAGACTGAACATCATGGCAGAAGACTGTGGTGGAGGGAAGGAGATCACATGATGATCAGGAGGTAAAGAAAGACAGTCCACTCTTCAGACACAAATAGATACCCCACAGCCAGGCCTCCAGTAACCACTTCCTTCAGTCATACCCCACCTGCCTCCAGTTACCACTCAGTGAATCCCATCAGGGATTAATTCACTGATTAGGTTGAGTCTATAACCCAAACATTTCTACTCCAAACTTTGTTTTATTGTCTTACACGTGAACTTTTGGGGGACACCTCAACATCCAAACCATAAAAATTGGGTTTGGGCACATCAATACTTAGCATCCAAAGGAGAATAGAGGACCAAATCTTTTTAACAACTCATTGTGCAAATATAATTGATAGAACAATAATCCACAAATTTCCAAATATCACAAGATCTACCCCTCAAAAGCCACAAAGGTAGCATAGAAAAAAAGCAACCAAACATCAAACCCAGTTGAACCTCAGAGTCCATGGTTTCTGCATCAACAGATTCAAGCAACTGTGCATCAAAGATATTTCAAATTGTGTCTGAACACATACAGACTATTTCTTTTTGTCATTATTCTATAAGTAATATACCGTACCAACCATTTACGTAGCATTTACACCGTTATAAATTATAAGTCATCTGGAGATGATTCAAAGCACATGGTTGTGCATATGTTTCATGCAAATACAAGGTCATTTTATATAAAGGACTTGAACATCCATGAGTTTTGGTATCCTCGAGGGTGATGGATAATCCTGCAGGGAAACTGAGATGACTGGGTTACATTGGAACTGAGGACATCGACAAATACAACTGGTGTTACTCAACAACTAGGATTACCATGCATCCTCGCCAAGTCCTTTGCTATCAAAGAAAGAAGTCATAAATAAACACGGGACAAAAGCTAGTCTGGATATTGTGATGCCAGAGTGGAGCCCGAGAGATCAGCCTAAGCTCAGGCTTACTTTAACAGAGACAATACGGATACTAGCATAGACCTGTGTATATGCTTGGGTTATGTATGTTTGTGCATTCTCCATCTGTGCTCATTGAGAGTACCTAGAAACAGTGACACCCTATATATAGTAAGAAGTACACAAGACCCCTATGACCCTAATTTCTTAAAACAGCTCTTCAAAAAGAAAGAAAGAGAGAGAGAAAGAAAGAAAGAAAGAGAAAGAAAGAAAGAAAGAAAGAAAGAAAGAAAGAAAGAAAGAAAGAAAGAAAGACCTACCACACCGCCAGACCAGAGCATACTATAGGGACACTGCTACATCCATGTTCATAGCAGCACAATTCACAATAGCAAGACTGTGGAACCAACCTAGATGCCCTTCAATAGATGAATGGATAAAAAAAAATGTGGCATTTATACACAATGGAGTATTACTCTGCATTAAAAAATGACAAAATCATAGAATTTGCAGGGAAATGGATGGCATTAGAGCAGATTATGCTAAGTGAAGCTAGCCAATCCCTTAAAAACAAATGCCAAATGTCTTCTTTGATATAAGGAGAGTAACTAAGAACAGAGTAGGGACGAAGAGCTTGAGAAGAAGATTAACATTAAACAGGGATGAGAGGTGGGAGGGAAAGGGAGAGAGAAGGGAAATTGCATGGAAATGGAAGGAGACCCTCAGGGGTATACAAAACTACATACAAGAGGAAGTGAGGGGAAAGGGAAAAAAATATAAGGGGGAGAAATGAATTACAGTAGAGGGGGTAGAGAGAGAAGAGGGGAGGGGAGCGGGGGAAGGGGGATAGTAGAGGATAGGAAAGGCAGCAGAATACAACAGACACTAGTATGGCAATATGTAAATCAATGGATGTGTAACCGATGTGATTCTGCAATCTGTATACGGGGTAAAAATGGGAGTTCATATCCCACTTGAATCAAAGTGTGAAATATGATATATCAAGAACTATGTAATGTTTTGAACAACCAACAATAAAAATTAATTTAAAAAAAAGAAAGAAAGAAAGAAAGAAAGAAAGAAAGAAAGAACCCTTCTTTGGGGGAGGGGGATGATTGATTCTAAGGTCCTTGTAGAGAAAACACAAGATGTGCCTGGAGCCTACTGTGGTTCCCAAAAGTACAAGGTGTAGGTACTTCTGCCTTCTGCCTGTGAGAAGTAGTAACCCTAACCGGGATCCAAGAGGGTGGGCAAGAGGGAGGCAGCATTCTGTGACCCTGGTTTCGACTAGTGGGAATACTGCTTTGCTGGTAGTGACAGGGGAACCCTCTACAGCTGATCTGGTGCAGGGATCATGGCCTCAGTGTTAGAGAAAGACTCTGGACTCCCGACTACAGGCCCAGACAGGTCTCGTGGGTGCCTCAGTGAGACCATTGGCATCAGCGCTCTTGCAGATTCCCAGGCGCTGCTCTCACCAAGGACACTCAGCTGCTACCCACGTGCAGAAACTCCAGACCCCACTCCCGTGTGGACCCCCATCTACTAATGTGCAGCTCCCCAGGTCACCTCCGGCCTGGGACTCAGCAGCTACTGCCTGGTCCCCTACTCACGGTAGCCTGCCTGCACCTGGGGATATCCCAGGCTCTGAAGAAACCCGACAGCCACAACACTGCAGCCACAGAGCTCATCTCCGAATGCATCACCCAACGCCATTGCCCGGTTCCCCGCACCTGACCCGACACCCCTTAATTGAAAGCAGCTGCCTCTATCTTGGGTCACCTCCATCACCATCTTTAGTTGGGGCAACTACCAGTTTGGAACATCAGAAAGCCAGGTGCCCATAGGTTTCTAACTCCCCCCAGTTCCCAGCAGCTGCTAACTCAGCTGCCCACTTCAAAACAGCCCTCTGTGACAGGCCACCAGAGTGAAACCCCCAAAACTCCCAGAGAGAAAGGTTCCTGATTAGGAAGTAGAAAGGGAGGCGGGTGAGGGAGATATACTTTAGAGACTAATTTAGAGGGCAGGAACTGTGGGGTCTACAGGGGATAAGACTGGGCGTCCACATCACAGGAGCAGACCTCAAAGGAGATCCTTGAGGTGCAGCATCCCAGTGGCCAGGTGCCCTGCACCCAAAGCCAACTCTCACACCCTGGTAACCCCCACCATCCTGAGGGTGGAGATACCCACTAAGAACAAAGAACCTCACCTATTGGATGAGAAGGGAACAGGAAAGATACAGATCTGCAACCAAATCAAGCCTTGTTTCATCCTTCAAGATTTTTATTTTTCTTTCTTCTTCTTCTTTATTCTCCCACTCTCACATCCCTGACATATGTGAAACCAAGTACTTTACATGAATTAGAATATTGAGGACTGAGACAACTGAATAGTGTATTACAGTTGTGTTGCATATTCTTTATTTTATTTGCTTTTTTCTCTCCAATTTTCACTATTTTAACATTTTTAAAAAAATTTTTTTAATATGTATGTGTGTTTGTCTTATGTACTCCATTGTCTTCCCTCTTACTTGTCCACCCAAAATGACTACCTCTCTACTCTGCTGCTACTAACCTTCTTTAGATTTCTCTTTCACACTTCCTAAGATATAATAACTCTATATCCTCATCTCAGACCTCCTCAGCATATCTTCCTTCATCTCACCCCCAGTTCTTTGCCCACCATCAGAAACTGTAAACACTTTTACAAACTACTGAGTATATTGTAATAATAATTGAAATTCTGTACAGTTCTGTATATTGTGATCAAACCGCAAACGTCTTGATAACAACTATTTGTTTTTAGGTGGTATTTTGTTTATGTTGGGATCTGTTAACATTGTCCCTCCTCTAAAAGGTGAGATATTAGAACCCTCAGGAACACTATCGGCCTATATGGTAAAAATGGTAACAATTCAAATCCATGGAGCCAGAAAGGAAGACACACAAACAACATGAAAAGACAAGGAAAGTAAGTGCCCCAAACAAATCAAGATACCACAGTATTAGAATCCATGGCCAGCACAGCAGATGAAATTACAGAGAAGGAGTTTAGGATGTGCATAATAAAAATGTTCTGTGAATTAAAGGATGATATAAGAGAGAAAATACAGTCAGCAAATGATCATTTTGACGAAGAGCTACATAAGCAAATATGAAGCAAAAGATTACTTCGATAGGGAGATAGAGGTTCTTAAAAAAAATAGCAAACAGAAATTCTTGAAGTGAAAGAAACAATAAACAAAATTAAAAGCTCAATTGAAAGTATCACCAAAAGATTAGACCACTTGGAAGACAGGACCTCAGACAATGAAGACAAAATATATAATCTTGAAAAGAATGTAGACCACACAGTGAAGATGGTAAGAAACTATGAGCAGAACATTCAAGAATTCTGGGACAGCATAAAAAGACCGACTTTAAGAGTTATTGGGATAGAGGAAGGCATAGAGTTCCAAACAAAAGGAATGAACAATCCTTTCAACAATAATATCAAAAAATGTTCCAAACATGAAGAACAAATTGGAAAACAAATTCAAGAGGCTTATAGGATATCAAATGTATGAAATCACAACAGGCCCACACCAGTGCACATTATAATGAAAATTCCTAACATACAGAATAAGGAGATAATCTTAAAAGCCACAATAGAAAGGAATCAAATTACATATAGGGGGAAAACAATTAGGTTATGTGCAGATTTTTTAAGGAAGACCCTGAAAGCTAGAAGATTCTAGAACAACATATATCAAGCTCTGAAAGAAAATGGATCCCAACCAAGAATTTTGTATCCAGCAAAATTAAGCTATAGATTTGATGATGAAATAATAACCTTCCATGATAAACAAAAGTTAAAAGAATTTACAGCTATAAAACCTGCATTACAGAACATCCGTGGCAAAATATTCCATAAAGAGGTAATGAAAAACAACAATGAAAATCAACAGAGAGAGGTAGTACACTAAAGGAAAAGCTAATCAAAGGAAAAACCAACTCAAGTTAAATTATTAAAAAAAATGACTGGGAGTACAAATCATGTCTCAATAATAATCCTGAATGTTAATGGCCTAAACTCACCAATTAAGTCATAGGATAGCTGATTGGATTAAAAAATATGCTGCCTCCAAGAGACTCATCTCATAGGAAAAGACATCCACAAACTAAAGGTAAAAGGCTGGGAAAAATCATACCACCCACATGGACTGTGGAAGCAAGCAGGGGTTTTTATCCCCATATCAAATAAAGTAGACTTTAAAGTTAATCAACAGGAACAAAGAAGGACATTTCATACTGCTCAAGGGGAGCCATACACCAATAGTACATAACAATTATAAATATATATGCCCTAAACAATGTAGCATCTATGATCATCAAACAAACTCTTCTCAAGTTCAAGAGTCAAATAGACCATAACACAATAACTCTGGGTGACATTAACACACATCTTTCATCACTGAATAGATCTTCCATACAAAAGCTAAACAAATAAACTATAGAACTTAATAATACAATCAGTAACAGACTTAACTGACATATATAGAATATTTCATCCTTCGAAAAGCACATTTACTTTCTTCTCAGCAGCTCATGGATACTTCTCTAAAATAGAATGTATTATGCCACAAAGCAACTCTTAACAAATACAAAAAAGTAGAGATACTACCCTGTATTCTATCAGATCACAATGGAATGAAATTAGAAATCAATTATAAAATAAAAAATAAAAACTACTCCAACACCTGGAGACCAAATAATATGCTATTCAATGAAAAATGGGTTGCAAAAGACATCAAGGGGAAGATTAAAAAACTTGTAGAGGTTAAGTGAGAACACTGATACCTCATGTTAAAATTTCTGGGACACTATGAATGGAGTACTAAGAGGAAAGTACATTACATGGAGTTCATTCCTTAAAAGAAAAAAAAAGTTAACAAATAAATAACCTAACACTGCATCTCAAAGCCCTAGAAAAAGAAGAACAAATCAACACCAAAAGCAGTAGAAGACAGGAAGTAATTAAAATCAGGGCTAAAATTAATGAAATTGAAACAAAAGAAACAATTGGCAAAACTGACAAAACAAAAAAGTTGATTCTTTGAAAAAAATAATTAAGATCGACAGACCCTTAACCATGCTAATGAAGAGAAGGAGAGAGAAAACTCAGATCACCAACATATGTGATGAAAAAGGAAATATCACAACACTACAGAAATACAGAAGATACTTAGAACTTATTTTGAAAACTTGTACTCTAATAAAGAGTACAAAACTTGTACTCTAATAAAGAGAATATCAAAGGCATGGACAAATTTCTAGAGGCATGCAAGTTGCCCAAATTGAATCAGGATGATATGCACAATTTAAACAGATCAATTTCAATAAGGAAATAGAAGATGCCATCAAAAGCATACCAACCAAGAAAAGAGTAACTAATACCTACTCTACAAATTATTTCATATAGGGGAAAACCAATTAGGTTATGTGCAGATTTTTTAAGGCAGACCCTGAAGCTAGAAGATCCTGGAACAACATATACCAAGGTCTGAAAGAAAATAGATCCCAACCAAGAATTCCACCAGAAAAAGAGGAAGCACTGCCAAACTCATTCTATGAGACCAATCCAATATTACCCTGATTCCACAACCAGGCAAAGACACATCAAAGAAAGAAAACTCAGACCAATATTGCTTATAAACATAGATGCAAACTTTCTCAATAAAATTCTGGCAAATCGAAAACAAAAACGTATCAAAAAGATAGTGCACCATGATCAAGTAGGATTCATCCCAGGGATGCAAGTTTGGTTCAACATACAAAAATCAATGAATGTTATTCATCCCATCAATAGACTTAAAGATAAGAATAATATGATCATTTCAATAGATGCAGAAAATACATTCGACAAAATACAGCACCCCTTCATGTTTAAAACACTAGAAAAACTAGGGATAACAGGGAGATATCTTAACATCATAAAAGCTATCTATGCTAAGCTTCAGGCCAACATCATTCTAAATAGAGAAAAAATTGAAGGCATTCCCTCTAAAAACTGGAACAAGACAGGGACGCCCTCTTTCGACCACTTCTATTTAACATAGTTCTTGAAACACTGGATAGAGCAATTAGATAAAAGAAATTAAACGAATATGGATTGGAAAAGAAGAACTATTAGAAATTAGCACTATTTGCTGGTGATATGATTCTATACTTAGAAGACCCAAAAAATTCCACCAGAAAACTTCTAGAACTAGTGAATAAATTCAGCAAAGTAGCAGGATATAAAATCAACACTCATAAATCAAAGGCATTTCTGTATATCAGTGACCAATCAAATGGTGCATCAATTCCCAAGGAAAATTGCCCCCTTTACAATAGCCTCAAAAAATAGAATACTTGGAAATCAACCTAAAAAAAGAAGTGAAAGACCTCTGCAATGAAAACTATAAAGCAAAAGATTACAGAAAGCTAAAAAAAGAAATTAAAGAAGACCTTAGAAGATGAAAAGATCTACCTTGTTCTTGGATAGGCAAAATTTAGATTGTCAAAATTACCATACTACCAAAAGCATTATACACATTTAATGTAATTCCAATGAAAAGCCCAATGACATTCCTCATAGAAATAGAAAAAGCAGTCATAAAATTAATCTGGAAAAATAAGAGAACAGAATAGCTAAAGCAATTCTTAGCAAGAAGAGTGAAGCAGGTGACATCACTATACCAGACCTTAAACTATACTACAGAGTAATAGTAACAAAAATAGCATGGTATTGGCACCAAAACAGACTTGTAGACCAATGGTACAGAATAAAGGACACAGAGACTAACCCACATAAATACTGTTATCTTATGTTAGACAAAGGCACCAAAACATACATTGGAGAAAAGACAGCCTCTTCAACAAATGGTGCTGGGAAAACTGGAAATCCATATGCAACAAAATGAAATTAAAACCCTATCTCTCACCATGCACAAAACTCAACTCAAAGTGGATCAAGGACCTAGGATTTAAACCAGAGACTCTCCATGTAATAGCAGAAAAAGTAGGCCCAAATCTCCATCATATCGGATAGGCCCCAACTTCCTTAATAAGACTACTATAGCATAAGAATTAAAATCAAGAATCAATAAATGGGATGGAATCAAACTAAAAAGCTTTTTCTCAGCAAAAGAAACAATCAGTGAGGTGAACAGACAGACTACATCTTGGGAGAAAATTTTTACCAGTCGCACATCAGACAGAGCACTAATCTTTAGACTACATGAAGAATTCAAAAAGCTAAACACCAAAAAAAACAAAAAAATAAATGGGCCAAGGAACTGAACAGACACCTCTTAGAAGATGATATACAATCAATCAACAAATATATAAAAAATGTTCAATAACTCTAATAATTAGAGAAATGCAAATCAAAACTACTACAAGATTTCATCTCATTCTGGTCAGAATGGCAGCTATTAAGAACACAAATAACATTAAGTATAGGTGAAGATGTGGAGAAAAAGGTACACTCATTCATTGTTGGTGGAACTGCAAATTGGTGCAGCCAATATGGAAAGCAGTATGGAGATTCCTTGGAAATCTGGGAATGGAAACACCATTTGACCCAACTATCCCTCTCCTTGCACTATACACAAAGGACTTAAAAAACAGTATACTACACCGACACAGACACATCAGTGTTTATGGCAGCACAATTCACAATAGCTAAACTGTGGAGCCAACCCAGATGCCCTTCAGTAGAGGAATGGAAAAGAAAATGTGGCATATATACACAATGGAATATACTCAGCAATAAAAGAAAATAAAATCATGGCATTTGCAGGTAAATGGATGGAGTTGGAGAAGATAATGGTAAGTGAAGTTAGCCAATTCCAAAAAGCCAAATGCCAAATGTTTTCTCTGATATAAGGAGGCTAATTAATAGTGGGGTTGGGAGGGGGAGCATGGGAAGAATAGACGAACTCTGGATAGGGCAGAGGGGTGGGAAGAAAAGGGAGAGGGCATGGGCGTAAAAAAGATGGTGGAATGAGATGGACATCATTACCCTAAGTACATGTATGAAGACACAAATGGTATGAATTTACTTTGTATTGAACCAGATATGAAAAATTGTGCTCTATATGTGTAATATAAATTGTAACACATTCTGCTGTTATATGTAATTAATTAGAATGGAAAATAAATTTTAAAAAAATAATTAACCCTAACAAATGTCTATATACCTTCCCAGGGGGTAAAGCTGCAGAGTGTGGTCTAGACCAGTGACTCGCTTCCAAAGGACAGAATAATTAAAGGGAAAAACAGTAGCCTTAAAAGAGAGAGACCCTGGGTTGCATCTCATTCTGACCGCCTTCCCCATTTTAAGTTGTCATTACATGTCTCCAAACTGCCATTGATAGAAAAACAAACCCAGAGAAATAAAAGTCCCAACCAAAGACTGTGGCGAACAAAGAAGTTTGGGCCACTCAAGTCCCAGACTAGTGCAAGAGAGAAAGACTCTCTGATCTTAAATCACTGATTTCTAGGGTTTCTCTATTAGTGTACCCTAACTTTTGATTTTATTCATAAAAAACGGGTTAGTGGCCCACTTGCTTTTCTAATGCCCTTTTATTTCATAAGCTGCTTCAATTACTTTTTCCTAGCTCTGAAGCCACATTGTTTTCTTCTCTCACACAATGAAGACACTTGGTAACCATTTACAAGATTGTATTTGTTTTCCTACAAATGATTTCGTGCTGTCAGCAGAGGGAGTGAGGAAACATTCATGGATGCATTAATTTCTTAAAAGTAAATTTCAGAAACCAGTGGAACCATTATTATTGGCGGATGAAGAAAGGGAGTTGGCTGTGGCTAAATATGTATTCATTGAGTGCATGAATAAGCAAATGAGATCAGGCGATAGCTGCATAGATGCTCCTACCATTGCTATGCATGCATTTACTCCATAGGACAAACCATGTGAGAAGGTGCATGTTTACAATGCAGTGAACCACAGTGAATTTGATTCTCGAGAGGTTTTTACTTGAAACTCTTGAATATTTGAACTGAGGATCATATGGGAATATGCCTTATGTGTATTTCCCATTTGAAAACATCTGGATGATTTTCACCAAACCTTTATAAAAAGAATTCCATGAACTCAAATCAAACAAGGGTAGCAAGACGAACAGGATATAAAAATCTGTGACAAATCGTCGTCACAAAGGACATCATTTCATCTAGCAGGCCATGACCATCTTTGCAGGTGCTAAGATTCCATTTTCAAATATTCT
This sequence comes from Callospermophilus lateralis, assembly GCF_048772815.1. Classification (NCBI taxonomy): domain Eukaryota; kingdom Metazoa; phylum Chordata; class Mammalia; order Rodentia; family Sciuridae; genus Callospermophilus; species Callospermophilus lateralis. The sequence goes on along the minus strand of NC_135318.1, from coordinate 102,252,150 downwards.
TCGGTGGAAATGGGGAGACCCAGCATTTTTATTTTACACCTCAGTAATTCCTTTTGGTCAGATGGATAAAGTCCTAGGATGATAGGCATTTGAATGAGAGGGGCAGAGCGGGCGTTTGGATCACTCTTAAGTACTTAGAGTACAGTACCACAACCCTGGCCCTCACTCTGTCGGATGAGGACATGTGGGATCCACAATTAGAGTCTTCACACTAGTGTCTGGAAGGTAGCTCCAATGTCCACATACTCCTTGCTTAGCCTTCTTGCAAATAAAAAAGGCACATTAGTTGATCTCTTCTGCTAGATCAATTGATGTCCTCTTGCCTTTATTGTATGCATTTATTGTATGCCATGCAAAGCAAAATATCTTGCCTTTCCTATAGTCACTTTTTATTTGATCATTTTTAGTTTTATATGTGTATGTATTTTATATATGATTAGGATGGACTTTGACATAATCACAAAATCATGGAATGTAATAATTTCCTTAAACCCAGTCCCCAGCATTTCTTCTCCTACCTCTGCTCTCCTTCCTCTATTCTTCTGAGCTTCCTGCAATTTACATATAGGTTTTGGGGTGTGTGGGTATGTGTCTGTCTGTCTGTCTTATAGATTTACTTGAAGTTGAGATTCACTGTGGTATATTCATGTGTGTACATGTGAGTTCAAATGTTTGGTCAGATTCATTCCACTCTTCTTCCCTTATCCCATCCCTCCTTTCTCCCCGTCAATCTCCTTCACCTACTCTGATCTTTCTTCTCTTTAATGGTATTTCTTTCCCCTCTTTTCTCTTTCTCTTGCTTTCTCCTTACCCCTTATTACTCTGGAAAGCAGTACGGAAATTTCTCAACAAACTAGGAATGAGAAACCATTTGATCCAGTTATTCCACTCCCCAGCATATATCCAAAAGGTTTAAAATCAGCATACTACAGTGACGCAGCCACATCAGTGTTTACAGCAGCACAATTCATAATAGCCAAGCTATGGAGCCAACCTAGGCACCCTTCAACCAATGAATGAACTAAGAAAATGTGGTATATTCAGATATGAGAAAAGGAAAGTGATGTCCAGTTCATTCTACTGTCTTTCCTCTTCCTGTCCCCTCTTCCCCTTTGTCTAATCAAATGAACTTCTGAGGTTCCCTCAATATTCTCTTTTGTTACGGGTTAGCATCCACATAGCAGAGACAACATTTGACCTTTTTTTTTGTGTGTGGGTTTTTTTGGAACTGGCTTATTTGACTAAGAATATATGACCAGTGGAACTCTACATCATGTTTAACCACAAGAATGGGAGCAAAATTTTAATGGGTTGCACCCCATGTATGTATAATATCTCAAAATACACCCTAATGTCATGTATATGAGAAACGACAAATAGAAAAAAAATCAAAAAGGGAAAGAACATATGGTACATATACACAATGGAATATTACTAAGCCTCAAAGAAGAATGAAATGTGGGCATTTGCTGATAAATGGACGGAACTGGAGATTACTATCATGATAAGTGAAATAACCCAGTCTGCAAAAGTCAAAAATCAAATGTTTTTGCCAATATATGAGAGTTAATCCCCATTTATTTTTAATGATGTGTTTTCTAATACCTTTTTGTTCCATTAGTCCCCTCCCCAGAGATGAGGATCTTGGCTCTACTGTTTTTTTGTAATACCTGTGTTGAGAAAAGTGCTCTGTCAACATTGGGTGAATGATTATTGGAAGATAAGTTTTTAGCAACTTTAATTCCTTTCTGAACACATCTTGATTTTTCAAATAGCAGTAGATTCCACAGGACTTCCACTAAGAAGTGATAGTCCCTTTAGATTAGATAACATATGTATTATAATTTAATGGCCTTCCTATGAGATTAATTCAATAATATCCAGAAATGTATTACCTCTAAACACAGTAGAGAATGTGATTTAGTAAGGACAATGATGAACATGTATATTTTAGAGGCTTACTCCATAATCAGGAAAATGTCATAAGATTATAAATCTGACAAAGCGAATCAAAAAACTCTTGAGACAACAGCATCTTATTTATGGTTGTTTTTGTAGACCCATGGGCAGAAGATGGTTTGCACTTGAGAGTTAATGACATGGGGAGGGAAGAGGGCAATTGCGAGATTCCTGTGTTACACAGGGAACAAAAGGGTAAGTGTGGATATTCTCTGTAAGTCGCAGAGGTTCCTGAGTGGGCTCACATAACACCATTTTTCTACAGAAGCATCTCCTACACATAAAACCTTTCCAATTGGAGAAATCCAGCTATTCCCTGCTGATGACGTGTGAGGATTTCCTTTCTTTGAATTTCTGTGTGACGACTAATGTGGAAACCAGGGCTTGGCAAACTTTTTCTGTAAAGGAGCAGATCATAAATATTTTAGGCTCTGTGGGCCATGTAGTCACTCAACTCTGCTGTCTCAGCACAAAAGCAGTGGTAGGAAAATACTTAAAGGGACGCGTGTTGCTGTGTTCCAATAAATCTTTATTTATAAAAACAGGCGTTGGTCCAGATTTGGTCCAAGGGCTGTATTTTGGCAGTGACTTTCAGGATGAAAATAAGGCTGCTCTGTTTGTTAAATGTATAACATTCGAATTACCCGTTTTTGTAAATATTTTTTAAAACATCCTCAATATTGTTCCTTCTTTCATAGGAAAACAATAGAATTCTGTATTCATGAAGTATATGCTAAATGAATAAAATTGCATATCTGTATGGTTTGCAGCATTTCCATATTATGCCTTTCAGAGACCTAAAATGATTGATTGGCTGAGGAGAGTGAAGGGAGAGAGGAAGAGACTGGAACCTATGGCCTCTATCTCCAGTCCATTCTGTATTGTCTCGGGCAAGTCAAAGACCATCTATCTGTTGCAGCTTTGAACATAGAAGTAACCCTCCCCACCCCACCCCCCATCACAGGTTCCTACGCCAGGGATCTTTGCATTGCCTGTGACTTTCAGACCAGTCTTTAAGGGGTGAGAAGAGGCTCGCAGAGCATTATGCATTGAAAGGGGCTGGGTGAGTGAGGGTTCTGCAAAAGAAGAAAAGGCGAGAACAGGATATCTATAGATCTGCATACACATACCAGGGAACTCATCATGGGAATTCGCTTCTGTGCTTAGGGAGGCCAAGAAGGCTCACAATCTGCCATCTACACGCTAGAGACCCAGGAAAGGCTGTGAGAGAATTCAATATGAGTGTCAAGACCTAGGAACAGCAAGCTGATGGTGTACGTCCCGATGTATAGCCCAGAACTGTGGCCTGAGAACCTCTAATGTCCAGGGACCAGGAGAAGATGGATGTTCCAGCCCAGAAGAAGAAGAGAGTCCAGCCTTACTCCACCTTTTTGTTTTGTTTGAGTCTTGGTGAAAACAATGATGGCTTGTGACAGGGTTGTTGGGTTGTTTTTTTTTTTTTTTTTTTTTTTCCCATTCTACTGATTCCAATGCCAATGTCTTCCTGAAGCTCACTCACTGACATACCTAGAAGTAATATTTTACCAGCCCTCTTGGGAGACCCCTTAGCCCAGACAAATTGACAGAATGTTCACCATCACGGCTGCCCTAAATAGGAGGAGGGGCCAGAGGGGCTGGGAGGAAGTCAATTTGGGCCAGTCTTGACTAACAGAGTGTGTGACTAAAACATGAATTTTAGCATCTATAGATTTCCAAAAGTGGGGGGGCAGGAATGACCTGAAGTAGAATACAGAGGAAGGAAGAGAGAAATTACAAACTAGAAATAAGATAAAGCCAACTTCGTTACCTCACAATATGATGACTGATTTTTTAGATGTTGCAGAAAATTGGGCAAAAGTTTCAGATAATCAGCACAGGATCCAGTCTTTGAAATGCAAACAAAGCATATGCACATTGTCTTCTCCTTCTCTGCCCACCTCGCTTCCAGAAATGCATTCTGTGGCTAGGACTTGGTTTCATCAAGCGTCCAGTGCTGTCTGTGACCTATCTCATGCTTCACCTTCTACATCCACTCCCTGCAAGTTACTGAAGGACCGATTTCCACCATGCAAAGGCTCTGCGGTTTCCCTTCTACCTTTTTATTCTCCTCTTGTGCAGCCTGCAGACACCATAGACTACCACTATTTATTTTGCATCTTTACCATAACATCTTGGCTTCAAATTTAGGTCCCTAAGCTATCTAAATTGTTCTGCTAACCAAGTTAAATCCCAGAGCTCACAGCAGCTACAGGGAAGGTTTCCTACATCTCATCCTGGTGCTGTAATTGAAATTAAAGTAAATTATTCACACAGTGCACATTAATGTTGGCACAGCTCCTTCTGCCTCCTTCCCAAATGACATTATGAGTTATGCCAAACTAAACTCATTTCCATTTTTGATATGGTTAACGAGTGGTAGATGAAGAGAACGCCATTGACTGAGTATAACTTGATTTTAGTCAGGCATTTAGGGAAAACAATGACTCTCAGACGTGTTTCTGTTGGACACAACAGATCAATGTTAGCTGCATGCTACAAGGATACCTAAATAAAAATCGCCAAGTCCCGGTCACTTGGCTGAGAATAATCAGAAAAAAGAATTCAACTTCTAGTCGTTTTTAATCAACATTTCCTCTTTGACCCCACCTGGATCAATAGTGGTTATCAATAGGGCAACTGAAATTTCTATTCCTGTAAGTCACATGGGTTGAAAGTTTACAGGACAGAAAATTCTAGTACAAAAGAGCTAACATAAGGCAGAAGAAGTGCATTTTGAGACAGTGAGAACATTCTCAACAGCCTTAAATAAATGAAGGTTTATGTATGTTATGACTCAATTAGAAGAAAGCCCATGCTATAATTAGAGCATATTTCTGAAGACTGATGCCCACTGGATATTGTAAAGGAGGAAAAAAAGTGAGTGCTTGTGTGTATGGGGGAGGGGAGGGGCTTAGTGGAAGAAGGCTGCATCTAAACATCATAGTATCATTTCTAAAGTTAAGTCTGAGTGATGGAGTTATTCTTTTTCTCCTCTTCCTTTCCAAGATTTTTTTTTAAATTCAGGCAATAAACAGTGCTACTAATCCAATAATAGGGTTAAAAAAAAAAGATTCTGCTAGAATGGTATATATATATATATATATATATATATGTGTGTGTGTGTGTGTGTGTGTGTGTAAAAGGTAATTGCTAGCAAGGATGTGGAAGAAAAGGAGTACTTGTACAGTGTTCGTGGGAATGTAAGTTAGTACAGCCATTATGGAACACAGTTTGCAAATTCCCCAAAAACTTAATAATAGAATTACTATATCACTCAGCAATCCTAATACTGGGTGTATGTATAAAAAAATTGAAATGTGTATTTTGACTGATCAGTATGTTTAATGAAGCACTATCTATAATAAATAGGCAAGATATGAAATCAACCAAAGTGTCTCTCCATAGATGAGTAGATGTGGAAAATGGAGTATAGCTCCACAGTGGAATATTATTCAGCCAATAAAAAGAAGTAAATCCTATCATTTGTGCCAACATAGATAAACCTTCATGTTGAGTGAAATAAACTGAGTGCAGAAAGACAAATATCACAAGACCTCACTTATCCCTTGTAGATAGAGACTCATAGAGTGGAATGGTCGTTACCAGAGGCTGGGCTGGCTTAGGAAATGTGAGAAGTTGATATATATATATATATATATATATATATATATATATATATATATATTTAGACTTACATAAGATTAAGATTACATTAGAGGAATAATTCTAAGAGATACATTATGCAGCATAATGACTAAAGTTAATGATGATATGTTGTATCTTTGAAAAATACAAAGTAGATACATCTCAAGATGAAATACCTATGTGAGGTGGTGCATTGGTTAATCAGTTAGATTTCACTATTTCCATAATGTATATATACTTCAAAACATCATGCAGTACACAGATACAATTTTATAGGTCAATTTAAAATCATACTTATTTTTAAAACGGATACAAGTTTTGTGTAATTTTAAAACATGGTTTTTGAAAACAGGTGAATGGAAAGCTCTGTATGTTCATTCCAAAGTCAATGTCATATATGTGAGGTAGAAAGTGACTCTTTGCCTCAAAAAGATCTGGTGCTTTTGCTCAGCCGAGGTGCCGAAGGAACCACTCAGGGCGAAATGACTGAAGGAATGGGGAGGTACCTGGTCCTATCGCAGATAATATTTGGAAGAATTCCAAGCTATATTTACACCTTTCAAAGAATTCAGGTTCCTCACCTACAACAGAATCACCAGGCCCCCTCTTCCGGGTATCTAGTAGCCTGTCATCTCTCCAGCTACTCCAGAGCTCCTATCAGGGTGAAACCGTACAATCATGTCAGTCACTCAGACCACAGGGACATGAGTCCACATTGTCCCCAGCTCCTCATGCGCCCTACCTTGGCTATTTTGCACAAGTTCCAATCCAAACGGGACCCAAACACTCCCTGGAGCCATGCCCCACACAATGGGCTCCAAATGTGTGCCTTAGCACACGTTACGGTGTATTTTCCCAGAGTCTCTTCACAAAGTGGTTGGTGAAGGGTTAGAACTTGTGAAGTCAGAATAATACCTGGATTTGTAATATTCAGCAACATTTTTTTTTTTTTAAATTAAACTATCTAATCTGCTTCTGGCATTAAGTTTGGGTAATCCTTTTCCACATGGAACATTTTTGTTCAGGTTGCAAGATCTTGGTTAAATGCCTGTTTCTTTATAGTATCATCCAGTGGTAACACTTTGCAATTTTTCCCCCAAGTAAGAAGAACCACTGAAAGCGTGGTACTACCTTCAAAATAACATATAGGCTAACAATTCAAAAAACGGTCTTTTTAGAAGAAAGAGGGCAGTCATAATATTGAATTTCTTCTGTTCAATGAGATATTTAAATTACATGTAATCAAGAGGAAACCTATTATTTTTAATGATTTAAAGGCTCCCATATGAAGGGTGAAGATGTTCCTGCGGACTCTCTTAGTTTCAGCATTTTTTTTTTCCTGCTCTTTAACGAAAAAAGAACCCAGAGAGATCAGTCAAAAGCAAAAGTGGATTCCCTTTGTCCCTTCCAGGCCCACACATAGGAGAGTCAGTGAAGTTCAGCCTAATTAGGATTTCCTTTGTTAAAGACCCTGCACCTGTGGGAAGGTCCCTTGGCCATCAGGATGCAGGTCGATAGTCACCCCTTGCTGCTGGAAAGCCAAAGGACTGTCTTAAGCACTCTCAGGTTTGTTTCCTTTTTTCTTCTTTCATACCTGGACTCGCCAATCACACCACATTCCTGGATACCACAGTAGAGAATCTCTAACTAGAGAGAATCATGATTTCTGTTCAAATAGGAAGTTTTGGAATGTACTCCGCCAGTCTCCAAAGCATCCTTCAAAAAGTGGTTTTAGCCAAAACTTTGCTTCTTTATGGATCTCCTTCGTAAGTGCTGGGGACCCTGTGCTGAGCCGCACGGCCATTCAGGCCTGAACGTGATGTGTCCAGTCTGCACACTGGCAGCACGATACCTAAGACATCTTCTGGAACCAGTTGCATGAGGGCTGGAGGAATTACTCTTGGTACATCTGACTAACAAGAAAAACCACACAAAGCCAAGCATTGACTGGAAACTCCACACTTAGGTCATGTTAGGGTAGGGAGACTCCAGGCCCACCATGCCAGGGCTGGCTCCCCTCCCCTGCCCCACCCCCTCTTTTTTCCCCCATGCGACTTCTTTCTCTGGTCCCAGTGACCATTTTTCTTTGAACTCCCTTACACTCGAGTCCCACCAACCTGATGGACCTGGAAGAAAAATAAGGGGGAACAAAAGGGGGTAGGGCAGAACGTGGCCTGGTGAACCATTTGTACCTGTTGGTGAGACTGCCTTCGTCGAAGGTGTGTTGTATTATTTATTACGATGTATAAATATTTATTAAGGGCACAGCATAGCTCTCTCTCCAAAGAGAACAAAAAGACATCACAACGAACACACAACACTCTAAACTCTTTCCTGAACACCATGGAACTGCATACGCCAGGCAGATTACAGGGGTAGGCATAGGCAGGAGGACCACAGATTGCAGCGTGGCGTGCGTCAGACAAGCTGTGCTGCTGGGTGTGCCAGGAGGACTGGCTTTCATTTCTAGTTCCATGTGTCCCCAGCCTGCCAGGGATCCAGAGGACCCGAGTGAGACTTTCACGGGGGTCAGAATGGGGAGGCAATGAAGTGGCACACACACAAAAAAGAATCACAAGCTTTTCAGGAATTGAGTTCTGCCTTTTTGTTGTTGTTGTTGTTGTCGTAATAATAAGAGAAACAACAATTAATTATCCTGGTCAAATCACTTACAAGGGGAAAAAAAAAAGAGTATGATCTCTACTTATTCAAATTTATAACATGATGCGTTCGGCTGATGTAGTCACCTTAAATTACCTCAAGAGGCTCTGGAGGCAATCCCACACTTTTTTTTTTTTTTTTTTTTTTTACAAAATCCCTGCAAAATAATTCTAGTATCTTTAGTTGACACATGTAAAAAAAAAAAAAAAAAAAAAAAAAAAAAAAATCAAGCAGCATTGACAAGCAGCATTGAAATGTTAAAAAAAAAATACTGAAGTCATTTCTTGTCATGATACTGCTCAGGAGTATGTTTTTCTCGTGGATTCTGGAAGAATATCTCAAGATTTGGGTTAGGTTAAATTATTTTTGGTTTGTATGGGATTTTTGTTGCTTTTTTTTTTTTTTGGTAATATTTGTGTTTATGAGCTCTTTGGACACCTTTCTTTGTTAAAGCTCCCAGGAGTTGCTTTAATAATGCACCTAGTAAACATGTCCTATACATCTCAAACACATGTGTGGCTTTAGGACTGTTGGAGTGTCAAAGACGCCATACCCTGTACAATCAGAACAACACTATTTCTTGTATCATTCTGAATAAGACTCCAAAGTGGAATCTACAAACTAAATACAGGATGGAACCTAGAAAATTAGGTAGAACTAGAGAAGCAATTCTTCACCCAAGCTGGACTGAGGCTCTGTGAGGGCGTGGTCAATGGGTCAATGCCTGTTTTACTGCATGCTGTACCTCTGCTGAGATCAGCATCTGATACATGCACATTGGCAGAATAGTTGAATGGGTGCTGCTATCCTTAGCATATGGTCTGACCCCAACTCCAGGGGCTCATTGTGATTCAAGACCTGATCCCCAGGGTGGCACTACTGGGAGGTGGTGGAAATGTTGGGAGGGGCGGCCTAGTAAGAATGATGTCCTTAGTTCACAAGGGAAGCACATGGAAAGAATTGCAAGACCCCAGTTTTTCTCTCTGATTTCTGGTTTGGCAATGTCAGCTCTTTTGGACACCTGAGCTCCACCATGACATGCTGCCATCTGCTGCTCTGAACAGAAGTCAAACCAAGACTCTGCCCAAAGTTGAACTTTAAACCTTCAAAACTGTGAACTACATAAACTTCATTTCCTTTATAAGTAGCCTATGTCAGGTATTTCATTATAGTCATGGAAAGTGGAATAATACAGATGCCTAAGCAAGTGAATCAATCGGTGTAGAAATAAATTATTGCTTTACTATTAAATATCGGCAAAATGAAAAATCTGTCTGATGTAAAAAACTGTGAAGAAAAGATTCGAGAATCTGTGTGTGCTTCAACATTTCAAAGTTACTTATTCATTTTTTATTATTGAAGCAGTTCCACCTTACCTAACTGTTAGACCCTATTAGAAAATATAATACACGAGAAGTAATGCAAATTCTAATTTAAGGAATAAATATTGAAATCCTTGTCTATTACTTTCCTGATTTACTTATGGAAGTCTATAAAAATTTAGAGAAGTTTTATTCTGAGGTTCTTAATGGTTTTGTGACTAGTTTTGCCCGGGGAAAATATATTATAGGTACCTTCCCACATTCATAAATGTATTGACTACAACATCATTTTTAATGATTACATGCCATTGAATTCATGTAACTACCTCAATTTTTCAATTAGTTTTAAATCAGTTTTTAAAAAGCATTCTAACTGTTATTCATCTTTTGGCAAACATTCTCCTTGGTTAAATGTGGAGAGAGTCATTCTGCCCCACATTTCCCAAGTTTTAGGGTTCATGGAAAAAAGTGAGTTCTAGACCTTTTGCAAAATTCCTGGCTGGTGGAGCAAGGCATGCTCACATCTGTAGCTCTAATGCAGAAATCTAATGCATTCAGTTTGACAGGAGCTATGATCTCCACTCTTGCTAAAATTCCTGTTAAAGAGAAAAATTGCCATTTGTTTATTAGAATATAAAATGGCTATAAATGTAATACATAAATACACATCACTGACTATGTTCTAATTGTCTTCATTTAAAACATTTACTCTGTGGCTCCCCATTAAAATATATTCTTCAGTAATAGTCCAAGTCTCCATGGGAATACATAAAACAGCATATTATAAAATAAGACGCACTTTATATGTGCATAACTATCTTTGTGAAGAAATTATTCCTTGTAAGTTGTGGTATTATTAACTGCAATAATTATGGCAAAAATAACATTATGGATGTTATGTTTTATGTAAAAGTTATAATTATAACCAAAGGGGGGATATCTTTACATTAGGTTAAAATTCATTAAACCAATTTGATTTGGCCTAGATTAATTCTTTTTCTCTTTTTGGGAGTGATGGACTTTTTTTCACAATAGAAAAATATCATTTTAATCTCAACAGCTATCTTGCAAATATTTTGCAAAAAAAAATATGTGAATAAAATAAATTCTCTAACACTACTTGATTACAAAGCTTGTTTAACTCAAAATATCTTGCAAATAGTCACTCACCCTTTGGTCCTGGAAAAGTAATGATTTATGCCAAGCACAAGGCAGAAAATATACTTAATTTATTCATTGCACAACCTATCCACCACCTCAGGGTGGGGTGGGGAAAAGCTGGAAAAACATTGTGAGCTAATAAATTATTTCTCCTTATTTGGAAGCCTGTCACTATGGTATACTGCTAGTGAAGCTTACAAATGATTCTTATTCTGGAGATGTTGATAAAAACAACAACAACAACAAAAAAGAATTAAATAGGAGAAAAGGGCTAGATGATAAAAGCTACCTATTTTTTTCCATATGCGATTTTAATAGAAAATGGATAATTAATTAGGCTTCTACTAGATAACTGTGGACAATGAATGGATATAAACAAAATCTAAATTTTTCATAATTTTTATTTCTTTTTGTCACATGTGAAAATTTGTTTTTTTTTCTTATTTCTGGGCCCTCTTCATGTGAATCTTCTCTACAAATGTCAGCATTTGAATAAACTTCCATTTCCTGCTCCTAGACAGACGTCTACACAGTTGATATAACCCAGATAATTCATGCAAAAATACACAAATTAAAAAAAAAACACTCTTTCTTTGGCTTCGTAATAATCTTATTTCTTCTTTCTTGACCTGAATTGCTCCCATAGTAGCTCTCTGTAGAGTACCAATTCAAAAATAAATATTGACCCAACACTTTATTTTGTGTTGTGTTGACTTGGCAATGTACAGCCAATAAAAGCTACATTAAAGCATCTGAACACTCAATTTAACCCTGAAAATTTGCATTTATAATTGATGGTTATGTTTAGCTGATTAACAGTATAGAGAAACACTCTGAAGATTACCAGTGAATTCCACTTATTTTGTAAAATAAACCCTAAGTAAGACACTGGTGGAATTTCAATCTACCCAGGATGAGCTGGATTAAAAAGAATTTCATGAGTAGACTCCTAAATTAATTTTTCTAAAATAAGATAAACATCAAGAGACACAAAGTTAAAGAAATAAACTCAGCAAACATAATGAAATAATAAAAAGACTATTTGGTCATATTTAAATAGCTTGAGTGCTGAATATCTTGAAGCCTGCAAAGACAAGTAATTTAATTTTACATATATTTAAGTTAAAGAAAAATAAAATGAAACCAACAGTGGTGATGAGACTGAATGGATCGCAAATACTAATGTTGTAATCATTTAGCATTAAACAATTTAAGAACAAGAGAAACAAAAGGACATGTTAAAGAATTATTTTCCTTCAATTTCAGTTATCCTTCAGTTTTTTAATAAATAGGCCATCATAAAGGAACATCTCAAATAAGATTGAAGGAAATCAATCATTTCACATTTACTAATTATGTTTGATTTTAATTTCAGATAAGAACAAACATTTAATAATCAGTTTTGTTCATTGCTTTCTGAAAACTTCAATTTTATCATTGAAGTAAGAACGAGAGGAGAAAAACACCCTGTCCGAGAGAGATTTCCGTTATTGAAGTTTGCCATTTGATCAAATGTAATGAATGAAATTGTTGTCGATAATTTTGTGGATTATTCCATAGATTTGGAAAAAAAAAAAAGAAAGAAGAAGAGAAATTGTAACGACAGGGTAAGCAGAATGAGGTTGAGAAATGGGTGTCCCTCACAGTCAGTTCAGGGAGCCTTATCTAAACTAAGGAGCCACATCCAGTGTTCTACATTCATCTAGCAGACACCATTGAGCTTATAATAAGTACTGATTCTGTGGAGGATGCTGTGGGTAATAGAAATCTACCTATGGATTCTCTTCCTTTATGTCTTTTCTGTCTTCCAGAATTAATTTTAGAGTATACAAAAATATGTAAAACACAGTAATTAATGGACAATTGCATGAAGGCTCATAAAAAAAATCTGAAAATAAGATTATTCAGCAATCCCACTTCTGGGTATAAACACCAAGGAACTGAAATTACCACCTGGTAAAGATGTCTGCACTCCTGTGGTCCAGTTCAGGATTAATTACTCTAGTAAAGATATCACATCAGATTAAATGTCTGTCATCAGGTGATGGATAAAGAAAACATGGTATAGATGGAGATGGAATATTATTCAGCATTAAAAAAGGATGAGGTCTGGTGATTGCCACCACATGGATGACCCTGAAAGATATTATGCTGAGTGAAATAAGCCAGACACTGAAGAATTATAGTGCATGGCCTCACTTTTAAAAATTAAGAAATCAAATATACCAAAAGACACGAGAAAAGCAGTTACCGGGTATGGCAGGAAATAGAAATATGTGGATCAAACGATACTAAATAGCAGATATGTAGGCTGAACAACTTGTTAGAGAGCTAGAGTGAAACCTGGGGACTGCAGTCCAACACAGCGTATTATGTTTAGGCTTTTTTTGCTAGGTGAATCGATTACGACTGCTTACCATGGGGAGGAAAAAGGGTAAGTATGTGAGATGATAGATGTGTTAATCTGTTTTACTCTAATAACCATTTTACCATATGTGTGTATCTAAATAGATGTATAGACATACAAACATATGATAGCATCATTCTTTATCTTAAATATATACTATAAAAATTCATTTAAACAAAAATTGTTGAAATTGAATTTTTACATTTTTATCAACTTTATTCCCAGAGGATTCCAACCCTTTTCGAAACCTGAGAATCAGGGTTTTAGGCCCTGAACAAGGCCGGTGAGTGCCTTCAAAGTGGCTCAGAGGGTTCTGATGCTTTCAAATCAGCACTGGCCTCGACTTGGTCAGACTGGGCCAGACTCGGCCAAAGCTAGAAGAACAGCTTTTTTTATCATTCCGCACAGAAGGGCTCTAAGAGGTGAAGCTGTCCTACCCACATCCCAGAGATCCCATTTCTTAGCCACTAGAAGCTCTCTACATCCTGACTAGTTTTCAGAGAATTTGCTTCTTGGTGCTCTCTTCAACAGTCAAGAAATCCCACAGACTCCAGGACCTGATTTAAAAGGAAGGACAGGGGAGTCAGTGGATGCTAATAACCAGCAAAGATGACTTGGAGTGAATTTCTATTATTATTGGGGACTGGTGCTTTTTGTTTCTGCTTGAGAAACAAAGAGAACATAATTGGTATGAAAAAAGAGAGTGACAGATTAAGCATTTGAAGGTGTAACCATGTTATAGCCTATCTTTTGGGGAATATCAACTCTTCACAGAGAGCATGTCTATGATTCATGTGAAACACTTTTTTTTCTGTAATAAAAAAAAATAATTAAACATCAAGAAAGCAGAGGAAGAAAATATCATATGTAATGAGTAGGTCACATGTAGCAAAAAATAAAAAGCAGTGGAGGATCAGGTAAAATAGCCTCAGGATGTTTTGACTATATTAACAAAAGTCTGAGCAAAAGTAAAAACAGATACCTCTCGACAGCGTATTAGACCGACTGTCAGTAGGACATACAGTTTCTACATGGATCTTTAGACATCTACACAAGCACGTAGTAATACTGAGTTTCCCCTTCCAAAGCGACTCCCTGCAAGTCCAGAAGATAAGCACGCAGGCATTCCCACAAGCTTTCAGACACATTCAGGTGCGGTCACAGGTATTTCATAATGTTCCCGAGGTGCCTAACTGCTGAGGTCGCTTCACTAATTACATAATAAGGCATTTTCTTTTCCCCTTTTATGTTTCCCCTTTCTCCCCAAATTTCCACTAGTGATACATTTCTTTTGTATCATTTGACTAAAACTAATGCTCGATCACAATACAGGATTGCAGATGACTGAAACAGACTCTGTGATATTATACATTCCTGATTTCTGCCCAGTGCTAGTCCCCGTCTTCCTCCCCCTTTCCCAGAGGCTTAGCATATTTGTCAGTTTCTTGACTTGAGATTGTGCGCCTACAGGGCAGATGTGATGTACTATTCCGTCATTCTGCATGGCTCGGAGCATGATGTTGGTGCTTGCAGAAATGTGAAACATAATACCAATAATAATTGCATGCAGTACATTCAGGAAATGTTCATTAAATAATGGTTATGGAGTAGGAGGCTTTGTGTCTTACGGAGAATATGGATGTGTGACTGTGTGTGTTTGTGTGAGTGTGTATAGGCCCATGGAGGTGCACATGTATAAGCATGCACCCAAATGCACCCAAATACACACACTGATTTACTGCAAAGGCAAATCTTTTTCTCCTTTGTTTCCATATGCTTTTTTTTTTTTTTTTTTTTTTTACTATCATACTAAACACAAAATCTCTAATCCTTCCTTACATAGTATCAACATGCCATATGTTTGGATAGTGTGTCTAGCTTTGAGTAGACATTAGAGAAAATGGTTTCAGGGATCAGCTCTGATTAGTGATAGCTTCATCAATATTGGCAAAAATAATTTGATTTTGACTTTTTATTGGTTAACTAGATTTAATTATAATAAAAATAAACATCTCCTCATATCCATCACTTACTAATTATTAAACAAGAATGAACGATAAAATGTTTCATAACATTCCATTGTTATTTTTCTTATAGAGCTCCTAATGTGTATCAAGAGAGGCTCTAGCACAGATTTTCACATGGCTCTTTAAAACTGTCTTCTGTAGAATAAAAACAAAATCATAATCAATGGTGCCAGGACTTGACTTAATGATATAAACTAAATTTAGCTTATAAAACCTGGAATGCATTGATTAGACCTTGTTTTATTTGGGAATAAACCGTGCAGGTGGCTCTGCCTATCTTTGTAAGATTTGGGATTTTAAAAATGATCTGAGATAGATCTTTTTGATGTTTCTTCCTGCCTCTACAACAGTTGGGGAAAATGGGGCATTTTTGTTGTTGTTTTTAATTCCTGAAAGGCAGCCGTGTCCTACTTCTCCTGAACACAGTTCTTCAGATTTTATTATCACATTTGAAACAAAGGCTGCTGAATATGAAGTTTCAGTTTCTTTAAAAAAAAAATCTGATCTGTATGACTCCATACTACACACACTCTAATTTTCCCTGAAAAGAAAATTTACTCCAAGCAAGAATTCAGAAGGAAAAAAAAAATATTAAAACCTGGGCTCTCTCTAGGGAAAAAAAAATGTGGAACATGTAGAATATTACAAACTTTTAAGCTGCAGAGTGTTCTTCTGTCATCTCAAAATGCTTAGTAACAATTTGTTATGTGGACAACATAGTTCTAAACCCTGCATTTTTTATTATTATCAATTCTTAGTGATCCTGCAACATAGGGGCTACACATCCCAATGTTACAATGGATGAAAGGAATTAAGCCCAGGCCGGTTACAGGTTTTCCCCAACAAGTGATACTCTGGCAAACAGAAGTTTAGCTACATGTAACCATTTCAACAGATTCATGTTTATTTTTCAGTCTATTCAGTGAGAGAAATTTGGCATTTATGAATATTGTAGACAACGTATATTTTATTTCAAGATCCTAAATGTACACTAGGTTTTTTGTTTTTGTTTTTGTTTTTTAAGTCAAAAACAACAAGCATTTATTTTCTCAGAGTTTCTGTGGGTCAGAAATCAGGTTTAAGGGTCCCTCACTAGGAAGAAGTCAAGAGATCAACAGGGAACACTAGGTATTTTTAGCTTAGTTTTATGGCCTTTCTCTTTTGCAATAAAATGCTGATTATTAAATCTAGGATACTTCAAGAAATTTCAATTCCCTTCCTTTATCTCTTAGCAGTTTTGGTACAACATTTGAAATGACTGACCAAATTAAATGTTGGGAAGGGGAGTAGAGCAACTCATTGACAGACATGATATTCACTGATATAGATAATTATGAACTAGGGCCCAAAAGGATAAAGTTGATAATTCTGTGTTTCTGTTTCTCTTATGCTAATCAAAGCTTTGTTTGCTCTGTTTGTTTTTCCTCATTTATCGTTCATAGACAGCAAGCATTCTACGTCACTTTGATGTTTGTTGTTTCACTGGACGACAACAGTGATTGCAATTAGAAGGGTGTTCTGAGTCTACCATGGGGTGATGACATTCAGGACAGACGGGAGATGGACTGCAGATGGCAGCTTCTGTTCAGAAACTCACTTTTTGTTTCCCTCCTGCTGCAGGGGTGGATGTGTTTCCCCAGCGGAAGAACCTGAATTGTGGAAATGGTGCTAGTTCTACTCTCACTTGAACACACGAGAGGAAAAGAGAAAAGCTGAAATATAATTTAAAATAGTTTTAAAAATAATTAACTCTGCCAAAATATGACTTGCTTCTCAGAATTTAAAAAAAGCTCCATCCACATTTACCATCCAAGCTCATCCTTAGACTTTTCCTATATCCTTGTTTGGCTCACTATATTTTAAGCACGAGAGACTATTCCTGAATGCATCAAATCCAAGAGTACAGTCAAAGGCACAAAATGAACAAACAACCGTTGAGTGCATAAAACCGGGGCAACACAAAATGAAGACAAGTTGTGTGAACAAGAGGAATGCAACCTAAGAGTTCTTGTTCTGATTGACGTGTGTTGGCTGGGCTTGTCGGTCAAGGCTTCCTCCCATTTCCTTGGTCTCTCTCTTGGACTTAGTAGGAACTTCATGTCCCTAAGTTAGTCATTTTTATCCTAAGGGGGGACAATAGAAGGAAGCATCAATCTATATTGTGATTGACACTAAATATTAATGATTCTCATTTGCATCCAAAGTTATGGCAGCAGAGAATCATGGAGCAAAAGAGAGAGACTCTCTGTGTCTCGAGATAAATCTGGGAAAACTTTTGAATTTTTTTGTGTCTTGGACACTCTTCCATTTGTCATTCTGTGCCTTAGGGGCACACTGTTTTTGTATTTCTTTGCCTCTTTTCAGAGCAGAACACTATATAAGAGCTAACTCCCTATCAAAATATGCCAAGCCCCCCAAAACTCACTAAATAATAACAAGTATAATGTCCGGAACTATAAGGATAGCAAAAAGAAATGTAGACTGAGTGGTTTCCATGCATGAGACATTTTTTTGAGGGCCGCATAGAAATTTAACATTTTATTTCTTACTGCAACCCTATGAGGGATGTAGTTTTATGGATGAGAGAATGAAGGTCTTCCAAGAAAAATGACATGAGAAAGAAAATAATCAATTAATCAATTCACATAAAATTGTAAATAGGTGATAACCTCCAGAAATATCTGCAATAAGGAATATACATGCTCCCTGAAAATCTTTCAAACTGATGAATTTTAAATGGAAAAAAATATGCGTTAGAGAAAAATTCTTTGAAAAAAATCAAGATCCATTTGTTATTAAAACTTGGAGAAATAAGAAATACAAAGGAAGCCCCTCTGCTTAGAAAAAGGACATTTATGATATCTTTCTCCCCACATCCTCACTAATATTTATTGTTACTTGTATTCTTGATAATTGCCATTCTAACTGGAGGGAGATGGAATCTCAGTGTAGTTTTAATTTGCATTTCTCTAATTGCTAGAGATGTTGAACATTTTTTTCATATATATATATTTTTTACTTTCCTAGAGATGTTGAACATTTTTTCATATATTTTTTGGACTTTTTTGAATACATAGCCAGAGTAACTCCATACCATGTACAACCATAAGAGTGGGATCCTAAATAGAATAAGTTAAACTCTATGCATGTGTAATTTGCCAAAATACATCGTACTGTCATATATAAGTAAAAGAAAAAACTGGGAGCATTTATTAAAAACCTAGAGCTAATATCACCATTCTCCCTCAAGAACATGAGTAAGGCACTAATTTCTTCTTTTATACTCCTTTCAAAAGTGTACTGGAAATCTGAGTTGGCTTCATAGAACAGGAATGAAAGAAAACATACACAGAATGGATAGGGAGAAATTACATATAATTTATTCACAGATGATATAACTTTCCATATAGAAAAACCCATAAATTCTATTAAAAAGAACAAATATCTCTGAAAACTGATAAGCAATTGTAATAGGTTGCAGGAGACAAGGTTAATATACAAAAATCAATCGTTTCTCTTTGTGCAAAAAATGAACAGTTAACTAAAAGTTTGAATTATGAAGGAGAATATCCTTTCTAACACAACAGAATTAAACAAATAAATATATAGATAAATCTAATAAAATAGGTACAGTCTACATGTGTAAAACTACAAATGCTTGACAAAAGAAATCAAAGATCTAAAGGAGGAGACAGAATGAACCAAAAAACACAATGTATTAAAAATCAATAATGAGGTACCCTGTCAACCATCCCAACTTGATCTATAGGTACAGCACAGTGTCCATCAATGCCCACCAAAGTATTTTGTAGATAAAAATAAACTGATATTTAGGTTTTTATAAAAAATCCAATATTTAGAACAACTAATGCAATACTAAAAGAGCAATTAAGTTAAAGATTTCACAATACCTGATTTCAAGATGTACTAAAGATCAATAATAATTAAAACAGTTTAGTACTTGCAAAATATAGACACATGAATCAACGTGAAAGAATAGGCAGCCTAGAAAATATATATATATATATATATATATATATATATATATATATAATTTTTGAAAATTTTCAAAAATTTCACCCAAGCCATTGATTGAACTGAGGTGTTTTTAATCACTGAAGTATTGAAGTATTTCCACAGACCTTTTTTTTTTTTTGAGACAGGTTCTTACTAAGTTGCTTAGGCCCTTGCTAAGTAGCTGAGGCTGACCTTAAACCTGCAAACCTCCTGCCTCAGCCTTCCAAGTTGCTGGGATTATAGGTATGTGTCACCTCATCCAGCTGAACACTCATATTCTAAAAACAAAACTATACATAGACTTAAACCTTTTACAAAAATTAATTCAAAACTGAACTTATACTTAAATGCAAAATGCAAAGATTTGAATTAAAAAAAATAGAAAAAATCTTCATAATCTTAGATTTGATGATAATGGTTTAGACACAATACAAAAAGCAAAATCCATGAAAGAAAGGTTGATAAATTGGACACCATTAAAATTATGAAATATACTGTTAAGAGAATCAGAAGTCAAGCAATAAGCACTACAGCAATAATTATAAAATATTTATCTGATGAAGGACTTGTACATATACAAAATATGCAAAGAAATTTAAAACACATATAAGAAACCAAAAACTCAGTTTTTTTTTTAAAATGTACAAAAGATATAAGCAAATACCTTACCAAAAACAAAGAACGTAAAAACTCATGAAAATATGCTCTGTATAATTTCCCACACAAAATCACAAATAATGCAATGATGCACCAATATAAATACAGCAGAATACTCAAATCTCCAAAATGAAAATATCAAATGACAACAAGAATGTTGAGATCTCACTTTTCGTTGGTAGAAATGGAGAACATAACAGCCGCTTGAGAAGGTAGCTTTGCAATTTCCTACAAATCTCGAGTCTTTCCATAGGATCAAGCAAGTACATCATAGGTACTTATCCTAATGACTAGAAAACATGTCCACACAACAACCTGCATGGGAAAAACCCATAGTATTTTAAATTTATGATCACCCAAACCCAAAAGCAACTGAGATTTTCTTCTACAAATAAAAATAGAGACCTTGGAATATACATACAATTGGATCTATTTTATTTTGCATTAAACTCAGGTGGTCTTTTGAGCTGTCGAAAGATGTGGCTCCTCCAATACATGCTGCTAAGTGAAAAAGTCAGTCCGAAAAAAGGCTGTAAACTGCAGAGTCCCAATTATAGGACATTCCGGCATGACAAAACGATACGGACACAAAACCACTGTTTTCCAAGATGGTGTGGAGAACATGACAAGGAAATCCAGCTCCACTACCAACAGAGCAAGCAATCTCTCTGGAAGAAGTGAGGGCAGTGGTGCCAACCCAGGGAACCTTGGACTTTGAGTGGAATTTCTAAGCCTAAGACAAAGATACTGTACAAAGCCTCTGAACTGGTCAAGTCCTTTACACACTGGTGTATGGTCAACGGTTTTTATACCACTTAACAGGTACATTGGACCTTAACAGCTAAGAAAGTGAATGGGGAACTGTGGGAACGAGTGGTCCCAGGAATGAAGTGGGGAGTTCCCATAGCCAGGGTGGATTCAATCTGCCAGCCTCACTAACCACACAAAGGGTAAGCCACTTGAAACTGTTCCTAAAAATTTAAAGTCTTTCCACCTTTCAGACTCTCCATTTAAAAATCCTCTAAATGTTCTGCTTTCATTCATAATAATCACTATTTTATGTAATATAATAATAATAATAATATATGTTTAATAGTAGCAGCCACTCTTGTGTAAGTGCTTTGTATTATCTGACTTTGCCTTTTTGAAAGACTCATGAGGAAAAGCCAAATGTTTTTCTCTGATATGCAGGTGCTGATCCATAATGAGGCGGGGTGAGGGGGGAAGGGAAGAGTGGAGGAAGTTTGGATTGGACCGAGGGGAGTGAGGGGAGGGGAATGAGTCAGGAGGTGGGAAGGATGGTTGAATGAGACGGTAATTATTACCCTACATACATGTATGAGTGCATGAATGGTATGACTGTGCATCATGTGCAACCAGAGAAATGAAAAGTTATGCTCCACTTCTGTACAATGAGTCAAAATGCATTCTGCTGTCATGTATAACTAATTAGAACAAATAATTTTTTTAAAAAATAAATAAAATTACAAAAAGAAAAAAAAAAGACTCATGAGAAAAGTAGTATCTAATTTCTAGATGACAATAGTTGTTTCTTGGTGTGTGCTGGGATGGGTTCCAGGACACCTTGTGGACACTAGACCCCAGGGATGTCCAAATTCCTTATATAAAATGGCATAGAATTTGCATTGAATCTATGCACATCCCCCTGTATACTTTAAATAATACCTTGATTACTTATAACGCATGACACAAGATAAATGCTCTAATACTATAGTGTTTGGGAAATAATGACCCACCAAAAAAGTCTGTGGATGTTTGGTACAGATGATTTTATATATATATATATATATATATATATATATATATATATATATATATATATATATTATTTTTAGGTGTAGATGGATACAACACAATGCCTTTATTCCTATGTGGGGCTGAGGATTGAACCCGGGTCCCGCCCGTGCTAGGCAAGCACTCCACCTCTGAGCCACAATCCCAGTCCTATTTTTATATATTTTTGATCCTCATGGTTGAATCTGTAGATGCAGAATGCATAGATACATACAAAGGTCTTGGCAATAATAAGGAATTAGGCCATGGGAACACACTTGTTAAGTTGCTCCTTAAGTTGACAACTATTTTTGAGCAAGGACCATGTACCGGTCATTGTAAGGTTATCAAGCATATGGTGATGAGCAAATTTGCAGGAACCATAGAGGACCTGCAGGCTGGTACGGAAAAGAAATGCTATCAAAGAAACATATCAATGTGTGATTGTAGTGCCAGTATATAAAAAAAAAATGAACCAGTCAGAGTGCTCATTAGTAAAGTGGAGAGAGTAGTCTCTCTGAAGAAATCACATGCTAATGGATGTCCAAAAGAATATCCCAGAAAATCCCAGAAATTCCCAGAGTTCATGCCAGAGAAGAGATAGAAAAATATTTTCCTGGCACATGGAACAGACTAGGCAAAGGGACCAAAAGTCCAAAATCTCTAGAAGTCAATAGGAATTGGACACAGAAGAGCAGGTACACCAACACAAGGTGGCCACCATCTATGCTGTTTAGTCCCATCCAAACCAGGACACTATGGAACCTCTTCTTTCTGTCTTCTCTTCAATATAAAACATATTTACTCTAAGTGCCAAGAGAAAGCAAAAGTAAACAGACCCACTGCTCTGAAAAGGTGAACATTTTAGAACTTAGTTTTCCAGTAGTTTTTCCTCTGTCTCCATATGAATTTGGCTTATAAAGATTCAGACTGAATTGCATGATTTTGTCATTGGATATTTAGCATTACAAATTTATTGTAAAATGTTTCCCATGTTACTAGATGTTATACAGTGACATTGTTCTAATGGCTATCACTTGCAAGGCAATTTTGTATGGATGCTGAACATTTAGAAACACTAACTGACCTCGGAACTGTGTGAGAGCTGTTGCTTCCATACAGATTGGCAATCCAGGACAGAATGCTTTCTTTTCTTTTCTACTTTTAATTTAAGAATTTAAGTCATGGGGTATTGCTGTGTTGCCCAGGTCCCCAGGCTGGCCCCAAATTCCTGGGCTCAAGTGATCCCTATGCTTTAGCTTTCCAAGTAGCTGGGACTACAGAAGTAGGACCCTTTACTCTTCCTTTCCATTTATTTCTTTTATTTTTTCATTTAGATAAGCAAAATCTCAATAGTGCAGTTCTATTGTGCATGTCCATTGACATATGTATTCTTCATTCGGGAATTGTGCAGTCATTGCCCACATTCCATAAGTTATCAATCAATCAATTATTCCAGTCATATCTATCAAGCAACCTCTTATCTCTATATTATTTTAAATATGACTAAGTGAAGTACATGGAGTTAACTTATTTCTGAATTTTCTCTTGCATTTTACTCTTTTTCTGATTATTCTATTACAACCCTGTTTCAGAGGTACGGTTTTATAACTATGCTTTAGGAGCTGACAATACTAGTCCCTTGTAGTGAATCTTCAACTTTAAACTTTTTTTTCTTGTTTTTCTATACTTATTCCTCCTAGAAGATAAAAAAAAAAATGTTCATCTTAAAATACATCATGGATTATCTTTGTTATTGTTGGAGCTTTAATGTGGTTATAAATTAATTTAGAAATAACAGAAGAAAGGCATTATTTATAAGTTGAATCTCGTATAAGAAATGTAGTATGTGTAGTCATTTATACAAGTTTTCTTGATGTCCTGACAATGCTTTTGAGAGTTATAGAGGACTTGGATATCTTTTAGTAAATGTGTTTCCATATGAAGGGGATCTTCCCTGCCCCTTAATACTCTATTTTCTTAATGAAAAATTCTACAAGTTATTTTATTGTTTGTAAATTTAGGGTCATCCCACCTCAATTAAAAATATTAATAGAATTACCATTTTTACTTGATTTACTTAGGTACGCCAGATAATCCTGTGTATTTACACATAGATACTCAGTAAATCTAACTTCTTTCTTTTCATGTGCAGAGTTCTTATTGATGTGTGTCGAATTATCACTTTGGCCACAGCTTGCTCTAAACATTTACACAACAGTGGTCAACCGCAGAGACAAGTGGATATTCAATATTTATTTATTTTTTGCTTGGCACCACTCTGAGCACCTTTGTTTTACGTTTAAAAGCTACTTTATATATTATAAATTATTAGTTGTTTATAAAATAAAGACTAAGGCAATGAGAAGTTGAATGAATTTCAACAGAGAATTAGTGGGAAAGAAAAAGAAAAGAATCCGGGTGGCCTCATCCTAGAGATCAGCCAGGTACTTGGACAGACTTTCCCTGGCAATAGTCAAAAAGGTGATGTTGAGGAACAGGAAAGAAGTATGCACTAGAGAAAAAGAGTACAAAAACAGGCATAATTTGTGTCTATATATCCAGAGTTTTCTTTATACATTTTCATCAGTCATGAAGCGTTATTGTCTTTGAGATCTGACTTCATAGGAATAGCTTTGGCTTTCAGGTGACACCTTCCCTCCTAAGTACATTGGTGTGGTATGTGAGGAAAAATGGTATAAGTGGGCTTGGGGTGTGGCTCAGTGGTAGATGGCTTGCCTAGCATGCATGAGGTCCTGGGTGTCCTCTCCAGCACTGCTAAAAAAAAAAAAAAAAAGAGTCTAAGATGTTCTCTTTCATTTTCATTTCCAGTATGCAAATTTGCAACCGTGAAAGGAGTCACAGATTTTGATCCTGTGCAAAGATATAATGGAGATAGAATGCCAGTTGGGCCACAGTTGGAAACCAAGAGGGATGGAAGAAAAATGAGGTTACAACAGGCCACTCCAATCCTTGGCCAAAAGCTACTGACCCTTTCAGTAACTTTCAAACAAACTCCCACACTCCCAACTTTATGAGTCACTGAACTTCTCACAAAGGGCTGATGTAAAGAACTAAATGAATAATTGTGATGATTAATTGTGCACAGTGACTCACTTCACTCTGTACCTAGGATCACAAAAAATGAAACCGTTTGCATGGAAATATGTGCATGGGGCCTATATCCAATATGCAATCCAGAGAGAACTCCTCCATTGGATTAAGCATTAGAGCTCAGAATAAGAAAAAATATTAGGGAGACAGAACAAAGAGAGAGTTAAAAAAAAGTTGGAATCTGTAACCAAAAGTATTGGTCTAACTTTAACATCTTAACAAATTTAGTGTCAAACTGTCAATATCTTTTACATCCTGGAAAAGAGAAAAGGAAAAGAGAGAGTCTAAAGAAGATACATTGAGAGAGATGTGGAGAGAAAAAGACACACCCCCTTGGTTCTTCCAGCAACTGCAAAACAAAGCTAGCAAGCCGGTCCCCCCACTCCATCCATCGAGGTATAGCATTCATCATTCACAACATTCATTCAGTTTGGTTGCGGTTTGCCTGGGAATCCAAGTTAGCCTTAAAAGTCCTGACTGGAGGATCTTTCTAAATCTCCCTCCCCTGCTTGTTCTTTCCTGCACTTACTGAAATAAGCATGCTCAAAAGCATGGTTGCTAAAGACCGATTCGCCCCATTCAGTAATTCTTAGGGCAGCCCTGGCCTTTGAGACAGCTTGAGAATGGGGGCCTCTGGAAGAGGCAGGGAGGGAGACCAGCTTATTAGACAGAAATTGACAGTCATAGAATGCAGGGCATGGGGGACCCCTCAGAAACTCATGTGGACCATTGTGGAAGGATTAGCAGCAGAGAACACACGTCAGGAGGCCTGTGGGGATCCCTACCCAAAGAATAAAAACAGGAGGAGAGTGGGAGGGGGTGGGAAGAAGTCCATCCTTTCAGTTATATGTTGCATGAGTTCCGATTTGGCATTTGGAGTCTTTTCTCAATATTTTGTATCCACGTCCTCATAATATGTATGCCATTCAGGGCATTCTGTACCCTAGGATGAGTTGGCATGGGCAGTGTTCAATCTGCAGTAATCTGTATGCATTTATATTGCGAGCTGCTCCCTAATTGGTTTTCATCCAAGTAATCCCACAGAGAATAAGGTTACATGTTGAAAAGGAATGAGGTGAGTGTGGGTAAAAGGGGACTGTGAACTCTTTTCCTGGTCTTATTAGAATGCTGTGAGCATCTGCATTAAGGAGAAAAAGATGTCCAAATTCCCGAGGTTCTCCTAAGTCATGGTAAGCATATGGTACACCCTGGAGCACACCCACCAAGAGAAAAAGACAAGACAATTTGGGGGCAGCTCCACCCCTTTCTGCAGGGTACAGTGGCTGGTAGAGCAGAGCATTCGCTTAAAAGGAGGCACAGGAAGAGAAGTAATTGGAAATAAATAAATTAAATTGAGGGGAAAAAATGCATTTCTCTTAGTTCCAGATATCTGAAATTTTGGAAAAAATAAATTCTAAGCAAGCATTTTTACAAGTGTTTAGAAACAAAGGCAACTAAAATTAAGTATATTTCTGGTTGCCTGTTTTTATTATTGTCTTGTTTCCCATGGGTCCCTTAGATATTTTTATTTATCTTTAGCATTACACTTAGTGTGACCGTGGTATGCAGCACATAGATTTCTGAGTACAGACCATCCGTCCCCTTGTAAATGGGAATGAAGTTTTTGTAGGCCTGTGAATGTGTTTTACTCAGATGACTTAAAGGTGAAAATATTGAAACATTATTTTAAAGTTTTAAAACATGTGATAGAAGTTTACCTCTCTGAAAAAAAAATATTGCATTTCAATTTACATAAATATTGTAATTGTCTTTACTCACTGAAAATAATGTCCATTTTTCATTTGCTATCGTTAGCTGGGCTTGTGCCTTGATTAGGATAATTTGTTTCAAGTGCACTATGGTATAGATAACAGATTGCATAAGGAGCTGGCTGTTCTATATTTTCTACTATAAAGCGAGAAAACCATGCTTGGTCATCGTGCTTGTTTTAAAAGTAATTATCATTTTCCAAGTCCAATTCAGTCTCGGAAAAGGAATCCGGAATTAGTCTTTCTAAAACAGAAAAAAAAAAAGAAGAAGAAGAAGAAGAAGAAAAAAAAAAAGACAGTGGTGTAATTGTTCTTCCTCCTGGGAAATATGCTTTTCTTTAACTACATAAAGCAATATAAAAACTTCTATAAATAATTACAGTAACAGCATGCTATGCCAAGTAAATAAGAAAAACCACGCTGTATATTTAGAATTAAAAGAGCATTAAAACAACACTCCCCAAAATTCTGCATGAGAGCACAAAATGAAACCACCCAAGGAACTTGCAGCACATAAATAGGTATGACTATGAAATCTCATTTTGAATTATCTTATTCTCTTGCTTATATGTCAAGTGACTTATTTTATGATGGCTCAAATAGGAGAGTCACATTAAAAAATAAAGAATATTTTTCCACCAAGAATCTTATAGGCTCAATGGCCATTTAACTTAGCTCAGCCATCTAGTTTATTTTGCATTAAAAGAACTTCTCATTTAATTTACCAGTCTATAATAGGTAACTTTTTCAATATGGAGCTAAAGGTCACTATTATATGTAAGGAAAATTAAGCCGATGTTCTTGGTTCCCTTACAGTTCTCCTAGTTCAAGTACTCCAATAAATGAACATGTACAACAAGCCGAAGGGCTTTTTATTACAAATTTAATTCATTTCTCTAGACAACTGTGAAATTTGCCATTGACATTAGTCATTACCCCAAGGCGAACTAAAAGATGATCTCAGTTAATAAATGATCCTTAACAAGGAACGCTCCTATCTCCTGTGATATTGGCACAGGCACATTTTATTAATGCAAGCCTCGCTTCCTGCCAGAACACCAGCATTCGCGACTATTTGGTGTGCTTGTTTCCTCTTCCTGCTCCTGATATTAATAATTATGCAACAGGATAATTAGCAACACAAAGAGACAGTACTATGAGCTTGAAGCTAGATTTTCAGCACGTTAACCTTCTGGGAAATAAAGAACAGAAGCAAAGAGTCTAGCCAAATAACCAATGCAGGTTGATTTCACAGTGTGTAAAAGGCTAATTATCTGTGAAAAGTCTGACCTCAAGTAACAAAATTACAGAAATGTGCAGGCATTTTATTTTAAATAAAACTCAGAGACACTGCTCCGTATTATAAAGAAAGCTGATTAGCAAATGTATGAAAAAAAGACATTTGAAATTTAAACAAAAATAAGCTCTGAAGGAAATGATGTTATCCGGAAATGAATGTTAATGATCGACCCAGACACCTGAGAATGTAGGGTGAAAAAATAAACTCCTATATCCTCTCCCTACCCCCATCACACAGCCGTTACAATGAAAAAAAAAAAAAAAAAAAAAAAACACACTCAGTATGTGACAGAAGTAGGTTAAGTGTATTTTGTTTACTGAAGACAGGCTACAATAAAAAGCAGAAAATATTACTACTTCTTTACAGATACCATATGTAATTCATTCTGATATAGGAATATTTATCCACTAGCAGTAATAACAAACCACAATTTTTGTCATGAAAAAAATAAATTGTATTTGCAAAAAGCAAACACATTACAGAGTGTGTAAAAATGCAATATTCCCATTTTCTAGTCAGAGTTCCAATTTATTGAAGTAACAGAGCAGAAAATGCACTGACAGCTGTTACATTTTATTGCGAATTAGTATATACGTTTTATATCCAGTGAGCAAATGCATGATACATTGTATTCCAGTAATTGCCACTGGCTTTCCAAATGGAAACCGAATGATCTTAGCGCAATTACACTCAGGCAAGTACATGGAACAATCTCAAGTTCTACTTTAACAATACAAATATTAAGCATATTTTATTTTATTTTTTAAAAAATAAAGATTAAAGAAGTCAAGCTTTTTTAAAAAAAAAAAATCAAGAATTAGTACTAAAATGGTATTTGTGTTCCCTCCTTTTTTTCTGGATGACTATTTTTTTTTTTTTTTTTTTAATGGAAGTCCCCATATATCAGGATCCTACAGTTTGGAATGTTTGGGATGGTAAAAGGAAGTTTCTCTCCCTGCACTCCTATCTCTTGGTCTATCAATATTTTACTTTCTGTGATGTCTCTGTCTCTGGTCCTCCTCCTAGCAGCAGAAAGCTGGGGGAGGTATGGGAAGGCTTTAGGGAATGAGCTGAGTTTTACTTTACTCAGAAGAGTCAAATCATCTTTTATTCCTTTCCTGCTTTCCCCATAGCTACTCCTCCTGTGCATAAGCTGCAGTCCTAAGGAAAGAGCCATTTGTTTTCATAAGGGTTAACTCTGATTTCATAGATCATCTTGCTAATGCTTCTGACTCTAGGTTAACAGGTAAGCACACTTCCACACTCTTAACTACTGCCCCTCTCTGTTCCTATTTATTAGAAGCAAATCTCTGGTATACCTTAACAGGTTAATTTTTTCCCCCTATTTTTGCAAACCTTATTGAAATACTTAAAAACCTTTTTGCTTGGCACCTCATCCTCTGACAGCTTCCCCACTATCAGTCTCTATGGTGGAGCCTTCAATAAATCCGGCTGTCTCCTCCCCTCTAGTGGTTACCAGCCCGCCTTGCAGCGAAGGGAAAACCCAGGTCTGCAGAGGACCCACAGAGGGACACGTGTGCAGCTCTTCTGGCTTAGAGAGAAAAGAGAGGAAAACAAACCAAGCAGTCTATCACTGCAGAAAGGAAAATTTGTCAAGCATTTAAAAAACAATATGCTAGTGGCGACTAACAACTTAATCAACACCAACCTGCTGACATAGATTTGCAATTCGAGCTAGTTATTAGTGATTGAATTAACAGCATGTCACAACTTGTATCTGGTTTAATAATAATTAAAAAAAAAATTGGCTAATGCAACAAAACTGTAAACAACAGGCAAGGGGATCCACCTCCCCATCCCCACCCCCCAAGTGCAATTGAAGTCCCATGTATCTAGAACAAGAAAAATCAAGGGCCACTGTGCATGTACCTAGGAGGACTGTCCCCAAACAGCTCTGGAATCCTCTCCCTAGGACTCAAAGCATGATTGGTGTCATGAGCCCTTGTAAGGAAACGTCATCAAAGGCAACAGCAACCACGGCAGCAAAAACAAGAAAACTAATGACACCTCTGAACCAGATGTCATAAACAAGGGTTCATCGATGAAGCAGGAGCTGATGGCCTTTGCCATAACACGTGCTACCTCGAAAAACACCGAAAACCTCACTTCCCCCTACCCCCTCAGAACTAATTTTTACCTTGAAGATTTTCACGAAGTTAATTGAAAACAAGGTACTGCACTTGATAGTGAAATCTAGAATATAGACCATCCTTATTTACCTATAAAATATGAATATCATAAGTTTATGAGTTTTAGATTTTTAAATAAATGGAGGTTAACAAATTCTTTTACACCCCAATGTAACACACAAATAAGCTTCATTATTCCAGAAGTTATTTCATGTTATTTTAAAAGAAATATTCATGCTTAATTCTGGCTTTTAATTATGCCGAAATGTACTGAAGTTTCTTGGTGTGTGATGAGGAATGACTAATGTGGAACACACCCTATCGATAACCATTTGGATTTAGCATCCCACATGAAGCCCTGAGTTCTTTGGTGAAGAGAAGATGTAAAGGAACAAATGAATTAGCTATTCTGCACATCTTAGTTCCTCTGCTTTTTAGGGACAGATCTTTTGGAGAATCAGTTTAAATTAATGGTTAAGGAAATGAAGTCGGGTCTGTCCTGGAGAGACTGTGAGTATTGATTACAATGGGTTGAGTGGTTTTTCTTAAAAATTTTTTTAAGCTTTTAAACATTTAAAAATTGATATTGGTATTGATTGCCATTAAATTGATAACACCAAGTGGTTTTTCAGCAGCATAAAAATGATATGCAAATATAATATACAAATAAGGCAGAGATTTTCCTCTCCACGTTAATCAGAATCCTACTATGAAATCTTTCCAAATGTCTATAGGCAGCTGACTAGGGAAGATCAAGTACACTTATCTTCTGCTTCACTGAAAAGGGGTCCTGCAGGGGCTGATCTGATCTCAGCAGAGACTGAAATGAGGGAGTTCCTTGGGGATTGCTTCAGATCTAAGTGAATGTGTGGAGCTGAAGCTTGGGGGAAATAAAATAAATCAGATATGGAAAGATGTACATGATCTGTCACAATAGAGGTTTTTTTTTAAGTAAAATCAATGAGAAATATGAATGATGATAATTTCCTCTCTGATGCATACAGTATAATAGTCATTTTGTCTTTCTTATTTTGGTTTTGCTAGATTTTTATTTCATTATCCCAAAGGCTCTCTCAATCCTGGGGTACAGATGAAGAAACAGCAGTCCACGGAAGAAAGGTGATCTGTCTGAAGCACACGGTAAACAGTGACAGAACACATATTGTACCCCAAGTTTCCACGGCTCTTTTATAACACAGATAATTTTTGAGTGTCCACAAGATCTTATGTAAGAGTTATTTTGGTGGGTTATTGAGATTCAGAATTTCTCCAACACTCAATATGCATTCTAGATGAATATTAGTATTTGATATATAAAGAGGAAACCTAAACTGATTTCAATATTTTCTTTTTTTAACATTTATTTTTTTTAGTTGTAGCTGGACACAATATCTTCATTTTATTTATTCTTATGTGGTGCTGAGGATCAAACCCAGGGCCTTGCATGTGCTAGGTGAGCGCTCTACCTCTGAGCCATAACCCCAGCACCTCAATATTTTCTTTAGCAAAACAAATTGAAAGAAGATGCTGATCTTTCTGTAACTAGTACCAAATTTCAAAAAAGAAAATAATTCACCAAATTAATTTGTCTTAGCTGTAGATTTGAATAATCTACATTGTTTCTTTCTATTATCAATTGTCAGCAGTTTACTATAAATGCCACTATACCTGATTTGCTTTTAAGAGTAAAATGTTTTAAATTAATTCATTCATTCCCATTTCTCTGTGTCATGCAATTATATTGTTAATTTTTTTCCATCACCCCTTTTTGTAATATCAAAGAGGAAATGTTTCAGGTATCAGAAAGGCATCTGTTCAGGACAATTACAAAATTAACTCTTTTACTTCTTGTCACATTAAGTCAAAGTTCTTTAACCCAAAACAGTACAAAAGGTGGGTCATTTTTTTCTTTCTTTCTTTGTTTTTTTTTTTTTTTGTTGTTTTTTTTTTTTATAGTGAATTGAACGTTTTTCAAAAATAAACATTAAGACTTCAATTTTTGATTGTTCATTTATCAGAAAACATAATTAAATGTGTTATGTACTTTGGGGACCTATTTTTATATCATATTTACTTACAAAACTAATACCTAGTTAGTACAGGGGATGGTCCTGGTAACTGGAGATGTGCTGATGGGTAAAACAGTCGTTATTCATGCGGAGGTTACAATTTAGAGGGAAAAATAGATATGAATCAAATAATCAGACAACTACCAACAGATTTTTCCTTTTAAAAGTCTTATGCTAAAGGAGCTAGTATTATAAGGTCATACAGAGGCAAAGGGCAGACAAAGCTGGTCCCAGAGGATAGTGAAGGATGCTTTGATGAGGTCTAGAGGCTCAAGATGAGGATGCACTGGGAGACGTGTGTGTAGGTGTGACGGAGAGGTCCAGGAAGAGCAGTTAAGGCAAGGAGGTATGCAGACAACAGAGGGGAAGGCCCTTGGTGAAAAGGCATCCAAGGACAGAAGAAGGAAAATCACATTTGAATATTGACAATGAGGGGAAATACAGATGAATGAAATCCCAGTGTACCCAGGGCCAACTAGAAATTTCCTGGGAGACCTTTCTTTGCCAACATGCCATTTTTAATTCAAAGAAAGATGGAAAACCCTAAAGGTCTTTCAAGGTGAGGGTGATCCTGCCAAACTTTATGGTGAGAAAAATAATAGGAAATGGTCAGAGTTTTGCAGGGGGATCATCTAATGGCTAATATGATCATAAATTCCCCAGGCGATTTCTGAGCACTGGTGAGCCGCATGCAGGAAATATCTCTCTGTCATTCAGAACTAGTTCCCACTGGTTTGTTTAAAGCACTTTAGAATTTACAGAGAACTTTTGTATGTGTTTGGTCTTCATAAGACCCTATAAGGCATTGGTTTGGACATGATAACAAACTAATTAACGGAGTAACTGAGTTACAACCCACTATTTCAAACACTCTCTTTACCTTTGATAATATTAATAATTTTGGCATCAATTAGTATGCATTTCAAAAAAAAAAAGATGAATCCAGAAAACAGCATTCTTATAAAATGGTTTTTCTCTTTATTTTGATAGATTTATTAGTTTACCATCTCCACATTCAGCAGTTTGGCCTGACAAAGCATTAACAAGTGAATGTCTAGAAAGATGCTTTAAAGGTTTGTTGGAAAAGTCTGAATAAGTACAAAACTTCTACTTGTTTCCATCATGGCAGTGGGGGTTGGGGGGGGGGAAGCCTGAGTGTATATGACTTTTCTGATGCAAACATAAAGAAAATTGACTAATACCTAGAACCTGGTTTAGATAAGTTGGGTAAAAAAAGAAATATACACCCTCACATATGCATTGTGAAATTAACTCTCATCTAATTTCCTATAAATAATCCACCCTGGGCATCTAAATATGTTTATTGTCTTTTACAGAAGTATGTTTATAGTTAAAATATTGGAACAATGAAGTGCTGAAAAACTCAAAAAGGTGATTAAAATGACATAGATATTGTTTGCTAGAACTGTTTTTTGTACTGCTGTCATAAAAAGAGTTTTATTTTATTCACTTGGAAATAAATGTAAAATATGAGAAGACAAGGTTTGGATATGAGGTAGATACATAAAAATGAGGAAGACTCAATTTTGTGAGAAAGACACATGTGAGGTATTTTATATTATATTTATAAGTGGGATATTTATCTGTTAGAAATATACTTTAAACAAAAGCATACAATCCATTAATACATCATAGAAAGACTCAGTCAAGCTAATTAACCTATCCATTACCTCTCTAATTTATCATTTTACTGTGGTGAGAATGTTAAAAATCCATTGTCTTAGCAATTTGAAAGGTACAATACATATATTATTATTATTCACTCTGATCATTATACAGTGCAGTACATCATCAAAACTTATTTCTCCAGCTTAACTAAGACTTTGTACCCTGATTATCATCTTCCCTATTCCCCATCTCTGCCCCCTCCCCTGGCCTCTGGTAACGACCTTTGTAGTTTGTATGAGATGGATGTTTTAAGATTCTTCTTTTATAAATGAGATCATGCAGTACCATGTATGTGTGTGCACACATGCGTGTGCTTGTTTTATTTCATTAAGCATTATTCACAATTTTCATCTCAAGCTGAGAACATATATCATTCTATCTTCACATAGTTCATGGGACAGGTATAAAATCTTTTCCTAAACATGAACTTATTTTTCATGATGATTTTCTATGTAATTTGAAATAAATTTTCACCTGCAAACCCTTTGTAATTCTTTTAGGTATTGTGATTAACAAAATTCATAAATGTATAGTGAGTACCTTTTCCCCCAAATTATCAAAAGGCCAACACCGTGCTTTGTCTCATAGTGTTATAAAGGTCATTGAATGTTAAGTGTTACTATAAATAGAGATGGGCAAATGTAGGAGTAATCTGTCTGTGATAAATCCCCATTGATCTGATTTGGGTTGTAGTTTCTCAACCTTTAAGAGCATTCTATATTTCAGCTCCCTTTTTTCTCATTCTTTTAAACAATTATCATAATCAACTTTCTACCTATAATATTTTTATTTAAATACTAACAATTTCAACTATGTGAGATTTCATATAACACTAACACTTTGTAGTGTATGACATTTCATATAAACTTAACCAATTATTGTAACCATTGCAAAACTACACTCACAAAAAAATCCTAAATGTTAAGGCTCCTCACAAAACTGCAGGGATCCCATGTGGTCCTACATTTACTAAAAGTAATAAAGCACAAAACTAGTTAATTTTTTTCACTGTCATCCAAGCTATGCTTTGTCACTCACTTATCACATATTCATTCACTCACTCAGGACCCCCTAACTTTCTCATTCATTTATTTAATAAATTCTTACAATGTGGCGGGCACTGTAGTGTCACTGGGGGTCACGAGGATGAATATGAACTCATGTTTATACTCCAGTAAGTCTCACTCCAGCGCAGAAGACCAAGAGGTAAGCACAGGAGTTGTGCCACATGGGGTTGTAACAGGGTTACATACAAAGTATGATGGGAGCCTGGAGAAGACATGTTCTGTGCCTGAAGAGACAGTTAATCTTGAAGGATGAGTAGATATTGTCTATTAAGAGATGAAAAGTGGGTCTGTATTTGTAGCTCAGTGGTAGAGCACATGCCTAGGCAAAGTGTGAAGCACTGGGCTCAATCCTCAGCACCATATAAAAATGAATGAATGAATGAATGAATGAATAAATAGTATTGTGTCCATCTGCAACAACAAAGATGAAAAGTGGGGTGGCCAGGAAAAGCCATCCAGTCCAGTGGGAAAGCATGAATGGAAACATGAACTCAAAAAGGATGTTGCATATTTAGAGAATGGAACTGGGAAGGTTTTCTCTTTAAAAATCTGCACAGGGTCTGAGTGTAGTCTGGTAGTTTCAATAATAATAATAATAATAATAATAATAATAATAATAATAATGGGCTGCAAAATCATTCTGTTCCAGAGCAAGATTTTCCTCTTTCTTGCTTTCCCAACTTTTTTCTATCTTTCTTTCTGCCAACTGCACTCATATCTAAAGTAAGCTAATTAAGCTTTCACCAAGTTACTTTGCTTCTAACACTCTGTAATATTTGAGATCTCCCCATCTCCCCAATAAGGTATTCATCACAGAAGCTCACGAGAGTCAACATGAATGAAAATTATTTCAGAAAAAAATATGCTAAGCAAGGTCTGAATGAGAACGGCTTATCAAGGTAACAATATGATATCCATGGGTATTAAAAGGCCATCCACCCATTTACCTGCAAATGCCAAAATTTCATTCTTCTTTAAGGCTGAGTAATATCACATGGTGTACTTATACCTCATTTTCTTTATCCATTCATCTGTGGAAGGGCATCTAGGACCTGTGTGATTCTACATCATGTAGAAGAGTAAGAACTTGTACTTCATTTAAGTGTGATGTGTCAAAATGTTTTCTGCTGTCATGTATAACTGATTAGAACAAATAAAAATAAATACTTAAGAAAACATCATAAAACCTTCTTAAAAGGCTTAACTTTGAAACAACCTCAAATATACAGCAAATGGTAAGTAAATTATAAAGCACATTTTTTCCTAATTGCTTTGGGAATAAGTGGCTGACACATGATGCTCCATTACCACTGGATATTTTAGAGTTCTCACTACAAGTAAGAAAATTCTCCTGCTGACCTATAGTACCATCACCGAAATCAGCAAACAGACATGAGTATGTTAAGAGCCTTTAGGTGATAGACCCTATTCAAGTCTTGCCAATGTCCCCCAAATGTTCCCTTTAATAAAAGAATAAAGTCCAGAGAAACATATTCAGTGGTCATTCTTTTTAGTTTCCTTCAATCTGCACAAATTCCTCACTTTCTCTTTGAATTTTATAAACTTGACACATTCACATATTATCTGTTGGTTATTTTCCAGAATGTCCTCAATTCAGGTTTTTCTGACATTTCCTGTTTAGACTTAGGTTGTACAAGTCTGGCAGAGGGGCACAATATTATTTCTATTGCTCCCTCTATGTGGCCTCCAATTTAAATTTGTCCTATTACTGGTGATATTCTATTTGATCACTTGATAAGGTGGAGTTCTTCAATATAAGGTACTTCTTTTGACTCAGTGTAATAAAGATTTTGAAGGGTGGTATTTTGAGACTGTCTAATTGTCCCACACAAGAAAAGTCAATTTTTCCAGGTGAGGAAAGATAGTTACTGTTTCTGAGATTCAGACCTGAACATCTTTGCAAGAAAGGTGTTACTATTCCACCTACCAGCTGGACTCAACAGAGTGTTCAACACAGAATTGTGAACATCTCAATAAAAAAAGTCCTTAGCACTGTTCCAAGTACCTCTGAGTACAATTTATCACTGAATCTTTAAAATCAGCCTATATATAGATATGGTTATTATATGTCATCTTAGAGAGACTTTCAGAATTTAAGCAACTTTGAGTAACATTGTAGAGTTCAAGTAACTCCACAAGTTATTTGTAGAATTTAAGTGAAAATTAAAACATCTACTCAGTGATAGAACCCAGAAGTTCACCCAAGTCTGTGACTCAAAACCTATATTGGTATACAGCTGGGCACATTGGTGCATGGCTGTAATCCCAGTGGCTTGAGAGGCTGAGACAGGAGGATTGCAAGTTCAAAGCCAGCCTCAGCAACTTAGTGAGCCCCTTACCAATTTAGTGAGCCCCTGTGTCTAAATAAATCTTTTTAAAAAGAGGTCTGGGGATATGGTTCAGTGGTTAAAGGCTGAGGATGTGGTACTGAGTTCAATCCCCACTGCAAAAAAACAAAACAAACAAAAATTCTGTACTGGTAAACAGTGACTATGAAAAGTAGTAGAGTGGTTGTTCTTTTTATTTTCTTCCTATAAATAGTGACCCCACACTATAGTTTGATTTTTTTTTTTCAAAAAACAGGCACACAAGAACAGTAACAATAAAAATAAATAGTAGCAGGACAGTGTCTTTCTGGAAGCTTTCTGGGTATGACTTTTTAGTATCTTGCTCTTAGAAAGAGATCCTGGATACATTTTGTGCACAAACCCTGCTTTTCTGGCATTTGGGTACATGTGTGACTATTATAATTTGGACAAGAGTAGGGGCACATACATGAAAAAATTAAGGCAAATAAGATGGTGGAAAAGGGAATTTATAGAGGTAAGAAGGAAAGGCAGATGAGAAGGAAAAAAGAGAATATGAGAGAATGTTCTTAGCTCTACAAATCATTTGTGATCCTGATCATTATGTAAATGGATTTGATTCTGGAAGATAAGGGAGTGGCTGCTGATGATAGATTTTCAAAGAAGTCAGTATTGCTGCTGGACTCAGTATCTCATGCCTGTAATACCAGGGACTTGGGAGGCTGAGGCAGGAGGATCATGAGATTAAAGCTAGCCTCAGAAATTGAGCAAGGCCCCGAGCAACTTAGCAAGACCCTGTCTCTAAATAAAATATTAAAAAAAGGGGCTGGGAATGTGGCTCAGTGGTTAAGAAGTGTCCCTGGGTTCAATCCCTGCTACAGAAAAAAAAAAAAAAAAGAAGAAGAAGAAGAAGAAGAAGAAGAAGAAGAAAAGAAAGAAAGAAATGTAATAGCTCTATGGTGATTTCAATCTGATAAAACATCATGCTATAATATCTTCATATGATTATTTTAAGACTTGATTGGATATCCTCTGAGTCAAGTAGCTACTTGGGCAAATACAGAACAACTGGAAACTGAAAGACTAATATTACTCAAGGCCTTAGCCAACATGTACTCTTCTTGGACTTTGGCTCATGAAGTTTAGATAAAGTGTATCAAAGAGCACAAGCATTTGCATCTGCTGTGGTACTTACATGTGCTTGGTTGACACTTGTCTTTAATGTTTCCAGTTTGGTAGCCCCATGATCGGGGCAGACAAGATGATTTCTCTGAATTTGAGATTATTCTTTATGTTGAGTTTATGATAATATTGGCTAGATTAAATAACATTAAGACTTTTTTCTTCCCTGTCAATATCCCTCCTGAAGAAAGTTGTACACAAATAATTTTGGAAATCTCATTGTTGAAGATTTGAGCCACTTAGCTTCTACCACCTAGCTTTGTATCCCAGAGGAATTTATTTAACCTCTTTTACTATAACTACTGTATATACATGTGTGTGCATTTGTGTAAAAGGGATAGCCTTACACATAATTCCTTATACATAAGTTTTATGATGATTTAAAACTAGAGGTATATAATAGCTGCACAAAACATCAGTTCCCTTCAATGTCCTTCCTTTGGCCACTCTGTAGGAAGCAATAAAAATAAGTTTCCTTAATTTCCAACATGGAGGAAGACTTTTTCCATGGTGAGAATGTTCAGTTAGTTGAAGGCATACACAGGTACGCATCTCACCCAGGTACCATATACACAATCACACAATAAATACACCTAATCTGAATTCTTCTACCACACAGCATCATGAAGCATGCGCCAAGATAGCAGTCGGCAACTCTCCCTGGAACTGAGTGGACAAAATCCTTAACTTTTTCCAGCCTGAATTGTATAATCTATAAAGACATATGTGATGTTTGCCTCCTCTAATTCAGAGGGCTACCAGGTTCATCAAACAGAAATGCAAAAGGAAATGCTAAAACATCATAAAACAACAAGAAACCATTACCAGTGTATCTTCCGCAACCCTGACTGTTCTAAAGGCATGATGATTATTCAAGAGACTGAAAATGTCACTTCAACTGTGCATGTCAAAAGTGTTCCATGATCCAGCCTCCTCAACTAATCTCCTATTAATCTCCCTCTCAACATGCAATCTCAACATGCTGCACACACCCCATGCATATAGAGATGACAGTGGACTTGACCCAGCCGGGAGCTGGTCTTTGTTGACCACAAGACTTTGCATCATCTGGACTGCTTCAGCATTTTGAGTTCATATCACATAATCTAACACTTACTTATATTTTAAAAGTGAAGTGAGAGAAGGCATCCAGACAAAAAAAAAAATCCATTTGTTTTAGTGATAGAGCAAGCTAGGAAAAGAGAGGGGGAAAGTGATTTCTATTAAGCGTGGCCTACCTCACCAGTAACAGGCCAATCAACCATGCAACTTTTATTTATGTTTCCTTTTCATTTCCTGAGGCCAAATATATATTCTACCCTCTTGATGATGCTAGGTAGTGAGTAGCCATAAATCACTAGTGACATGCTGGAACCAAGCTTTTTAGGGGACCAGGAGAAGGAAGGATTATTTTCAGCAATATCCACAAAATAAGGTCACTATTGAGAAAAGTCTAGAAAAAAGAGGGATATCTATGTCAGATAATATTTCAAGGGATGTTGTTCAAGAATGAATTGAGAAAAAGCTAATATATTTTTAGTGTCCAAGATTATTTGATTGGATTAAATGAATCACATATATATATATATATATATATATATATATATATATATATGTGTATAGATAGAATGCCAGTTTTTTAAAAGTAAATATAACATAATTTAAACATCCTAGTTATTTTCTCAGTCATTTGAGAGGAACTCTAATTATTTGAAATAGTATAGATTTTAGAATACTACCTTTTATGCTTATTAGCTGTTTGACCTGGAATGAAAATTCAATTTCAGTGAATCTCAACTTCCTTACTATGAAATGGGAATAATAATGTCCATTTCATTATGACCAAGGGCTGTGTGGAAAATAAATGGACATTAAGCCTAATTACCTGGTGCTCCAGTAAGTATAAAATACATATTATTTCTTCTTTGCCCTTGCTGCGATGCTACATATTTGTTTGATAATAAAGCTCTCTGAAATGAAATTTAAAACACAAGCTTAAAAAGATTCATTAGTAGAATTTATTATTTGGAGTTCCTTTTAGAGTTCAAAACATAGTATTTTGATGATTATCAACCACTGATGTGGCTTTTTGAATAAAGATTTAGGTCATTTGTATCTAGTTTAGAAAGCAACAGAGACATCACCAAAATAATAACAGAAAGAGAAAGAAGTACTCTATAAAGTAACATATACTCTAAAATGTCAGGCATTTTAATACCTTCTATGATAGTATGGAAAAAAATGGTCACATTACATCCTGACCTCTCTCATATTTAAAATTACATACACACATCCCCGGATCTCTCGTAGTTATGGTACATGCAGGCACAAAATAGGAAGTAAATGGTCAAAAAATGATTATTAGCGAACATTGAGTTATTAGTGGTTCCAGGAAAAGTGGTTTAAGTGACTGCAAATCAACATGCAAAAACATGAGGCAAACAGATATTTTCTAATTAACCTTTTCATGAGAAAATTAGAAATTAATTTGTAGGTGTAGAAATAATACAGTTAGCCAGGTGTTATGGTATATGTCTGTAATCCCAGTGACTTGGGTGACTGAATCAGGACTGCAAGTTCAAAGCCAACCTTAGCAACTTAGTGAAGCCCTCAGCAATTTAGTAAGACCAAGTCTCAAAATAAAAAATGGAAAGAGCTGGGGATGTAGCTCAGTCGTAAAGTATTCCTGGCTTCAATCTCCAGAACCAAAAAGGAAAAAAAGAAAGAAAGAAAGAAAGAAATTTTACAGAGACGCTCCCATATACCTTTGCTCAGTTCCCCCAGTGGTAATATCTTGAGCAAAATTTAAATGCAAGATAGTGATACTGATACAATTAAGATACAGAAAATTTCCATTCCCACAAGAATTCCTTATGTTGCTCTTTACATCCACACTCACGTCTGTCCACCTCTACTTCGAACCCTAGTAACCACTATAATGGTCACCCAGTCTGTAATCTTGTCATTTTGAGGTGGTTACCTAAAAGGAATCATTACAGCATGTTACTTTTTGGGATTGCTTTTTTTTATTTGGCATAACTGCCATGGAAATTTATCCAGGTTTATGGGTCTATATTTCATCCCTCTTTTTTCAGGAATGTTACATGGAATGGATGGCTTCTAAGCTGTTTCTTGTGTGAATTTATCACGAACAAATCTGCCTATGAACATTCTTGTTTAGTTCTTTGGGTAAAAAGATGTGTTCCTGTCTTTAGGCTAAGTGCTCCGTGATACAATTGCTGGGATCTGTGTAGGAACCTGTTTCACTTTTAAAGAAACTGAGGGCTTATTTTTTCAGAATGATCATACCACTTCATACTCTCATCAGCAATGTGTGAATGATCCAGCTTCTCCACAAACCTGCCATCATCCGTTTGTTCAGGATATTTTATTTTTATCATTTTGAAAGGTGTACTGTGATATGTGATTGTGAATATAATTCACATTTCCTGAAGATTTATTATAGTAAATATTTTATTCATTTGCTTACTTGTCTTCTATTCCCCGCCCCCTTTTTTTGTACTGGGGATTGAACTCAGGGAGGGCTTACCCACTGAGTCACATCTCCAGCCCCTTTTATTTTTTAATTTTGAGCCAGGATCTCTCAAAGTTGCTTAGGACTTCACTAAGTTGCTGAGGTTGTCCTTGAACTTGTGAACCCCTGCCTTAGTGTCCCAAGCTTGCTTGGGATTACAGGAATGCACCACCATGTGGGGCTGTCTTCTACATTTTTATGTGAAATGTAACTTCACATTCTTTGCCTCTTTCTGATTGTTTATTCTTTTACTTTGGGACAAGTTTTTAGATTTCTTAATACAACCTAAATCCTAGAGCTTTGCGAGA
Organism: Callospermophilus lateralis; assembly: GCF_048772815.1. Classification (NCBI taxonomy): domain Eukaryota; kingdom Metazoa; phylum Chordata; class Mammalia; order Rodentia; family Sciuridae; genus Callospermophilus; species Callospermophilus lateralis. Next base: position 102,209,951 of record NC_135318.1, on the reverse strand, counting down.
TACGTGGTTTGGAAATGTTTTCTAGAGAACTACATCTTTTCTTTTACTTCTCTTTGAAAGAGTGCTTCACAGAAAAACTGCTTTTAGTTTTGATGAAACCCAATTTATTACTATTAGTTTGTTGTTGCTTTGCTGTTATGGTTGTGCTTTTGATGTAAAGTCTAAGAACACTTTGCCTAACCTAAACCATAGATTATCTTCTTTCATGTAGGACAAAAGGTTTTATAGACTTTTGTTTTTTTTTTTTTTTCCATTTAAGACTGTAATATGTCTTGAATTAATTTTTTTAAAGTTACAATTCACATTTTGCCCCTCTTGGATATTCGATTGTCCCAGGACCATTTGTGAAAAAGTCTATCCTTTCCCCATTGAAGGTTTTTGCATTTTTGCCAATTCTGCAGAAAATATTCTTTGTATTTTTCAATGGGCCTGTTTCTGGATTCTCTGTTCTTTTCTGTTGATCTGCATGTATATTACTCTGTGGATACCACCCAGTCCCTGTTATTAATATTAAATAACAAATCCTATAATCAGGTATACTCATTCCTGCCTCTTTATTCTTTCTTTCCAAAATTGCATTGGCTAATATACTTCCTTTGCTTTTCCATATAAATTGTATACTACTCTTGTCTTTAGGAAATTATATTATAATTGTATATTGTTTTTGAGACAATTAACATGTTTTCTATGTTGGATCTTCAAACCTGGGAACAAGGTGTGCCTCTCTGCTCATTTAGATCTTTCATAAACATTGTATATTTTTAGCATGCAAAACTGCACATGTTCTGTGATACCTACAGGAGGTGCTCAGAATAAGTTTCTTTATCAAGTTAAAGGATATTTATCTATTTCTAATTTTTTAGGGATTTTATCATACATGGATGTTAAGTTTTTATAAATTCTTTTTCTGTATTGATAAATAAGATTATATGTATTTTAATTTTAATGTGTTAAGTGGATGGATTATGTTGATTGGTTTTTAAATGTTGAATCATTCTTGCTTCCTTGGAATAAATTTTATGTACTCCTCATGTGTAATTCTTTCTGTGTACTGCTGCATTATATATGCTCATAGTTCAGTAAAGACTTTTGTCAGAATATTAATTAAGAATATTGATCTGTGATGTTCTCTCTCTTCTGCACTTATTTTTCTTTAGTTCTATAAATAGATGAGAAAGGACATGATATTTATAACTTTATTTGAATATTTTTGTTTTATGTTTTGTAGCTCTGTGGTTTGAGGCAAATACATCTATAATTCCTATGCAGATTGATTCCATTATTATGGTTATTTCTCTTTCCCTTCAATATGTTTCTCTAAAGTCTGCTTTATCTGATATTACTTTGATAGTATTGAATTCCTTTCCTTTGATTAATATTTATATGACATATCATTTATAATTAATTTAATCCAACCCTACAATGAATGCTATTACATTTAAATTGAGTTTTTATAAATAGCATATGGTTGTATCATCTTTTAAATGAATTGTTTTATTCTCTGTATTTTAAGTGGATTATTTAAATCGTTTACACTTAATATAATTACTTACCTTTTAGCACTAAAGTTGCCATTTTATTTTTAAAGTTCTGTTGTTTTATTTTCTAGTATTTTTCACTAATTTCTCTTTCTAACCTCTCATTCAATTACTTGAACAATATTAGTGTTCTATTTTTATTTATCTGTTGTGTTTTTGAGGGTATCTCTTTGAATAGCTATTAGTTACTTTTGTAGTTATTGCCATGTATATACATATACAGGTATGTGATGAATATCACAATCTATTAGCATCAGTTTTATGAGTTCAGTTGAAATCCAAACACATTTCCTCCTTTTATATCCCATTGTTCTGTTTTATTATTTCACATTTGTCTTTAATATGTCCTCTCTGTATATTTAGATTTATATCAAGTGATTCTATCATTTTCAATTTGATCACCAAACATAATTTAGAAAAAAAAGTTATATTTTTCTAAATTTCTGTTACTGTGTTCTTTCTTCTTCATCAATGTCCATGTCTTTACTTGATTATTTTTTCCCTTGTTTATAGACAATCCTGCATTCTGGCAATACATTATTTAATCTTACTTAATCTGAAAGTATTTTTATTTGATTTTCTTGAAAGTTTTGCTTTGCTTTGTTTTGCTGAGTGTGCACAGCATTTGGGTGGATCATTCCTTATTTTCTGCACTTTTGAAGTGGTATACCACTTCCTTTGGGTCTCCATTGTTTTTGATGAAAAACTAAATTTTCTCCTGTAAAATGGTATTGTTCTCTGGCTGCTTTCAAGATTTTTTTTCTTTAACTTTTGGAAATTTAATTTTGATGGTGTCGTGACATCAGTGTCTGTTGAGGTTTGCAAGGATAACTTTTCCCTCCCTCCCTCCCTGCCTCCCTCCCTCCCTGCCTCCCTTCCTTCCTTCCTTCCTTCCTTCCTTCCTTCCTTCCTTCCTTCCTTCCTTCCTTCCTTTCTTTCTTCTTTTCTTTCTTTCTTTCTTACCAAGGATCGAACTGAGGGGCCCTTAATCACTGGGCCACACCCCCAGATCTTTTTTGTATTTTTTTTAGAGACAGGGTCTCACTGAGTTGCTTAGCACCTCGCTAAGATGCTGAGGCTGGCTTTGAACTCATCATCCTCCTGGCTCAGCCTCCCAAACCACTGATTACAGGCATGCACCATTGTGTCTGGCTGCATATTTGTGTGTACTGGAAAATTTGAAAAGTTTACAACCTCTACCCCTTTCTCTTCTTATTCTGGTCTTCTGGTGACACATAAGTTAGTTCTTTAATTAGAGTCTCAGAAATCCCTAAAGTCCTATGGTTTTTAAGGCATTTTTTCTGTTATTGAGATTGGGTAATTTCTGTGATTTTATTCTTCAGTTCATTGATTCTTTCCTGTTTCCCTCCACTAGGCCCTTGAGCCTGACAAATGAGTGTTTTATTTAAGTTATTGAGCTTTACTGTTCTAAAATTTCCATTTGGTTCCATTTGTTTCCTCTTTTTAAGCTGCAGCTTCTGTTACATTTTACCTAAATTTTCTCCTTCTTAGCTTAGGCATTCTATTTTTTTTTCATTTTTTTCAAACATATTCATAATTGCTTATTTTAAATTTTAATTATAGCTTCTTTAGATTTTATTTTAGAAAACTATAACATCTCTGTACTTTCCTTTTGGTATCTCCTGATTATCTTGTTTCATTCATTTCATGATTTTTCTGATTGCTTTTATCATAAACTATTTTTTTTTTCAAATGAACTATGAACATTTATTTTATGGGAACTCTGAAATGGGTTTGGTACTTCTGGTTCGCTGGATTTCAATAACACTAATTCAACAGGGGAAGAGGAGATACTTCCACCTTACCTCTAGGGTCAGCAGAAGTCTTAAGTTTTCCCACTCAGTCTCTGTTGACTCCTGGGATGGGAAAGTGCCTCATTAGGGCTGAGTAGGAATTGGAATTCTGGATTCCCATTGGTTTCCACTGCTAATGTGATGGGTCTTGCTTCATTACTATCCAAGGATGGAGAAAATCTTTATGCCCCAGTAGTTGTCCTGTAACATCATTCCACTAAGTAAAGGAAAGTGTCTCCTTATTGGTTAATAGAAATTGAAATTCAAATTTCCCCTATGGGCTCTCCTGTCTCCATGAGGCAGAGATCTCCGATTACTGAGATCTTTAGGCTAGCAGAAATGAATATTCACTATTTACCTGGACTTATCTGACCCCATCTTGGTGGAAGATTGGGATACAGTCACAGTGTTATCACAGTGGAAGTCAAAGTCAAAGAATCTTGTTATTTACTAATGTTTTCACTTTGCCAGATTTCCCCTTTTCTAGCATTTTGGCTATAGAGAGAATAACCTTTGAGATATTATTTTCTGTGCCTCTTGACAATTCCTGGTTGCTGGCATCTATAAAAACATGTCTGTTTTTTAAGAGGCAAAGAGTAAATCCAGGGTACTTAACCACTGCATTTCTCCTGCTCTTAAGACCCTGAGATGGTCTGCTGTCTATCTTCACCTTTCACAGTATTCTTACTTTTGTTTTATATATAGTGTCCCAGGTGTTTATCTGTACTTAAAAGTATCTCTGCTGCATTTTCCAGAAACCAAAATCAAGGTATTTATTTTTAAACAAGGGAAATAATTTCCTCCCACTTGAAAGTAAATATCGGGTTAATAGACAGAGTAGACAAATTTTCAACATCACCAAAGCCCCCTGGAATCACATAGTGTACACTCACCATTAGAGAGAGTCTTCAGCGATGTATTACTGCATATGGCAGAAAAAATTTCCATTTTCCTTGCTAGATAGAATTCGGTTTTCATTTATTTTTATATTTTATATTTTTTGACTGAAACATAATATTTGTCCATATTTATGAGGTACAATCTGATACACATCAGGTGGTGATCAACTCAGGATAACTCTCACATCCATCACCTTAAATGTCTTCATTTCTCTATGCTGAGTCACAACATGACCCTAATGATTTGGAGATAAATAATGCATATGCCAATTATATTCAGTTTGCTGTGTCCCAGAATACCAGGACTTATTTCTCCTATTAAGTGATCACAATATATCCATTTACTGACCTTCTCTTCTCCCTTCTACTGACCAATCTCTGGTAACCGACATTCTGCTCAACATCTATGAGAACGACTTTTTAAAGTTCTGACTGAGATCTTGTCTATGAGCAAGATCATGTCCCTTCGGGACCCTCCACATTGCAGCAAGTGACAGAACCTCACACTTTCTGATGATCCTATCTTGTGCATGTATGCCTCCGCCTGCCTCTGTCTCCATTCAGTTGTGAATTCACAGCTTGCTGATCCATTTCACTGTTGATGAACATTTGGGTCTCTTCTAGTTTTCAACTACTGTAGAATACTGTTGCAATGTAATATTTTCACATCTGTATTGTGACAGGTGTATGCATTTCTATACCTGGGATTCTATTTACTTGGCCATAGGGTATTAGTAAATATTAATACTATTAAAAGTTAATCACATTAATAGTATTAACTTTTAATATACAAGGCTAAATAACCTTCCTAACTCATGGTACAATTTATAGTCTTACCAGCAATACTTGAAAGTTCTAGTTGTTTCTCATTCTTGCCAACACCCAGTATTGCTGATCCTTCTCATTATAACTATTGTTCTTTTAATTGTCTCATTGTAATTCAGTTGACATTCTTCTGCTGACTAAATTACATGCATCTTTCCATATGCCACAAGGAAAACAAATGCAAACAGAAATGAATTTCAATGGACATGTCCACTGAATGAAATCTTATGCAATTAGCCCATTTGTGGTTTCTTGGGATGTGGGTTATTATGAGTGTCTTTTCAAGGTCTTCAAGTAGGATTCCCCTATTTAAGGAGTAAGAGAAGAACATGGGGGTCTCCTTGTAAGAAGTTTTAATGTTAGTTCTTCAAGAAACTGAGGTTGGAATGTTAGATACAGGCAGTGAGTAGGTCAACCCCTGCTCCCCAGTCCTTCTGTATCTGGACTTAGCAGAATCAGTCATGCGTGAGAATCATCATGAACAACTTACCTCCACCAGAGGTTGACTAGGAACTGGGCGATGAGTCCAAGGGCAAAGGAAGCTGCTACTCATTTATTCATTCAACAAACGTTTACAGTACTCCACTAGAAATAGGTATGGATCAAGATCCTGGGTTAACAGTGAGGAGTAATCGAGGTGTATTTCTATCCTCAAGAGTATTGATGTTCTGGTTCTAGTAGTTGTGACAATTTATTTCTGGTTCTAGTAGGTATGGCAATTTCTTTGTGGTTGTTTTCCTATGAACATGTTACTTTCTGTTGATTTTGTTGTCTTTTTCTCTGCTTTTAGGTATGGTCATACTTAAAACTTCTAGGCTACTCTTGTGTCATACACCAAAAAAAAATAATAATAAATAATAATAATAATAGTAATGTGCACTTCTGGGCCACAGCACTTTTCCTTTGAGGTCACCAAGGTGTCTCAACATTTAATGTCTGACCTTCATTTTCTTTTAGCAAGAGAAAAATCACCTGTGTTGCAGCTGATCTTCACAGAACAGTCTTCTCCCTCCACTTAAATCTGCACATCATTTGTTTTTGTTTTCAGGGAAATGGAACTTTTCTTAGGATAGATACTAATTTTTTACATAATGCTCTGATAGGGATCAGTATCACAAACATAAACTAGTGCCATGATCAGAGGCTTGTCAAAGTATTAAGGCAAAAAAAAGGGACACTTTTGGTCTTTTTTTTTTTTTTTTTTAAACTTTTGCTTCTGCTTCTAAAATAAAACCCAAGGGCTAAGGAAGAGATTTTGAATCTGGGATGCACAGATGGATTTGAAATATATGCAGAATTGTGTGTGTGTGTATGTGTGTGTGTGTGTGTGTGTGTGTGTGCGCACGCGCGCGGGCGCACATTTTTCTAGAAGAAAGTTTTCATTAAATTCTTAAAGGGGTCTGTGGTACTGAAACATTGCTAAACACTGGATAGATGGTAAGGTTTGGGAATAACAGTGCATTGCTATGGATCAAAGTTTTGAAAGAATGAGTAATGTTTTGGAGACAAACCATGGACAGGGACGGATATGTAGTTTCTTGCACTGTTCTTATTTTCATAGGTATATACATTTATATCCTCTGGAAATAAAAGCTATATAGAGGAACAGTTTTAAAAGTGGCTTTTTGTGTACTTCGGAAGTTATTAGTTTCCTTTTTACATGCTAGTTTTAGCGAATTGTGATAAGGAGTCGTAGCTTGCAAAATTTTTAGTGCGGGGGTATTTTTTGATCCATTACATCATTAATTTTTCATGAAATTGGGAGAAGAAGCTGTGCACTCCGCAGGAGACAAACATATTAGTCCTAACTTATTTATTATGTTATTCAAATATGTGTCCCTGTTTTCTGTTGTCAGTCTGTCAAAGCCTAAGAGAAGGTTATTGGAGTTTCATAGTAGTATTGGATTTATGTCAACTCAGTCGCTGTGGACCTAGGCGCTCTCAGTTATCTCCTCTGCCCTGCTTGACTTCATTCTGGGCGAGTCTCCTTTTCCTCTTCATTCAATTGCTCAAGAGAGCTCCAGTCTCACCTGCCACAAATACTGGCCACTTAATGAAAGTCCTAGACTCCAAGAGACATTATTAAAACAGTTAATAATCAATGCAGCACGAGCATTGGTAATTATGAATAGGGTACCAACTACTGAGATGTCAATGGTATAACTATGTCCTGTTGCTCACCAGTGAGAACCTGCCCAGTCTTTGCCCAATGCAAGGCCACTGGTGCCAAGTTGGGAAATTGGTCATAACTGCCTTATTTCTCAAGGAGATGCAGAGGTTGCATAAAGGGAAAGTGCTTGGGAAATATTTCCCATTATATGGAGAAGTAAAATCAAATTATAAAGAAACTGAGATAAAAATAAAAGGCAGAAAACAAGCACCCGGGTTAAGTCCAAAGGAAAGAATGACAGTAAGAGAAAGTAAAGGACAATTCTATACCTGTTGCCTATTGTCTACAAATTTGAAAATCCAAGATCAATACATTTTCCACTAACTTTGCTATTTTTTTTATGTCACTGGAAATACAGGTACTAATTAAATTAAATTGTGTCAAATATTTCAAATACAAAAATAATATATGAATATAATCAGGTTTTCATATACTCATCACCCATACAATACAAATGTCTGCATTTTACCATGTTTAACACGTAATCTCTGGGCACATAGTTGTCTTTGAGGATCCTCCCTATTTATTCCCCTCCTTTCTCAATTGTGCTTATCCCCAGGATGGCATGCACCAAATCTATGCATTGTTTTACACCGGAATATATGTGTTAGTCCTTCTAATACAAACGGTATGCTGCATTTAAGGTTTACTTAGCTTCATAATGTACTCTTCATTCTGTAACTTCTTTTTCTTTCTGTACTGTGTCTGATTTAACATGTTGCTTGTAGACATGGCTGATTCATTTTGAGTACTATGTAATATTGCTTTGTAGTATTTCCTGTTATGAATGGACACTATTATATTTTCATTCTTGTGATTTGAACACTTTTTCAGTTTTTTAAAAATTACACTTAATGTAGAAGAGTTGACTCTTGTGCTTTTTTTTTTTTTTTAAGTTGTAGAGGTATACAATACCTTTATTTATTTATTTTATGTGGTTCCACAGGTCAAACCCAGGACCTCACACATATTAGGCAAATGTTCTACCACTAAACCATGAGTCCAGTCTCCATTCTTGGGCATTTTTGAGAGTTGAGTTAGGCTAAGTATTCTGAGGGAATACTGGGGGTTGTTAAATTGTACCATGTATTTCTCTTCAGTTTAATTATATGTTGCCAATAGTGTTCAACCCCACAGTGGTGTATAAAATTCCGTCTTCCCATGTCTTTTTCAAAAAATTTTATTGTCATATTTTATGATTTTTTTAAATGTCATAATTACAATGTAGAAACTCTGCTTTAATTTAATTCCATTTACTAGAGAATTTAGGCTTTTAACTACATGTTTATTGCCATCCAGATTTGTGCCTAACATTGTTCTTTCCTTTCCCTTTTTTATTTTTAGATTGTTTGACATTTTTATTTCTATGAATTTTAAAAGGTATTCACATAGTGAGTCCATTTTAAAGATGTGTTATAAATATCTCTCTTCAGCCTGTGGGATTTTTTTAACACCTGATTTATGCTGTTTTATATTGTGGAGGAATTCATTTACTATTATTATTGTTGTTTTTGGGTAGTTTTATTCATGAGTTTTTTAACTACTTTTGTCTTAAAATTATAAAAATAAAAATCTTAGAGATGCTTTGAAGTTACCTTTATTGACCCAACTCATTAATACATCTGAAATCACTTATGCAAATGGCGTGAAAGTCATTAAACAAGAAAACATAGAAATTCTGCAGGAGCACTTGAAACTAGAAGATGGTTTGGGGGCTTCACTAGTAGATGATAGGAACATTTATGTTGATTGGACTTAGGACAACAGGATTTCTTGACCTTTTAAAAAAGATGTCTACATTAGAAGTTTTGTTCTTTTTCAATTCCAAAGTTGGAAGTGGGCATTTTTTTACTTTATTTACTTATTTATTTATTTGGTACTGGGAATTGAATTCAGAGGCACTCAACCACTGAAACCACGTCACCAGCCCTATTTTATATTTTATTTTGAGACAGGTTCTCACTGAGTTGCTTAGCACCTCACTTCTGCTGAGGTTGGCTTTGAACTCATGATCCTCCTGCCTCAGCCTCCAGAGCTGCTGGGATTACAGGTGTGCACCACTATGCCCAACTTTTTCACTTTTCAAAAAGTATTTTGGGGACTGGGGCTGTAGCTCAGTGGTAGAGCGTTTGCTGTGAGGCACTGGGCATCACATAAAAATAAATAAAGATATTGTGTCCGTCTACAACTAAAAAATATTTTAAAAAAAATATTTTGTTGCATTTCCTGATAATGTTTTATTAATTTTATTCCGTCATTCTTACTTTTAGATGTATTTTGTTCTCTGTGAAGCTTCATAATTTGAATGGGGGAACTTAACTGGTTTTGGTCTTTCTTGTTTTCTGACAAGCACATGCCAAATTGTCCCTGTAATTAATGACTTCTTTGGACACTTCATATTTCATAAGTAGTTTTATTCAGTTTTAAATAGTTCATTATTTCCCTTATTATTTTTATTCTATCAATACATCTTTTTGACATTCCTGAGGATGCATGTATTTCTTTTCTGTCTCTCCCCTTCCTTCCTTCTTTCTTTCCTTTCTTGGAGAGGAGGTTGATTCATGATGACTATTTCTAATTTTATTGTTTTATAGTCAGAGAATGTGATGTGATCTCTGATATCCATTTGTCCTAGACTAAGATTTTTTAAAAGTATATATTTTATTTCATATATACTTGAAGTAAATGTATATTATTTTCTAAAGGTTTGTTGCAGGACTCTGTGAATATGAACAGGATCAAGCAAATTAAATTTCACATTTAAGTCCTTAAAGTCGTTGGTTGGATATTCTTGTCTTTTTTTTTTAATCATTTGTTCTATCAGTCTCTGTGATGAATGATTAAAGTTTGCCCTGGATGTTGATTTTGTGAGATATTGCACTGTAATTCTTCAGCTAATGTTTTACACATGTAGCCACTATAACATTTGTGTTCTGAGGTTCACCATTACAGTGTTTTCCTGAAAATAGTCTCCACATAATTACACAATCTATCTATAATCTTAATAACTATTTTCTCTTGCTGTGTATATTTTATCTGTTCTTAATAATCCTAACTCTATGTGGATTTCTTCTCTGACTTAGCATGTTGCCTTTCATTTTAAATTTTTCTGGTCATTATAATTTTTGTATTGAAAATTTTATATTTGTAATTCATAAACACCAGATATAATAAAAATTACATGTAATTTTACAGATAAAACAGCTTATTTGTAAAGTTGATGTTTATCCATGTGCCATGGTATTGATTGTTTATTTCTATTCTTTTTCCTCTTCATATTGCATACTGGATTTACCAAAAATTTTTCAGTTCTTTCTTTTTACTTTTCTCCCAATTTTGAAATTAGATTATATTTTTATTCCTTTAGTGAATATATTTATTTAACTCCTTTTCTAAATATTCTTCATTTATTAATGTATGTTCTTCTGAAAACTTCATTATTTGATAAAGTTATCAAATTTTGTCATCCCAACTTATTATTTTATTTGCATAGGTATTGATATTTGATGATCATTGATTTTGTTCTGTATGTATGTGTATACACATGGACATAAACAGTTGAGTCACATTTACACTTAATGAATACCTACTATTCTTTTATGGATCACATCATTTATTTTACATCCTGATTCCATTTAGGTTCTGTTTTTTCTTACTGGAATATTTCTTTAAGTGAATGTCTATAAATAATGATACTTTTATTCTCTTACCAAAAATACTTTTCTTGGTCAAATGAACATTTATTTTCACCTTGAATTTTGAAATAATCTGTCTCGTTTGCTTGGTGAGTTCTATTATTGCTGCTGTGATATTTTTCTGTTATCATTTTATTGCTGTAAGTTACGTGTCTTTATACTGTTACTATGAAATTCTATATTTTCTCCCCATCAGCTTGTCTGGAAGTGGATTTACTTTTATACATCTTAAGTACCATCACTAGCTTATCAAGATGAAGAACTCTATCTTCTCTCATTTTTCAGTTTACAAGCCATTTCATATTGCCTCAGTTCTTTTTAGTTTTAGTCACGTAATTCCTGTTACACAAATGTTTGAATTTGGCTTTTCATACATTTAAATACTCTGTTGTACTTTTCATATTTGCACGTCACCTTTTCTGTAATTTTTTCCAGTTCAATCCTCAAATTTACTAATACTCTCTTTAGCTAGGTTTATTTTCTTTTTTGGCCAGCTAGTTGAGTTTTGAATTCATTTTCTTATAATAAAATTTTAAGTTTTGTATGCTTTAACTTGTTGATAACTTATGTTATTGATTTTATAATCTTTTTTCCAACTGATCATTTTTTTTCTTAAGGCCTTTTGTCTTACAGCTAATAGGTATTTCATTTCTCGTGTAGCTTCTTAACACTTTGAGCTTTTCTCTAGTGTGTATTGTTGTTTTCTGTCCCCCTATAACTTTGAAGAAATGTTTCATTTACTTTTTTCTGTGTTCCTTCATTAAACTTGTAAAATGCATGCATAACACAGTGCCTTCGTGATTATTATGTCTTTATTGTGATTTTCTCATAAGTATAAAATGATCATCTGTGTACTTTCATGCTTTAGCATTAAATTTTATTTGCTTTTATTTATTAATTACCCCCATATTATTTAAAAAATAATTTAGCCTAAGAAAATAAAGAGTATTATAAAGAAAAAAAATGTATCATGATAAAATCAGTGTAATTATAAATTATCAATACTGAAAATCACATGAGTTGTTTTTGTTGCTGTGATTTTGTTTTACTTTTTCCTGTTTGGTGATCCTTGTTGCCTTTTCCAACCTAATGAAACAATTTTTTTTCTTTAGGTCTGTTTTTCTTGTACTGTTTCTGCATTTTGATGAGTTTATCTTCTTTGCTTCATTAAATAGACAAGTTTTATTGCCTTCATCTGACTGAAAAAATTTTACCCATGTTTTAAATACCCATCCATCTATATGTTCATAATACCTCATCCAGAAAGAATGATTCTTTTTGCCAAACATTCCAACATCATGCACTACTCCCTTATATCTTTGGAAAATTCTAAATGGTTAGCTATACTAATTGCTGTTTAACTCTTGAGAGTAATGACGACAATTGTCTTAGTAGTTTTATCCTAAAAGATGCCTGATAAAACAATGTTTCATATACAATCCAACTTTTCACAATGCACATGTTGAGTAAAAGAATATCATAACATACTCAAATAAAATAAAGGGTAGTTATAGAAACTATTTATTACTTTAGAAAGAGTAAAACTATTTGAAACATTAAAATTCATGACTAGAATTAGAATGATTATTGTATCTTAACATATTTCTTGTAAGTACATATACATGCTCAATACTCCACAATTGAATGTAATTTTATGCTATACAATTGCTAAGCCATTCCTATTTATTTATTTTTTACATACATGACAATAGTGGACCATTCCCTCTCTTAATGAACTTTATGCTGATAGTGCTTCTGTCCTATGATCCCCGACAGAACTGATTCATGGACCAAGCCAACCTTTGATTTCCAAGTGAAAGTTTGCAGCCCTGTGTACTTGTTTGAACTCTCACCTTCACATTACCTAATATATCAGCCATGGAAATTATTTTCCTGGAGAATTTACCATCGTCATGTAAATTCTTTCTGAAGATGGCTCCACTTATCTCTAAGCCAACAGTCCCTAGGAGAGTGGACAGAACCCATAGCCAACAGTGGTGGATGCATGGGACCCACACATGTTTCATTTTTAGTTTTTGCCCAGTGTGGAGGTAGCTCTATTTAGGTGGCCATTTCTCCTTTTAGAAAAAGTCCAGTTCCTCATTTGGCAAGAGTAAACTTTAATCATTGAGCTAAGACAGTAACAGTAAGTTTTAATTATCTTAGTTATCCAATTTTTAGGAAAGATGTTTTGAAAGGGGCTGGGGATATAACTCAGGTGGTAGAGTGTTTGCCTTGCATGCACAGGGCCTTGGATTCAATCCCCAGAACTGCCAAAAAGAAAGAAAGAAAGATGTTTTGAGTAAATAAAATTAATATTTACTCTGATCCAGGATATCTAGTTTCTAACTCATAAATTTGTTCTTATCAGTGTTGAATTACACTGTACAAATCACATAATGTCAGCATTTTAGAGCCTTATAAATATACAATATAATTATGGTAACATGGCAGTATATGTGCTTTTTAGAAAGATCTTGAACATAATTTGGAACATTTGAGGATTGTACAACTGAACAGGAAATATGAATACAAGAAGTAGACCCCACAACTAATATGTTGTCCCTTTATTTCACTTAATCCAATATCACCTGCTGATAAAATACCCATATTTCCTGTCTTGAGTTTTATCTTCCTTAAATCTCTTTCTCTGCCTTCCCTCAAGTGGAAGTTGTAAGGAATGGAGTATGAAGAGAAGCCCATCATAGTGCAGGAAAGTTGATAGTGTCTTGATTAACGGGGAGGATATTTTTCACTTTGGTCATGCCTTTAATTTTATTTTTGCATTCATATTTTATTCCATATCTATGTTTTCAAAATGTTGAAAATCAATTGATTTTTTTTTTCATTTTATACATACATGAAGTAGAGGGTGATATTTTACTACATGTACACACTGTGTACTACTCACATCCGAATGATTCATGTTTTCGTATTCTCATTATTCTTTTAAGTTTGAAGCCTCTGAACTTCTCTTTTAGTTATTCATAAAATATGAAATAGGTTATTATGAACTGTATTTGTCCCCCTAACCTGAGGGGGGGGACAAATAAAGTAGTTCTTTTCTTTTTTTTTTTTTCTGTGATCTGGTCCCTTACATCCAACTATTCTCTATCCCCTCTCCACCTCCACCTCCCCAATCTCTAATAATGACTGTTATACACCCAAGTGCCTATGTTTAGGTTCCATATAGCTGAGAGGACACAGCAATATTTTTCCTTATTTTTCTCACTCATTTCACTTAGCATATGAGTCTCCTCCAATTCCATCTGTTTTGCTTCAGATAATAGAATATCATTCTTTATGGTTGAATAATAATCCATTATTCATGTGTACCACATTTTCTTTATCTCTTCATCCATTGGTGGACATCAAGGTTGATGACATATCTTAGCCATTTTCAGTCGTGCAGCAATAAACATGAGCATGCTGATATCTCTGATGTAGTGATTTAATTTCCTTTGGATATCTACACAAAAGTAGGATAGCTAATTCATATGGAAGATCTATTTAGAGTTCTATGAGGAACCCCCCTACTGTTCTCCATTAGCCTATTCCAATTTACATTTCTCCCTACAGTGTAAAAGAATCCTTTTTTGTCCACATGCTCACCATCATTTGTCATTTTGTTGTTGTTGTAGTTTTGAGGTCAGTAGTCATTCTAACTGGGTGAGATGATTTACATTTCCTTATTGACTAATGGTGTTCAGCTTTTTTTCACAACTTTGTTGATCATTTGAATTTCTTCTTTTTGGGATATGTTTATTCAGATCATTTGGACATTTTTAAGTTGGATTATTCTGGGTTTTATTGAACTTTTCAGGTTCCTTACAAATTCAGAATATAAATCCTTTGTTCAGTGAATTATTTGCAAACATTTTCTAGAGAATCACTCCATTGATTGTTCTTATACCTGGACAGACCTTTCTTAGTTTGATAGAATGCCTTTTGCCTATTTTTGCTTTTGTTATCTATCCTTTTGGGGTCTTAGCCAAAAAATCATTGCCTACACTGATGTCCTGCAGTATTTTTTTTATGTTTTCTTCTTCACCATTTCAAGTCTTACATTTAGATCTCTGATCCACTTTGAGTTTATTTTTGTATAGGATTTGAAATAGGGATCAAGTTTCAATTTTCTGCATATGAACATCCAGTGTAAAAAAAGATTTATAGGAAGCAATTCAAACTAAACTTTGTTTTTAAATATTTATTTTAGTTGTAGATGGACTTTATTTTGTCAAAATAAAAATAAACTAAACCCAGTGCCTCACACATGCTCAGCAAGTGCTCTTCCACTGAGCTACAACCCCAGCCCTCAAACTAAACTTTATTAGTTTTAATTGCTATTTATCTTTAGCACTGAGAAATATATCTCAATAAATAAATATGCTACATATCTTTTGGTCACTTACTATCTTTTCTTACAATATCATTTGTGCACTGAACTTAGGATTTGTAGATTTTAAAACCATGAATCAAAATAGAAAGGCCAACAGAAAAAAAATGCAAGTTATTTGCAAAAACAATAACCTTAAAAGCCAATTATTTTAGCTATGAGCTTTTAAGAAGAAAAATAATATTGATAGTATAAGTGTAAAATTCATCTTACTTTTAAGACTATGGTCAAATTCCAATATTTTCACCATGCTATTATCTCATCTGAATCCAAAAGTTAGTTAACCTAAACATGTTATTGTGATAAAGAAGGTATGTTTTCAGTGTAATCTGAATGAGCATGTTCTTAATTTATGGGATTTTTTCCCAAGACAATCAATGTATCTGGAGACTACAGTGTTAACATCCACATTACCAGAATTTGGAAATTCTGAGACTAAGGATGCAGAGTTCAATTTGGACACTCTATAAATTTGCTGGATTCTCTTTTCTGTATTTAAGATATTAATTCATATGCTTGTGAACACCTTTCCTGAGCCATGAAGGCAATTGGTTTGACTAGAAATGTTTTCCCCTTAGAACCTTCTAGGTTAGAATAATGATTTAATTATGCACATAAAATAATTAAGCAAAATGGAAGATGACAAAAATCTGAAAAGTAAGGGTTATTATATGTAATGGCAAAACAGATCATCGCGAGCTGGTGTTTAATTAAATTGGAACCACCAATTGTTCATATTGCCTTCACCAGATTTACTTCTTTCTTTATTTTAAAGATGGGTTTAGGCAGCTCAAACAATTCAATTTCATTATGAAAATTAAGTACCGCCCAAAGAGAACGAGATTAAGACTAGATGTCTGCCTGCTTTGTCTATTTATCCAGCAACAGAACCGCCAAGCCAGACATTCTCTGCCCCACACTGTCAAGAGTGTCTTCAGAAAATCTTGTGTCTCCTAGTAATTTCAACACATGTGCTTTCAGGTAAAGGCAGATTGCATCAAGACACATAAGGGAAGGGGGATTGATAAAACGCCAGCTGCACGTTCTCAGACCTGAAAAAGATCTAATTTAGTTTGAATTCTGAGAAAAGGCTCATCCCTGTCATTATCCCAAAACTGATTCTGCTCCCACGTGTGCTGTTCAAAGTTATGTTGAAATGGGAGCTTTCTGAATAATTTTAGTTATTTGGAAAGAGCTCTGACTTGTTTGAAATAAAGAACTTGTGGGTAAGTGAATTAAAAAAAAATTTGAATGTCTACAAGTGCTTAATAAGACAAAATCTTTTCAAACCGCATGTGAAATTGTTTTATTTTAAATTGTTTTCAACTAAAAAAGTAATGTGGTCTTATCATTCTTGCTGTTGCTTTTGACCGTTGCCAACAGTCAAAGGAAGGAAATATTTGAGAGTTCTTAAAAAGCTCTACCAAATAAATATTAGTAGAAAAAATAAAGTGCTTTTATTTAACTATTGCAAATATAGAGTACTAATCAAAATGCTTTCAAGAAAAATTAAGCAGAGGTGTTAAATGCAGTTATATTTATTTTTCATATTGGCTGTTAGTACTTTTCTTTTTATATTATACTCTTGAGATGTCTAATATGTACCTGAAAAACTCAGACTTATGAGTACAATGAGGGGCCAAGCCACTACATTAAACATCACTCAGATGAAAAAAACCAAAACCTAATACCAAAAACCTCATGTCTTAAGTCGACCCTCTTTCATTACTACCCGGTTCTACTGAGATATGAATTTGGCTAGGAGAGGACCCCCCGTGGAAACTGTAGGTGAATTTCAGTAAGGACGAAGAAGTAGAGACACGTAGAAAAGGAGATCATCAAAGTTGGACAAATCTAGTAGATAACTCTTAGTATTTGCAACTGCTTCTCTGAGTTCATGAGAAGGCATCCAAATCATCATGAGCTCACAGGCAGATGGAGGGATAACTCTTTTGCAAATGTGGCATAGAGATGCTCAGATTAACCCATTATAAATTGTTGATATCTGAAGCTGAAAAAGCATTTATTACAGCTAACCTACTGAGCACCATGACTCAGCAACTTTCTGCACAACTGAACATCAGTGGATTCCCCTCAGGTTCAAAGAGCTGACGGGAGCTGCCTGCACTGGCCCTGCCTTGCCTCACCGAAGAGAATCATTTTGCCTATGGCCAGCCTGGGGAAAGACCCACCTTCAAAACTGCAAGTAGGGTTCTACCCACCATGTACCGTTTTGCACCATTATTAAGCCATAGTCACACCTTACGTTGACCCTTCCTAAGGCTGGGTCATCCATATTGTTCTTTTTGCAGGCCCTTCTATAGAATTGCAAACTTCCTTTCCTTTCCTTCCTTCCGAAGCCTCATGGGTTTCAACTTGCTATGATGATTCAACACACTTTGACTTAGCTATACTTTCCTTAATAAAATTTGATCATCTTAGTCAAGAAAAGAAAGCTCCAGTTAATTGTCCTAAGCAGTCAGAAGTCACTTGAGCGTATTCTCCAACTGTCCTACATTTCTTTGACTTGCATTAACTTTCTCATCAAATCCAGACGGACTCAGCCAGGGCAGCTGGCACTTCCTATAATTCCAACTGCCAAGGAGGCTGAGGAAGGAGGACCACAGGTTTGCAGCCAACCTGGACAACCAAACCAAGGTTTGGTTACAAAGTACACATAGATGAATAAACAAATAAACAAGGAGTGGGAATGTAGTTAAGTGGTAGCAGCGCCTCCATGACCAAAAAAGGGAAAATCCAGAGTGATTCCAGTGACAGGCAATTGTGCTTTAGAAAGAGGTCATTCTGGTTTTCCTTACATGGTTCCCACAAAGGCCAGCCCTTTGAAGTGCCCTTTTCCAAAAGCAATGGAATATGATATGATTTTTTTGTGACTTACTGTATTTAAAATTCAAAATGTAATGAAGATAATGTTCTATCTATGATTAATTGAAAATTTCTCCCCAGAACAGATTTACTTGAAGAAAGTAAGACTCCCCAGGTGAAACATCTCCACTTTGCAATCTATGCAAGAATTTTCTTTAAAATTGTAATAAAATGTGAGCAATACATTAAATCAGAAGAAACAGTTTCCGGGTAAGAATATTCTCACAACTCAATATGCAAAACTATTTGTTTCCCCATCACAGAGCCAATTTTAAAAAGGTGGGGGGAGAGAGAGAGAGAGAGAAATCCTAATTTTTTTTTACATTAAGTATTTCCTTGTTCAGAGAATTAGCAACTCTTGTTCATATTTGCAGATTTTCTTTTAAGAAATTTATTATTTAGATGTTTCGGTTGCATAGCTTATACTTTATGAATGAATAAGTAAGTTTCTTCATAGATACTTTTACCAGAATGTTTTGGCTATACAGTTCCTCAAAATAGCCTGAAAGGAAAAAAAAAAAAAAAAAAGAACTCTGCAGAGTTTATAGTTTATCTGTCATGGCACAGCAATGATTCTTTTTCCTATAAATGTTATGTTTTTGCAATAAACTTTCTCCCATGTTTTTTTCTTGACAATTAAAAGTGGGAAAAGTCCACATTTCTAATGTGCATTACAATGTTTTCCTTTCATAATTCACATAAGAAAAGACAATAGTCATTTCTTAGTTAACTTTAATGCTTTCTTTTTTCTTTTTCTTTTTTTAATTTTTTTTGAGATAATCAAGGGCCAACAATATCAGAGGGCACGTTTCAAGGCCAAAACACATGCTAAGTTAATGTATTTCCAAATATGTCTATGTGCATTCCTTTCCTGAGTTACCACCATTCCTAAAATATGTCTATAGGCGTCTCAGTTCCTCCATCTTACCCACTGCATCTCTCTCTTATTTCCAATCCAGAATAGTGGTACTATTGTCATGTGAACTCCATTTTCCCGTTTTGTCTTTCCATTTTTTTATATTTTGTATCTTTTTACCTTCATTTTATTTATTTATTTATTTTTATTATTTTTTTTTTGAGGCTGTATAAGGCCCCTGAATTGGGCTGTACTTTGGTGTTATTGTAGGAACCACACAAATCAATAAGGGTAAATTTCCTATTACTTAAATAGAATTGAGGAAGGACTGAGAAATCAAGTTAAATAATAAGAAAATAATTTTGTAAGCCAAAACTTATGCCTGAGGTATATCATACACGATCCTCTCATTTTGGAAAGTTTGTTTTTAAATAAAAATCTGCCACGTATCGACTGTAATGTCTTATGGAGATTTGAGCTATTGACTTGAAACCTTTACCTGCCTATTCGCTATGGAGCTCAACCAAAGAGAAGCAGCTGGAAGGTCATTTGTTTTTACCACAAATCAGGATCTTCAATTTTAGAAAGATCTGAAATTATAGAAGGCCAATGGGCATAATCATGTTCACTTTACAAAATAAATTCCCAGAGTGTTGCAAATATTTCAGAGAATCACAGATATAGAATTTTATCTTTATAGATCATTTACAGCAGAAGTCAATAATTTCATGGGAGAAACCAACAACTATGTCAGACAGGTCACCCTGGGACCCTCTTGTACTTTTTTTTTTTTTTTTTAGTTAAACAAGAACATTAATAACTGGACATCAAAACTATTTCAAATAACTATATTGCCACATTCCTGAAAATGTATTTAAAAAGCAACTTTTTATATTTTTATGTTGAGTGCTTAAATTAATATTTAGTGCATACTGATGGATATTTGATCTTATGACATATAATTATAAGTAAAATTTCTACAGATATAGATGAATATATGTATGCATGTGTGTGTATATGTCTATATCTTGATGTATACATATCACATATCTTAAAGGGAACTTTTTGGCACAACTGGTAAATATTATTCATTGTCACAACATGAAATCAACTATTGATTCATCACACCTACTTGTGTTAGATTATCTGGGTTTATATTCCAGATCTACCATCAACTGCTGTGTGACCTTGGCCAGATTACTAAACCTCTCGACTCCTAGATGCTGTTTGAACACCTGCCTCATGTGATGCTACAGAGAGGAAATGAGACAACCAATTACTGCTTGCTAGATTGCTTGGTGTATGTGTAATGACTACTCTGACAGCAATTATTCATACTTTTACTAGGTCCATTAATGTGGGGTGATGAGCATTTTGCCATACAACTTTGAGGTGAGCGCACCATGTTGTGGAAACTCTGAGTTCTTCTTTCCAAATTGCATTTTTATTATTTCAGTAATTTATCATAGAGAAACATAGATGATGATGGATAAAAGCTTAAGGAGCCTCTGAATATTGCAAAATTTGTTCTGTCTTCTATAGAGTTGCCTTTCATATTATGCAGTTGTAGTCCCAGAAATTTCGAGACAACATTGACTATAGTTATAGAAGGTAGCCACTTTGAGTCCTCAAAACCTTTTTAAAGTCATTAAAAAGTGCCATTTCTGGATGTTCCTGTGTGCCCACCTTGCTCCCTCCTCCCCGTATTCTAGGTAATATATAAACAATTTGCTACTTTGGAACCCTTTTGGAAATCATAAAGTGAATATATAAATTATCAATGAACTCCAGCAGAACTGAAAATGGTTCACAGGCCAACTAGTTGTTGGAGTGTTCTTCTAGAACTGAGAGAGAAACCCAATGTCAGAGCATGGGCCACCCGAGGCATGGTGAATGCTTAATCAAAGGAACCAAAAGGCATGGCTGAGCATTGCTCTGAGGCGTGGCTGTCCTGCCTCAGCCCACAGTTGTCCCTTCCTGACTTGCAGAAACAGAATGGTGGGTGGAGCATCCAGAGGAGAAACAGCTTAGCACACTTGAATTTGGGCACCTCTGGTATTCTGAAAGATAAGCTAATTAAACCCCTGTTGAGCAGCTTTGCCCACCATTAGCCAAAAGAAAGAAACCTAGCAAAGAAACCAGGAAGTCCTGTAAAAGCAGGAGGAGAGAAAACAAGAACAAATGAGAAAGACCACCGTAGTGCTATGTGCCATTTTGTACTGCTAAAATTGAAAGAAGTCATGAAATAATTTATTTTTATATTAAAAAAATGATTTAAAAAGAAGCCCAAAGAGGTCGACAAATCCCATAGACCAAATGTCAGAGAATGAGTTGCAAATATAGCCAAGAGCTTCCATTAACTAGGCACTTGTAATTTTTCTCCTCTAAAGTTTTATAAGCACAGAAAAACATCTTCTCCCAGCTCAGTTTAGGAGGCTGAAAATGTCTGATTCCAATACCACAAAAGTTCAGCCTTACTTTGTGATACAGATGTGGAAAGTGCCGTGGTTGGGCTGTGGTTGGAGGGTATCCCATGTGTGTCTGTGTGCCGAAAGCTTGGTCCCCAGTGTGGCCATGTGGGGAGGTGGTGGGCCCTTTAAGAAGTAGAGCACATAAGGAAATTAGGTCATTGGCTCTTCTCTGTGTGACTGGGTGATTATTAAGAAGCCTGACCCAAGTCCTACTGGTCCCATCTCTTGCCCTGTGATCTCTCCCTTTTGCATGTTCTCCTGCCAGGAAGCCATCTACCATGCTGGGATACAACCAAAGGGCACCACCAAAGGCCACACAAATGGAGTCACCTGGTCTTAGATAGTCAGCCTTCAAAATTATGAGCTCAATAAACATGTTTTTAGTATAATTTCAGGTGTTTTGTTTTAGCAACGAAAAATGAACTAGTACAGAATTCTAAAGGAAATATCAAATCAAATGTAGTAAGCCACTAAAAGAAGGATCATAAACAGGTCTGAGTTACCCTAGTACAATACCACTGATTCAACATTAAAAAATCTTCTGGTTTCAGTATAAAGAAAATAATATAGAATATCTATATCCTCAATAAAAAAAATAAGAAAAGCATTTCATAAAAATTGACACACCTTCCTGATTTTAAAAACCTTGGAATAATTGGGATCCACATATATCCATACCTCTCTCTCTCCACTACAAAGACAAACACACACACACACACACTATATATATATATGATTTTGAATAATTGTGATCCCTATATATCTATCTAAAGAGTAGGTCTCTGTATTATTATGTTTCAGTTAATGACCGAGTATGTTTGTATTTGTAGATAGAAAATCTTAAAATAATTGTGATTCATATCTATTCTAAGTCTAGATTTTTTTTAAGTAAAAATAGGAATTTACAAAACTGTGTTTAAAACATATGATGACAGCATATTTTTGTTATGGTTTGGATAAAGTGAGCCCCAAAGACCCATGTGTCATGGTCTTCCACCCAGGATTTTATGCAGGTGGTATCCAGAGATGAGGCCGAGTGGGAGGTCTCCCCGTTACTGGGAGAGTGTACTCAAGTGGATTGTGGTGTCTTGGCTTCTTCCACTTCCCTCTTTGCATATCCCAGAGATGGAGTAATGACTGGCACCACCGTGTGCCCTATTCCTGCCATGCTGTGCTTTCTACCAGTCCAAGCCAGTGGAACCAGTCAAGGCTGGGAATTTCAAAAAAACTAAGAGCCAAAATAAACCTTTTCTCTTTATAAGTCTATTATTGCAGGTATTTTATATACTAATGAAGAGCTGACTAACATTGTTTCTAAATAGAAACATTTATTTTACTATATACAAATATTTAGATATAAAGAAATATTTGTGTATATGCAGGGATGTATATACGTTTACATTACACATGCAAATATATAGTTATATCTATACAGGCAGGCATGCATTTATACCTATATATGTATTCTATAAAGTTACACAAAAATATTCATAATCACTGTCTCTGTATTAGGGCTTGCAATTAAACCTAATTATTTTCGGTCTCTCTCTCTTTTTTTTTGCTTCTTAAAAGTTACTATGCACATAAATATTTGTTGTTATTAAAAAAAACTTAATAACATTTCAAAATGTAAAACCAAAATCATTGTTTTCCAAAACATGAGTACATATAAAGTGTTTTCATAAAATTGTTAGGCTTCTCACTTTATTAAAGTTATCCAGCTGAGGTCATTGAAAGCAATAAAAATTCACTTTTATGGACTTCTTTATTGATAAAAACAAGTGTTTTAAGTAAAACTAAGTAGTTGCCTTTAAAATATTCATAATCTATGTGGAGTTACATACCCCACTAATCATGTGAAATTTTGATAAGTACTGAGAAAGATGTGTGCACAAGGAACTGAGAGCTCTATCTGGGCTGGTTTTCCCTTAGCTTCCAAGGGAGTGAGCAATCTGTCACCTCAGGATCTTTGCACATGCCCCATTTTTCATTGGTTCTTCCTTGTATTTTCACAGGAGGTGGAGGGATGCCTCATTTTTCCTTTGGTCTCATAAGTTCCTTCCCCAAGAGCCTACTTTTCCTGAGCAACTTAAGTCAGTGTCCTCTGTTTGTCATGGACCCTTCTTGTTGATCTCTTCCAGTACATTCCCAATCCTGAAATTATTAAAGGTTTTTATTTTCCAGTTCATTTTAATGTTAGTAGTCTTCTTAATGAGAATTCAAAGTCTTTAAGGAACGCAGGGACAAGTCAAGTAGGTCTCTTTTATTTACTACTGTGTCTCAGTCGTGGATGAAAAAAATCACTGGATTATAGATTAATTCATTTCCTTCTGATATATTTTAGCAGATTGAAAATCATGTATGACATCAGTTTAAAACTTTTAATATGGCTGGAAACGTGTGCAAAGTGTTCATCTACTTTATGTCCCAAGCAATTATCTCACAAATATATGCATAAATATTTGTGTATGTGTGTGTCTGTACAAAAGTACTCAAAAACTTTCTTCACTGTGTTAGACCAGCTTTGAGGAATCACTCAGAGGATGGTCAGCCTATCAGTTAAGCCGCAGGGTCTGATGAGACCTGCAGGGGAAAGGCAAATTGGTAAAATGGAACTAGCTCTTTATTCCACTGGGAGAGCACTGTTGGGTAAGCTCCTAGTGTCCCCAGCGTGTCTTTGTCCCAGGGTCACGTGGGCTTCATTGCTTCTTTGGGGCCTTTTTCAGACCTGCTCTCTACACTGCTGGGTCCTACACATCTTAATTTGAACTTAATTCCTAACTCTAGAATAAATGTCTTCTTGTTAGAAATAAAAATTATGAGACTTAGGACATTTGAAAAAGAAAAATCTTATAAATTGTGTCTTTGGGCTTTTTCATATTCTAAGTGAGGAAATCGACCTGGAATATCTGTGACCTATTTTGATATAATATGGTCATCTCCCTCAGTGTATTTGGGAATCAGGCTTATGATGACATAGAAAAGAATATTACTGTCTATTACCAGCCATAAGTATTTCCAGTGGTTTGCTTGAATTTTTTCCCATATTGATCATAATCACAGATATACTCTGCATAGTGTTCACAATGTAGACTCTCAATAAATACTTGCTGATTAATGAGGAATGTACATACACGTGAAAAAATAAAAAGTATTATGTAAATACATGGTGGCATTAATGTATGCTTTTATCATTATGATGATTATGATGGCAATCATTTGATCTTATCAACTAGATGGGAAAACAATAATATTGACATCTTGTTAGCAGACAAGATAATCAGTATTAGTATAAATGAAATATTGGTACATAAGGATATTCCACTGGTTTATATTAAAATTGGACATGATTAAAATAATGAATGGTTTAAAAGAAATCCCAATTCTAAAAAAAAAAAAAAAAAAAAAGAATCCAACACAAAAACAATATTTAATTTCTCCGTAACAGTGTTGGATCTCAGCTAAAACAGCATTCTTACATGTTTGGACAGAAAACAGCACTTCATTTATAAATAATGTTTTTATTTAAATAATCTTGAATTAAAATGAAACCTTTGGCCCTGCTAGTAATTAAACAGCAGTGCTTTACAGTCGTCTTATTCTAAACATGCAGACAGAGAAAAACACTTTACAAATAAAAGTCTACACAAGCTGCAGTGTTTGGGTCCATAAGGGAAGAGAACACCTGCAAAGCTTTTACTTCCACACTTCTGCCTTTTTTTGGAGGGTGGGGGAGCTGAAGTGTGATAATAGCCGTGTCCCCATATGGGAACCAGAGATTACTCCCAACTAAAACAGCCAACACACTCAACTACCTGCAAGCCACTGAGTGACCTTCCACTAGCTGATCCATAGAGTTGGAATGAGAGGCACTTGAATCCGCTGGCCACATGGGGCCCACAGAGAGAGCAAAAGTCACCAAGCCCCAATAAGCTAAGTGTGTATTCGTCTCTGACAGGGGTGGAAGAAAAGTCACTACTCAGGGTGGCCCTATTCAATTTCACACAGCTGGTGGAGCTGGATGAGTCTCTCCATTAAAACCCTCATGGAGTGCTGGACCTGGTGTCCCTCTGAGTCCGAGAGCAGCAACTGGAGTAGGACTATCAACCAACCACATTCCAGAACACTGAGGTGGGGCGGGGCTGGGGGTGTTTAAGGCTTCTTAACAGAAAGGCCCAGCCACATGTGGGAATGCACACTTGTGTTTTTCTCCTTGCAAGAGGGATTTTATGTTTTGCTTTCACCCTCGAAAACTTGAGCAGTTCATCTTATACACAGCCAGAAGATACAACTGAAAGAATAAATGCTTTGAATGCCCTCCTCACCAAAATGGATTATAACAATTTGCATAAAGCAAAAGGTGGCAACATGATGCAAGTGCACACTGTCCTGTGAACTGCAAGTGCACACTCAGCTGCCCAAGTGCAACAGCAGTGACTTACATACAGTCAGCACCCTGTGAGTGACATGGCCTTTGATGAAACTTTCTAACATTATGAAAATGGCGTCCAAAGACCATCTTGTGCTTAATTTCAGATGTGCATGGAGAAAGAAATTCATTCAATCGCACACAAAACATTAGAAGTTGTGTTTTAAGCAGTAAGTAAAGCTCAGAAGCAGCTTCTTGCAAACACACCTCAGACATATTTTATAGGCTTTTTCCCTTCACTCTGACATATGCATGTCTCCCAAACACATCCACCCACAGACAACTTTCAGTCTAGCATATTAATTTTTTCTGCATCATGTTAGCAAAGTGAACTTCTCAGATTCTTACCTATTTAAGTTCCAGTTTTCTTGCTTAAAGTCTTCCAATGGCTTCTCATTTATAAAATTATTGCTTTAGTAACCCCGTTTCTTGTTGCTAATCTCCTACTTCCCAAGTAATATTTGCATGAGTCCAGTACTGTGTGAAATTTATTTGCTCACTTTTTTTTAATATTTGTGTATTTTGCATAGATTGTTCAATCCTGGACACAGAAATACATAAAAAACATAATCAGGAGCCCACATCAGAATTGCTAATCTATTTGTTTACTGTTGAAACATGGACATTTGACACTTTATAAAACTCTTAGATTCTTTCATTTACAATGGACACTCTGGGTTTCAAATATTTCTACCTCCAAGTTCACCTGTATAACTTTGGTCATTCTTCCTATCCCAACCTCCCCTTATTCCATGCTAGAATATTCTTACGTATCTCTGTTAAGATGTGGCTCTTAACAAATCTCATATCAATTGTATGTGCCCTATTTTTCTTCTCTATCACAATACAAATTCTTTGTGTTCATAGTATTTAGCACTCAATAATTTTTAAAAACTAAGCAAATGGAAATTTTGAAAGTGAGTTAATAAATATTTGTTGAAAGCTACCTGGGTATCAGCCACTATTTCCCTGATGATGTAGAATCCCTGTACTGTGGGACTTAACAGCTTAAAAGGCAACATGGCAATTTAACCACATAATTACATAGTCAAATTTGTAGCAGCAACAAAAGGTGCAAAAGGTAAACAATATATATTTTGAAGGGGTCCATGAAGTCTTCCATTAGGAAGTTAACTTCATGTTATAATCAAAATATTAGCAGGATTTTCCTGGACACAATAGAAACAATAATATCTGGCACTAGGAATACCATCATACTATCACATACTTGTGGTCAACGAATGCAAGAATAGTGGAAGACAAGGCTTCCCAGGTGTGCAAGGGGTAGGTACAGAACCCCGTAATATCTACATTGAAGGCCACTAAATATCACGTAGTGTATAACGGAGAGAGCCATGGATCAAGGAGTACTCAGAAAAGCAGAAACTACCACAGATGCTCCTAGCAGAAGGAATTTTACTACTGGCCCCTGCTTACATGAGCAATGAAGAATTGACTGGGTGTAGCTGGAGGATACCATTTACCATGAGGCAGAAGGGGTACAGAGAGTAGGTGGCATTTCTGCTGAAAACAGGGGCCGTAAAGAGGGTGACCATTGGATGACAGCTGGAGATGCTGTGCTCCTGCTTTTACCCCCCCCCCACACACACACACTGTGAATCCAACTAGGAACAAGGAAGCCCAGGATATAACTCCCTGTGATAGAGAAAGACACAGGGAACTTGGGAAGGTATCCAACAGTCAATAGGTGCATGACAAGATAGTAATAAGCACCGCTGTGTGTCGATGTGACCAGTTTGAAGTTAGAAGATCACTTTATGTCCATCGAATGGCTGTTAGTGGAGGCAGGCAAGAATCAGCAGGATTCTAGAAGTTTCTGGTGCAATGACCCAGGTAATAGGGGAGGAAAGCTAAAGGAAGGTACTGGCGGTGGAGATGGAGAGCAATGCTTATATTTGAAATCTTTTTAAAGGGCAGGTAGAAGCAGCAGGGATTATTCCTTGAAGGTAGAGAAGTTTGGGCTTTGTTCTTTATATAATGGGGAGTTCCTGCAGGCTTTTGATCAGAGGAGACAGAAGCAGTGATATCCATTTGAGAAAAATTGAATGGATGCATGCTCAAGACAAGGAAACCTGCTAAAAGGTTATTGCAATAGATCAAGCAGTAAGAATATCAGTGTATCACAGTGAAGAGCAAAACAAACAAAAACAAAACAATAACAACAAGGCCTGACATTAATTTTATTTAGTTAAAAAAATGAGTACCAAAGTAAAATTGATTTTTAAAAAATCCTTCCTGAGATATTTCATTAATTTAATAATATCTGCACTCAATAAAAGTAATTTTATTAGCTTTATTGTTTGTAAGTCCAGAATCAACTGACATTTTGCACAGAGGCTAGTTCGTTTGATTGATTTCAGTCTCAACCTAGATGAGCAAACATCAAGGCCTAATGACTGTGTGTGATTAATTCACAATTTATTCACTCTGAGAGCTTTTGTCAAAGGCCAGAAGTGTATTTTTATTTTTAGCTACTGAGAAAATAAATACCTAAAATCATTCAGACAAAAATTTCCTTTATTATCTCAGTTTGACATAACATATATCTGGCCAAAAATTACCTCTCCAGAGGTCTGTAAAGGTTTTGTGGTACTAGATCAGAAACTAACAATCATAAAATTTTCACTCTGTAATCATGCCAATTTTTATCTTATTAATTTCCTCGTTTAATATTTGAATCAGTTCCATTCACTCATCCTTCAATCAGCATATATTTGAGTACCAATATGCCAGGGTTTGTGTTTGGCTTTGGGGTTATAGAAATGAACAGAATAGAGAAAAATATGCCCCCAGTTGAAGTTTCAATCAATGTTGGCTGGGTGCATTTAATCATGAAATACCTTCCAAACACGCTTCTTGATGGGGACAGTTAATGCTGAACATGAAAAAAATTTTAAACCAAAATATATTTTTCAAAACATCTATATAAACTCAATTTCTATAAAAGAAAGAAAACAGACTTTAAGAATAAGACAGTATAATAAGCTTGATCTATTTTATTGGTTCTCCATATTATACTTTCTCTGCAATGTGATCAGTTTTACAAACACAGGGGCAACATAACTGGTCTCATCAAGGCCCAAGAAAATCCTTTAACAGATATTCTAAATCATTTCTGTATGACTCTCAGACATAGATATAAAAAATTGTGCCCAGTAGTCATTGGATCACCTCTTTATTATGTGAGCAAATTTTTATTTTGTTCTGCACCTAAGAAGCTTGCAATGTGTCACTTCATCCTAACAAGTAAAAAGATCAACAGATGGAATATCAACTCTTCTTAGGTCTGTGAGAGACAGGAGAAGACAGAACAACCCATTGCTTCAAGAACTGGAGAGACAGGTGGGTGGTGGGAATCCTGTCCAACCAAGCAGAGATGCATGGAGGGGGCTGCCACAAAACCAGGGCAGGGAGAGAAGCCTGAACCGAGACTGGGAGATCGCCAGGAGCTCAGCGTGGACAAGCCTGAGAAAAGGCTTGTCTCCCACAGTACTGTGGTTTTACCTGTAGCACTGAGTCAGATTTGCACGGTAGAAACCATAAAAATCTATCCCCCAAGCTTCCAGTGGCAGGGGTGGCATCCGAAATACGTCAGAATGCTCCATTCTGTGCACTCCTGCCTCAGGAGAGCATTCACTGGAGCTTGCCTGGGAAAGGTAGTCACAATTCCAAATGCCTCCCTGTCGTACTCATGGGAGAAAGGAGATGCTACGTTGACCATCCTGTCTCACCTAAGTTCACAGTCCAGAGGCAAAAGCTCACAAAATGACTGAAATCGATTCCTAAGAACTGCTCCCTTTACCCCTCATCTTACCACCACATACACCAAAAGACTACCTACAATAGAGCCTTTTTTTTTTCTTTTCACCTGGCTATATGGAAAACATCACAAGGTATACCAAAGGCAAACCACACAACATGAAAAAACAGGGTCAATATCAGAATTAGACTTGATGGGGGTGTTGGAACATCACAATGGGGAGTCCAGTATGATTCCATGCTAAGGGGATCTAATAGAAGAGAAAACAGCAGGTGAAATAAGTAGAAGGATGGAAATCCCAAGAAAGAATCCAAAAGAAATGATAGTGATTGAAAAAGTGACAGAAATGAAGCTGGTCTTGGGTGGACTTCTAAGTAGACTGCACATACATAAGGAAAGGATCCAAGTTGGAGGTTATATCAACAGGCACTTGGCAAGCTGAAAAAGAAATAGAACAAGGTCTAAAACACCAGAATACACAGAGACAGACTGGAATAACTGCAGAAGGTGTAACAGGGAGGCAATGGGAGCACCAGAAACAGAAGAAAAGAGAAAGAAACAGGAAACATGCTGGAAAAAATACTGAGAATGTTCTCAACAGTAATGATGACAATAATACAAAACAGGAAAAGACCTAGAACTGTAAAATTATCCTCTAAAAAACCAAAGTAGAAAAAAAAGATTCTTTCAGAAAAACAAAAATTGAGGGACTTTGTTGCCAGTAGATATGCCCTACAAGAAAGGATAAAAGAAGTTATTTACAAAGAAGGAAAATTGAGCAGATCAGAAACAATATATACATTATAATTCAATAATTATATATATATATATATAAAAGAATATCAGAGAAAGGAAAATGGAGACAAATTTTAATAATATGTCTCTATTCTTAATTGATACTATAGATGAAACTTTGTTCAAAATAATGGCAATATTGTATTCTATCATGTACACTTATGTATGTACATAAATTTATGTATGCTTATACAAAAAGTAATGATTGATATCAATGATACAAAGGATTGGAAGGAGAAATCGGCATTATTCTGTTATTATAATATACTCAAATTACTTTTCTAGTCATGTAACATTTTGAAAGTAGATTTGAATTACTTGTAAGTGCATATGGAAAACTCTGAACCAACCACTAAAGAAAGTTAGAATAAATATGATTGATATGATAGGAAAGGAGAGAACATAGAATCATATGAAATCTGCAAATAATAGCAGAAAAAAATGAAAAATAAAAACTGGAACAAAGTACAAAAGCAACAAATAAAAAACAATAATAAGTTTGCATAGATTAAAGTAATTATATACATGATCACTTTGATTGTCAATGATTTAAGTGCACTAATTAAAAGACAGATTTCAGGTTGGATCAAAAAATAAGACTAACTTTACATTGTGTACAAGAAACTCAATTATATACCCATATATAGCCTAAAAGTAAATAGACTGACAGAAAAAAAAAACCACATCTTGCTAACACTAATATAAAGAAAGTAGGATTAGCTATATTAATTTCAGACAGATCAGAATTCAAAGCAAGAAACACCATCAGGAATAAAGAAACACATCGCACAATAATAAATAGGTAAATTCTCCAAGAAGTAAAAGTCCTTCACATGTATATACCTAACAAAAGATCATAAAATTTGATGAGGCAAAAACTAATTGAACTGTTATGAAGAAATGTATGAATCCACTATCACAGTTGTAGAATCCAACACCCTTCTCTCCAAAATAGATACAACAGGTAGAAAATCAGAATGGACATAGTTGATCTAAAGAACACCACCAAACAACTAAGCATTACCAATATCTATACACTATTTGATTCAGCAACAGCACAATTCATTTTCTTCTTAAACTCACTTGGAACATCATCAAGATAAATCACGTTCTGAGCTATAAAACATAAATTAACAAATTTTAAAGAATATAAATTCTCTACAATCTCTTTCAAAGGACAAAAGCAAAAGGAGTACTTCTTAATTTGTTCTGTGAGGCAAACATTGTCCTATCACTAAAACAAGACAAAGACGTTACAATAAAAGTAAATCATAGATCAATATATCACATAAACATGATGTAAAAATTCACAGCAGGCTGGGTGTGATGGTGCATGCCTGTAATCCCAGGGTGTGGGAAGCTGAGGCAGAGGATTGTGAGTTCAAAGCCAGCCTCACCAAATGCAAGGCACTAAGCAACTCAATGTGACCCTGTCTCTAAATAAACCCCAAATAGGGATAGGGCTGGGGGTATGTCTCAGTGGTCAAGTGCCCCTGAGTTCAATCCTTGGTACTCCCTAGCAAAAAAAAAAAAAAAAAAACCCTCACAGCAAAGTGCTAGCAAATCTCATTCAACAATGTATAATAGTGTTATACACCAAAATAGAATTTATTGCAGGCATGCAAGGCTAGTTCAACATTCAGCAATCAATTAATATAACTTATCGGATAAATAGGATCAAAGAGATAAAACATGTAATCATATCAATAGCTGCAGAAAGTGCATTTGACAAAATCCAATACATATTCGTGATAAAAAACTCTTGGTAAATTTGGAATAGAGGGTGACTTTTTCAATTTGATAAGAAATATCTACAAAAAGCAAACAACTAACATTATACTTAATCATAATAAATTTTAAGTGTTCCAACTAAGATCAGGAAAATCACAAATATATGTCCTTTGACCACTTCTTTCTAACATTGTTCTGGAAATATTGACTAGTGCAACAAGGCAAAAAAAAAAAAAAGAAAAGAAAAGAAAAAAAATCAGAGTCATACAATTTGGTAAGGAAGAAACAAAGCCATTTGTTCCCAGATGACACATTTATCTACAGAAAATATGTAAAAATTGAAAAAAAAAACCTCCTGGCAATTATAATTCTAATTATAAGCAATTATAGCAATGTAGTGGATACAAGATTAATATGCAAAATTAATATTCAAGATTAATATGTCCTGGTTTCCTCTATACCAGCAATCAATAAATAAAATATGTAATTTTTAAAATTCCATATGTATTAATACCATTTAAAATTAGACACTTAGCTATAAATCAGCAAAATATATATAAGATAGATATGGAGTAACTTTGAAAACACTGATAACAATGTCAAAGAAATATCTAAAAATGACATCAAAGAAGATAATACATGTTCATGGATAGGAAGGTTCAATATTGTCAAGATGTTCGTGCTTCTTAACTCAATTTATAGATTCAGTACAATCCTTATTAAAGTCACCATAAGTTATTTTGTGGATATTGACAAGATAATTCTAAACTTTATGTGGAGAGACAAAAGTCCCAGAAGAATCTACACAATGATAAAGAAAAAAAAAAAAAAAAACAAACACCAGATGGAGGAGTAGCAGTACTGCCTTTAAGATGTGTTATAAAGGTATGGTCATCAAGAGTCTGGAGTTGGACAAGACAGGATAAATCTATCCACAGAACAGAATAGAGAGTTAAGAAATACTCAAACAGAGTCCACTAATTTTTGAGAGAACAAAGGATATATCATGAAGTAAAGATATTCTTTTCAACAAATGATGATGGAACAACCAAAATTCACATGCAAAACATTAATCTCGATCCTAATCATACCTTCTTCAGAAGAACTAGCTCAAAATGGATCCTAATCCTAAATGTAAGTGCAAAACCATAAACCTCCTAACCTAGATGATGTTGGCTGTGAGAGTTATGCTTCAGATATACCAAAGCACAGCTCAGGAAAGAAAGAAGTGAAACAGTGGACTTTATTAAAAATGGGAACATTTTTTTTTCTGTGAAAGACAATGTGAAGAGATTGAAACAAAGAATCATAAACTATGTAAAATACCTGCAAAAGATACATGCAATGAAGGACAGTAACCTACAGTGTGCAAAGAATTCTTAAAACCTAAAAATAATAAACAAACAACACCATTAGAAAATGGGCCAAAGATATTAACAGACAACTGATTTCATAACTGAAGGCTATGAAAAATAAGGATATGTAAATATGTTCCATACCATATGTCAGCAGGGTAACGGAAATTGATAAAACAAGGAAATTGCATTACACACCTATTATAATGGTCTCAATTCAGAATACTACCAGTACCACAATTTGATGAAGATGTCCATCAACAGGAACTCTCATTCTTTGCTTTTAGGCATGGAAAATGGCAGAAGTGCTTTGGAAGACAGTTTGGCAGTGCCCATAAAACAAAACATACTCTTGCCATATGATCCACCAACTGTGCTTTTTGGTAGTTACCCAAATCTCCATGAGGACAGAGTTAGTACCTCTTTGCTCATCACTGTCACCAGAAATTAGCCCAACTCTTTGAGATACTAGAAAGTCTCCAAGACAACAGAGACCAAGGAAGCCAAACCCTACCAAGGAGATCAGTCGAGAGAGCTCAGTCTAATACTGAGTGCCACTTCCCCTCTTGATGCATTCATTTGCTGATTCTAAGATTATGCATGAAAGATGGTGAAGTTGGAAAGGCTTAAGAACAACTGAGAGAGCAGAGTAGGACTTTGAGCAGTCTCAGGAGAAGGGGATGAGATTTGAACCTCAAGTCTCACCAAGTAGCAAGTGGATGATAAATATCAAACTTCAAGTTGTAATCCTGAAGAAAAAAAAAAAGTGAGACTGAATCATAATCCAGAGCCCTTTTATGCATAGAGACCATCATATCGGTTCAATTCCCAATGATTTTTGCTAGTTAGAATGTCTGCCGAAAGCAAAACTGAATCCCCTGTGGTAGAAGACAAAGGGATGAAGGGTCTCAAAGAAAATCTTTGATTTTTTATCTACTATGTCAGGCAATCAATCAAACATAATCTGATATAAAAAAAAAACAAATGAACAAAAAATTAAGGAGAGAGGAAAGAAAGAGAAAAAAAAAACAGATGTTCAAATATCATTTTTACAATAACTATGATTAATATGTTTAAAACATAAAACAAAAAAGTTGAAGAATTTCAACCAAAACAAGTAAACAAACAAAAAAAACTGAATTAAAAAGCAAATGGAGATTCTGCATTTGAGATTCACTGTTGTAGGAAAAATTCTATATGGGCCTCTTTGCCACTTTTTTTTTTTTTCCCCCTGTGGTTATGTTAGGTTACAGGGCAAAAGGGGCTTTTTAGATGCAATTAAAATAATTAGGTTATCTTAAACTAGGGAAATTATCAAGGCGGAATAAATCACATTGATAGTGTAAAAGCAGAAAGATTTCTCTGGTCAGTGAAAGAGGAAATCAGAGATTCTAACCAAGATGGATGCGAGTCCTGGTTCTTCAGGTGGGAAGGTCTATGTAGCAAAGATCACAGGTGGCTTAAGGAGGTAAAAGAACTGAAATCAGCCAACAGCCTGAATAAATCAGAATAAGGTTCTTCCCCAGACCCTCCAGATAAGTGCTCTATCTAGCCAACTTCTGAATTTTGACCTTTTGACATGCAAAGCAGAGAAAAATCAGACCCACCTGGAATTCTAATGAATAAAACTATGAGTTTAAAAAAATCATTGTGTTTTAAGACTTCAAGCTAATGAATTAATAAAAAATGAAAAAAAATTCAAGAGGTACATTTAGTGGATGATCAAATACAGTCTAATAGAGTTCTAGATGATAAAAACATGTAAATGATAAAGTAGATGAATCACAAGACAAAAACCCAGAGA
Source organism: Callospermophilus lateralis (assembly GCF_048772815.1). Lineage (NCBI taxonomy): Eukaryota > Metazoa > Chordata > Mammalia > Rodentia > Sciuridae > Callospermophilus > Callospermophilus lateralis. The sequence continues at coordinate 102,174,506 of NC_135318.1, read as the reverse complement.
AAAGCATACAAGAAAAAAAAAGACAAAAAAAAAAAAAAAAAACAGAAATGAGCATAACACGTGAGATAGAGAATCACAAGTCCAGCAAGAAGAGGTGGCGGGAATGTGAGGAGTTTATGAAGATCACCATGGTTAAGAACTTTCCAAAACTATTTATCTCTCTTTTATAAGAGATAAAATATGTGTTGATCAAAAATATTCTTTAGAGATGAAGATAAAAGAAATCATTTTCCCACAAATAAAAATCGAGAATTTATCCAGACTTGCGCAAAAGGAAATACAAGAGAGAATTACCAAGGGGAAATGATGCCAGATAGAAATTCTGACATTAACAAAAAATAGAAACCCACAAAAGACTACATGTATGGGCAGGGTGCACCGGTGTCTGCCTGTAATCCCCAGGGCTCAGAAGGCTGAGGCAGGAGGATCACAAGTCCAAGCCAGCCTCAGCAACTAAGTGAGGCCCTAACCCATGTAGCAAGACCCTGTCTCAAAATGAAAAAAAAATAAAAAGGGCTGGGGATGTGGCTGAGTGGTGGTTAAGAGACCCTGGATTCAATCCTTGGTACCAAAAAAAGAAAGTACATGATGTTTGGTAAACATAAATATGGACACTATAAAATATGATACCATAAAATAATGATGATAGTTTGTGCAGAAAACTAAAATAAAATATTTCAAAGTTGTTGTATTACATAGGTAAATGTATTGCAGTGTTAGAAATAAGGCAGAGAATCACACTTTAAGCTGAAAGGTATCTATTAAAGACTAAGAAACAATACAGTGCTAAAAGGAAAACAAAATTAAATGGTAGATGAAAACCTTAATAAAATACCTATTATTTAAATATTAACAAAAATAATGAAATTAAAATAAAATGGATCAGACAGGATGAAAAAGAAAATAATTTTCTCCTACATATTGAAACTTTCTCTAAGTATAAATATTAACAAGTTTTGAAATTAATTGGAAGAATGTTTATGTTTATCAAGTGGATTGATCCATTGATTGGGTTATAGCTCTCATAATCAATCATTTCAGCTCTGAACATGCCTGCATTAATACAAGAGCTTTTTGTAGGAGATAGCTCATATCCAAATTATAACCAAGATGTGTCTCCTTGTTTATGAAGGTTTTGAAAGTATCTTTGTACTACTTGTATAAATTTAAGGGAAATATAAATGAGTGTCGTGGGAGTGAGATATTGCTAGAAGTAAAAGAAGAGCCAAGAATGAGTAACAGAACTTTAGCACCAGGGTATCAAAGAGCAGGAGAGGAAAGAAATGTACATGTGCTTCCTGATTGCTCTCAGATCTGCTCTCCTGTGTGGCATACCTTGCCCTGCCAACTTCTGTTATCTGGTCAGTTTGACCAGCGGAGATGCTGATGAGACATTGGTTGGAAGGAAGAACTGAGTGTGCCTATGTCAAGCAGAGAGAGTTGTTAATTTGGAACAAATTGATCATGTCAGGTTTTTGTGAGTTAATTATTCTTATGAATGGCTGTATGTCCCCATTTAGGCTTTATATTTTATAGCTGTCAAAATATTTGTAGGTTTTTCACATAAATAATTCCTCTTTCTTGCCTTGATTCCAATGGCTTTTATTCTTACTTGTGGGAATGAATGGGATTTTCCTCCATTATGTACTCTCATGGGAAAACCACTGACTTTTCATTTACTAGGTAATAGTCTCATTGAACTAGTTTCTTAATTTTATACTAAAATTTAAAAGTTACATTTCAAAATAATGAATTTTTTATTCCTTCTATATAATGGTTTCATTTCTCTTTAGTTTGAACATCACGTAATGGTCAAATTGCTAATATAATCGATGATATGTCATATTGAAATTGTGAGATTTGATAATGATCATGTATCTTTTGTTCCTAGTTAAGTGCTTCTCTTATCCTCATACCCTTTTTCTTTCTCTCTACTTTGTTTATATACAGTGTGTTTAGTTTAAAATAGTGTGGGTGTAGGTAATATTTCTACATTTTTAATTTTCCAAATTTGGAATGTATTTGTGCCTTTAATATGCCTATGGATATAGATATGTTTTACTTCCTTATATAATAAATTATTTTAATGATTTAATAGTATACTAAATGAATTATACTTCTAATGAGATATTGATGCTTTAATTTATTTTATCACATATTTCATTTTTAACATGTTTTTAATCAGAATATTTGTTTTTTAGTGTTCCCCCCCCCTTTTCAGGTGTTATTCTTGTGGTCACATTTTGATATCTTTTTTTATAGTAACTTTATAAATCATTGTGAAAATTTCAAATTTTGTCTTTGTTATAGCAACTTACCTATGATGAAACATTTTTTGAGAATATAAAACAATTGATTGGGAATGCTGATATTTAAAATGGAAAGTCAAACAGATTTTGAGGGGAAGGGATCATACTCCAAATTATCAGGGAATAGACTCAAGGGTAAGACCAACAGCAGGTTGAGTAAAAGGCTCCAGATGAGGTGAATTTTGCCTAATTTTGCCTAAATATTGCATATGAAGGCACATACTGGCATAGACTTATTCAAGAGACTTTTAAATAAGATTTGAGGCTAATCAAACATGGAGGAGAAAGAAGCTAACATTCTAATAATGAATACAATAATTCTTCATAAGAGTTAATATCTATTTTTAAATACATTTAAGGCAAATCTGTATCAGTAGAAAGGAGTGAACATTTTAAATAACATTGATGACAAGTTTTTTGTATTTATCTATCAGACATTATGTGATTAAGTGGATGTGCATTACCCTAATCAGCTGATAAATAAAAAATACTCTATGAAATGTGTTACATTGTTGTGTATATTGTGAATTTGAGGCTTTGTGAATTTTAGGGACTTGTCCAAGGACTCAAAGCTTATTCAAATGGTATTCATGCTCAAAATATATTTACATACAAAATATTGCCAGAAATTCTTATTAAAAGTCAATAATGAGTATATGAATATAAGAAGTCCCTTTTAAAGAGCTGTCCATTTTAATCTATCATAAAGCTGAATTGCATAGAGTAGTTCTGAACCCTGTGTCATTCAATTATTTGTTTTAATCTTTGTGTTCTTTTCATCATCAAAGAGTGCAGCTTGATTTAGGAAATATAGAATCAGTGGAACAAATTTACCTTCATCTGGACACCAGGCAACACCACATCTGCCTGAAACTTGTATATAATATGTAATTCTAAGCTCCGATTAATATGAAGGTGATTTTCCCATCTTCCAAAAAAATTGTTTAAGTAATATACTCACATAAGAAAGCGCATGGATTTGCATATATATATATATATATTTACATATATGCAATCTCTCTGGCTAAACAAATACAAATTCATTAGCAAATTAAAAACCGAATCTCAGTGAAGTATGTGCTTATTATAAATAATGGGCATTTGCTGAATTTCCAAGTTTCATATTCCTTATGAGCTTTGCGTAATGTAAAAGAGCCTTGGAAGCACAAAGGTCTCATGTGATTTTTTTTCTTGATTTAAAACAACACACAACACATTTAAATTATAACTCAATTATTCTATCAGTCAAGATCATCTATTATGCTTAAAGCTAATTTCAGTCCTTGCTTTATCTTCATTTTTTTCTTCTATTTTTTTTTATTTCAAGAACTTGAAGAGTGGGGGCTGGGAGAAACAATTCACTGGAAAAGACATTTTTTTGTAACTTTTGCTTAGATGCCTTGTTTTTTTATTTTTTAGTTTTTTAAGGAAAAAAAAAAAAAAAAAAAAAAAAAAGCCCAAACCTGAGAAGTCCTGTTTATGTTGCAAATCTGAGCCAGAGCACTCCCTCAGACTGCAGCTTCCTGCCACGGTAAGCATCAGGTGGTTTTCTGCCATATTTTCAGCACATCAGTACTCCATATGCTGTAAGAATGTCGCTGAAGTCTGGCAGCAATTTTGAAAGGCTCTTGACATGCTGTTTGGTGTCATTCTTTAGTAGGAATTGCCTGGGGTTGTGGCTGAAAGAAGGGGGAAATTGTGGCAACTAAGAAGCACAAAAGCCTAACAAAAATGACTGGATATGGAAAATGTTTCTAGGAAGTAACAGATGCTGATGCTTTATTGAGGGGAGGGAGAGAGCAACCATAGAATACTTGGATTCTCAAGAGGACTGTTAGCTGGATGCTTTTTAAATCCAACTAAAAAACAAAATGTCGTATTTCAGATTGACATATTAAAATGTAAGGTTCTATCTATTAGAAACATTTTGAAATTTCAGTTGAGAAACAGTGAATACAGATAGAGAAAATACTCCAGTAAGTATTGATCACCATAGGTGAGCAAATTCAGAATGCTGCTGACCATGGGAACTTTTCCTCATCCCCAAGACAAGTCGACTTCCAAGAGTAACACCTCCTTCCCACTTAGTCATATTCAGCAGAAAAAGGCCATATTCTTAGTATAATTGGATGATTGAGGATTTTAAAACATCTCATCAAGTCTGTTGAATCACTAGTCCAATTCATCACCATCTTTTCATTATTGAATGCCTGAGGAAATCGGTTCTATGTTCAGATTGGACACCCACAGGTGGTTAGTGGCCAGGTGATGAGGTGTTTGCTTGTGGATTTTGTTTACTGGCACTGGAAGTGGGGAAAAGAAGCAAAGGTAATTTGCTTTTCATAAAAGCAGACAATTAAAACATGAGGGCTTTCCTGGAATTTTTTTTTTTTTTTTAATGATCACTGACGTTTTGTAATCTTAATATTTCCTGACTACTTTATCAATTCTTTTGAGTGGACTGGGCTTCTGTTATGTTACCTCAAAAGTTTGAATATCACATTCTTTTAATTATAATGTATCCTGTAAATGCCAAATTTTCCTGACTAACCAGTCATGAATATTTTCTTAACACAAAGGCCATTGTCCATGAATCTTGGTGTATATGCAGTCAAGTACTACATAAGAACGTTTTGGTCAATGATGGATTGCATACTATGTTGGTTCCACAAGGTTACATCACCTCGTGACACCAGTCATCTTAGCTTGTGTAAGAACAATACATGATGTTGGTAGAATGACAAAATTACCTAAGTACTTACTTTTTGGAACATATTCTGTCATGAAGCAACACATGAATGCATTTATTTATGCTACATTATTTTGATCATAAATGACTTAACATTGGAACTATTTGCTAAATATTGTAGTGTCCTCTGGTATCACACATATAATTAATATTATTACTACTTTCTTGTATGGATTTGATGATGCTTTGGAAAATCCAAACTTAGTCATTGTTTTTCCTTTTTTAAGGTTTTTATGAAAGACCTCAAGTTTGTAATTCGAAAATCAGGTATAAATGCTTCGATCTCACCAATTTTTGTGAATACAAAGGGTTTAAAAGTATTCTTTGGAAAAATAAGCATTTGTGAATATTCAATTAAAAAAAGTATTAGTAGGCACATTTTTGTGAGTTTGTTATTCAAATATGAAGCTCATTGTAGGCAGGAGTCCAGGAAGTCTCTTATATCATAGCTCAGGCTTCTTGTTTCCTAGAGTAAATCTCATCACTTAAGTTTGTTAAGAAGGCGGCTCAGAAAAAAAAAATTAATTACAGCCCAAAATTTCCAAAGAATGATCATAGAAATGTATTCAGAAAATCAAATGGGAAGATATTGAAAGGATTATACAGGGCAAGATTCAAGATCACTGATATGCTTCTAATAAGCAATTAAGTTCTACTTAAACCTATGGATAAAATAAGAATTTGGTTTTAAATGTAGCATGCAATTAGACATAATATGTACTAGATGTCAAGAATGGCAATCAATTTCAGTAAGTACCAAAGTTAACTCTAAAATAATAAGTAAATATGTACTTTGTAAAATGCTAATTATAATCCTGTGAAAACGTCATTCTAAATGTTTTAATAAGAAATCTGACTCAGTGATATGAATTAGTCAAAAACATCATATTCCTAAGACCCTATGAGGTAGTTGTGAATTGACCTTCAAGTAGGAAATCCAAGTAACTGGTATTGCATTAAAATGACTATGGACTATTGGAAAAATATGACAGTGGTTGTACATAAAGTGTCATGTGCTCCAATTTGAAATCAGGGTGATGCTCCTCATGCCAGAAAGAACAAAGAATAAAAATCCAATAGAAGTAAGTGAATTCAAAACTCTGACATTATATTTAAAGTCAGAAAATACAAACCTAGAGAAATGTAATAAAGTCTAAATAATCTAGACAGTTGATGCAACCTGAGAATTATGGCCAATGTCAGAGAGCAATGATGATGATAGAAATACATTGCCTCCATCTACACCCGTTAACTGTGAAAGCAAAGGGGTTTTCATAACACTTCCCTTTTTAAAAAGTTTTTATTTGGGGGTGGTACATTTATCTTTAGTATTTTAAAACATAACTCAATGAATCCAATAAAGCCCCCCCCACACACACACACAAATCTATTTGCCCAAACTAGAGTCCTTCTAAGACCAACACCGGAGGAAAGGCAAGCTTGCCTTAAGGTAATGAGTTAACACTGACCAAAGCGATGACTCAAAAAAGCAAATAAAAGGAAAAAGAGAATTATTTAAAATAATGTTAATGGCACTGAAAAAAATCTTCAAGAAATTGTTTAGAGAAATTATTTAAATTATCTAGAGAGACTCTTTGAAGTATTTTTAAAAATTAAAGATGTGAGAAATATCTGGTTAGTAGAGGATCCGGCTGAATAATTAATCGTGGCCAAACTCTGGGACTGATGAAATGGGAACTTGAGATGGAATGGTTTGGGCTTATAAATATCATAGCTTTTAAGTAGGAAGTAGGGAGGCTCTACCATAGCTTTTATTTTGAAATAATAAGCATTGTTTCAAGAGGTGTAATCTGGGACCTAGACATACTGTTTAAGGATTATTATCAAACTCTCTGGCTTTAGTGCTATATATATTTATATCTCAAGCATATTCCACAGTGGTTAGCACCTAACAGATCTTTGTTACATATTTGTAAAGTGAATGAATGATTCTAAGCATGAATAACTATTTTACGACCCCATTCTGGCAAATGTGCTTAAAACCTACCGTGTGCAAGGCTTCATGCCTTCTGCTACAGAGAATAAAGGACAAATTTCCTACTACCAAAACAGCATCAAATCTAGCAAAGTAGAAGACAAGGATAGACAAATGCATAGCTAATACAGTCAGTGGACATGGACCAAGTGGTAGGGAAGTCCAAGTAGCAGACTATGGAGCAGGTGGAATTAAAAACAGACTCCATGCTGTGATAAGAGGCCCAGGTTGTTTACCAAAATATCTAGAGAAGTATCACAGAAAATAAAATGTGAGACCCACAGCAAAGGGGAAAACATGAATTTGGTTTTCAATTTAGAAATTCTCAGCAGGAGGGGTGTTGGGGTGAAGCAGGTGAAGCACTGACGAATCGGCCTGTCAGGTTATTCACCATTTACTGTGGAGTGCAGAAAGCTAGGGCGAAAGCCCTTCCAGCCAGTCTGTAGCTAAATGACACTCGGGGAATGAAAATGGCCTTTGGAGAAGCCCAGGAGGGAAATTTGAAATTAAGGTTTTCTTATTTGTCGTGTATGATTTCTCCATGTGTCTTCAAAGGCAGTTTCCACCATTCATTCATTTTAATGTATCTCACAACTCTTTTAGGGATGAAGGTGAATTTCCCCAAAGTGTGAGTATAAAAGTTTTCATCCCACTCTGTCTCCAAGTAGTAAAGATACAGATTACTGGCACTTTTCATTATTCATTGGAAAGGTACCTGTATGTCTTTCTATCGGAAATGTTTATATTGAAATGAAAGCATTTCAGTGTCAAGATATAAAATATGACTCCTCAAAAGTATCCATAGAGCCCACGTAATTAATTTTGTACCATGCACATGATAGGTATCTGTGAATATACTTGTTATCTAACTTTACATTCTTCTTTGGTGGTCCAAAGATAAACACATTTGTAAAGCTTTCACTGTAGTACAGAAATTTTTACTATTTTTAGCTTCAGGGATCTAGTATGAAATCGGATGGCACAAACTGTCAAGGGAGAATTTTACTTATTTTTATCCTGTTGAACACAATACCTACTCTTCAAATGAAAAGGCTAAAAATAACAATGGCTAGTATGCCCATGAAACTTCAAAAATGTGCTGTATTTGTGATAATATCATGTTAATATTTGACTAATGGCACTTCATTATAAATTGAATGTAAAGATTTAAGTTCATTATCTTTTATTTCAAACAAAATACATACTTTTTCATTTTTTTAGTTTCAGAAGAAATTTATTGGATGATAGATTAACAATATAGAGGGGGATTCTTTATTCATGGAATATTTCTCCACTGTACTTCAAAAACAGAGGTTTCAACACTAAGCTTTGTTCAGGAGTTTAGTCTTCACCATTTTCAAGCACTTACCAACACCAAAGGAAAAGAAAGATATAAAAGAAAGAAATAGAAAAAGTCATTGTGTGCATGTCAACAAGTTGCCTAACAATCAATAAACAAAACCATAAGGCTGCAGAAGAGCCCCCCCACCCCCCAATTCATAGATGAATAGAATCAATGCTTGAGAAAATTTCCCTGGAGGGTACAGGGTGGAATTTGGAAACTGTAAAAGGAGCAATGAAAATGAGAAGAGCAGATGGAAGCTATTAAATCAGAATAACATTGCTTCTCACAAAGACGCAAATCAAATGTCATGAACTTCTATTATTGACAACACAGGCAGGCAGCACAGTTATCTTTGGACTTTAGAAATATATTATATGCAATATTACACTATAAATAGTCATAAATTCTGCCTCAGCAAAGTGTCATGCACCTGGTAGGTACACAATAAAGATTTTTTTTTTTGATGGAGCTATCCTAATTTTAATAGAGTCACATGTCTAGAAATGTTAAAGAAGAAATAAAGACTGCCAAAGGACTTGGTACACATTTCATATTGCAGAAATGCAGAAATTCTCCAACAGAGGGAAATATCTTAAATATGAAAATTATTTGAGTTCATTACTATGACCTAAACTTTTAGTGAAAAGAGTATTTGATGCTTTCATATAGTTTTTACATTTTAATATAATCACCAGTAGTTCTTATTTCTTTATGGGAAATGATCAAAAGCTCTTGACACATGCTTTCCACCTGGATTTTCTCCTTGACCTCTATATCCTGGATGGAGCATTTTAACGCCTTATGAAGGCCTGAAACTATTGAGGGATTTGCAAATGAGTTTCTTCAAATGGTGCTCAGGGGTCTGCAGGTCGTGTTGATGTACCTAGTTGGTCTCTTTCTGCAATCATGTGGGCTCTTGATCTCCCACTAGCCCAGCTGTTGGTGCACATGTGTGCACAGATGAAGGTCGATCAGCCAGCGTCCCCCCTTACCGGCTCCCCCTTGACTTCTTCCAGTGGACAGTTTCAAGTGAATGGCTATGGCTCCTCTTTGTTTCTTTACAACTCATTTGAAACTATATTTCACTTTAGATATTTTCTATAAAATCCCATATATTTACCAAGGTCCCACCATTCTCCTCTCCCATATTTTTCACTCTTACTTTTTATAACATCACACCAGGCAACATAGACACGGTGCAAAAGAAGAGCACCTACTGCTCTACACCCTTGCCTAAAGAAAACAAGGTAACTCGAAAAACCCCAGAATCAAAGATTACTTTAGAGGAATTGCCCGATTTTCCTGATCTGTGTAGCAAATTTTTGCATCCCTACACAAGAAAACTGTGCTGTTTTACAGCTTGCACACACACCCTATTATGTGCTCCAGGCTTGGCAGTATGGTCTCAGAACTTACAAAATGTACTGATGATTCTTTGCCTCAGAAAATATTAAAAGGATGAACCACTTCGAATTGAAGCAAAATTCAGTTTAAACTTATAGAAAGCAATGCAGATGAGTCAGGTCCAAAGCTATGTGGTGTTGCACGTTTCTCTCTCATTACATTCCTGGTCGTTTTTACCCATACCTTTACAGTTGACTGTTCCTAAGTTCTTTCAGCCCAGTGCCTGGTGGGATGTCCTAGGAGCTAGGGTCAGTCCGGCTCCTTGACTATGGAAGGCAGGTCAGCCTCCCGCGTCAGCATGATCTGAACTTGAATGAGCTAGTGAGACTCTGGATTCACTGGCTTTTTTTTTTTTTTTTTTTTTTGTAATCGTAAACCCTTTATTCTACAGCTGGAGTTGATCAGTTAATTTTCTAAAAGGGTTCAATTTGCCAAAGTTAATGAACTAAGTCATTTAGAATGATACTCACCTGCAGGACACAGAGGCCACAAAATATATCTAAGAGAACACTTAAGTGCTCATGTTTTATTGTTTTATCTTTGTGATTATACGAACTTATAATTTGGCATACACATAATGGGGTTACAAACACATGTCAGTTAGCTTGTTTGCCTGGTTGTTGGGGCTTCATCTCATTATGTTAATAAGAGTAATAGTATTTAGAATTGATAAGTAAGGGGAAATTTAAAAAAATAGTATTTATGGAAAGGTAAAAAGGATGACTAAAATTTGGATTTGGGTCATCATTTAGCTAAATGCCTTTATTCATTCATGAATAAAATCAATATAACTTGAGTTCTACTGTGATCCAAAAACTGACAATGTTCTAGTGATACGACGCTGACCGTGAAAGAAGAAGAGGAGGAAGTTACTGGTAGAGTGTGGTAGAGCCATGTCTGATGTGCTGTAGGATCCTGCAATCCTGAGCTCTGCACCAGGGGTGGGGAGTAAGGCACTGTCTCTGTAGCAGGAGCCTAGGTGTCACGGGTTGGCAGACAGGGAGGAGAGAAGGGATGAGCTGAGGACTGGCAAACAGAAAACTGATCATTGGAACAAATAAGAAATATGGCAGGCCATACTCCTCTGGAGGTCCAGAGTTTGTACCTCCTTCTGAGAGTTATGGGATAACTGAAGGCTTTTAAGAAAGTGTCCTGATCAGTTTCACGCTTCAGAGAGATGAGCTTGGCCCTGGTGTTATCGAGATGTTCTAGAAGTGCAGGTAAGAATGGTGCTGAGGCAGGTATAACATTAGCCTTCAGGAAATAATGACGCCTGAAACAGAGCCAGGACAGGAAGATGGAGATGGTGGGAGAAATCACAGATAATTTGCTCTTAATGGAAAACTGTTGTGGTTTGGATGAGGTGGTCCCCCCAAACTGCAGTGTTAATGCAGGAATATTCAGAGGTAGAATGATGAGACTGTGAAAGCTATAACCTAATCAGTCCATCCTAATTGACTAAAATGATTGGGGGATGACTGGAGGCAGGTGGGCCATGGCTGAAAGAGGGGTTCACTTGGGGGTATGCCCTGGAAGGGTGCATCATCCCTGTGGCTTTCCCCCGGCCTTTTCTCTCTGTGCGCCCCTGGCCCCACCACGAGCTGACTAGCTTTCCTCCTCTGGGTCATTCTCCCATGACGTGCTGCTGCCTCATCTTTGGCCTGGAGCAATGGACTGGGCCATCTTTGGACTTAGACCTCCCAAACCGTGAGCCCCAAATAAACTTTTTGTCCTCTAAATTGTTCTCGTCTGGTATTTTGGTAACAGTAGTACAACCTAATATATCTGTGCTCAATTATCTCAGGTGGCTTTGAGATAAAATTAGCATACTGTTTTTGATATTAATACTCATTATTTTCTAAAATATCAATTATTTATTCTTACATGTTTTATTGGAAAAGTATTTAACATGTGCAAAAGAATATAGGTGGCATTTGTGTCACTTATTAAACATAATAATGAAACAAATACCTCTACAAGGAACACTCAACTTCAGAAATTGAATCTTGAAAGACTCTCTTTTAGACCACATTCTGCTGGGTTCCCCTGAGCTCTTACCCTGGCCTGCCTTCACAGGGATCCTGTGAGCCTGGTTTGGCTAAGGCCCCTCTTACCTCTGAGGTTTCCTCTTAGTCATTTTCCATCCCCTGATCCCTATGGTCCTTGGCTTCCAATTCCCACTTGGCCCAAACTCTATCCCCCATAACAAGATTCCATCACAGGAGTCCTTACACTGATTATAATGAGTCCTCTTGAATGAAGAATGACTTGCTGCCTTTAAATAAGAATTTTTGAATACATTCTAATAGATCCTACTCAGATCAATGATATCATCTATCATCGTCTGCCAAAACCCAGGCTCTTGTCACTCTCATCAAGGTGAATAATCCCAATTTTTAAAAAATGCTTTTATTTATGATTTGAAATATCTGGGCATATCTCCAATAATGCTTCTATCCCCCTCCTTAATTTTATAAAATAATATCCAATAATACTTTTTAAATAAAGCACAGATTGTAACTTGATAAAATCTTTTCAACCTTATGTGTCTAAGATTAATACTTGTTGCACGTAGCTCAGTTTATTCATTTTCTGCTGCTATTTTCTATTTAATTATATAAATATTTTTATGCTTATGTATTTAGTGAGTTAGTTAAATTTATTCTCACGTTGCTGCTGTAAATATATTCTTGCATCTCGGCTGTTTTACGTGTTGCTGTTTTTTTGAGGGTTGAAATTGGTAGGTCATAAGACACATGAGTCCAAATTAACTAGATAATGCCAAAGTGTGTTCTCAGAGGTTATGCCAATTTTCAATTCCACCAGCAGGACTTAGAGTTCCTTATTTTTCTATATCCTTCCAACCTTTGGCATTGTTAGAATTACTTTTATACCTTGACAACCTGGTGATTGTAAATAGCATCTTATGGTGACAATTGAAATAATTATTATGGCAATAAAATGTCTTTATATATATTTCTTCACTTATCTTTCTCTATGTAATGTTTACTATTTTTTTGCCCATTTTGGTATGGATTTTTTTATGTGGGTTCATGAAATCTCTTCCTAGAATCTTTATATGATTTGATTATATATGTGACTAATATCCAACTTCTGCCTTTTCTTTTTTTCTTTACAGCAGTCTTGTGATACATAGACGTTCTTGATTTTATTTTACTCTTATTCCCAGGGTCCCATTGGACAAATTTCTTTTTGTTTTTATTAGTGCATTATAATTACACATAATTGTGGAATTCTTCATGCCCTATGCAGGTATGCATGTAACATAACTTGACAATCTCATTCCCCAGTACTTTCTCTTTCCCTACCCACTTCCCTCTCAAGATTTGCTTGATTTAATGTATTTATATTTTCCTTTAAGTCAGTGTTTCTTGTACCTTATTTGAGAACTTCTTTACCTTGGTACCCAAAGACATTTGATGCTTTCTTCTTACAATATTTTCCATTTACATTTAATTTTTAAGTCATAGTAAAGTGATCTTTATGGGAGGTAGGTATCTTCATTCTTCATGTTGCCCACCCAATATGTGCTTTGTGCTACAACTAGGAATTGTAATAAGAAAATATAAAAGACGGTGGAATGAGATGATCATCGTTACCCTAAGTACATGCATGAAGACACAAAGGATGTGGCTCTACTTTGTGTACAACCAGAGATATGAAAAATTGTGCTTTATATGTGTAATATGAATTGTAATGCATTCTGTTGTCATATATAAGAAATTAAAATTTAAAAAAAGAAAATATAAAAATTGAACGATATAGCCTGAAGGACAGTATACTTAACCTCAAAAAACTAAGAATACTGAGGAACATAAGTGAATGTTGGTCATACCCTAAGTGTGTTTGATGCTTTACAAGTTAATCTGCCTTAACATAGTCAAAGATGCACCACATTAGCTTTCTAAATGCAATCACATAATGCCACTCCTCATTTAAAATTGTTGTCAAAGTACAATTTAAATTCCTTACTTTAGTCCACATGGTACTTGATAGTTCAGTTTCCTTTTATGTTCCAGATTTTGCTATATCCCTAGACCATTCATTCTACCTCTTTCAGACATGCTCATTACCCAGAGTTTAAAAGTACCATGCCTTGTAATGTTTTGGACAACTAATAATAAAAAAATAAATTAAAAAAAAAATAAAAATAAATAAAAGTACCATGCCATCTCTCAATCCGACTCCTTTCTTCTGTGGTGAGAGTGCTAGTTTAGTTGGGAAGCTGCAGCAATTCTGGACAAGCAGTGAGGATTTCCTAACTTAATGCACCTGCTTTGAGGATGATGAATAACAGAGGTTCTGCAAGGGCTAGAGTGAGACCATCTTCTGAATGTCCTGTAGCAAACTTCCTCACACACTAACATACATTTGAATGAATCAATGAAAAAGTATACCACCAAAAAAAACAACAGCTCTTTGAACTTGGCAAGTCAGTTCCATATTATGTATTTATATAGTTTCCCCCTATATTCTTTTAAAAATAAATCTATATTTCAGGGATCTCAAAAAAGAACTAATATGGCAGCTACATGTGGTAGTGCATGCCTATAATCCCAGCGGCTCTGGAGGCTGAGACAGGAGGATTGTCAGTTCAAAGCAAGGCACTAAGCAACTCAGTAATATCCTATCTGTAAATAAAACATAAAATAGGGCTTGAATCCTGGCTTAGTGGAGTCAAATCCTTGGTAGGCGCCCCCAAAAAAGAAGTGATATGTTTAACTATATCGAGGTAATATCTGTAGCACAACAGAATTTTTAGTAGGTAAGTAAACCATAATTCTTTTCTTTAATGACCAAAGCTAATCTTTTTTAAAAAAATCTTGATTATACACTTTACCATTCAAAGTATTTATTGGATCTCAATGTGCAATTAAAGTATATTTAAAACTACTCTTTACTTAATCACGGACAACTAATAGCTTTCATGAAAGAACAAGATGGAAATACAATTTTAGTTCATGGTTTCACTAATGATTCCAATAATTAGAGAAATTAGCTCATATCAATGCTTTTACTAATTCTTTAGCAGGATCAAGAACACAAAAATCTGAACAAATAAAATTTATTCTCATTCTGTAATCCCTTAAAATTACACCACAGTAGAATCTTCTAAGTTTCCTTCATTCAATTTCTTGTGTGTAGAAGTACAATCCCTTTATAAAATTGTCATTTTTCACAGAAATTAACTCGAATCCCACCAAATTTGCGGTGTGTGCCCGAGCAGCACGCATCCTCTAATCAATGGCAGTCCATGTCCTCTCAGCCTCTTTGCTGTACTTAGGAGCCAGCTGAGCTAAAACGGCAGCTCAGTCCTGAGGCTGCAGACCTTTTTCTGATCAATACCAGTCTTGGGATCTGTGAGGTCACGTCTGTGCCCTCACTTGCTGTGGAGCTACTTCTGGGTGAGGTCGCTTTCCTTTGTGCTCCTGGCCCCTGGTTCCCTTCCTTTCTTTGGGGATCATTGGATTTTAGCTTTGAAGTTCCCTGCACTCAGCCCCACTGGGTCATGGCCATGAGCCAAGGCCCCTGGGTGGCTCACCTGTGTACCCTGCACCGTGATCTGGTTGCTCAGATCTGCAGAGGATTGAAGCTGGCAAAGCTCTGCAGAGACAGATCTAGGCTGGTTTTCTACCTCCTCATCCTTTCCTCTGACTGTTCCTCTTTTTTTTTTTTTTTTTTTTTTAAGCAAGTCTCATAAGTGAAAATGTAGCATGTTATAAATGGACAAAGTCCTTTTCTACTTGAGTGACCTATTTAGCCGTAACTTTTCTTCAGGGTATTAAATGTAAGTCAGCATTTTATCACTCATAAATGCAACATTTTCATACAAAATAGGTGATGAATAAATATTAGATAATGCTCCCACCCAGGGCCAGCCTCACTCTCTATAAATACCTAAACCTTTGCAACTCTATTCTGGGCTTTTCTAGTTTTTAAATTAATTAACTAGCTAATTATATTTATATTCTCTCTCTCTCTTTCTTTCTCTCTCTGGATGCACATAATGTTAAGCTCATAACATGGGCACATCTAGTAGAAATAGAAGTAGTATCTCCTTATTCAGTTAATACAGCTTATTCTAATTTTGATTGTCTGTCTCCATTTGCAAAAAAAAAAAAAAAAAAAAAAAAAAAAAATTCTTTTCCATTAGCCCTGCCCTTTCCTGCCTCACCAGTTCCCCAAGATTCTGAAGACTGAAGTTGAGTTCTCGCTTCCATGGAGACTCCTCTCCCCTCAGTTTCTCAGGACAAAGTCAGCACTGAGCATCGGTATTTCTGTGTAGCTTGGGAACACACAATCAAGTTTCCTCTTCACTGTGTGCATGCGCGTGCTGTGTGTGTGTGCATGCATGCATGTTGGGAGGTAGGGAAGAAGCGATCTTTTAACTACCACCCTTCCAATTATGATGGAAATATTCCCTTGAAGGCTTGCCATATCAGAATTAAGTGATTATTGCTATTCTACATCAGAGAAGGTGACACTAATATAATGCCATGCTAACAGGTGATGGCTGCTACCCGTAGACACAGCATCTGCTGTAACAATAAAATATCCAAGTGTGCATAGCCCTCACCCAATCATCCAATCATCCATCCATCTATCTGTTCTTTCCACACTTACTTATTAAGTAGCTTCTATCAACAGGAACTGTGATTGGCACATAATAAATTTTAAAAAATACTGATGCAAGAAAAAAAGAATAAGGAAATCATGATGAAAATGAGGTAGTAGAGAGGCTGCTTCTAGGTGTAAAGTTTTTCCTTTAGCAATGATGACTTTTCTTTCTTACAACTTGGTCTCAGAATTACAGGCCCTTCATGTGGTCCAGCTCATTATACTGAATCCAGAGTGTAAAAATTCCCTCCCCTTTAAACAAAGTTATCCACATTTTAGTAAAAATAAAAATGTATGCAAAAGGATAATTGTGACTAAATTGCTGTTGACTCTGAAAATGAATTAGTAGAAGAATTTTCTGCAAGTGACCTTAAGGGTCTCCTCCCGTGAGATGTGGATTGCCATCAGTTCCTGATGGAGAGGATACTTGAATAAGAATTTTCACACAAGCCTTCATTCATTCCTAAAAATTAAACATGGTGTTACACCTTTGGTCCAGGTATAGATCCGAGATTCCCTCCCCAACTGGAAGACTGGATTGCAGGAGTGCAATGCAACACCTTGTCGATTGTGGCCCATGAGCTCCTGAATACCATCTCTGCTTGTCTCCTGTGGCTCTATGTCCCACCTCCTGAGAGTTTAGAGGCCTTTCCGGACCTTTGTGAGGAAATGAACTTCATAGATGTCCTACTAAGTTTTTTTCTATGTGTATTTTATTCTCCCACTTTTTTTTTTGTATCAGTTACGAACAACCTTAAAGAATTGTGTACATTCAAATATGAAAAGCTCATGCATAGAATCTCATGCCCTGCTTATTTTTGCTTGACTTTATAAGATTAGGGGAAATGGGGCAATGCCAGCATGTGAGGACTGGAAGATGGATTTTGTCAAATTCACATTTATTCATTCATGAGATATTAACTGAGTGTCTCCATGAACCAGACACCCTTTAAGAATCTTAGTATTTTGTCCTATCAACCACATGAGAGAAGTATGATTATATGAATATTATACCCAGCTTTCAAGAGAGACAATTAGCACCTTGGAGAAGTTTTGTGGCTTGTTTGAATTTATGTCACTCGTTGGCATACTAACAGGAGCAGCACATCTCCAAAGTTGAGGTCACTCTCAAGAGATGACACTGCCTCCCAAGGAGCAGAATTCTTGCCCTTGTGTGATTTACAGCTCAGCTGGAAAGATAGATATGAGCACAAATATTGACCTGCGTCAGGGTGTGCAGGAAGGAGCACCCAGGCTGCGGTCGGAATATGATGAGAGCTTCCGTGGCAACATATGCATCTAAGGACAGTGTTAAAATTAAGGTGACAGAGAGTAAGGGTGTACCATTGATGAGCCACTTTCTTTCTCAGAGGGTATTATAATTTTTTTTTTTTTTTTGTAAATTAAAAATGCTGAAGGGCACAGTGGCACATGCCTGTGATCTCAGCCAGCTTGGGAGACTAAGGCAGGAGGATCATGAGTTCAAAGCCAGCCTCAGCAAATGGCAAGGCACTAAGCAACTCAGTGAGATGCTGTCTCTAAGTAAAAAAATATATAAAATAGGACTGGGGCTCAGTGGTTGAGTGCCCCTAAGTTCAATTCCTGGTACTCCCCACCTAACCCTAAAAAAAAAAAAAAAAAAAAAAAAACCCAAATGCAATCAAATTCAGCTTTTAAAAAATAAATAGCCAGGCAAGGTGGTGCATGCTTGTAATCCCAGCAGCTAGGGAGGCTGAGGTAGAAGGGTCGTGAGTTCTAAGCCAGCCTCAGCAACTTCACCCCTGAGTTCAATCCCCAGTACTTAAATAAATAAATAAATACATGAAAAATGCCACAAACAGAACATATAGGCTTAAGGGGAGAAACTCCTTTGAAATTAAAAAAAAAAAAAGAAATTGTTTTCTTCCTTTCTCAAATAAGTTTTGTCTATTTTCTAATTTCTTGCCTTTTCTATGTCTGGGACTCCTAAAATTTCCAAATCATTAGCCGTGGATCTAGTAACACCCATGCCATCTTGTTGTTCACTCAGGCTGCAGGCAGAGAGTAATGTGTGGAGAAAGTTACAAACTTGTGAAAATGAGGATTCAGCACCAAATTACCGTCTTGCCCTTAAATTTCATGCTGCGTCTATTATTCCAAAGCAGGTGAATGTTGGATGCAGATGCAAGCGCCAAGTCATTAGTCTCACTCACGCAGTTAGTGCGTAGATTTCATTGGCAGAAAGTCGCTGTGTCCCATCACGCCTGAAAACCTAGAACAGGATCTTCATGCACTCGGATGGCAGCCGGGTTTATATTTTAGCAGCATGTGGCGCACAGAGGAGATGGGTCCTGGGCACATCCTTACACATATGAATAAATAATGTTAAAGCTAATAAGATCTCTGGAAGAAAATGATGATTGTCTTTAATCACTAACCTTAAGCAGCAGCGAACCATATTATCAAACACCTTCATTTCTTATAAAACTATCTATCACACACAATATAGACCTGATGAGAAAGAAGGTGGAAGTAATCAGGACAGAATGCCAATTACCTCATTACCTGTCATAGCACATTGTAACTGGAAATTGCTTCTTTCAGGTTCTGTTTGCTCAGGCAATTACAATAAACTCTCTGCTTGACATGTTGTTTGCACAGATGTAGTGCATTAATAAACATGAGGGCTAATCTGAATTATTGAACCAGCCACAATAATTCCAACAAAGGATTTATAATAAGTCCAAGAAAGCTGAGGTATCACTGGAATTCCCTGTAAGCAACACTGACATACTTTATCACATGTAAAATCCTCAAATTTAATGTACAGTACTGGAATATGTCCCATAGGTATTTTATATTTTCTGTGGCTCTAAGTCCTAAGCAGCTACCATTATGAAGGAGAATCAAGACTGCAAAGGTAAGTGGCAATATCACAGACTTAGAGGAAATTACTGTATTTGCTATATAGCTTGCACATGTGGAGCCCTTCTTACCTGATTTTTACAAATCTAATTTTATTTGAAAGAAAACCCTGCTGCAGTAGTAGTAAGGAATTAAATGTTCCCAAGTTTCATGGAAATGTGCTGTTGTCCAAGGAATGGAATGAAGAACCCGTGGAATATTGCTAAGAAAGGGCATCAGGAGACAGAAAGCCTTCTGAACAAGTCGCCTCTGGAGGTCAAAATGCTGAATCATCTTACCAGCCAAGCTCACAAAGTTTTCTCCACTTAAATTGAATCCCCTAACTGAGTTCATTTTTTCCTATGTTTGTTTCTCATATTAAGAAATCATTTTAATGTCCAAACTGTATTCACTTGGGAAAATCCTGCATCTCATCAATTTCTACTATGCTGAGGCTTGTTTTGAAAATAAATTTGCCTTTTGCTATGTGAACAACGAATAGAATTAGAAATAGAAATGTCTTCGGAAGAGAACGGAGTATGTTTATGAACAATGATTTCGGGGCGGGGGGGTGGGTCATTAGGGCTACTGATGGTGATTGGGATTATGTTACTAACCTGGAAAGTTCATATCAGGACAGATTTGGCTAGCTCTCTCTTTACAGACTCCTTGGCAGTATAAAATGGACAAGGTCCATAACAGTCCTTGCACTCTTAGGACAGAATATTCTTGTGCACAGAATAGAGTTCTGTCATGCAATTTCATTTCTCCCCACATTAAACAAGACTCACAACTTACTTGTTTCTCAGCTTCCTTTTGTGCTTAATCTCCTTTTGTTACCATACAATTAATAACACCCTAATATTAGTGCAGTGGTTTGATTATAAATATAAATTACAGTAGCAGCAAGTACTCAATTGTCATATTGTTACATAAAAAAAGAAGACAAGATACCACCCTGGCCTCCTTGTCAAGTGAACACAGATGGTCCAACTCTAAGCACTGCTTAGATGCAGGGTACACTAGCCAATACCGCAGGGACTGTCAATTCATCTCAGAGGGTGTGATTCAGGAAGAGTTTGCCTATCTTTTCCTTGAAATTTTCATTTCCCAAGCATAGAAAGTATGAAGAAAAACAAATATCCATTTTTCCTAAATTTGGGTTGTAAGGTTTTGATCCATAGTTAAAAATAAAATCAAAGTTTTGCACATAAGGTTTCTCTGAATTCAAACCCACAGATTCATGTAAAATGCATAGACACTCGCTGCTTTTCTTTGCCCTTAATTCCACCTCAACTTATGATCTTTGTCCCCAACACCCCCTCTCTCAGCACCTCAAACCCCTCCATTCACCCACTACTTCATGATATGCTGCTTTGTGGAAAACTGCCCTTTATGTAGCTTAAAAAGAAAATGTGGATCAAGATATCTCCAACACTAATGGGTTATATTAAAGCAATTCAATTATTTTAATCTGTTTCATATATCATGAAATTATGTAGAACAATTTCATTTAAATGTCCCTATCACTGTTGAGCCTTCAATTGTGAATTGTTACACCAGCAAATATTGAATAACATGAGTGCCAGAGAGTTCTATTGCGGTGTGTGCAAGCGAGGAGCAAAATGACACTAGGAGAAAAAAAGATTTCCATCATAATCAACTTATTCATTCTGTAATAGCCTCCTTAGGAAGCATGCTTCAAGATTATAATGTTCTATGATTAGTTTCAGTCCAAAGTTAATGTTGTTCTTTGAGTTAGTGTTTGCTTGACTCAAGTTATAACACTCTCACACAGAGAGAGGATAGTTTTAATTATAAAATAATTATAAAAATAAATTGAATAAAATAAATGAACAATAGCTTAAAAGAAGACGAATTAGGCCATTTCAACAGTACGTAGAGTAAGCCTTCTTTGAAAGACAAAATACATATGAAAGTTAAAAGTAAGGAAAGCCAGGTTCCATGAAGTAAAAATTACTTTTCAGTTAATTTTAACCACCTTATTCCCTGTTCTAGGATAAGTCCTGTCTGCCTTGCATTTAATTTGTTGAAAGGCATGGTTACAGAGTTATATACACCTAGGTACATGGCTGGTAGGGACAGATGGGGTCCCTTGAATATTTTTCAGTGATGATGCTTTACTCCAGTGAATATTCAAAAGCAAAAATAGAAACTCTATGGCTTGTGCAATGTTGTCAAATCAATAACACAAATTGAATTAAAGACAAATCATAGCTAAGAATAGTCTTAATCTTACTCCACCATCAACTAAAGCAATTTAATAATATTTATAATTAGAGTGTATTAATGAGATTATAAATGACAAAAATTTCATGCTGAATGTACAGTTTTGAGGAGGTGAGCCAACCAAGGCTCTTATCTTCATATCAGATACCAATCAAGACATATAATCCATCTATGGATTAAAATTAACCAAGATCAATATTTTAAATATATTTTTCAGATGTATAAAACAAATACACCTAAACTGATAGTAGCAAAGATAGAGCTGTGTTTTTTTGTGAAAGTAGGCTCGTGAATGGAATTTATGAGGAAGTATGTAAGTAACAAAACAAAAAGATTTATTCTTATTATTCCAGCTTAATTAAATCTCAATGGTGATAATTGAACATAAGTGGATCCATTCGTTTTCTGCCAAATAAATTGAACAGTGATCTGGTCCGGATCATTTACTTTGTGTTTAATCAATACTAAAACCGTAGAGACTTGTACAGGAAATGTCAAATGTCAGTGAATTTATGTAATTTTACACATATAGGCATATTAGAGAACAGTTATAAATAATGACTTGTAGAAAATATTATGTATACCAACATACAGATGCATAGGCACCCGTGAAGTATTAATTAAATCATATTGCTTCCTTCCCATTTTAATTTCCAATGTGATTGAGAAAACAATGTAAAAAAAAAAACCTGAAACATGAATTTGATATTCTAGTACGGGTTGTTTATAATTGAGAAAATATCTTAGAGATTAAGTACTCTGAAAATAGAGTTAAAGAAGTCAAGTCACCAAAACTGCAAAGTATTATACCATTATACCAGGAGTAAGTCCAACATGGGTTCTCAGGAGCCATGGGACACATTGGAACAGTCTTTATATTACTTTTATTTCCGCTAAATTTTTAAAACTTTTTCTCATTTGAAACTAATGTGCTAATTGAAATGTAAAATTGGCAGCCTGTTAGCTTACTTCCTTTCTCCACTCCATCCTCCATGGATTCAATTAATCCCCACATATTAACTTATAAAACTTACAAGGCATTGTATACACATATAGGAAAAGAAATACAAATTAGTTATGTTTCTACAACTTAAGAAATCTGCCCAATGTTTTAGAGTAATTAACATTTATGGAAATAATTTGCTTTAGAGTTTATAAATCGTTCCTAACATTCTGTTTATAATAAAGTTTGGAAATTTCACTTCATATCACTATCAGATACGGTTGGGAAAAAAAAGATAAAAGCAATAGACAATCATTTATTCAATAGTTTTAGCTCTGATGTTATTTTAAATGAATTTTTCTTATCAGAAAACTGAGAATCTCTGACTTTCACATAAATAATCAAAAAAGAGCTCCTAAAAATGCCCCCCAAAAGGTCCTTGGATTTTTAATTCCACAAAGAAACCATAAGCTGTTTTTGTGAACTTTCCCTTCTAATTGCCTATTCATATTCAAGTACCAGAGAATTCTCCAATCTTAATAAAATTGATAAACATCCACATCAAATTCATTACAAATACATATTCCTTTTGCATTTGTGAATATGAGGAGTCCTTCAATCAATCCTTGGTCAATCCTTCCCAAACAATTATATTATGTGCATTATTTACTTTTATGGTCTGTATTTGAAGGTGTCCAAGCGCCATTGGATGGCAAAATCCCATGAGTTCAAAGCATGACATCAGCAAGTTATCAGGCCTTTTATTGTTCAACATCCATCTACTTCTTTCCTAGGAGACATTAGGAAATGGGACTGAATGCTATGTTCTACTCTTTTCTGATCAGCATGGCAATACTGATTTTGACTTTGGATACATCACCCTCAAAAATGGATGAGGCTGGCCACATGGGCACCTCACTTCTTTGGGATGCTGTCCTCATAACTATTTCCTAGTTCTGTATCGATTTTCCCTATGCAACCACTCCCAGGAAATGATGTGGAATGTGTGCATCATAACCTGTTATAAAATTAGAATCTTGACAGTTTTACATATTTTTAAGAAATATGTTCTTCTTTTTTTAAGGCTTTTTTTTCTAATATAGAAATACTCCAAGCAGCCTTTGAAAGACTTATAGACACTGTTTCTATTTTTTGTTGTTGTTGTTGTTCCTCAAAAGGAATGGGGGTGTGGAACTTCTCTAAAGGTGAACATGAACTTTCTGCAGCTAAGCACTCCATTTACTGCTCTGTGAGAAGGTAGGAAACAGAGAGAGCAGGAGAAATCAATGCGATTTTGCATTTCCTGGAGATGGTAAAAGACTACTAAATCAGGAACTGTGTGGAGAGATGCCTGCAGAGAAAACTGAGGTTGAGAAACAGTCAGGGACAGTGTGAGGAGCTGTCAACACCACGCGGGGAGTAGCAATGAAGTATTGACTGGGCGCTTTTAGAAACGGCTCTCCACAAAGTTGGTTGCCTTTACTCTAGCAAGAAAAACTCAATAGCAGAGTGCCTGGAACTCTGAAACCTGAGAACTTGCTGTAGGGAAAGAAAAGTAAAAAGATTCATGACTCCATTAGATCCTCTCTCAAGGACGTACCTCTGCAAAGGGCAATTCACTGGGCACCTTAAAATGCCAAACAGTCACCCTGAGTTGACTTAGCAAATTTTACTGACAAAAAAAAAAAAAAAAAATCAAGACGCCTGAAGTTTGACTGTATTTAGAGGCCAGTCTAAAGTTAAACTCTTTAAAATGTCCATTTTTAAAGGTTATTTGAATTCCAACAAGAAAATGCTACAGTGAAGAATGAGAAAATAGTCACATAATTGGCAGCTTTGTGTGATTTTAGATCCTGCTTATATTTTTCATTATCAAATTACATAACAGTTTCATCCTCAAGAAAAAAAAGTTCTCTTTACAAAATCCAAAAACATAACTTCTGAAGCTAGGAAAATCATGAACCTTTTTTCTCAGTGTTTTCCATTTTGAGACTCCAACCCTCCCCTCTGACAATCCTGCCAGTGTGTGTCTATATTTAAGCGCAAAAACCCATGGCTTCTTACTTTGTTTTATAAGTGGAGTGCCATCAAATTTTCTTTTTCTCTTTCTCCCTCCTATATTTCATCCGTTAAAAACAGCAACAAGAGTCATTTATTGGACACAGGGTGGGTATGAAACAAAACTTCTCTCAAACCCAGAAAACTTTCAACTTTTTGCCAGCATAGAAACAGACGCTTAAAATACTGCAAGGAAGCAGACTTACCTTTCTCCTGTTCTGTCCATCTTAATAGCTCAAGTGCTACAGTGGTAGGGTCCTGCAAAGCTTGGCAGAACTGCATGAACTGATATAGAGTCACAGAAAGCAAATAGGAGCTTTTCCAATGAAAATGTGGAAAATCCAAGAATTAAAGTGCCGTTATTTCGATTAGAGGAGAGTACAGTCTATTTCTTAGAATATGTGACTCAGTGCATATTCCTTTGTCATTGTTTTCAGGTTCACTTCACCATAAAGAGGGAAGAGAGCTCAGTGAACCATGGCTGGCCTGACAATAGGCTTTCTGCAGGTTAGCCAAATTTAACTGGCAAAAGCTCTCCCCAAACCCCTTTGTGTGCTACATTTGCACCATAATGTCGGTCCTTCTTCGCATATTTCACAGATCAAGACTGACCATTTATCCCCAAAGATGAAAAAAATAAAAAAAAGTCATTTTTTGGTTCTGTCCTTAAAAGTTACTTTATAAAGTATTGTGCAGCAATGCCACAAAAGATACAAAGGGGGAAAGTGCACGTCACATGGCCACAATTAGGGCTTCTGTTTCCGCTCTCCTGCCCTTGTCAAAGCTTTGATTTAGTTTTCCTCGGTTTTGTCCAAGGGTCATTACAGATGTCTGCAGACGATTAGCATCTCCCCCCACAGCCCCTCTCCAACCGGGTGATTAACAAATTAAAACTTTGCATTCTTCTCTGTCTACTGAGACCTTTGGGGAAAAGATTAGCAAATGTGGCTATTTGTGGAGACCCAAGGGGGGCATCAAGGTGTTTGTCTCTGAATTTTGGTAGCTAAATATGAAGTTAGCAATTCGGAACCCCATTATGTCACATGCTCCAGCACTTAATGAAGCATTCAACTCTGAAACTTAGAAACAATTGTATCCTTGATGGGGGGCGCGTCAGGAGCATTTTGTATCCATGCCATACATAAATGGTGCCAACCTGGCCCATTATAAACTGGATTTGGCATATACCATGAACTGTGTTGAGCACATTTGCAGCCTCCCATTTCAGAAACTGAAACCCCTGCTCTATATAAGAACTCGGTATAATTTTTAAAGCATTCACGACCTATGAATTCAAGTAAATGCCAACCATAAATGAGGTATTCAAATGATCCAGAAGAGACCGAGTCTTCAGTTTCAAGTGGCAATTGAAATACAAGAAAAACTTTCCTGGCTCCATCTTTGTTTGAGGAGAGCAAATGTTTGATTAGGTTAGCAGACGGCGGAAGGAAAGGCTTTGGCAGAGTTACCCCAACCATATATAGGATATAGAATCTACAGAGGGGTCGGGCAAATGAGGCCCGAGTGTCAGACTTCCTTCAAAATATACATTCTGCAAAAAAAAAAAATGAATTTCTAAAGTGTATACACAGGAGAACTTAACTAAAAATTTTAAAAAGCAACTGTTCCACCTCTTCTTTAATTTTCTCATTAGTTTTATGGTGATGGATCAAATAATGGGGCACACATTTCTTAAAAAGTATAAAAATCAGTGAGAAGTGAAAAGCATACTTCAAGTCAACTATTAAATTTAAAGTCTCATCTGCATATTATTGTATTTTAGTCTTCCACTTTGATAGATCTACTGAGACTCAAAGCCCCTGATTGGTGGCATTGCCCCCTAAAGTAGCCAGGCATCTTTACCACGTAGGAACAAGACAGATTCCCACTATGACATGACTCACTTGATCTTATTCCCAGGGAAGCATTTTCCCAGGTTTTAAAAAATATTTTATTTCTTAGTTGCAGTTGGACACAATACCTTTATGTTATTTATTTACTTATCTTATTTGATGTGGTGCTGAGGATCAAATTCCAGGGTCTCGCACATAGTAGGCAAGCGCTCTACCACTGAGTCACATCCCCTGCCTTCTCCCATTTTTGAAAGAAATAAGTCTATTGATAAATTCTGAAAAATGTGAGTTTGTTGTTTGTGGCTATCTGTGGTTTTTAATAAAAAAAAAAAAATGTTTATCATGGTTTATCTCAGACCCATGATGTTGCCAAGGAAAAAAGACATAGAGGTTAATAGAGGGGTCTGTAGACCGCAGCCTTACATCTTACAAACAAGCAATTCCCAAATCAATACAGAGACCTAGAGAAAATAACCACAGCTTGTTGAGTGAGAGGAACCCCATCCAATATCTCTAGGATGTTCTGGTACCAAATTTCACACTACATCAAATGGTTCCCATTCTCCAGTAAGGTAGGATTTTATTATTCAGGAGTTTCCTGATAAATAGAATTTTATTTTTATGGCATTATTCCTTTACCATAGAGTTCAAATTCCACAGCATCTCACAGAGGAATTTCAGTTGAGGAATAAGGACACCTCATTAGTGGTGTAATATGCAAATGTAAACAATAATTACTAATTGAATGAAGGTACACATTACCCCACTTTGCCAAGGCTGACATTTGAAATAGAGTCAGTTCTCAACAATCTAACCCTTCTGTGGCAAAATTAAAAGAGCTCTCTTACAAGGGACTTATTTTTACCCCATGTGTTATCATGCCCTTTTTCTCTTGTACATTCCTCTGTTTTTTTTTTTTTATCAGAAAAGTGGATATTCTTACAAAATGAAAGGAAGGGAACACTCATACCTTCTTGCCAAGCAAATCAATTAATCAATCATTGCATTTTTTTTTTTCAAAATTTCACCCGAATAGAAGTGGATGGGGGTTGTAGCTATGAAATCCCTCAACTTTTCTCTGCATCTGCCAGTCCTAACGGTAATGGAGCATTTCCTTTCTTTATCAGCCCAGAGTTCTCTTTTTTTTTTCCAGAATGCTCAGCACTTAATTGCCTGGGGCTCAACAGTCCTTCCTTCTATGCTGTGATGCCTTATTTCAGATTGCCTGTTCTCCAGTCCAGTACTGGGTCCATGGGGAAATTCCAAATGTGCCTGTGTACTTGGATTAATTTTGTCCTGTTTTTTTATGATTCTTTCTTTCTTTCCTGTTCGTTCTCTTTTTTCTTTGAGATGTGTCCTAGAGTTTTGATGAGGAGGGTTGGGAAAAGAAAGAGATATGATAGCTATAGCTAGGGTTGCCAGGTAGTTTATAAAAATAATTCGTCCTTTATCATTTGGGGAAATGAGAAAAAGGCCTCCTAAATAAACTGAAAAGCAGATCTCAGCTGTTCTAGGATGTCTCTGTGTGGGCTTATTGTTTAACCCCCTGCCCCTTCTGTAGTATTTTGTTATGACAGTCCCAGCAGAGCAGTATAGACCCCTGACACCAGGATGGTGTCAAGCAACCAGAGTAGATGGTCATCCTACAGCAATGGAGATCTTCCCCGCCCCACCCGCTCTCTCTCCCTGAGCTGTTTCACTTCTGCCAACTTATTTGTTCTTAACTACGGGGAGTACGAGGTATGTACAATTATCACTCCCATTTTACAGATTAGGAGACTGAGATGCAAGGAGAGTAAATATCTAGACCCCAGTTCCCGAACTGATAACTAGGAGAAGCAGGATTCAAATGCTGACCTACCAGACACCGAGCGCTACATTTAAAGTAGTTTCAAAGGCTCTATATTTTTCAATACTGATTTTCTTATGCATAATTTTTCTAAAGAACTCAAGTTTATGAATCTAAGAAAATATTCCACACCAGGGGTGGGGGGTTGAACACTGAAGAGAGCATAACATTGTTGTCTTGAGGCACTATAAAGGACTTCTGTGTTTTTATAGTACAATAATTAAAGGCAAATGGTTTTATCAAAGTTTTTGTTGCACCTTTTTCAGAAGAAACAAATGCATTATCAGTAAAATCCTATGCAACATAGCTAGTTCACAGATATCTGTGGTGTGTTTCTTATTTAAAAAACAATTTTACTCCTGGCTTCCATGTTCATCCTTTAATCACCCTGTAGAGGCCCTCAGTTTACACACACACACACACACACACACACACACACACCTTGAAACATTTGTAAGTCCAATGCAATGTCCTAAAGGTAAACATTAAAGATCCTGTAATAATTGAATGTTTGTGTTCCTCCAAATCCCTGTATTGAAGATCAAACCCCGCTCCCTCAAAGTGGATAAAAGCCCTCATTAAGAGTACAATCTACCAGCACCTTGATCTTGGACTTGTAATTTCTTGAATTGTGAGAAATAAATGTTGTTGGTGAACATTTACTATGTTATGTTCTGTATGGCAGCGCAAGCGGATGAGACCCCCGTTGCCTGCAGAATACTTGTAGTTTCTTCAGAGTTCTTGGCTAAGGGGTCATGCTTATTGGCCCTCATCTCTGTGTTTGGTCTGAGTTTACTCTAGAATTTCCCAGCATCCTTCTGTGAGTCGACTTCAGAAGAAGGCTCTATCCTCCTGGTTTTCCTAGAGAGATCAGAAATGGCATTTCTGAGGAGGTAGCATTTGAGGAGGGCAAACCAAACAAGAGATGTATATAGGACAAGAAGATTCCAGATAAGGAAATCTTCTCTGCTGGATGTATTGGAGAAAGAGGGATCAGTCAGGCCAAAGAACAGCAGTGGTAAAAACTCAAGGTTGAGTTCTGGGCAACTGTATCACATGATCCCATCCTCATAACCCAGGGGTTCTCAGCTTCGGCATAGTCAATATATTTTTTGTGGGGGAGGTACCAGGGATTGAATTTACGGCACTCTACCACTGAGCCAATCCCCAGCCCTATTTTGCATTTTATTTAGAGATAGGGACTCACTGAGGATGCTTAGTGCCTCGATTTTGCTGAATCTGGCTTTGAACTCAGGATCCTCCTGCCTCAGCCTCCTGAGCCACTGGGATTGCAGGTGTGCACCACCACACTGGACTGGCATGGTCAATATTGGGGCAGAATAATTCTCTGTAGTGTCAGGCTGTCCTATGCACAAGAAGGTATTTTGCAGCATTGCTGGCCTCTACCCAGATGAAATTCTAGGATACAGCTGGAACTTTGTGTTTAGTCCATGTGGTGTTATTAAAAATATATAAATGGTCTTTGAGCCAGAAAGCTTCTGGATCTGATGGACAATGCCCACTCTGGACACAGACAGGGATCCCCGGGCTGGAGAAGAGGTGGTGGAAGAGATCCAGGAGATTGGCACCTGGGCTTATGTGGCTCTCAGAACCATTCGTGGAATTTTTGATGGGTTGGATAAAGG
This sequence comes from Callospermophilus lateralis, assembly GCF_048772815.1. Classification (NCBI taxonomy): domain Eukaryota; kingdom Metazoa; phylum Chordata; class Mammalia; order Rodentia; family Sciuridae; genus Callospermophilus; species Callospermophilus lateralis. Next base: position 102,144,582 of record NC_135318.1, on the reverse strand, counting down.
AGGTGAGAGAAAAAGAGATGGTGTAGAAGCCTCTATTTCTGAACTAGAGGTAACTAGAGAATGATAATGTTGATGTGCAAAATCTCTGTTGGAATCTGAAAAAGAGGGAGGGTGGTGGGGCAAGAGAATCCATGCAGAGAAAGAATCATTTTGAAAGTGATAGGAATTCTGTCCTGGAAATATTGAATTTGAGATGCTCTTTGGGTATTCAAGTTGACAGTGTGAGTAGGCTGTTAGATACACAAATTGGGGGACTAAGGGAGTGATGACTAATGGAAATGAAAAAAAAAATTGCAAGTCAACATAGACATGATATTTACAAGGGACCAGATACTAATACCAAAAAATATGTGCCAGTAGTACTACAGGATATATTTGAACTTTTGAGGGAAAAATTCTGGAAATGGCTATCTGAGAGTGAGCATGTGAACTTCTAGTGCTAGGTAGCATCCAGTTTCAATATTAGATCAAAACATGCTCTTTTGAATGGTATTATGCCATCATGGTTTTTGAACCACAGTTTCAAAAAAAAATCAAATACTCCTTGGGGAGAGTAGGGGGACAGGAAGTGAGACTGGCAATGTCCGGTGAAATTTTGGGCATCAAGAAATTATGAAGGGCTCAACGGATGCATGAATTTTCTAAGTGACAAAATATCTACAGTATTTTCTAGGATTCAGATCTTGTATGTTCCCCTAAGACCCATTTGTTAGAGGCTTGGTCCTTTGAGTGGCACTATTTGGAATTGGTGGAATCTTTACTAGGTGAGGCCTCTTGGGAGGTCTTTAGGTCATTTAGTGACATGACTTCAAAGTGAATTGTGAGATCCTGGTCTCTTTCTCTTCCTCTGTACAACTTCCCGGTCATGTGGTGAACAATATTGCTCAACCACGCATTCCTACCAGGATGTGCTGTCTTGTCCTGAGCCCAAAGAAATAGGATCGTGGATCGGAATCTCTAAACCTGTGAGCTAAAATAAACCTTTTATCTTTAAAATTGATTATTCTAGCTATTTCTTATAAAATGGAAATCTAACTAACTTTGTACAATTTTTCTTTTAAAAATTTTTGGGGGGGGGGGGCAAAGGGGATTGAACTCAGGGCACTTTACACTGAGGTACAGACCCAGTCCTTTATTTTTTCTAACTTTGGAGACAGGGTCTCTCTAAATTGCTGAGCATCTTGCTAAAATTTTTGTATTTTTCAAATATGGCTATGAAGTAGTATTAGTTGCCTGTGGCTTCTATAACAATTTGTCACAAGTTTGGTAAAAATAAGACAACATGAAATTATTCCCACACATTTCTGGAGGTCAGAAGTGCAGATGGTGGAGGCTCAAGTGTAGAATTCACTTCCTTGCCTCATCCAGCTTCTAGGGCTACATCTTTTCACTTCTTGGCTCATGGAATCTTCCGTCTTCCAAACTAGCAGTGTATCATCTCCAAATCTCTGTTTCCATCACCACATCACCTTCTGTCCTGCGGTCCCCTGTGATGATGGTGGTTTATCCAGGAAATCTAGGAAGATCTCCCTATTTCAAGATTCTTAAATTACTCATATCTACAAAATGTCTTTTATATCAAAGCAGCATATTTATTGGTCCTAGAGATTCAGCTCTAGTTACCTGTAGGTGCCATTATTCAGCCTAACAGAACATAAATACTTAGGACATCATTTGGACCTAACTACTTAATAAAGAGAACCATCAGACATTTCTTTGGCCTTGAAGTGCTCTGAAAAGCACTACTGAGAAACTAAGGTGTTGAAAACTGTGGAAGTTGGTTAACCTCTTACCACGTGAAGTCATCAGAGAGTTCAAAGATTTCCAAATATTGAGTCAGAATACTCCAATATTCAGATTCTGGGAAGAAAAGGTGTAACCAGCAAAGGAGATGGAGAAAGAATAGTTAATGATGTAGGAAAAAAAAACTAGGAAAATGTGAAATCTCAGAAGACAAGCTAAAAAATAGTGATTCAAGAATAAGAGAATAACAAATTTATCTAATACCACATTTGGTGTAAGAACAAACGTGAGATCTGACCTGAGTTCTTGGTCTTCATTGGGATCCTTAATATAAATATGTGCACATTTTAATGATTAAGTATTCACCAGGCCTCTAAACTATTCTTTAGGGGAAAAAAAAGTGACCCAATATAGCAGAAATTTTTATCGGTCTATCTTTTATCTCTTTTTATGGGAATCAGAAGTAGGAAACTACAGAAATCCATTGCTAATGAATTGCTCTGGAAAGAGTTATGCCCTGGAAACGGTTTGTACATGGTAGAAAGATATTTCACAAGGAACCTGGATTATTCATGCAGGAGTGCTTGCTCTGTATCAAGTTGCTTTTTAACTGGCTGAGTTGGTCTGGAAAAGGCTGTCAGTTTTGGTAAAAGAGCCAGGCGGGATATTAATTATTTAATTAATAATTCATGAATGCATTCATTCAAAACAGAGTTCCTACTAAATTGAACAACGTGCTGGGGACTTGTTAAGTGCCAGGTAACAGGGTCTATAATGGCCACATTCTGCCTGAAGAAGCCGACAGAGTAGACCACAGGGCAAAGCTGTGTGAGGTACCAAAAATAGGTAATTTCAATGATGCAATCTCAAACCTTACCCATTTTTTAAATGTGAATTTTCAGTGTATTGCATTTATATATATATATATATATATATATATATATATATTACAGATATATAAATATATACAGTATATGTTATATATATACATAGTATACATTATGTATATACATGAATACATATACACGTATACATATACACACTCACATATTATGCTATCAGGAATTTCATGGAAAACATTTTGATATAGCTTTCCTCTTAATTACCTCCACCAGTTTGCAGCAGAATAGCAAATGAGCAGAGTAGAATATCCATTACATGCCACCCACTTCAGTGACCTCAATAAATGTTTGCTTCACCATCCAGATGGAACAACTGAAATGTCTGCATTATTGAGCAGTGGCAGGTAACATTCAAATGAAGCTCATTTTCTTTTTCAAACTGAAATTTGTGCGTTACATTTGCTTTCAGTTTAATTTCCTGTTATTTTGGGAAGAAGTATTCAGTTATGGTTATAAGCACCCTTCCTTTCTTAATTCAGCACTTTCAATTTTTTTTTTTAGTATATGTTAAAGTTAAATTTATTTATATAGAGATAGAAGAAATATGCCATATTCTTTGTCACAGTATGAATCTTTAAAGGTGTATTGTATTTACTCTTTGCAGTTTGGGCTGGGGGTTAAGAGAAGAACAGTCTGATTTTAGCTAAAGTGACTAAACTCACCTTGATGTGCATGATGTGAGGCTAAACCATCACCATTATCATATTCGATTTTATTTTTAGTATGAGTACTAGCCTATGGAGAAAAAACTATACTTACATTTGAATCATACATTTGCAAGATTCCAGGAAGCATGAAACTATAGAGAATCCACACAAAGTAAGTTAACTAAGGTAGCTCTTCTTAAAAACAATAAGATTGTATTGTAGTAAACATCAAGAGGCTTAGAGAAAAGAGGTTGCAGTTTCACCTTGCTTCATGGATCAGAAGAACACCTTGCCAATTGCTTCCCCCTAAACACTTCTTCACTTAAGGATTCATTAAGATTTCATTTGGCCTTTTCCCAACCTCTCTTGTACCGCCTTTGGCCAATAACCATTCATCAAGAATTTGTTTGCAATAAGCCTGTGAAATGGGATCTTCCTTCTGTCCCTTTCCCAAGTGGAATCAGAAGGATTTCACCTAAGAATTTGGAAGACTGTCTTGTTTGTTTAAAAATACGCCTTCCCAAGGCAGTTTTCAGAAGGTGTCTGCTAATCTTCATTGAGGTTCTTTTGTTCTTCCTCATCATGCAAACAGTAATCCTACCTGAGTAGGTTTCTTAGATAAAATACAGGACACTCGTTTTAAATCAAATTTCAAATTAATAACAAATACTTCTAAATATATGTATGTCTCAAATATTAGATAGGATATACTGTACTCAAAAAAATCCATTCTTTATCTGAAATTGAAATTCAAGATGCATCATGTATATATTTACTTGCTAAATTTGACAATCCTATCCTGGGGATTAGAATATCAGTCACCTAGATATATCTGTTTTGGTACACTGTCAAATGGTCAGGATATCAGCCTTCTATACTCATCTTTTTAGAAAGCCAGGAAATATTTTGAGAAAGCCATTTAAGTATTTAGCAAGATATTTTAGTGAGATCCTAGTTCTCTTGAAAAGTGGCCATCAGATTTTCCTCACATTAAAACGAAAAAGGCTCCAGAGTCTTGTATCTCAGAGTACAACAGGAGATTGTAAAATCTTCATTTTCCATCAAATTTTGAAGTCAAATTTAACTCCTTTTTAGGACATATAGATTCAGTGATGTTTATGTGCAAGCTAGCAAAATGTAATAAACTTTTGTAAAAACTGTACATGAACTCAAAATGTTTTAGAATTTAAAAGGGAAGGGTCTCAGAGGCAAAGACTTAAGAGAGGATTGTTATGTTTTATATAATATTGCTGTGGGACTTTAGACCAGGCATTTATATTCCACCACTAAATATTTAAGCCGACCTTATAAGGTGGAGTTGCGAGAATTAGACATCAGCGAAGGGCTTAACCGGAGTAACAATAGGAAATCATTCAATAAGAACTATCATTATTTTTAGAGGCATAGATGATGATTCCTCTTACATTGCTCAGGAACATACCAGCATCAAACTTCAAATAAAACAGTGAAGGGATTGGTTATCTAGCTCTGCGGTAGAGTGCTTGCCTAGCATGTGAGACACCCGGGGTTCCATCCCCAGGATATCCCAAACAAACAAACAAACAGAACAATGAAATAATTTAAGAGTAACGTGCCAAATATTTTAAAATTGAACTAACTATAAAGTATGTTCATAAAAAAAAATCAACCAAAAACAAAACTAAAGACAAGATACTTTGCTATTGTTGTCCATGATTGTGTTAGTTAGCTTTTCTTTGCATGGATAAAATACTGAGAAAAATAACTTAAAGAGGGAGAGATTTATTTTGCCTCATGGTTTCAGAAGTTTTGGTCCCTGACTGATTAGTCCTGTTTTTTTTTTTTTTTTTTGGACTGTAATGGCACTGTATCTCATGTCAGGGATGCATGGGTCTATTGCTTTGGGTCTGAGGCAAGGCAGAATATTAGGGTGTGGGAGAGTGTGGCGAAGGAGGATGATCACTTCATAGTGGCTGGGGATCGGAGAGAGAACGACAGAGAGAATTGAGGGACAAGCTGTGTCCTTCCAGATCATGCCCACAGTGACCTACTACTTCCTCTAATTAGGCCCCACCTCCTATGGTTTCCACTACCTCCCAATATTGCCATCAGTCATGAGCTCATAGATAGATGAATCCATTGATGAGCTCAAAGCCTTCACGATCCAATCATATCCCCAAATTCCCATTTCTGCAAATGCTATTTCAAGGACCAACCCTTTGAAACATGAAATTTCAAGGAACATTTTCTATCCAAAACCATAGCAGTAATGATGGTGCCATAAAAACATTTTGGCCGGGCTGGGGATGTGGCTCAACGGTGGCGCGCTGGCCTGGCATGCGTGCGGCCAGGGTTCGATCCTCAGCACCATATACAAAGATGTTGTGTCCGCCAAAAAATAAATATTAAAAAATTCTCTCTCTCTCTCACTCTCACTCTCTCTTTAGAAAACAAAACAAAACAAAAAAAAACAAAACAAAAAAAAAACAAAAAAACATTTTTACCATTTAGGATTTTACTATGAATCATATATTAGAAAGACATGTCTTCAAGAACTGTGTGCAGTCCTATAGTCCCCCCACTTTACAATTTTTTTTCCATATTATTTGGCATGCATTTAGTAAGTATGTGCTCAGTGATGCATCTAGACTGAAATGCAAAATTAGCAAAGACATTGACCATATTTAATTTGTATGCTGTTGTCTACTGTTGGTATTTAGGAAATGATACCCCTCAGAAGCAGTCTTACAAGTAAAACGTCTTTCTGATTTTCTCCTGTACGTCTTCCTCCTGTTCTTCATTCTCCTGCCAGTTCTTAGAAACCAGAAGTCCAAAGCAAGAGATAAATCAAAAGTATAAATCACAAAGCTTAAAAGGATTACTCTGACCTTTCCCCCCCTTTCCATCTCAGAGCTGGCTGTAAATAAATCCCCCCACTTACATTTTTTGATGGTCAATCATAAGACCTCCTATTTCAGAAGAGGTCTTGCCCCACACTTGGGAGGAAGAAATCCTGCATAGAGGGGCCAAGAAGAATCTGAACAGACAGGCTCTTCTTGGTTTCCCTATTCAATCTACAATTATTAGGTCAAATCCTTTCATCTAATTACATTTCTACCTGAATCTCCATACTTCACCAAACCTAAACATAAAAAAGGCACGGTTCATCCTGGGTCTTTGAGTCCTCATCTGAAGCTTCCCATGTAAGAAGAAAATTAGGATTGTTATGGTTTGGATGTGAGTTGTCCTCCAAAAGCTCACACGTGAGACAATGCAAGATGGTTCAGAGGAGAAGATTGGCTTGGAGAGAGCTAACCCAATCAGTGACTTAATCCCCTGATAGAGATGAACTGAGTGGTAATTCAAGTATTAGGGTGTAGCTGAAGGAGTGAGTGGGCATTGGGGGTGTAGCTTTGGGGTACATATTTGTATCTGGCAAGCGGAAACCTCTCTCTCTGCTGCCTGATCATCATATGAGCTAGTTCCCTCTGCCGCACTCTCCCGCCGTGATGTCCTGCCTCAACCTGAGCCCAGAGGAACAGAGCAAGCCACTTATGGACTGAGACCTCTGAAACTATGAGCTCCTAACTAAACCTCTTCTTCTCTACAACTGTTCTGGTTGAGCCTTTAGTCACAGCAGTGAAAAAGCTGACTAAAACAATGATCAAGTACATTTGTTATGCTTTTCCATCTCAACTTGTCTTTTGTCATAGAAATGTCAACCGTAACTGTTTACCATGGATCCTCTAAAGTCTCCAATAGCCTCTCTAGTCCACGATCCCCTAGACTCTAATCTCTTACTTCCTTTTCCTCCAAAAGCCCAATCCTGGATCAACACATACATCCAATATTCTACACCTCAACTCATGATAGCTCACTGTTAGAGTAAATCACAGAACCATACAGATTAGTGACACCATTTATTTTGGGGCCTTAGACCTTAATGTCTAAGTCAAAATTCCTTTCCTGGGTTCTAGTGAGCTCTTTCCTTACAGTGGCTGAATCTTCCCTAAGTCTTACTGGTCTAAGTCTTTCTCACTGTACGCCCTATTGGTCTACGTCTATTTATCTTCTCTCTCAAGGTTACCAGAAAATTGAAACAAACACTGATCTTGATATATGAGCCTGAATTTCCAACTTTATCTTTGTTCATATCACTTTCCTGAATGACTCCTTACCTGGGTACAGCTCAAGTTATTTGTTGTACTATTTTTTTAACCTTTATTTTATCTATCATTATTATTTTCATTTCACCTCTCTTTGTTTCAATACTGTGTCTTGGCTTTGTATTTTGTAAAGATGTGGGATATTTAGGTAACACAATCATAATTTTTAAGTATTTATCTGTTTATTTAAGTATCAATTACATTAATTGATTTTTTAAAATTTTATAATAATACTGTACGAAGGGGATATAGCTATCTTCCATTGCCTATGGTGATTTTCTAATGAATAATTTAATGCTTTCTCTTTTTATAGCTGTCCGCTTACCAGTTGTGAGATTAAAAAATGATAATGGAAAGATTCACATAAATTTCTCTTTGAATGTAAGAGATGTCAACATTTTATTTTCCTTCAGAACTTAAATGACAGAAGTCAGACATTTGTTATAAGCAAAGAGCCAGAAGAAGTCTCACCAGAAGGAACATATTCCAAGTTTGTTCAACCTGTACTTGACTGTGTGGCGTGGCAAGTTCTCAGGGTGCTGATATGAGAAAAGGAGGATACATCCTGTAGAAATCTGTTGTCATCATTCATGAAAAATCTACTTGAGAACCACAACTATATGTTTTCTGCTCAATAAATGCTTGTTCCCTTTCCTCCTTGTTCATTCTTCACAATCTTGTGTTTTGACACAAAATCTATTCTTGTATTAGTAATCATGACTTTGAAAGGATTTATGTAAAAGAATTTAAGAACAACATCTTATGACATTATTAAATATCAAATCAAATATTAAATATTAAATATCAAATATCATTCATTGTAACTCATACTTTCATTTCAGATAAATGTATTTTAAATCCATACAGTTTAAACAAATAAAACAGCAGGCTTCTTTTCCAATATAGATACAAAAGGTGGTTATAATACTTCTATGTCTTCATGAGTTTCACAAACACTTTCATATTTATATCAATACTATGAGTGGATACTAATATTTTTTGCCTTTAATACAAGTAAGCAAAACACATGTCTTCATATTAACTCAAAGGATGACACTCCCTTCAGACTTTTCCCCTCCTATTTTCTATTTAACAGAGATCCACAGGCAGTTGAATTCCCTTGAAAACTAATTAGAACAAGTGTATAGAGAACACTGTATCTAGAAGTTTTAGGTTACCCAATTTGTGAATTTCTGTTCCTAAGTAGGATGAAAAAAATATGTAAGTCCCAGATCCCTAGAATACAATAGAGCTATCCACATTCATAGACCTCTTACTTGTCCAATATATTTATTCAAAACAACATTTATTGAGCTACTTTTGTAGCTCATAACTTACGTAATAACTGTGGCATAGGAATCATAAAGTACATAGTGATTGAAAGTTAGGTTAGGATGTAGAGAGAGGAATTTTGAGGCTATCTTATTAATATTTGGTACCAATATTGATATTGGTTAATGTTTGTTAATTGTTTTCCTTTAAAAGACTTGGAAAACGTGATGGAATCACTTCTCAAAGCACAACTGGAATGTTTAGTCCATTATTTGTCCATGTCACCTTGAATAAGAGATGTGGGACTTGCTAATTCATTCTGTGAGGCTTTTGCCTCCAAAATAAACTCCGACTGGAGAAACTGCAGTGGTCCTTGGGAATTCCAGTTTTTTCAGCCTGCATCACTGGATAGCCAAACTTGTAGCCCAAACCGTTTCTTCATAGATGTAATATTCATATTCCAACCTGAGCATAATTTAAATTTTGATTTGTTCTAGTTCATTCCATTTGCATTTAGAGTTTTTTTTCCCCCTTCCCCATGGATTAAAACATTTCATTCTTAACCTGATGTTGAAGTCAAAACTGAATATTCTGGAGTTCCTAAATCTAACATACAATTTCAAATTGGAATAACAAGAAAAAAAATGTAATACATACCACTCAATAATTTATTTCTGAAATATTTATTCAACCAGTTCTGTCTTAACTGAAAATTGAGTCTGAATAATTTCCCCCTCACCTCCTCAGTCTCCTCAATACCAGTTTTGTTTCATTTTTAGTGTATACTTTAATTCTACAACTGTATGGAGTACAGTGAAATAATTCAGTTCGTGTGTACAGAATGAGGTGATCAAATCAGTGTAGCTAACATTGCCTTCTCCTTAAACCATTTTTTAAATATCTGAATAACGATGACTGTGCTTATATGTGGAGTCCAGAGTGATATTTCAATCCATGTATAAAATGTGTACTGATCCAGTCAGCATCGTTGATGTTCACATCTCCTCATGACTTTGTGACTGGGGTCCTTGAGCTCCTCTCTTCTACCCAGTCACGAAACATCATAAGTTATTGCGCGTGATAGTCCCCTCAGGGTCCTGTAGAACACCAAAGCTTGCTGCTTTTGTCTGTCTCTGTTTGGGAACCCATCAACTGACCTTATGCTATCCCTTCCCCGACACTTTCCAGCCTTTAGCAATCACTATCATATGTCCCAATAGACTTTAAGAACATCCACATGAGAGAGAACATGTAGAATTTGTCTTTCTGCCTCTGATTTCACTTAACATAATATCCTTGAGTTCCTTCATTTTGCTGGAAAAGAAGTTATCGTTTTTCGAGGGTGAATGATACTTTACTGTGTATATAAACGTACCATGTTTTCTTTCTCTATTTATCCATCAATGAGTATCTAAGTGGATTCCTTATCTTAGCTATTGTGAACAGTGCAGCAACAAACTTGGGCATGCAAGTGCCTCTTCCATACACTAATTTCATTTCGTGACCTACTAGTGGGATAGACCTATTTTAAATTTTTTGAAGGACATTTGTACTCATGTACATTCCTAGCAACAGTGAATAAGAGTTTCCTTTTCTCTACATATTCATCAACACCTGTTTATTTATTTTTATATTATAAAATCTAGCTGTACAAGGTGATATCTCATTATGGTTTTAATTCATATCTCCCTGACAGTTAATGATGTTCATCATTTTCTGAAAAAATTTGTTGTTCATTGAATTTCTTTCCTAGGAACTACTTATTCATATTAATTATTTGTATTAATTGGAATATTCAGACTTTTTTATTGTCACTTTTTTTAAAGTTTCTTATATATCCTGGATATTTTTTTCCTTTATAAGTTGAATTGCTCGCAAATTTTTTTCTTTTTCTGTAGGTGTTTTTTTGACTCTGTTGATTGTTTCCTTGGCTGTGCAGAACTTCTTAGTTTTATGCAGTCTCATTCGCTGTTGTTGGATGTTCTTTGTGGTTTTTTCCAAAAACTCATTGCCTATACCAAAGTCTTGAAGTGTTCCCCTTAGGTTTTCTTCTAGTAATTTCATTGCTCCAAGTCTTACATTAAAAGTCTGATCTGTTTTGAGTTAGTTTTGTGTAAGGTAAGACATAGAGATCAAGTTTCAATGTTTTCACATGAATGTCCAGTTTTCCCAGCACATAGTTATTGAAGAGGCTGTCCTTTCTTCAGTGTGCTTTTGATGATATCATCAAGATTCAGTTGGCTGTGAATATATATATATATATTTTAGGGATCCTTATTCTATTCCACTGGCCTCTTTCTACTGCGTATACCATGCTGTTTTGATTACTATAGTTCAGTAATACTTTCTAAAGTTGGGTAGTATTTTATCTCCATCTTTGTTTATTTTGTTTTAATTTCCTTTATTTTGGTTTTATCTGGGGTCTTTTGTGCATTTTAATGGGTTTTAATATTGTTTTATCTAGTTCTGTGAACAATGTTATTGGTATTTTGATGAGAATATTGTTAAATATGTAAATCGCCTTTTTTAAAAGAGAGAGAGAGAGAGAGAGAGAGAGAGAGAATTTTTAAAGATTTATTTATTTATTTATTTAGTTTTTGGCAGACACAACATCTTTGTTTGTATGTGGTGCTGAGGATTGAACCCGGGCGAGTGAGCTACTGCTTGAGCCACATCCCCAGCCCTGTAAATCACTTTTGGTTTTATGGACATTTTAACAATACTATTTCTTCTAATCCATGAAGATTGAAGGTTTCATTTTTTGTGACTTCTATTTCTTTGATCAACATTTTGTAATTTATATCATGGAAGTTTTTTACTTCTTTGATTAAATTTATTCTTAGTTATTTTTTGTGTTTATTGTGAATGGGAATCTTCTCATAATTTATTTCTTGGCAAGAGTGTTTTTAAATTGCCAAATTATAATTTAACTTGATTTTTGTATACAGCTTTTATACTCTGCAGCTTTACTAAATTCATTGATCAGTTCTTTTATTGGAATATTTAGACTTTTTAAAATATGGAATTATATCATCTTAAACAGATAATTAGATTTTCCCTCTTCCTATTTACATGCCTTTTATTTATATCTCTTGCCTATTTGCTCTGGTTAAAAATTCTAGTTCTATGTTAAATAAAAGTGATGAAAGTGGATAGCTTTGTCTAATTCTGGATCTTAGGTGAGAAGCGAAAAGCTTTATTAAATTGAGATATGTTCCTTATATAACCAATTTATTCAGAGTATGATCATAAAGTGATATTGAATTTTATTGAAAGCTTTTGCTGCATCTAATGAGATAATCATGATAATTGTTAATTTTGTTGATGTGCAGTATTGCATTTATTAATTTGTACATGATGAATCATCCTTGCATTCCTACAGTAAATCCAACTACATCATAATGAATAATTTTTTCCATAGGTTGTATTTGATTTGCTGGTATTATACTGAGATTTTTTTCTATATATTCATTAGATATATTAGTCTATAGTTTTATGGTTTGGGTTTTGTCTTTGTCTGGTTTTAGTACCAATATGATGTTGGCCTCATAGAATGAGTTTAGGAATTCCTCCTTTTAATTTTGTATGTTTTATTTGTATGTTGGGGGGGAAGAATTTAAGAAGAGTTGCTATTAAGTTTTCCTTTACAGTTTGATGAAATTCATCAGTGGCTCCAACTGACTCTACCCTTTTCTTATTTTATATATAAAAATGATTCAATCTTACTGCTTGATATTGAGCTGTCTAATTTTCTATGTCTTCATGGTTCACTTTTGATAGAATATATCTGTATAGAAATTCAGTTTTCCAATTTGTCAAAGTATGGTTGTTAACAATAGTCTCTAATGGGCCACTGTTTCTGTGATATATTAGTATATTGGTCACAGTGGTAGTATTTCCTTTTTCTTCTCTAATATTATTTATTTGCATCTTCTCTCCTATTTTATTTTAATCAAACTAAAGTTTTATCAGTTTTTCTTATCTTCTGAAAGCAACAACACTGACTAAATGATTTTTATATTTCTTTTCTATGTCTCTCATTTATTCTGCATTTATGTTTATTATCTTTCCTTTAAATTTTAGGACTGGTTCATTCTTGATTTTTGATGACTTTGAGATGGAAATTTAGGTTTCTCATTAAGATCTTTCTGTTTTTAAAATACAAGCATTTTGGGTATAATATTACTTCCTATTGTAGTATTCCATATATTTGTCATTACCTGTTATTTTCTTGGTTTTATTGTTTTGTAGTAATTGGGCATTGAATCCAGAGCCTCACACATGCTAAGCAAGCACTGAACCACTGAACTACATCTGCAGTCTTTCATAAATTTTAGTATGTTATGTTTCCTTTTTCATTTTTTTAAGAAAAATTTTAATTTCTTTTTTAAATTTCTTTCATGATTAATCTTTCATTCAGAAAATGTTGGTAGGTCTACCTGAATTTATAAAATTTATAAAGCTTTTTTGTTGTTTATTTCTGTCTTTATTCCATTGACTTTAAACACGACATATGATATGGCTTCAATTTCTTTAAATTTTTTGAGATTTGTTTTGTGGCTTCCTATGTGGTCTATTCCAGGGCATATCTTATATACTGATGAAAAAAATGCATATTCTTCAGCTGTTGGATGAAAGGTTTTGTAAATAATATCTGTTAAGTCCATTTAATCTATAGTATAATTTAAATTTTATCTTTTTTTTGGTTGGTTTTTGGACTGAATGATCAAGCCATTGATAGTGAGGTTTTAAAGTATCCCACCATCATTGTATTGTAACTTATCTCTCTAGATCTAATAATATTTATTATATAAAATGGGTCCTCTGGCATAAGGTGATTGTATATTTACAATTATTATATTTTATTATTGAATCAATGCCTTGATTACTTCATAGTGACTTTGTCTCATTTTATAGTTTTTGTCTCTATTCTGAGACAGGAATAGCTACTCCTACTCGCTTTTCTATTCCACTGGTGTGGTACATCTGTTTTCATCCTTTCACTCTCAATCTGTGTCTTTAATGGTGAAACGAGGATTTTCTGGATAACATATCTTTGGGCCTTCAATTTGTACCTATTCGGTCAGATTGGGAAATTTTGTCTATTTACATTAAGGGCTATTATTGATTAGTGATCAATTTCTCTTGTCATTTTAAAACAATGTTCTTCTGTTTTTTTTCTTAATATTCTTTGTCTATTTTTCCTCTCCTACTCTTCATCTTTGTGACTTGGTGATTTATTTCAATAATAAGGTTTGATTATTTTTGGTTCCTCTTTTGATAGTTATTCTTCCAAAGGACTTTATACATTCATGTGTTGTTATAATGGTAGTTGCCTTCCTTTTGCTTCTGGATATAGGATTCCCTTAAGCATCTTTTGTAAGTCCAGTCTGACAGTGATTAATTCTTTCATTTTCCCCTTATCTTAAAAGTATTTCATTTTTATTTCTGAAGGATAGCTTTGCTGGGAATAAGTTTTGATTGAAAGTCATTTTTTCCCCAGAATTTGAAGTAGGTCAGTCCAAGCATTACCTCTTGACCTTTAAGGTTTCTGCAGAAAAAAAACAAAAATCCCATTAGCTTACTGGAAATTTCTTTAAATGTGATTTGGTGCTTTTTTTCCCCTAGTTTCTAAAATTCTCTCTTTGCCTTGCACTTCTGAGAGTTGGAGTATGCCATGCCATGTTGAGGACCTGCTCTGGTTATGTTTATTTAATATCCAATGAACTTACTCTACCTAGATACTTGGAACTTGATCTCAAGAATGGGGGTCATTTGCAGATCCTAATAATTCTATAGGTTTTTGTATCTTTTCCTGTTTTTTTTTTTTTAACCCTTAGGTTAGTCACAAAATGAGAAAATTTGTTTGGTTAATGGTGTTCCAAAAATCTCAGAGTCTACCTTTATTCTTGTATTTTTTTTTTTTTTGCTTTTTTGTTTGTTTATAAATTTTTCTTATCAGACTAGGTTGTCTCAAACATCATGTCTTCAGTTTATATTTTTTTTTCCTGTTTTATGTAGTCTATTGTTTAGGCTTACACCGTATTTTTATTTGACTCATAAAGCTCCTCATCTTCAAGATTTCTTTTTGGTTCTCTTTCCTGAATTTCCTATTCAGGAAGTATTATATATTTCCTGAATTTTCTATTCATAGCATTCATTTTATCCTAATTTAATTCAACTATCTATATTCTGTTGAATATCCTTGCTCTTTAATAGTCATTCATTCAAATTCTTTATCGGGAATTTTGTCATTATTTTCTTTGAGATCTGTTGCTCGAGTTATTGGGGTTTTTTGAAGGCATTCTGTTTCTTATTTGAAGACATTTCTTGTGATGCTATGTTGAAATTCGTGCATCTGGCCAATCAGTTATATCTGCTAATTTTATAAGGCAGCTATTTTAGTAAATGACTTTCTTCTGAGGATGTGTCTTGGGGGTTGGCTTAATGTGCAATGTGGCTTTGGTTCCAGCTAGGTGCTGTAGTCTAGTCTTAAGGGCACTACTTTGGCTGTAATTAATGGCTTTGGGCACAGTGTGTACTGCAGCAAGGTCAAAAAGACCACTGTCTCTTGGAGCCACATGGAATGAGTACCCTCTAGTGTCCCAGGTGACTATGGTCAGTGGGTGTTGGATATCCAAGGTGTCCACTCCAACATGGGATTGGTGGCACCAGAAGCATGGTGAATGTTTCCTTAGGCACTTCAAGGAAAATCTCTGCTGTTTACAAGGGTCTCTGGAAGCTTCCACAGTGGTAGAGGACCTGAAAAAAATGTCTTGAATCTCAGCAGTGCAGTGAGCCCACCTACGGCTGCCCATGAGGTGAGACATCAGTGGGAAAACTGGTATCCCATCCAGGGCTCCTGCTGTCTTCCCCAGTGGGGGTGGGCTACCACACTTGACAGGGGGAAGCCGTGGCAAAGAACTATTGTGTCCACTCGTCCCAGAACTGGCACAAGCCCACATAAAGCTGCCTATGGGGTGGAAGTGAGAGTAACTCATTACAAATAGAATTAAATTTCACATATGCCCACCTGTAATTTGTGTGCACATGTCTTGGTAAATTTCCTGTTGCTAATAACACAATACCACAGACTGGGCAAGCTGTAAAAGAAATAATTTTATTTTGGTTTTTGGTTGTGATTCACACTTGAGGAGCCACAGCTGGTGAATAGCTTTTCTTCTAGTAGAATAACAAGATGGTACAGGGCACCAAGGGTGGAGAGATGAGAAATACATGGAAAAACTAAAACAAAACAGCACCAACAACAAAACAAACGTGACTGTTGCTCCCTCTTGTGATAGCCTATGAATGCCTTGATCACATGAATGGATAATCTCTTCATGAAGGCAGAGCCCCAGTCACACTTTAAAGATTCCAAATGCCCTCCCTGTTAATAATCTCACCATCAGGATTCAATTTCAGCATGAGTTTTGTAGGGGGCAGACCATACTCAAACTATAGTAGTACTTAAGAAAGAAGGAGAATGTAAAGAAAGTAACAAGGGCCCACTTTTTAATTCAGAGTTTAAAGTTTGTGATACCCCTATATCTATCCAATTTCATCTCTGACCTCCTCATTACAAGGTAACAACTTGCTGAATTTTGTTTTCTCTCTTCTTCCTTTATTTCCTTTCCCCCCCTAGTTTTACTATCATCCCTAAAAAAAAAAAAAAAAAAAAAAAAGAGTATTAATAATTCTGGTTTAAATTTGATCTTTTTTTTTTTCACAAAGTATATCACACACCAATTTATTTCTCACTAGGGGTCTATTGTATTCCCCAGTACAGTCTAGCCATGGAACAGAATCACTACCACAATGATCTTTCACATCGTCCTTTTATAACCACATCACTCTCCCACCTTGCCTGTACCTGTGCCTAATGGCTAGCAACTGCAAATATATTCTCATTTCTAAAGTTCTGTCATTTCAAAACTCCTATGTTCATGGAATCATACAGACTTCAATCTTTTGGGAATGTCTTTTTCAGCTCAACATATAAGAGAGTTATCTAGGTTGTGGATATTAACCTTTTAATTGCTGGCTAGTATTGCATAGTGTGGACACACCACCTTTATTTAACCTACAATCTGTGAAGGATATGTGAGCTGTTCTCAGGTTGGGGCTGTTGTATATAAAGCTGCAATTAAACATTTATGCACAGATTTTTTTGTATGGACATCCTTTTCAATTATTTTTTCTGAAATATATATTTAAGAATAGGCCAGGTGTGGTAGCACATGCCTGTAATTCCAGCATCCCAGGAGTCAAAGGCTGGAGAATCAGGAGTTCAAAGCCAGCCTCAGGAATTTAGCCAGGAATTAAGCAACTCAGTGAGACCCCGTCTCCAAATAAAACACAAAATAGGACTGGGGATGGGACTCAATGCCCCTGAGTTAAATCTCCAGTACTCAAAAAAAAAAGAATAGAATTATTGTGTCATATAGTAACTCCAAGAAACTGCCAAACTTTTCTTTAGACTTCTATACCACTTCACATTCCCACAAACAATGTACCTGGGTTCTAGTTTCTTCCCATCCTTGCAGTAATTGATAATGTC
Organism: Callospermophilus lateralis; assembly: GCF_048772815.1. Lineage (NCBI taxonomy): Eukaryota > Metazoa > Chordata > Mammalia > Rodentia > Sciuridae > Callospermophilus > Callospermophilus lateralis. The sequence goes on along the minus strand of NC_135318.1, from coordinate 102,127,313 downwards.
ACTGATTAATTGTAGCCATTTGATGGGTGTGAGTGGTACCTCACTGGGGTTTCAGTTTGCATTTCCCTAATGCCTAGTGATGTTGGCTTATGTGCTTTATAAACTATCTCTGACATTTTTTTTAAGACTCATTCATTCTAATACATATGGATGCAGTTCATTCATTTTCTGTTATCTAGATTTTTCTGTTATAACTATCAGGCTTTAATGATTTCATTGACAGTCAATGTATGGAATGTTTTCATTTATGTGCAAGTATTAACTAAGGTGCTCTAAGCATTCTGGCACAAGTTGCCAGGTGTACGTGTATGAGGTATTTGCTAGACTATATTCATGAAGCAGAATTTCTTGGTCATGGGAAAACTGTACATGTTTGATTTTTCCAGGGAGTAACAAACCCTTTCCCAAAGTCCTTGTATATGTGTGGTTACTGGCCATGTACTGGACATTGCATAATTTGCTGTTCCTAAACTGAACTTTGCAATTAAAAAGAGCTTAAAATCTGGAGCCTCAAGACCTGCTTGGATCCCTGGGTAAGTGATTAAACCCTGTGAGCTTCAGCTTCCTGATATAGAAATTAGATCACAGCTTATCATGAGGATTGCGAGAGAGGAGGAGAAAGAGAAATAGGGAGGAGAAAGAAATAGATGAGAGGGGCTGGGGATGTGGCTCAAGCGGTAGCGCGCTCGCCTGGCATGCGTGTGGCCCGGGTTCGATCTTCGGCACCACATACAAACAAAGATGTTGTGTCTGCCGAAAACTAAAAAATAAATATCAAAAAGAAAAAAAAGAAATAGGTGAGAAAGAAATAAAAGAGAAAGAGAGGGAGCCTATGCTTGGATCATAAAGGCACTGACCTCAGCAATGGATGACTCCCCTGATGAAGTCAGGATTTGATGGCATTATTGGGAGACGGTCCAAACTGTCAGAGCTCGGGCAGATAACTTAGGATTTGCCCTTGACAGGTGGCTCTTGCCTCTGGCCTCTTCCTCTCTCTCTACTCCCCAGCTGCCCTGAGCTAAGTGGCTTTGTTTTGCCATGTCATTCAGCCATGATGTTCTGCCTCCTTCGTGCCCGCCTAGAATCCCGGGACGTGATGGTATTGTGAAACAGGATCTTCACAGATGAACGTAGAGAAGATGAAGTCATACTGGATTAGACTGTGCCTGAACCCGATGACCAGTGTCCTTATAAGTAGAGAGAAACAGGCAGACATACAGAGAAGAAGGCCATCTGAAGACAGAAGAGCGTACAGTCCTGCTGACACTAGTTAAGGAACCCTGGAGCCAGAGAGAGTGGAAGAGCTAAAAGAGGCAACTCCCCTGGAGCCTTCAAAGGGACTATCACCCACTGAGTGCAGTGGTGCGTGACTGTAATTCCAGTGGCTCCGGAGGCTGAGGTAGGAGGACTGCAAAGTCAAAGCCAGCCTCAGCAAAAGTGAGGCCCTAAGCAACTCAGTGAGACCCTGTCTCTAAATAAAATACAAGATAGGGCTGGGGATGTGGCTCAGTAGACAAGTGCCCATGAGTTCAATCCTTGATACCCGTCCCCAAATAAAAGGGAGTATAACCCTAATGTTACTGCAGTTCCAGACTTCAGTTCTTCACAACTCAGAAAATACAGTGCTACTCTATTTAAGTCACCTGATTTGTGGTAGTTTATTTTGGTAGTCCTTGGAGACTAATACAACTGTGGAAGAGGTGAAGACAACTCTGATACAAAAATAAACATATAAATGTGAACATTCTAGATTATAGGTTAATATTTATATGTAAGCATATATGTATATCTAAATAAATTCATATTTTATAAAATATTTTATGTACAATACATCTATAAAATGTGTATTTATACAAAATGTATTTATAGGGTCATATGAAACATGAATTTATATATAAATGACTACATATTTATGATATATCTTCATTTTGTGACTTATCTAATAGACTAATATATTTATGAATGTTATAAATAAGACACCTGTAAATTGCAGATCTAAAGAATGTGTGTGCATGTGTTTGTTTGTATCTGTGTGCACGTTGGTGTAGGGAGATGGGGGATCATTTATATCTCTGGACTTAGCCTTAAGCGGGGATTTAGAACACCTACCCTGACTGTAGTGCATTATTCCCCATTTTAAGGCACCCTTCATGGACATTTGTGTTGAATGATTTTTCTTCCCCTGAGAGCTTGTGTGGCTCAAAGGCAAACGGAGAAATATAAAAGAATATGAAGTTGGGGATGGAGCTCAGTGATAGACCACTTGACCAACATAGTTCAGGTCTTAGGTTTGATCCCAAGCACACATAAATAAATAAACAAACAAACAAACAAGTAAATAAATAAATAAAAATTTTTTAAAAACCAGGATATCATTGTAGTATACAGGACATACTATTCTTCCAAATAGCAGAAATATATGCCTTGCAAAAATGTATTCACTATTTTGAAGGCAGAAACAGCTGTGAACATCTATCAAAGGTTTTACACATCCCCAAAGCCTAAAAGTACTTTGCAAGTGGAGCGAATCTAGTAGGAAGCACAGGTTTTGCCTCTTATCATGTGGGGTACTGAGGCCAATCTGCTGATGTGTGCTTTACACTAAAATGGTGCCGTACCCTTTGAGCCACCATGGAAGGTGGCTTGCATTGGCGTTGACAAATATGGCCACAGATGGGAAGCCAATGTCCCTCTGTTGCACAATGTCCTTTGGCTTCTACCAAAGATCAGGAAAAGGGAGGCCAAGCACATGCCCTTCGCAAACACTGCATCCTCCTACCACCCACAGTGGGGTTACCTAGCGCTATTATTTGGAGTTAATTCACATGGGGTGTTGGTGCTCTGAGGATCTATGTTTGTGCCAATAAGATGAAGGTTTTATTTGAGATTGTGTTCAATATAATCCCTTGAATAAAATATGATTTGAACATTTGATTTAACAAAAATGTCACTAAAAAACCACACCAAAACGGTCCTACCTGGAGTTTAAATGGTGAATACCTGCCTCTCTGATCCCACGTTGCTCCTCCCAACAGTGACAGGATTCTGGTTCAATTGACCCACAATCAGGGATGTAAACAATCAGCTATCATTCCCACCTGTCACCTCAAGGTTCTGCATATTTAAATGTCAAAGAGGGTTCAGCCAAGTCTGTGTGCCTTGGCTCTCCTGTGTTGAAGCCAGGGACCTTCGTGCGGAACACTGGACGTGAAGGCAGTCAAGCTCTTCGGTGTGCGGTAAGCCCAAACGCAGAGGTTCCATTTCTCACTGAGTCAGGGGAGGCCTCATTTTCTCATTACAGCTGATTAAAACATCCCAAAGTAGGGGGAGAAAAAACAAAACCCAGTTTGTAGGATGAGCACCTCACATGCCCTGTGAACAGCATCTCACTCCTGTTCTGACACCCTCATTTTGTGTTCACTCTCAGTGATCATCATGTTGAAATCTCAGGCCTGTGAAGTCTGTGAGATTCTTAGACATTGAGAGGAGTCTTCCATCTCCTTCTGCTTAGAAGAATCCTTGCCAAAACACTGTGCTGAGCTCACCTGGTCCCCTGGGCCAGCAGAAGAGTCCTGCTTGGGCACCCTTCACTGAAACTGCGGATAGGGGATCCCAGCTGGTTCCCTGTTCGGGGCTTTCACAGACCCAACGCCTATTCTCACCCTGTGCAGAATACACCTGTAGATTCTCCAATGGGCTTTAGCCTTGGGATATGCTCCTTAAACACAAAGAAAATTTAACCTAAGAACCCACTCTCCGCAAAACTTCCTGAAATGATCCTACTTTCTTCTCTTTCTTAATTCTTTTAGGTCTTAGTTTCCTCCTACCCTTGTGACCTCCAGTATTCCATTGTGGTTATAGTCTTTCTAATCTCTTCCTAACAGCTTCCACTCAGCAGGGGAAAAAAAATGGACCATGTTATATCCAACAACCAAGTGGTGAGCCCTCTGGATTGTGGAGTTGTGCTGTGTTCTCTGGTTCCTGCCGAGATTGTGCCTAACTCATCATGAGTCTCAGCGGAAGCGACACGGACACCACCGCCATTTGCAAATATCCAATTATGGATCAGACACTCTACAAGGAAATTACATTGCCCAGCACCTGTGCAGAACCAAAGTCTTGTTTCAGCGTTTCTCACAATTAGCAGAGGGCAGTTGCCTCCATGGTGTGTAGCCAGTTGGGGTGACTGGCAATTCTCCCCTCAAAAGCCTCACAAGACAGCTGGCAACTGTGCAAGCAATGGTACAGCCTCAGTGTGTGTGCCCATAAAAATGCGAGATGATGGTACCCGTCTAGGGCAGCCTTCGCCTAGCTTGTCTGCTCTTGGCTCTGTTGAGAGTCTCCAGGGACTGCTAGATTCCCAGCCCCGATCTTGAACGGTTCTTCCAGCAGAGAGGCAGAGCAACGACTTCCCCCATCTGGTTTCCTCCCTTGCTATCCCTTTTTCTCCCCAGATTTATAATTACCATAATGGGACATAGCAATTGTTCCACGTTCATATCGATCCCAGCCCAGGCTGGAAAATTCAGTAGAGGTTACAGGGTGGGATGTTAGGGAGTTGCATCCACTTGTCAGGGAAATTATGACATCCAGAGACAGGTCACAGGCTTTGTGACTTGGATTGCTTTAGAAGAGCAGGTTGAGAGAGCTCTGCATGATAAATGGCACCTGATGGCCAAATGCTTTCCAGAATTGGGGTGGAAAGTGTCCGAGTGGACACAGTCTTTCTCTTACGGTGCAAGTGACTCTCTGAGACAACAAGCCGTGAGACTTCCGCTTCAGTTCACATTTCTGGAGAGTCTGTGACTGCACTGCCTCTTCTCTTAGCATTATGTATTAAGTCAAATTTTTTTATAAGCTAGGGAGAAATTCTGTGCTGGGTAGAGTGGAGATTTTGGTTAGAATTATTTACATTGTCCAGGGCTTTTTTAAAATGATTTTTATGGAATGGGTTATTTAATGGCACAGTTATTATAAAAGCCAACCAGTATGGCTGATGAAATTGGACAAACGGGTGTTCTTGCTTACACACTCAAATAATAAAAGACAGCACCTTGGCCTATACTTCCTCAATAGCCCAAAATACGATCTCCCCTCAAGTGGTCAGAGAATCTCAGATCTGAATGCCTGGAAGTCTCCTGGGGAATCCCAGTCTAGTAAGTAGTCCATTGAATCTAGAGAGTCTGCCTGGTGGAGCAATTCATCTCTCTAGGACCGTTTCCTGTGACCCAATCCTCACTTTGTTTTGGGAAAAGACCACTGTATTTCTGAAAAGCTAAGCAGTACCAATAGTCTTCTTTGTCTGAACTGCCTTCTGCATCCTAGAACCTTACCATTTATTTAATTTTGGACCTTATAGTATTAACACATGCCTATCGCTAGGGATGTGGCTCTGAGGTAGAGGGCTTGCCCGGCAGGTACAAGATCAAATCTGGATTTGATCCCCAGATACAAGAAGCCATTAAAAATGGCCCCCAAATAACTATAGTTTGAAAAAGTAGGAATTTATTTTTTCTTATATAAAATCTAGGTAGGTTTTTCCAGGCTAGTGTGGTAGTCCAGCAGTAATTAGCAGACTCTGTTGCTAGCACCATGAAGCTTCTGTTTTATTTGCAATGTGGTTACCAGTTATTGCCATGAAGTTTTAATTCCAGTGAGCAGGAGAAAAGAAGAGGGACAGTACAGGGCCAATCTTTGTAAAGGAATGTTGACATATCCCTTCCACTCACAAATTATTGGCCGAAACTTGGTCAGATCTCAACATCTTGCTGTCTAGTGTACTGGGAAGTGGTCTCTAGCTAGTGTTTATGTTCTCAACTCAAATTCTTTCTTCTTGGCTGGGGGTAAGATGATGTCTTAATCATTTGTATGAGCATTTTATTTTTCTTCAGAAAGTCTTATTTTGTGATTTTATTTGAATTACTATCAATAGAAATTTGCAGTTGGATTTTTTTTTTTTTACTTAATATCATACTGTGGGCATTCACTTATATTGTGGGAATATCATTTAATATAATAAAAATTTCACAAGGACTTTTTTCTTTAATTTCCTGTTTTACTAATAGTTATTGAACTGACTAAAGGGCACTTAGTTTTTCAGAATTTTTATCTTTATTGCTTTTTTACATAACCATAATAAACACCCATAAATACTTGTATTCAGTTTATCAATAGAAGAGATTCTGAACAGGTAGTTCTAGAAGATGTTTTTGAACTTCTTAAGAAACATGATTCTTTATTTAAGAAGAATTTCCTATTTAGAAAGAATGAATCAATCTACATTCCCACCTTAGGAATGTACCTTATTTCTTCCTTATTTACTACTTGCTATGGTCTAGATATGAGGGATCCCCCAAAACTCATGGGTGAGATAATGCAAGAACGGTTAGCGGTGACATGATTGGATTACGAGAGAGTTGTATGCTAATCAGTGGATTAGCCAATTGACGTGGACTAACTGGGTGGTAAATGTAGGCAGATACGGTATGTCTGGAGGCAGTGTGTCACTGAGGGCTTGACTCAGGGATTTATATTTTGTCCCTGGAGAGCAAAGCTCCCCCCCACCTCGCTTGCTGGCTGTCACATCCTGAGCTACTTTCTTTTGCCATTCCCTTCTGCCATGATGTTCTGCCTAACCTCGGGCCCAGAGCTTTGGCAGTGGCTGACCATGGACTGAACCCCTGAAACCATGAGCCAAAATAATCTTTTCTTTCACTAAGTTCTTCTTGTGGGGTATTTTGATCACAGCTCTGCAAAACTGACTCAAACAGGACTCCGACACAGAATCTCTCTAATAAAAACAGTCTGCCTCGTTTCGTAGTTGAAAATTGTATTTTGGTATTTTGTTTTGCATTTCTGAGTGATCAAGCAAGTCTTCAAGCCTTGACACTTGTCATGCTTTGGGAACTAGCTCAGAGATTCGCTGGAGGACACAGGTCTGCTGTGCACTGTCCAGAGGCTGCCTTCACGAAGGCAAGTGCCATCTCTGGCTGTTGAGGCTGTCAAAACACTAGGGGGAGAGGGAGGTAAATAAGTTATGAGAAAATTAAATTCTAAAGCAATTTTTAAAATGCGTGATGATGTATTTCAAATGTCTCCTTATCTCATGTGAAGAACAAAGTCCTTACAGTGTCTTGAAAGAACCTGTAAGGCAGAGCTCTCTAAGCCTCAGACCTCATCTTCTGCCGCACCACCCTTCTCTCCTCCTGTCATTTAGCCCAGCACCCACCCCTTCATCCTGCTCTGTGACTATAATACTCCTCTGCCCAAATGTAAAAGACATAGTCCTTTACTTCCTCAAATTTCCTGTCCACCTGGCAAGACAATGGCCCTATCCATTCCACCTTCCTCATCGGCCTGTTTTATTTTTCCCATTTTCTTCTCAAATAGAATATGATATAGTTATTTTATTTATTTATTTATTTATTTATTTATTTATTTTTGGTTTTTATGTTTCCTACCATGTTCACTCAATAATGTACTAAGAAAATAGGAATTCTACTACTTTTGACTACAACCATCTCTCTCCAGGATCTGGATCCGTGTGTTGTGGAGAGTAGAACATCATTATACTTTGTGTGACAAACAAACATTAAACATCATGAAAGTGCAGTGTATTCATTTACTTTAGGTTACTATGATAAAATTCCTCAGGTTGAACAACTTATAAAGAAAAGAGGTTAATTTAGCTCACAGTACTTGAAGATTAAGGGCCCGGTGTCGGTATCAGCTCAGCTCTAGTGAGATGTCATAACAATGGCATGAGCACCTTAGAGAGGGAAATGTCCCATGATAGCACAAGAAGCCAGAAAGCAGGGAGGTACCAGTCTTGCAACCGTTGAGTAGGCCCTACCTATGTAAGATCCTGCCACGTCTCCATACTACCATCCTGTAGAACGATTCTAATCATTTGTTAAATGAATTTGAACAAGGTGCTTTTTGAGGATTCCAGCACATGAATCCTTGGGGGACATGCTCACACCATACCCAGTCTATAACAGGCAGCAAAGTGTAGAACTAACCCTTGACTGAGGCCTGAAAGGCACAATGAGATCACAAATTGGAACAGAATATTCCAGCTCTGGGCTTAGAACTGGGGAGAAAACCAACCCATCAACTGAGGAATAAAAACGAATGCAGGAAAGAAGTGAGAGATGGCCAAGTAGGACATTCAGTAACGGAAAACCATGGAGGCCAATCTGAGATTCAGGGCCTCTTTCCAAAATCACAAGCCACCGGTAATGGTACCGAGTAAGTCACAACACTGATCCCAAACACCGTCAGGAAGCACAGTATTTACATGCTAGTCGTCTTCTTATGAAGCCAGAGGACTTCCCACCATCGCTCTTTCCCTGGCGTCATTCACTTCTCAATGCAGATGACAAATGATTACTGGAAGTCTGCAATTTTGGTTTCCATTCTGTTAATACGATATTCTTTGAGCACTCTGCCTGCTTCCTGGTATTTTCTGAGCAACGGCACTGTGTCTGAGGTCTCTAAGGTGCCAGCAGTATTCCTGCACCAACTCCCCTTGCACAGCTCTCCGTTTTCCCGAGAAGTGCCTTTTCATAGGCAGGCCTATCTCTTGACACTTGGCTCTTGCTGTCTGCATGATGGTATCTGGTTCAGAAAAGGCATTCCTTGATCGTCATTCCCACCACTGGCATGACAGGTGGGCATTCCACTAGGAGGTTCTGATTACTTGTATCTGCCTTGTGTTATGAGCTTTTTGGGGAACAGGTTTTCTTACGCTTTTTCGGAGCTTCTGAGATGCTTTAATGGATGCTCATTTTCATTTTTTACAACTCTCTTTCCCTGTGAAGATGCTATGCATGCGAAATGCTACTTCTCCAGCTTGCTAAAATGTTTGTCAGGAAAGAAACGAGGATACATAATAGATTGAAATTTTATTTGAGGAAAACAGCCATATAAAAATTAGGCGGTTGTATTTTTGACTCTTAGGGGTTATTAAAGTGAGACTTGCAGCCATTTAATTTAATTTGTGAAAGCATTGGCCATACTGGCTCAGAAACTACAAGTCATTATCTTATCCTATCCTCTCCATAAACGCTTAGCTGCTCACGCTGATCATAGATAAACCCTGCTCCACAGTCTACATGCTTAACAGTGAAACAAAATGATGTGAATGTCTATGTACATTGGCATTTTTATATGAAATATTCAAAAAAGCTTGCTTACAGATACTTGGATTTGAATGACATACGTAAATATATGAATGCCCAATTCATTGAATGCATTTTCTTGATATCACTGCCCTTCAATCTTGAGATAGTATACCCACTTTTGTATTTTAAATACATTGCAAAAGTCATCTTTCCTCCTAAAATGAATATATAGCCATGCAATAGTTGTCCTCAATATCGTCGTCTTCTTCTTCTGTTTCTTTTTCCTTCCTCTTATTCCTCTTCCTCTTCTTTCTCTTCCTTTCTTTACACTCCATACACTTGACTCATTGACTATATTCCCTTATTAATTCTAACAATATGTTTATGTATTATTTGAGCTTACTTCTATAAACAACTATCTGATTTCGGAATAATGTCTTTTCCCCCCACAGTCATTTCTAATCCTTGTACTTCTAATGTCTTTTGCTCTTACCTGCTGTCTAAGACCTACATTTCAAAGTGAAATAGAAGTATTTGCCCATTTCTTACTCTCTTATTACTTTTTCTTTAGAGCAGTTTTAGGGTGATAGCAAACTGAGCAGGATGTGCAGATTTACTCCATATCTCCTGCTCCTCCACATATACAGCCTCCCGCATGATCAGCACCCCCAAGAGCATGGAGCCTTTGTTACAACTGATGAGCCTACGTGGACATACCAATACCAACCAAAGTCCACAGTTCACCTCAGGGTTCCCTCTCCATGTTGAGCAACCTGTGAGTTTGCACAAAAGTGTCATGACCTGTACCCACCACTGTGGCATCACACAGAGTAATTTTCATTGCCTTCAAGAACCTCTGTACTCCACCTATTTAACCCTTCCTAACCCCACCCCTGCCAACCACTGATGTTTCAAGATGTCATGGAGTTGGAGTGCGTCTCACAGTACGTATCCTTTCAGACTCGTTTCTTTCACTTTCACTTACTTGCTCCATGTCTCTTCCAGTCTTGATAGCTCATGTCTTCATGTCCATTCACCTAATGAAATTCACCTTAGTTGCACTCAGATTAGGACAATTATGAATGAAGGTGCTATAAACATTTGTGTGCAGGTTTTTATATGGGCATACATGTCCAACTCCTTTGTAGAAATACTGAAGAGTGTAATTGCTGCACAATAGGTTTAGAACAGGTTCGGTTTTGTAACTGGCAAGGTGTTTTCCATTTTTTTTTGTTCCCACCAGCAATGGATGAGAGTTTCTATTGTACCATGGCCTTGCCAACATTTGGTGATGTCAGTATTTCAGGCTTTGGCCATTCTTATAGGTTTGCAATAATTTCACTGTTTAAATTTGCCTCTCTCTGATGAGATGTGTCATAGAATACATTTTATTTGCTTATTTGTAATCTGTATATTTTGGTGAGGTGTTTCTAAATTGGCTGATTTGTTTTCTTGTTAAGTTTGAAGGGTTCTGTGCATAATTTGGATAACATCTCTTTATCAGACATATCTTTTAGGAATATTTGTCTTACTTTATGATTTATTTTTTTAAATTCTATTTATGGTCTTTATTCATTTTTTTCCCTTTTCATAGTACTAGGTATTGAGTCCAGGTGTGCTCTACTACTAAACTACATCTCCAGTCCTTTTTAGTTTAGACAGGGTCTCACTAAGTTGCCCAGACTGGCCTTGAACTTGTGATCCTCCTGTCTCAGTCTTTCAAGTTACCGGAGTGCCCTGCAGACATATGCCAACATGCCAGGCTGATGATCTTCATTTTTTTAAAGATAATTTTAAAGACAATGTTTTTACTATTTCCACATTTATGGTCATGTCTGCATATGATTTTTCTCTTAAGTTATTTTTATTATTTTAAGGCAGTTTTTTTCTGTTCCTTCTTGATAACTGTTTATACCATTAATACATGATGAGAAGTATCAAATGATGTGGTTATATCTATTACAATGATTATGTGTTTCCTGTTTTAACACAGTAATGTTAAAATCTATATTATTTCATTTTTAAATATACAAATTGTGTTCCTGAAATAATTTTAGACGTGCTATAATATACTGCCTTCCTTTTCCTCACTGCTTTCTTTGGCTAACTATCCCTTACTCATGAGGGAGAATTGCCTGTCATTTTCTATATTTTAACTCAAGTTAATTGAAGCATAATTCATAAGTAGTAAAATTTGCTCTTTGTAAGTGTTCAATTTTATGAGTTTTGACAAATGTATACAGTTAAATAACCACCCCTGAATGCAAATATAGAATATTTTCCTAATTCTCCAAAGAGATTTCCTTCTTACCCTTCCTGGTGAATACCCTCCCAAACTCCAGCCTCTGTGCCATGTCCCTTTTCATGTTCCTATAAATTTTGCCTTTTCTAGCTTTTCATATGGGATGATTTTTAATAGCCTCAGTCAGTAGGTAGAAGTTTCAGGGAAATAGTTTTTTTTTTTTCACTTAGAGCAATGCTTTTCAGATTCTTTCATATTGTTGAATTTTCAATAATTGTTATTACTCTTGCTGAGTTGTATTCTATCGGGTTCCTTTTATTTTTAAGCCATGCCCCAATGAAGAGCAACTTTTGTTTTCAGGTTGGGGCCATCTTATTCAGCTGTAATGCACATGTGCAGAACTCTGTTTGGACTTAAGTTTTCATTTCTCAGGGATAAGGACAGCAGAGGGGTTGGCTGGGTCTGGAGACCAGTGTGTGTTCAACTCTGAGCTCTTTCAAGCTGAGTTCTGAAGTGCCTGAGCCATTTTACACTCCTGTGCTCAATGTAGTCTTCTATATTGTATATAATTTTTTTTTTTGGTAAATACCATATTTTTGCCCCAACAAGTTATAGGACAATCACATGGTTCCACATTTTAAACCTTTCATGTGCAGTTCTTTCATGTATGTGTGATTTCAAAACCTGTTTTCATCACTAGTTTGCTTTTGTCATTTCGATTTGTTCCCAATTTTTAATTCATTTCCTTGTAGGTTTAGTGTTATTATCAGACTTTTTTTTTTTTTTTTTTTTAATGGTACGTTCACTTTTTGTTTTTCTAGAAAAACCACAAGGGCCTAAGCTAGGGTTGCTTTCTTCCAGAAAGGGTTTCCATTGGACAGACACGCAGGTTTGCCCTGATCACTTTGGCACAAACCTCCTGGGTTTTAACTTGCAGGTAATTTGTGTTTCTGCTTCAGCTCCATCCATGGGCCCCAAACTGAGTTCACACATCTCAGGACATTCAACTCCAATTCCCTCAGAGAAACACCACCCTGCCTGTCAAATTTAGCTCATGCGGATGCTGCTACTGGGACCTGTTGTCCTTCCTCTTCCTCTTCATCTTCCTCTTGCTCCTTCTTCTCTTCTTCTCATCTGATTTCTCCTTATTCTCTTCTTCATCATTTTCCTGGCCTTTGGAGATTCCCTATGATGTCATAACCAACAATTCCACTTGCCTCTAAATGAGTATTCCTGTTCATCCAAAGACTAATATGCGACTTTATTCATGATAGACCAAAATGAGGAACACTTTAACTGTCCATCAGAAGTAAATTGGGTCCCTGGCACATTCCTGGAATCCCAGTGACTCAGGAGGTTGGAAACAGGAGGACGGCAATTTAGAAAGATCATGCCTCAAATTAAAATAAAAAGAATTAGGGATGTAGCTATGTAGCTCCATGATAAAATGTCCTTGGGTTTGATGAATAGTACTGCAAAATAATAATAATAATAAATAAAGGCAAATAAATTGGCTAAAGTCATGATGGTAGAATTCATAGAGCAGAATTCTACTCAGCAGTGAAAATTAATGAATTATGAACACGTAAATCTCACAAATTTAATGCTGATTAAGAGACATCAGACACAAAAAGAATATTCTGTATTATTTCACTTATAGATAAATCCACATAAGGCAACAGTAATTCATGAAGATAGTGGTAAGTTACTTATTGGGATTAAGTTATAAGAGAACCTCACTGTTAATGGAAATACTTTTATCTGGTGGGTATACAAATAGATAGGCATAAAAATACATAAAAACTATATGGTTTATTCACCTAATATATATGTATTTTACTCATGTCTATTTATTTTTTCATTTAATATATCACTTTTATTATATCAATTAATATATCAGCTAGCAGAAAATCAAAAGAACTTATAGCACATAAGTTAAAAATCTACATATTTGCAAATAAATATTAAGTCAAAATACTCAAAGATGAAACTCTTTGAACTCCAAGGATCTACATTGTTTGAATCTGAATTTCTTTTCTCTGAACCTTTTTTTTTTGTTGTTCTTTTGCATTTGAGAATCTTTTGTATCTATATTCTCTTAGTCATGGGGATGGAACCCAGGGCTTCACAGGATAATCTTTTGAAGTAGAGTAATCGTGATCATTTTGGTTCTAACGGTTGTACAGAAACTGAATGAAGGCACAAATATTCTCAACAGACTCTGAAATCTGAAGTCTCCCTTCATTCAAACTTTGATGCTGCCAGCCTTCTGAAGGCTCATCGAAAAATCAGATTGCCCACATTTTCTGAGTTTACCTAAAATGCTTTAAACAATGATAGAAAAGGGTTGTTAAGCCAAGAAGAGTTAGCAGAGTCCCTTTGGGACTGCAGAATAAGAGGCAGACTTTTCATTTCACTTCCATGATGAGACTTTCAACTTCCCACACTCCCCCCACCTTGAAATTGGCTTTCGTGAAGGATGCAAATGTTTAACAAAGTCATAGAAATGCATGTTTCTAAAAGTCTCCATGAAATATATGTAAATACACAAACAGGTAGAATTTGAAAATAAAAGGTAAATCGTCATTGAGCAATACAGTATGATCAATTTGATGATTAGTAAATTACTAAATGTATATATAACTCTATAGATCACTCATCCCAATCATGAGTAGGTAATAGAAATGTGATTAGTAACAAATGGAGGCAGGACAATCTGTCTTCACCCATTAGGTCAAGAGGAATGATTGAACTTGACTTACTATAATTTGTCCTTTGCTTTTTCTTCCCAGAGATTCTTATGTTAGTTTGAAACTATAGAGACAATAAACATCTTTCCTGTTTACTCCTGAGTCTTCTAAATGCCATTCCTTCTTCAGATTTATTCCATGATAACCAAATAATGCTCTTCAGACTCAAACAGACAACATTTTCATTGGAAAAAATGGGAGGCATTTCACAAACATATTTCTTGATGCTAGCAGTTAATTTTGTCTTCTTAGTTTTAGGCTTAAACACATATAATGGACAGAGCTTGAAATGAATGCTGCCATGCACATTGACCTGAGTTCCAATCCTAAGCAAACACTGTCGAAATTGAATAACAGAAATAATGAAGTGGAGAAAGTCTTTCAAAAGAAAATTATCAATGAAGTATTAAATGAAAAAAGAAATAGACACTGCCAAACTGGCAAAGCTCCAAGGACCAGAGAGCCAGGCACTCATCACTGTCCAGTTAATTTATTCACTTTCCTTCAGAGTTTTCCAACTTCTGTCTTGTTTTAAATGAAGCAAACATTAAAGTAACATGACTTCTGTTGAAACTTGGTATCTATAGCTTATACCTTGTGATGTTAATTAAAAACATAATTTTTATGTACTTATCACAAAGGAAATATCATTTCATTAAAATCCAATTAGATTCAGACAATATCTGTAAAGACTACAGAATCACTGCTGTTTGAACACAGGCAGCTTTGTTCTGTTTTCATTACTTGAATAAAAGCAGCCACAACAAACAATCAAAGAAGAAAATATTAATCTCCGAGGTTATAGACACACTTGCATTTTGAGTAGTATTTGTTAAGAAGGAAAAAAAAATGAGGAAGATTTCATGTTTCACACACCACAACTTAGTTGACCTCATTTTTTCTAATTATTTGTCTTTCTTTAAGAAAAATAAATTTCAGACTCTCTGTATTTACACATATAAACATCTCATTTATATATCTAAATCTTTTGTAAGTATTTATGCTATAAAAATATATTTTAAAGATCACATAGTCATATATTACGTATAAATAATTACATATTATATATTTAGGATGTATCATACAAATAATATAAAACCTGGTTTAAAAGTTGTATTTGAGCCATTTTAAAATTAGCACAAAATTTTAGAAAGTTATGAACAGAGTTTTACGGTGACCAGTCCATTTAAAAAATAAGCAGAAAATAAAAATAGAAACAACAACCAGAAGCACTTTGTAAGCAGAGTCTTTCAAAAGAAAACTATCAATTTTCCTTTACTTAGTGAGCTAATGGATCAGGACAGAAAGAGTGGGAACAAGGGACTCTAGGTGCTGACCTCTTCTGGGGGCTGAAACATGCAGTCCTGAATCAGAACTTGGTTCACTACCCCTGGTGAAGCTGGATGTAATGGCTACACCAAGTTATGTCCAGGATTACCACCAAACTGGCCACATACTGGACATTTAGCAAAGACCTCTTTATATATATTTTGAAAACAAAGAATATACAGTCAATACACACACTCACACGTACACACTCGTGTGTGTGCACACATGTACTCATGTGTAAAGGATGGTACCAAGGGGCACTTAACCACGGAGCCACATATCCAGTCTTCTTATTTTCTTATTTTGAGACAGGGTCTCACTAGGTTGCTGAGGCTGGCCTTGAACCTGCAATCCTCCAGCCTCACTGAGATTACAGATGTGCGCCACCGCACTCAGCTGATAGCTGGAGCAGTGGATCCTAAGAAGCTGCTTCTCCTAGAGAATGGTTAGGACTTCAGCCAAGCTAATGCATTGACCAGCTGCATTACACAGGACAAGCTAAGTAAATGCTGTTAGTGCTACTTTCTTCATCAGTAAAATACAGTAATAACACCTGCTTCAAAGAGGATTTGAGTATTGAGACTAAATAAGCAAAGTGCCTAGAACATTGGCACACAGCATTCAATAATTGTTACTCATTATTGTTAGTTATTTTTAATTTAATTAATTTATTTATTTTTAGTTGTAGATGGACAGAATATGTTTACTTTGTTCTTTTTTTATTTATTTTTTTAATGTGGCACTGGGGGTAGAAACCCAGGGCCTCACATGTGCTAGGCAAGCACTCTACCACTGAGTAACAGCCCCAACCTCTTGTTACTATTGTTTTAAATCCTATGGAAACATGTATTTACAAAAGGAAGCACTTACAGGTGTTTATACAAAACATCAACAAAAACAGCTTTGAGCTTTTTTACTCAAATCATTCAAATAATTTAAATAAACAAAAGTTTTGCTGAATATTCCACAGAGAAGTTATAATTTTCTTAAATATACATTGTGTGTGCATTGTTTCATTGAACCAAGGATAAAAAAGTGGTCCACTGTATCTGGTAAGTACTCAGCATTTAGGGACTGGATCGATGGACAAGTGCTCCAATAAACTGAAATCAATGCAAAAATTTCATTCAATTATATTGAAAAAAGTCAGTATCAGAAATACTAATTTTCTCTATTCACCTCACAGAGTGTTTCTTTTATTGAGAAGAAACATTTTAGTTTGAATCCATCCCATTTATTGATTCTTGATTTTAATTCTTGCACTATAGGAGTCTTATTAAGGAAGTTGGGGCCTAATCCCACATGATGGAGCTTAGATTAGGGCCTACTTTTTCTTCTATTAGATGCAGGGTCTCTGGTTTAATTCCTAGGTCCTTGATCCATTTTGAGTTGAGTTTTGTGCATGGTGAGAGATAGGGGTTTAATTTCATTTTGTTGCATATGGATTTCCAGTTTTCCCAGCACCATTTGTTAAAGAGGCTATCTTTTCACCATTGCGTGTTCTTGACACCTTTGTCTAATATAAGATAATTGTAATTTTGTGGGTTAGTCTCTGTGTTCTCTATTCTGTATCACTGGTCTACCAGTCTTTTTTGGTGCCAATACTATGCTGATTTTGTTACTATTTTACTCCTTACACATCAGATAGAGCACTGATTTCTAGGATATATAAAGAACTCAAAAAGCCAAACACCAGAAAAACAACTAACCCCATCAATAAATGGACCAAGGATTTGAACAGACACTTCTCAGAAGATGATATACAATCAATCAACAAGTATATGAAAAAATGTTCATCATTGCTAGCAATTAGAGAAATGCAAATCAAAACCACTCTAAGATTTCATCTCACTCCAGTCAGAATGGCAGCTATTAAGAATAGAAACAACAATAAGTGTTGGTGAGGATGTGGGGAAAAAGGTACACTCATACATTGCTGGTGGGACTGCAAATTTGTGCAACCAATATGGAAAGCAGTATGGAGACTCCTTGGAAATTTATGAATGGAACCACCATTTAACCCAGCTATCCCACTCCTCAGTCTATACCCAAAGGATTTAAAAACAGCATACTACAGGGACCAAGCCACATCAATGTTTATAGCAGCACAATTCACAATAGCTAAATTGTGGAACCAACCTAGATGCCCTTCAGTAGGTGAATGGATTAAAAAAATGTGGCATATATACACAATGGAACGTTACTCAGCAACAAAAGAGAATAAAATCATGGCATTTGCAGATAAATGGATGGAGTTGGAGGAGATAATGTTAAGTGAAGTTAGCCAATCCCCATAAAAACAAATGCCAAAAATTTTCTCTGATATAAGGAGACTGACTCATAGTGGGGTAGGGAGGGGGAGCTTGGGAGGAATAGATGAACTCTAGATAGGGCAGAGGGGTGGGAGGGGAAGTGAGAAATGATAGTGGAATGTGATGATCATCATTATCCAAAGTACATGTATGAAGACACGAATTGGTGTGAATACACTTACAATCAGAGATATGAAAAATTGTGCTCTATATGTGTAATATGAATTGTAATGCATTTCGCTGTCATATATAAAATTTTTAAAAATTAATAAAAACATAATTTTCTCTAAAAATTCTGCCCAAAAATTAACTAAATCTCACTCTAGTGTTGACAAATGGTGTGACACATTTTCATTTGACTTTTTAAAGCACGATGCTTCTTTTTGCATTCATTTTAAGTATTTCCCAATTTAAAAATCATCATGTTTCCTCTCCCAGAGGTCATTGGCCTGTGCACTCCCTGGGCTACTTGGAGAATTACCACCTGCATTTTGACCGGGTTCACATAGCGACTTCTGCCAGAAGACAGTGAACATCTGGAGTTCCTTTCTGCTTTGATTTTTAATATTTACAGTTCTCCTCTTCCTGTTACTTATAGAGAGCTACGTAACTTTTTGTTGGGTGGAATTAACAGTAACAGAATTTGACCACATTAGCTGCATCTGTTATGTCACCCAACTCTCTTCCCTGTTTAATGCCTGATGGATAACTAAGGGTCGGTGCACACGTGTTCATTAGGACGTAAGGGGAGGCAGGCACCCTAGGGCATTTGGTCAGTGGACACAGAGAACGTTGTGTCTGTGAGAAATGAATATCTGGGCTACTCCGCTGCTGCATCTCTCCATCTCTAGGCATTTAGCTGGCCCCCTGGTCAGCAACCAAACCAGTTTCTACTTGGCTCAACAATGCATCTTCTGCTTTTAATGCTGTCTTTTCTCTTGTTTCTTCTTTTGTCTATGTTATCTTCATGCATTCGTCAAGGTACATTGCAGATAGTTTTTATGAAGTTCATT
This sequence comes from Callospermophilus lateralis, assembly GCF_048772815.1. Taxonomy (NCBI): domain Eukaryota; kingdom Metazoa; phylum Chordata; class Mammalia; order Rodentia; family Sciuridae; genus Callospermophilus; species Callospermophilus lateralis. Next base: position 102,108,542 of record NC_135318.1, on the reverse strand, counting down.
GTGAAGTTCAACCTGATACCATACCACCAACTTTGAATAAAATTCTCCATAGCGCTTTCAAAAACGAGTCATTTCACTTCAACTCGAAGTTAGTTGTGCTTGTAGCTTTTTTTTTTTTTTTTTTTTGTCTCTTTCTCAACTGTAAAATCTGAGACAGGGATCTTTCCTGTTACATACATTGCAAGTGTGGGTAGAATAAGTTTATTACCTGAATTAAATATGTAAAAAAATATTTAGAAACCTGATATCATTTACCTGTGCTTCTCAAGTGAATAATTAACTTCAGGTTTCTGATTTCTTACAGTCTATGTGGGATTTGGAAATTGTTAATAATTAGCAAATATGGTTAAGTTATGAGAAATCTCATACTTGAACTTGTTCAACTCTCATAAAGAAATGCAAACTAGGATTTTAAGTGGATAACTCAGTCTCATTCCTGACATTTCATGTTAAACAACACACAGGATTGTAAAGATGTAACTGAATCAAAGAAACTTGGATCCATTCACGGTAGAATGAAGATTACTGGGAAATAAAAGAACTAATTACTAACTGTGAAAAATGTCCTGCAAGAAGAGAACAGGTTGCTGACAGGCACCCATCAGAAATCTGACAGTAACTTTGGACAAAAAGAAGGCTTCTCACAGGAAGGAATGGTCCAGCTGAAATCCAAAGGATGAGCAAGCCAAGGGTGAAACAGAGAACACATTTTTCATTAAGTAGACGTGGCAGTGAAATAGCAGGCTGAGCTGTGAGAAGTTACTCTTTTTCATCAAGACAGAACATAGTCCAACACATTTTGACAGATATTTCCCCACTGCCATGGCAATATTCATAGCAGATTAGCAATATAGAGTGGTTTTCAATAAAATGTCAACACTTTTCATTACGGTGTGTTTAACAATGATATCTCACTCGAGGAAAATATTGTGACTTAGATCTCCAAGGTAAATATTATGAAATGAGAACTAATACTGGTTGTTGAACGAAAGTACATCACCATCAGAGTTTTACTCTCTTAGCAAGTTTCTTTAGCAGCATTTAACTATCAATTTCCGTTCTCAAGAGCTGATGCGTAACCGATAGTTTTCATCAACATTCTTCCATGATACTCTGATTACAATGACATCATTTTTTGACATCTCTGTGAAAATTGCAGAATCCCCATAATGAAGAAAAAAATAACAAATTTCCAGAAATTTGCGTTGGTTAAAATTCCTCTGCGAGTAAGAAGATTGGAAGGAAGTTGGTTTTGGAAGAATAAGTGCATATGAATAATTTAAATGTTGTGTTTTTTTTTGCAAATAAAATATGTAAATAATTGTAAATGACTTTCCAAGTGTATGATATGACAATTGGTTAAACCAAAACTAATGTGATTAAAATTCAAGGTTTCTTTTTGTGCTTAAATGAATCAAAGGCATTCTTGAAAAAAATCATTAAAATAATAAAGTAGCATAAAATAAAATTGAATATCATAAATTACATTCTCTGAGAATAAACATCTATACCTTAAGAATAGCAATTACTGTAGATGAAACTTGAGTGACAGCAAAGCCTTATCCTGTGGGGTCTGCAGTACTTAGTTTTTCTTAGGTTTGTCTGGCTACCTACAAATGGGTTTGCATGTGCTCTACTTTACTAGGAAAATCTGCAGTTTCCAAAGTGGTTGTACCATGGCACTTTCCCTGAGGTTCTATGTAAAAGTTTGTCTCTCCACCTGATTTCCAGAACTTACTATAGTTGTCCACCTTTATCCATGGTTTTACTTTCCACAGTTTCAGTTATCTGTGGTCAGCTACAACCAGAAAACATTAAAAGGGAAATGTGAAAATGTGGAAAAATTCTTTCCACTGTGAGCATGCTGTGTACACTCTCTGGCTGCTGGTCACTTTGCAGACACTGTGGCTCTTGGATTAGATCAGTGGCAGTGGGGCCACAGTGCTTCAGATGACCCATAGCTTACTTGTAGGCCTGAAGCACAAGAGGAGTGATGCTGAGAATTAGGATACTGCAGAGATGCTATCAAGTTAAGAAGTGAATGTTCTAGACTTAGTAAGGGAAGAAAAAAACATCCCATGCTGATATTGCTAAGATCTACTGTAGGAATGAAGCACACATAGGGTTCAGTATACTCTTGTGTGTTACCAGGCATCTGCTGCAGATATTATAAGAGGCACCCACTCTCCAATTTTGCATTGTTTGCCAACCTGGCTGGTGTGGAGTATTATCTTAATCTATCATCAATGTGAGTTAAGTAGACTACGACTAATAATAAATTGATATTATTATTATTTATATTTATGTTCCCTCTCCTCTGAAAAGACAATTTTTGTATCATCTATTTGATGCAAGACATTTTTTCTGAATGATTTGGAGCTTTTGCATTTCAAAGTGTTATATTCTGATCACTAAACTAATGATTCATCATAGGTTATATGTTGTTGATATAGTTTCTCATTTACTGTATTTTCTAAATTTTGGTATATTTTAATGTTAGTGGCTATTTTATGTTTTAATGTGGTTGAATTATTCATGACTTTTCTTACACTGATTTTTCTTTTAAAAACCCTTCCCTTAGTGACTATTTATTGATATGTTTAGTTGACAGATGGAGATGTATAGAGTTATCATGTGTATCATGTTTCAAAGCAAATATATATATATGTATATATTCAAAGTATATATATATCCAAAGCATATATACATACATATTCATTGATGTATATATGTATATATTCATTTATGTGTATATTCATTGATGGGCATATTCATATATATATGTATATATATATGTGTATATGTGTGTGTGTGTGTGTGTGTGTGTGTGTGTGTATATATATATATATATATATATATATATATATATATATATATATATAGTTTGATCTAGTCAATTAGCAAATGCACTACCTGACATAGTCATTACTTTTATGGTGAGAATACTCATGCGTTTATTGTACTTTCCAAGAAAAGAATACATTATCATTAATCATAGTCACAATAGAGCTCAGAAACTTATTCCTCCTAACTGTAACGATGTATCCTTTAATCAACTTGTTCTTCTAGAATTTATGAATGAGCTTTTTACCTGTGTTTTACTTCTGTGTCTAGTAGGAGACCAGGATCTATTTTCATTTTCAAGATGTTTAGCTAATTGTCTCATCTTCAGTTTTTAAAAGTCCGTTCTTTCCCCATATGAGAAATTCTGTATATCTGGTGTGAAGTCCACTGATGCCTGATCTGTTTCCAATTCCCCGTAGTTTATTTATGAAACACACTGCCTTTGCTTTCAACTTCATGCCGAGAGGAACATGCACACTCTGACCTCTCAGGGTATGAGGGCTCAGGCTTTGTCTCCTGGCCCCAGCCACTCAGACTGCTTGGCCATTTGACTGTGGTCCCCAGCATCAGTGGGTATCCTCAGAGAAGCAGCTTATCCATGGCTCACTTATCCCAATCAAGGCAGCTTCTCTGATGGTATTGTCAATCTTAGTTTTAAAAATAACGACTGCTAAAATATTTTCTGTTTCTCTAGAGGATTTTTCCTACCAAGAATGCAAAATTGGCCGGACATAGTGGGGCACACCTGTAACCCCAGCAACTGGGGGGCTGAACCAGGAGGATCACTAGTGCAAAGCCAACAGCAAAAGTGAAATACTAAGCAACTCAGTGAGACCCTATCTCTAAATAAAATACAAAATAGGGCTGGGGATATGGCTCAGTGGTTGAGTGCCCCTGAGCCCAATCCTTGGCACCCCCTACCGGACCAGGAAAAAAAATGCGAAATTGTCAGAGAAATTCAATCATTCCTTAAATATTGAATTTTTAAGCCTTAATTCTTTAGCTGTTGTTTATGATATTGGTTATTATAGCATGTTAAACCAACAATCATACCCTACTTGAGAAAAATATTGTGCCTTGTATTGTATGAGAAGAACAAAATAAAAATTAATGTTAATTTCTAAAAATCTCAGCCTAAACTAAATATTTAGTTTCTATAAGATATAACTTGTAAGAGTTTACTAAATGTTCTTCATTACTACACATAAATATTATTTGTGATAATACCTGAAATTATTCTCCAGGATCATAGAAGTCTCAGTAGAAATGTGAAAAACCCTCCTGAATTGTATTTTATGTAATTTTAAACAAGAGTGGGCAACCATAAATAAATCAATATCCAACAGGATCATTAGAGTTTCCTCAAATGATATGAAATAACCTTTCTTTTCCATTCTAGAAACATAGAATATGAATTATCCATTAGTGAGAGATCTGGAATGCTAAGGAAACCCATAACTGTCCCTATTCAAGCCGTCCTAATGGACAGTTTCTATTGCATGCTGTGTTGCCTGACCTCTGGACTTGTGTGATTGTAATATTATGGTTGTCCTTCACGTAGACAGATCTGATCATTATCACATATTATTCATGCCTCATCATTGCAAACCCTGTTGATTCTGTCTTCCAACCAGCCCAATCAATGATCTTACAACTTTAGAATGCATGAAAGACAATTGTCATCTTGCCCCAAGTACAGAATCTTAGGCTCGATTCCCAGACTATATCCTTTGGAGAAGTTTGGAATGGAGTGAAGAATCTACAGTAAAAGAGTACTCTAGACTCGTTTTTGAAAACATCATATCTTGTATTTTTGTAATCAATGAAAGCCCTGATTCCCAAATAGCAGTTTATCCAGTAGGATCATTCAAACATCTAATCCAGTACCCTTCTGTGGCTATAACCAAAGACTTTTTTAAAAATATTTTTTGACATTTACTTTTTAGTTGTAACTGGACACAATATCTTTATCTTTATTTTATTTAATTATTTTCATGTGGTGCTGAGGATTGAACCCAGGGTCTCGCACGTGCTAGGCTAGGCAAGCACTCTACTGCTGAGTCACAATCCCAGTTCCCCAAAAAAGTTTGATTAAGTTCCTTATTGCTGCAGTCCGGCTGCAGCAAAATAACCGGGGGTGATGAACAACTTGTGTACATTGATACAGCGGGAGTAGGAGCCGTTTATTGTAGGACAGGAGCGGTATTTATACATTCCACACAGCTTATCTAATTAACATAAACTAGATACAGCAGTCAACCAATAAGGAATCTCCACACTTAATGGCTCGCTGGCATTACTTCACAAACCACTCCCTCTGGCATTTTGCCAGGCGCCATCCAGACTTGTTTACAGACTCTAACATTTCTCTGGCAAAATGCCAGGCACCATCCTGACTTGTTTACAGACTCTAACACCTTATGATGTTATAAGAAAGCCTTTATGAAATCAGGCATTTCCTGCTGTCTTTACAATAAATACTTCCCATCTTCCCACCTTCTTTCATCCTTTGTCATTTTTAGACTGGCAATTTTCCAATCACCTCTGTACCTCTGTATGAAACACCTGTTGGTCTCCTACCAGCCTGAGAGACTCATATCTGTGTTTCAGGCTAAAATTCAAGCATGTTATCACCTGCTCTAGTGGTCAATTTGCCTTTATTAAGTTGATTAAAATCATATTTTATCTATTCACATTGTATTTCATTGTCAGTATTTATTTGTCTGTCTCCCTATGCGTGATAAAATATTGAAAACAAATTTCCTTTATATATGCTTTTATTACCAAGATCAACAAAATGTCTTTCAGAGATGATGCTATTAGTAAATAGTTTTTGAATTAATTATAGTATAAATATTAGCTAGATTAACTCTGCTTATTTTTCTCAGATCTAGCTCATGTTGACATATAATAAATTTTCCAAATTTTCTGCATGTTCCCTGAGGTTGTAGGATTTCAAAATCTTTGCTGTCTCTAAACTTCCAACTGGAATAAATTAGAGTTTTTTGCTTGTTTGTTTCACTTCTCATCCACCAGTGTGTACTATTTCCATTTTATGCAATCAAGCAAAATGGGAAATCTCATTTTTTAATTTAAATACACACACAAGAAATGCACACACACACACACACATACATGCAGACACATACACCTGGAATGTCTTTGTGTAACTATCAGGTTTTTTTAAGTATTAGGAATATGTTCCTCAGATTTTCTGGCACCGTGACAAAATACCTGAGATGATGAGCTTATAAAGAGGAAATGTTTATTTGGGCTCAGAATTTTGGAGGTTTCTGGCCATGACTGATTGATTTCATTGCTTAGGGTATATGATGGCATTGCACACCAATGACAGGAGCACATAGTGGTGGCAGCCTGTTTCACTTTAGAGTTGGGTATGAAAGAGAGTAAGGGGTGGGGTCCCCTAATTCCTGCCAAAGGCACAGTCTCAATTACCTAACTTCCTCCCATTATATCCTACATCTTAAAGGTTCCTTCACTTCCTAATAGCTCAATGGGCAAGGGAACAAGGGACACATGGGATTTGAGAGATATTTTAGATCCAACCTATACTATGGGGATAACCTTAAATAATTTTAGTGCCAGAAAGCCCAAAAGCCATTTTTCCCCCTGATACTGAGATTTAAACCACTGAATTATATCCCTAAACTTTATTATTATTATTATTATTATTATTATTATTATTATCATTTTTTTGAATTTTTTGAGACAGGGTCTTGCCAAGTTTCCTGTGGTCTCACTAAATTGCTGAGGCTGGCCTCATGCTGTGACTCTCTTGCCTCAGCCTCTCCCGTCTCTGGGATTACAGGCAGGTTCCACAGTGTCTGGCTCAGGATGTCTTGTATAGCATCTCCCTTCCTAGAAAACAGAGGCCCCTCTGAATTGGTTATAATCATCATGAAGGGACCTTGCTTTGTCCAAATTGTTGGATCCACTTTTATCATGTAAATATCTTTCTCATCCTTCCCTCTTGGGTGTGTCTGAAGAAAAGGCTGACTTCTGAGCTCATTAGTTGATTCTCATCCCAACACTGAAACTCTGCTTGTCCCAAGCATTCCCCAGCCTCCTCTCTGTATTAATAATGGTGCGTATTCACCTGCATGTTCACACTCCAGGCTTCCTTCCCAGCCTGACAACAGGTTCTCTTTACGTTTCCTAACAGACTTCCGAACTCTTCTCTTTCATCCCACCTTATAGAGAAGAAGCGAAGTGAACTGCCCAAGGGCATCTGGGCAACCTGCCTTCTGCCCTCGTCTTCTCACCATGTCACCAGAGGGACTTTACTGAGGCTCCTGTCATGTATCTTCCCATCTCTATTGGATATGTGGGGATTCTTTCAGCCAAAGATTATCCTGGTGATCAGACCCCGGTAGCTTGGCGGATTCCTCCTTCTGGTAGCCGAATTCCTGCCCTGTTACTGATTCACTACGGAAGTCATCATTCTTGGAGTACCCAGTGCTTGGTTTTGAATATGTTAGAAGGTTAATACTCAATTTCAAGCGTAATGGCCTTTGGGAAATAATTAGAGTTAGATGAGGTCTTGATGGTATTGCTTTCATGATGGCCTTAGTGGCTTTATAAGAAGAGAAAGAGATTCGAGCTCGTATGCTTCCTCTGTCTCAACACAGAAGGCCCTCTGTCGTGCTATGGCAGGACAAGAGGGCCATCAGAAAGTGTCAGCATCTTGATACAGGACTCCTTAGCTCCGGGATTGTGAGGAATACATTTATTTTCTTTATAAATCATCCAGTGTCTGGTATTTTGCTACAGAAATGTGAAATGCACAAAGGCATCTTGGCTCCCTCTTGTCTTCTCAACCTTGGCCCTTTTTAAAGAAAAGACCTGCTCTGTGGGAGCTTTGTATTTCAAATTCATGGCTGCTGGCCAGCCCTTGGTTCTGGGATCATTTATCTTCCAGAGCCCTGGATGAGTTTATGAGCCCTGATAACTTTGTCTGCACTGACTGGACTACTGTGAGAGGAGGTGGCTTTGGAGTGCGATATAACTCATAAGCTCGTTGCAAAGATTCACTACCTTTTCCCACTTCTGCCTCTGTATATACTTCTACTGGAGTTTTTTTTTTTTTTTTTTTTTTTTTTTTTTTTTTTTTTTTTTTTTTTTTTTTTTACTATAGTCTAAACAACAGCTCAGTCTGGTGAGCCACATTCTGGCCATTCTCCAGGTCTGGCTTATGTATCCAAGTGTGGGCCTATTCCCGACGTCTTCATTCAGGATTCTGCAATCCCATCAGCCTTCTGCTCCGTGTATCAGCATCCCACTCCTCACACTTCTTCTGCGGAATCTGGATTAACATAAGAGGTTGCCTTATATTTATTCAAAAATAGAGCCATCTGCATTCTCTTCCTCTTCCTATAAGCTCTATAACTGAATATTACATTAATTTTAATTTCATATAATTAAATATGGCTTCCCTTGGAAGAGTTGATGTTTTAATTCCAAAATTCATTAAACCCATATTGAGCACCCACTCTTGGCAAAAGTAGACTTCAGCATACTTTTCTGTTTGGGGATGCAGAAATGCAAGCCCTTCTCAACTTCAGAATCCACGGACGTCCCTGGTGTTGATTCCTGAAAGTAACCCCAAGACACCAGGTTTTCTCCCAGTGGTTTGACAGGGAAGAATGGCTCAAGGAAACAGTGAAGGAAAGGTTCCAGGGACCCTGCAGAGGTGGGCTTAGAACCCAGAGGAAAGTGACGTAGAGGAACAACAGGAGGGATGCACCTGTGCTAGTAATGAGAGAGGGAACGCCCAGAAAGAACGAGGGCCCATAAACCACCAGAGGGGGATTGGCAGGGTGTCCATGCTCCAAGCTCATGTCAACTTAACTAACAAAAATCATTACTTAAAAATCATACTATAAAATAAAAAAAAAAAAGAAAATGTCAGAAAAGGAAAAGCAATTTAGTTTTCTAGAAGAAATCTATTTGGTAGAGGAAAAGACAAGTGAATGGTATAAATTGGTGGAGAGGAGGATATAGTCACACACCACGTGAGGATGTTTTGGTCACTGATGGATCACATAGGTAGTGGTGGTCCCAAATGCTTACAGTGCAGCCAAATATTCCCACTGCCTCTTCCTGTTTTGTCATCAGAGCTCAAGGCATTACTCACAGGAGCTGATGCTCCACTCTCTGGGGTATGAAAGATGCAGCTCATCCAATTATGTACAGTCCATAATACTTAGTAGTGATGATAGAAGCTCATGTGACTTTACGTATTGGCTATAAATACTTTTTGTCATCCTTTTATAGTGTGACCCTTGTGATACTCTGCACTGTATCATAACGTGACACGCCTCGGTACATTGGCAGCAGCAACCCCTCCCAACTGGTTGGTCTCTTGATGGCATCCTGTTTTCTGAGCTGGATTTAAAATTGTACAGTTTTGTTCATCATGACCCCATAGCATACCCCTCTGATCTTTCCACAAAGATGAAGTGGCATAATGGCACCTTCTCAGGATGTGTACCCACCATTAAAGTGAGACATGACTCTAATTATACAGCCTTAGTGACAAGTCCAAGCATCCAGGACCCCCAGTTGCTCCATCCTTCCAGTCTGGGTTCAAAGGAGATCTGAATTCTCAGAGTTAGATGTTCTAACCTTGGAAAAGTCCCTTCACTTCCCGAGTTTCCGTTTTGGCATCGGTAAGACAAGGGTAATCATCAGTCCCAAGTTCTAGGTTTGCTTTCGTAATTACATAGACTGTAATGTTAAATCCCTTTAGGAAAAAAAAAGTGACCCATGTTTCAAATGTGATGACAGATGAGCACCAGTACAAGATCAACGTAACTGCTGTCCTGACTTCCTGATGGTGCACATCTATTTGAAACTGTGCTCTGAATTTTGAAGGAGGGTCTTTTCCTGAGTTAATGATATGAGGTGTGGTACTCTCGGGGGTGCTGGCAGTGGCAGGGACCTGGGCCCCAGTGAGGCACACCGTTTCTATTGCTGGATGGGTCACTGAGCTAAGATGTCTGGCATCTCAGGTGTGTTAAGTACATTTTTTAAATTTTATTTTGAGACAGGATCTCACTCCATTGCCCAGGTTGGCCTTAAACTCATTCCTGTTAGCTCAGCTTCCAGAATAAAGCTGGGATTATAGATGCCAACCACCAAGTGCATTTTGACTTAGTGGTATTTTTAAATCATGGTGAGTTTATCATGTAACTCCAGTGCAAATGGTGGAGCATGTGTTCATTTAGCATGTGGACAGTTCCTAGAGACTAATGCCACCTGAGTCCCCCAGGATGACTGAAGAAGGGAAAGGGAATGATACGGTGTTAAAAATGAATGGAGCCTCTTGAAAAATCAGGCGGATGTGATCACGTTGCTGCAACCATCCGAATGTCTCTGGCCTCCCCTCCATGTTATAAGGAATTAAAGGGCTTGAATCTCTCATAAAAGATACCTCATCCTCCCACAAGAGGTGCCTCATTTCCTTCTGCCACACAAAGAATGCAGCAGAGGAGCAAATGAGCCAGGAAACAGGCGTCCTGCACAGATACCCATCCACTGAGGCCTTGGTCTAGCATTTCAGCTTCAAATCTATGAGAAACACATTTCCGTGGCTTATAAATCACCCAGGTTATGGTATTTTGTTATAGAAGCCTGAACTAAGACGGTTTCCTTAAAGAATGTTTCCTAATTTTGCTTACCTGCTATCACAGCTGGAGAAGAAATTCTATTGTGCAATATTTTAAGTGGAACGTTTTAAAAGGAAATTTCAACAGTCACTCATGACGGAGACGGGAAAAGTATGTATTTTCAAACCAAATACTTTTAAAGGTTAGAGGGTTTTGTTCACCTATGAAAGCAAACCATTTTAAGATATGCAATTTTCAGATTGTTTGACATAATAAATCTTGAACTGCACCATTAAGGTTCTGTATGCTAAATAATTCCATGTTTTCAGTTACACCAATCAGAGGTAGATCCCAATTCTATTTCCCTAACAGTGGGAGAGAAGCAATTGAAACATCAGTGATGTTTTTTATCACTTACAAGATGAACTCTCATTGTTTCGGGGTCTCACATTGCTTTTCATTTCATTCATAGCCAGAATGTAAAGCAAGGTTAAATCTAAATCCAGTGAACCTGATCATAATCAGAATTAAAAAAAAAACACATATGGAAAGCTGAAGCACTTCTTCACCACCTGTGTACCACTTTGTTTAAAAGATGCTGATTAACCTGACTTTGGTGGCTTTTACTCTTCTCACATTTTACTGAAGGTATAGAGAATGCATGAATTAATAAATAAATTGATACACACATAATTATCTAATTCCAGGGAGATAGAATAGGAAATAATGTGTTGTTTCTGCTAGCATCCAAAATGAAAATGCATGGAATTAAATGTGTCTTTTGTGCTTATGAGAATATCACACTGCTCAGAACACCAAAACTGTGGGTTGCCACTAAAGGGGGACAGCATACTGCAAAACCAGACAGGAACGCAGGTCCAGGTAATTAATTGCAGGAATTATAACATTTTTCTATTGACAAAAATCTTGATAAATGAGGAAAAAGAAAAAACAAAAAGAAAAATAGCAGCTTCCATGTGCATAGTCTGGAATCCCCACGATAGCTATTCACACACGAAAACATCACTACTCACCATATTTAGGAGTTTTACGACTCCCAGGGTGCCTTTTGAGATTTAATGTTATTCCCATGAAGCGGTTATAACTTCAGTCCTTCAAAACTAAATGTTTAGTTAACATAAAGACAGATATTAGAATAATAGTTAAATATGGTGTATATGCATGTGTGTGTGTATGTAAGAGAGATGTTCTTATATGCATATCTGAAAAGGGCATATGACAAAATCCACTATCCTCTTATTTTGGGGGGGGGTTAACAAGTGAATTCATACAGAACAATTTCTCACAAGTACATGGGTCAGAATGTGTGTAAAGAACACGTCATCCAAATTTCAGCTGAGAATATCCAAAAATCAATTTACTGGGCTCTTTCACATGCAGTGTCCTAGAAGAATAAAGGAATGTTGGACCTGGAATGGTCACTAACTTTATTTCCTATTCAAGCCACCTGAGATCCCATAAGTAATTTGCAAACTCAGAAGAGGGTGTGAATTCTGCAAATGCTGAGGTCATATGTTTGCTACATGAGAGCTTCGTCCTTGCACAGTCACTGGATGAATACTTAACGTCATAAGAGAAAAAAAGAGAATTGCATACACATGGAGAGGAAGGGACTCTAAATGTCAAATGACAAAATCTGACAGATTTAATACGTTTAGCAATAATGTGAGTCTTCTGTGGTATCAATTTGGTGTTTGTCCATTTGGTACTGTCCCCAGATCAATATTTTATGGTCATTATCTGGTCAGTTCTATAATCCATGGCCAACTCTACCTATGACACCACCCAGGCAATCCTGTCCTCAGGCTCTTGGTTGACAATACCAACAGGAGAGGTGGCATGAAATGAGGATCAGAAGAAAGAGAGGTCAGGGCTTTACTTTATCATTTCCCTTCTCAGCAGGTCAGACTCAGTGCTGGCCCTGGCTTCCCTAAGCTCCCAAGCCCTGGGTCTTTTTTTTTTTTTTTTTTTTTTTTTCCTTTATTCTGCTTACAGCTTCAAAAAGAGTCATTTCAACCAACTGTGCTGGCCAAACCCTTCGAGTATGCGTCCTCTTCTCTGCTAGAACTCTGAATGATATCACGATTACTAGCAAAATGGACTCATAGGCCACCAACCAGTTGTGTCTTAGAGTTTAAGGCTGACTGCAGAGACAATTCACCACAGCACAAATCAAGATGATATTTACTTTTACAAGAATATTTTGTTTTTATAGGTATAAACTTATGTTATAAAAGTACTTCTACTCACAAGTACATGGGTCAGAATGTGTGTAAAGAACATGTCATCCGAGTGTCTACCAAAGAAGAGAAATAAAATTTTCACTAAGGAACATTGTAGATATCCATAAGCTCAGGGAAGATAAGCTTTTGGGGGTTTACTAACTCTTTTACCAGGGACTTGGCATAAGGCCTCACATGGTACATCCCAATAATTTTTTTAACATATTACTTAAAATTAAATAAAATAAATGACTTGCCATTTTCCTACTCCTGAAGAGTAAAAGTTTGTGTGTGTGTGTGTGTGTGTGTGTGTGTGTACAAGCCTATCTTTGTGTGTGTGCTCAAAGGTATTTTCCATAGTTGGCTGCCACAAAAACACCTCATTGACTATTCTTTCTTAAAGTGGGGAATTGCCTCTTTTCCAGAAAGAAAAGTATGCTATTTCCCCATCCCCGTGTGTCTGGGAAGGGTGGGATCTGTGATTTTTTTACCTATAAAATCTGGAGATCACACTGTGCCCAACTTGATTGAAACCTTGCCTGGGGGTGGAGGGCAGCCCCCATTTTGCTGCAGTCTGGCTGCAGCAAAATAACCGGGGGGTGATGAACAACCATCCTGACTTGTTTACAGACTCTAACACCATTTCCTGTTTCTTTTGGCACTGAAACAATCCTGAGAGTGTCACAGGTGAGTTACTCAAGCCACACCAACACACTCAGAGGGGAGTGTCATGTTTTGTGAGAGGACGAGGGCTCCTCCAGCATGTAGCAGCATGCTCAGGTCCTTCAGGCATGAATAAGCCAACCAGAAGAGTCCTTTCTGAATCTGCGATCTGTGATCCACAAAATCATGAACAAGGACTGATTTAGGCTAATAAGTTTTACGGTAGCGATTTTGTGTGGCACTAAAAATAAATTCTGTGTATATTCATGGATCTGTTTGAATATATTAAAGTTGCCTTCTGAAAGAATAAAGTTTCCATCAACTTCTAACAAAAATTATTTCAAACAAATAACAGAATAAATGTAGCCAGGCACAGTGGCTCACACCTGTGATCCCAATAGCTTGGGAGGCTGAGACAGGAGGATCCCAAGTTCAAAGCCAGCCTCAGCAAAATCGAGGTGCTAAGCAACTCAGTGAGACCCTGTCTCTAAATAAAATACAAAATAGGGCTGGAGATGTGGCTCAGTGGTCAAGTGTCCCTGAGTTCAATCCCTGGTGCCAAAAGAAAACAAAATAAATGTAAAGAGGGATATATATCTAATATCTTTAAAAGTAAATTCCATATATATAATACTTAAAAAATGCATACATATACACAGACCAATTACTCACAAGTATGTGGGTCAGAATGTGATTGATATGTATATATATACACTCGCACCAGGAATTGAACTCAGGAGCACTCAACCACTGAGCAACATCCCCAGCCTTATTTTGTATTTTATTTAGAAAGAGGGTTTCATTGAATTGCTTAGCACCTTGCTATTGCTGAGGCTGGTTTTGAATTTACAATCCTCCTTCCTCAGCCTCCTGAGCCACTGAGATTATAGACATGTGCCACTGCGCTCACCTGACTTAAATATTTTTTAAAAAAATCATCACTAAAGTATGGCATAGAAGGATATATAATCATTGAGCATCTTGCTATACACTACACAATTGTTGACAATTGGAAAACAAAACAAAGCAAAATGTAAAATCTTTAAAAGTTTTGCCTGATATCATGGGGCAAGATTGTAATCCCAGTGACTCAGGAGGCTGAGGCAGGAGGATCATAAGTTTGAGGCTAGCCTCAGAAACTTAGTGGGACTCTTATCAACTTAATAAGATCCTGTATAAAAAATATAACATGAAAAGTGCTGGGGATGTAGATCAGTGGTTTGTGGATCAGTGGTTAAGTGCCTCTGCATTCAATTCCTAGTGGGTGGGGTGGGGGAGGAATAAGAAAAAATAAAAACCTAAAAACCAATATCAGAGTTGAATAAACAAATACAAGTGAGAAACATATATTATCGCAAAGGGGTTAATATTCTAAATATATAAAAACTCTTATAAAGGAGTTGAAATTATGAATATTCCTACTGAAAAAAATGTAGGCTAGGTAAGTTAAGGAGCAATTTATTTTTAAAAAATGGCAGATAGAAAAACAAAGATGAATAAGAAAATAGGTTTAGCATCATTAACAGAAATGTCAGTCAAAACTAAATGAGATGCAATTTTTTTTATAAGCTTAGCCAATGAAAAAGAAATGTAAAGCAATTTTTCCATATGAACCAGAAAAGCCAAAAAATGGTCTCTCCAAAGAAAATAATGCTGCACAGAGAGAAGATGATGATAATTAGAATTCTGTTTCTAGTCCTTCTCAAATCCAGGCATCATTTTCTGCATTTGGTCTCTATGAGGAACTTTGTGTGTGTATGTGAGAGAGAGAGATACTAGGGATGGAACCCAGAGCCTTGTGCATGTGAGGCAAGCACTCTACCAACTGAGCTATATCCCCGGTCCTTCTTTGAGATACTTTTACATCCTTAGAATGTTTCACCTTATTAACTTGCACTGGTTTGAGTTAAGATGTTTTCACTTGTGATCAAGAATCTCAGTAATAAATAATAACAAAGTGACCTAATGCAGTGTAAAGAGCAAAGAATAATCCAAAACAAAAATTATTTAAAATTGCTAAATGTATTTAAAATTTTGCATCAATTCTAACCACAGGCTTGAGCAGTCTAATTTGCCTTGCATAAACACCTAGTTTAAGGACAATAAATCATGCAGATCTGGAAGGTTCTGTAGGACAGTGTTTTTTTTTTTTTTTTTTTTTTTTTTTTTTTAATTACCATTAAGTAGTGAGTTTTCCCAAAGCACTTGGTGTGGGTGCTGGCCTCATTTTGAAGTGTTATAAATGATCTGGTGAGTGAGTTCCCAGGGATTAAATGCCAGACAGTGAAATACCAGTCACAGATATATTTCAAAAGCCAGTGTTAGTAGGCAGAAAACTGGCATATGAACTTCCAAAAGGATAAACATAAGGAAATGCCTTTAAGAGAAAGTTATTCCATCTCCACATCAAAAGTGCAAATGACCTATGAATCATTTTCTGCAGACATCAGCACAGCAGGCTTCCTTAGAAAAGATTTTAAAATGACCTCATGTTTATTCCCTAGGCATAAATCCAAAGTACACAAAGGTGACTCTAAGTGTCAGAACACCTGAGGAAGACAGTTACCACGGTGTGCTGTGGGTGCACCTGTAATCATGTTGTTATGCAGTTGCTCCTTGAAGTTTCCTATTCAATTGACAGAGTACGACAAGGACTGGTTGTTTACGTGGATTTCATAAGCATTGTGCATATCCAAAAAAAAAAATTGCTGCACCTATGGGTGTTCTAAAATCTGTTTTTAATAATACATAACATGTTATTAGTCTTACTTATTCCCGTGTAATATGTACACAAAACTAAGCAAAAGGTCACAATTGAGATATCCTTCTCTAACATTAGTGCATATGGTTGCACCTATATGCTTCATTTGTAGGAGTGAGGTAGAGGAATGGGAATAGGGTGTTGCCATGTATTTCTCTTATGTGAAAGGGAGGAGGGGTACATCTTCTATTACATCAAATGATCAGCAGACTTGCCATAATCTACTCCCCATTTTTATATCCTCAAAAGGGACTATAATAAAACTTCTATTGAAAGCAAAATTCAGCTTTGACCTCATTATTAACGTAAGTGCTTTGCACTGCTGAAACAAGTACTATAGGCTTATTACAATTCTTTTTCTGCAAATGTTTGCTTTGCTTTTCCTGTAATTAACAATACCTACATTTTTCACTTGCTTATGTTTTTTACTGCATAGATTACGAATTTGTAAAAATTCTATGACTCTTTAATATTCTGCTCATTTATACTCAACACCTCCTATAATTATCCCCCCTCTTTTTTTTAATTGCACAGATAAATTTTTCTTTGAGATTTCCATCCTCTTGCTCCAAGTTGGTTTGATTACTCTCTTGACCTGCTACCAAGTACTGGAATTTCCCTTTGCTAACATTCAGCAAGATCTCTTCCTCTCTCTTTAGCGTCAATGGATCTCATGGTTTTTAAATTTTTCCTTCTTTTTTTAAAAATTTACTGTAATGTAAGACATCTTCCCACTGCTGGTCAATAAAGAATCCACAGTGGTTTATGTATTTTCAGATTGTGTAGACTCCACAGGACTTTATCCTGCCCTTATAATTAAACAGCATTGACTGAGGATAAAATTATAGGGTGAAATTCATCCTCCCTCACAATTTTGAAGATACTTTGATTTTTGAGGTGCTGGGGATTGATTCCAGGTTCTATATACATGTTAGGCGAGTGCTCTGGTACTGAGCTACCCACCCAGCCCCTACTTTAGTTGATTTTATATCATTTTGTGTTGTTATTGAATGTAGTGCCATTTTGGTTCTGTGTCCTTTGTGTATGACATTTATTTTTGCTTTGAAAACTTCTGGGACATTTTGCTTCTCTCACAGGTTCTCAAATCTCGCCATAAGTGTGCTTTAGTAAAAATATTTTTCTTTCATGATGTTGGGTGCTTAGTGCTTGGTGGGCACTTGGAATTCAGTAGCATATGTACTGTGAAGTTTTTTTTGTTGGTTTTTTTTTTTTTTAAGGGCGTCACACATGCTAGGCGAGAGCACTACCACTGAGCTACATATCAAGCACTTCTTATTTACTTATTCTTTTTTTTTTTTTTTAATTTTTAACAGGGTCTGGTTACATTGCCCAGGCTGGTCTCAAATTTGCAATCCTTTAGCCTCAGCCACCTGAGTAGCTGGGATTACAGGTGTGTACCACCATGCCTGGCTTATACTACGAAATATTATGATTTCATGCTTTGAAAATCTTTTCTTGTTGATTTCTCTGGTCTCTCAGGAAAAAAAAAAAATCAAGACTTTTTTCTTATTTTCCAACATTTTATCTCCTATTATCAATCTTTTTTTGTTGTTCTGCTTTCTGGAATATTTTATTGAATTTATCTTCAAAGTATCCTCTTGTTTTTAAAATCAATTATGTTTATACCCACAGGCTCATTTCTGGTCCCTGTCTGTCACATCCTATGTATGTTTCGTGGATGGAATATGTTCTTCTATGTCCCTGAAAATGATATGATTATTTAAAGCACACAGCTATCTCCTGGCATTTTCTATTTTTCCCCAAAAAGTTTTATAACTTTCTTTCTAAATTTCACTCTTGTTTTTGTCTTTTAAATTCAGAGGTGTTCTCAATGATTCTTAGTTGCTTATTTACATAGCAATAACCTGATAATTGAATCCATTGTCTCTATGGTGCCTGGATGAGTCAGTTCAGAATACAGGACCATTGATATATGTGGGACTCTCCTTTAGAGACATTCAGTCTATATGCAGGCGATTCCTTTAATCCCTTTTGCAAAGAGAAGAAGGTGATTGCTAACCAGTGTTTGTGCTGCTGAGTTGTTTGGGGAAGACCAGTGATCTGAGTATTCAATGAACAGTGACTTTCCCAATTCCTATTTTCCTTTCCTGTGTCTTAACCCAGAATGGCCCACAACCAGATACCCTTTGATTGAATTTCTCCAAAGAATGAACTCTCTCCCAGATGGTTACTTACCACCTGCATGAGGAAGGTAAGCTGGTTTTCCTCTGCTTTGTGATAGTATTTTTAGCCAACCCTCAGAACCCCTCCTAATGCTCAAGTTCTGAGTTTATGTGGCATGTAATGTCTTTTCATTAACAACACCCTTTGCAGTCATTTAGTTTCAACTTTATTTCTTTCTACATTTTCTTTTCTATTGTTGATGTGAAATATAGAAGAGGTATATTTTGATGCAGAATAGGGAGTTGGTAAGTCTACCCTTGTCCTTGGTTGAGGTGGGTTGATGGGGTAGCAGGAATTTCTTTACCTGGAGGCTGAGCAGATGGAAGAATGAGAATGTCTTATATCCCTCAAAGAGTCAAGACAAAAAGTGCATAGCAGGCTTGTAGCATAGAATGGAGAACTTGAACAGTTGGGAACAAATTCATATTTATCCTGGGCTACGTTCTACATTTTTCATAATAATTTAAAATTTTCTTTTATTTCTTTCAGATTGCAGGGATATTAAGAAGATGATTTAAAAGAGATGCACTTTAGAAATGTTTTTTTGGTTTTTTAGGAATTTAAATATAGTTTGAGCTTTGACTCTTTTAACTCTATCCTGTTTTTATAGCAGCATCAGAAGTGCCATTCTAAGTACACATGAGATGTCATCATGTATTCTGGGAAAATCACATGGTTAAGGAAATAGATTTGTGCATATGTTTTCTAAAAATATATTAACTGCAGTGGTTTTCAATAGCTATTGTGACTAAGCAAGAATTCAGTATTTAAAAAAACACTATGAATTTAGGTCCTCCTGTTCTCAAGGTTTGTATTTGAGACACTTTCAAACTATTATATGTAACAATTTATTCTGTGAAATTTATTTTAAAATTTGAAATTATCCAAGCATGCAAGTAAATCACAATAGAAAACACCTAATAATGAATTCAACAAGGTGGAGCACGTTGATCACTACTATTGAAATAAGAATATTAATATATGTTTCAGAAATGTTAAATATTAGATTTAACTTGATGTTTAAGGTAACTATAGGGCTGGGGATGAAGCTAAGTGGTAGAGCACTCGACTAGCATGTGCAAGGCCCTGGCTCATTCCCTAGTATTTCAAAACTAATTATCTAAGTATAACTTCGGGTAACTCATGTTTGTAGGCTCATACAAAGGGCTTCCTGTGTGTTATGGCTAAGTGCTCTGTAAATGATCCTGTTAGACGATATTCTCACCTATTTTATAATTTAATACAAAACACAACATAACGTCATCAGGATTTTGGATATTCATCAGTTATTTTTTGGAAGGTGTTAAAAGCAAAAGCAGAGGGAAGTAGTAGTGGAGAGAAACACATGCCTATTTTCTCTTCCTAGGGTCTCGCACTCAGTTTTCAAACACCGAGCCGCAGTGATTCCCAGGCTCCTCCATGAAGCTCTGAACTTCAGAATTTTCCAGGAAAATGTCAGTCAACCTCTTAGCACGGCAACAGCAAGGACAGCAAGGGACGTGCCCTGCTCCTACCTCCAGTGTCAACTTTTCTCCACCCTATAGATGTGTTGAATAATATTGAAACAAAGTGAGTCCGGATACTTAGGATTCACTGTAGCAAAGAGAATCAGAACAACAAAAGCACTCTCACTGATGAAATTGGAAATTTTTTTTTAATTAACACTTCTAATTAGAATTTAACATCTCACTAGCTTCGTATGGGATTTTTCGCTTCCTTAACCTCACGGAAACCTATCTGTTGGCTCTAAATAGGCAGTCACTTACCACGCACCACTTGAGGATTTCAATTAATCCCAAATCCTCCGACTTTGGTCTGTGAACTTGTCTTTTTGCTCTTGTGCCACTTCCTCCTTAGGGAGCATGCTCAATAAAAGTCCCCACAACGGGTCATTGTTGGGCCACCTTCAAACCCATCCAGCTCCCTGGTCCTCCTTCTCTTCTATCTTGAAGAGGGGTTAGGGGTTAGGGGTTAGGGGTTAGGGGTTAGGGGTTAGGGGTTAGGGGTTAAACATGGCCGTGACTCTCAAGGATGAGGGTTGGTGGGGATGGTCACTACCAGGCCCCTTCCAGCAGCCGAATAGAAAGGGTGGTGTGCTGTTTGCATTTCCAAGGGAAGGTGGGAGCTATGTGCGAATCAGGACCACCTGCGAGGACTTGATACCACAACACTATCCTTGCTGAGGTTAGAAAGATGGGCGGCTGCTCTTCTTGTGCACTTTTCAAAACCTTCTTGACACTAATAACAATGGAGGTTTTTAGTGATTTTGGGTTCTAAAGGATATGTATACCACATAACCGCCAGGCATCCTCCCCTGGACACATATTAGAAATCCTGCTGAGTGTCTACAAGGAGGGAGCAGCTTGCTCCCACATGTTTATTGTCCCATTTGGGAACTAAAAACCTGGCTGAACTCAGCCTTTGCTATAATTTTGTAGACAACTCTGCCGCCAATAAAACATCATCAATTGTCCATACTATCAAAGTTACCCATCCTCTCTGTTCATCTTAATTTTGGAAACAGTACAGAGGTACAATAAAGAAAAAGAAAGAAAAGGAAGAAAGAAAGAAAGAAAGAAAGAAAGAAAGAAAGAAAGGAAGGAAGGAAGGAAGGAAGGAAGGAAGGAAGGAAGGAAGGAAGGAAGGAAGGAAGCCCTAAGGTTTATAGAACATGGCATTTGTAAGTAGATTAGGTAGGCTTTAGAATTTCTGAACCCCCAGAAACCTTTTAATAACTGGACCAGAAGAATCCAAAGATTGCTCCAGGGAAACCTCATTTAATAACAAATACTCATCATTTATTCAACTTTTATCTTCTTTCCTATAAGAAGTTGCTTAACCCAAAGTTGCAGGTGACAGTTTGAGAGCATCATTGAAACGTGGTGTTGAATGAACTTGCTGAGACATTTTCTGGAAGGTAGTTAACAAAAATACACAAAATCTTGGAGCAGAAGTGGAAAACGGTATCCTGGGGTGGCCAGAGCAAATGGAGAAAGAGAAAAGGGAAGAGTAGAGCCCTCCAGGCACGCTCTCCCATTACTCGGGATCCTCTGGCTTGGCCACGCAGGCTGTCTTCCCGTTGCTTATTGCAAACGTGGCAAGTGCTTTAGCAATAGATAAGGCTTAATGGGGATGTCACACCTCTGCCACTGCTGAGCAGCTCTGAGAGCATGGGAGATTTTTAACATAATAATTATAGCATAATCATTTAAACATAATAATTATAACATCTTTTGTGTAAGGTCTTTCTTCCATGGAGACTTGCCAACCTTCATCACCATCAAAAGTATTTATTTAGCACCCAAATGTGTATAGTTCTGCTGAGTGCTAGTTTTTTTATTTTTTTCTTTGCTCATTTTTATACCACCTTAAATGGGTAAAGAAAAGCAGGTGGAGGAGGAGATCTAGAAAAGAAGGTTAAAGAAAAGCTTTGGCTATTTTAAAACTCTTTTTCAGCAACATTTGAGAACGGAGGTTTAGAAGGACCCCAAAACCTGAGAATAGAAAAGAATCACCCCAAAACATTCTTTCTACTTTTCTAGAAGGGCCATTAAATAATTAATTTTTGGAAAACTCAACTGTACAGAGCATTCCCTACCATGAATTACACTAAAGATGAACGCTCAAACTAAACATCTCTCTCTTTCACCCGAACTTTTAGGCATTTTAAAGAAATCTAACGAAGTAAGAGCTGTCTTGGTTGATGTTATTAAATGTTATCTTTGCTAATTTCCTTAGGGTTGGCAAAGCTTTGCCAATCGCGGAGATGCTTTTAGATCTAAACGAGTTTTGTGTGAAACACTTCAACATTTTCTATGCATACTTACATGAAAAACACATGCAGCCAATTCCAGGCAAGTAGGTTGTAGAATTATATAGATCTAGAATTATTTCCACAATTATTTTCACACTACAGCTTACACATATGTTGAAAAGTCTATTGTAGGATATACAGTATTTTGAAAATTCCAGAAGGACTGGAAAATAAAGTGTAGATATTTTGTAAAATACTTAACCAAATGGTTCACACAAATATAGAAGCAAACTGTGCACTTGGAGATTCCCTTTTAGGTCCTCTTCACTTGAGTTTAACATATGTGTCCTACTTTTTTAAAATACCGAAAATATTTGCAAGTATGTTTATTGAAATGTTTCTAAATTCTTTACAGTAGTCAGCCCATTTACATCCATACATAATTCCCACTCCTTTCTGTGGGCCTGGTGAGTGTAGGGTGGAAGAATTTGGATAATTATATCTTACGAGTTGGTAACATTTTAAATTTCCAAAGGAAAATTAGACCCATAAATTTTTTTTTTCAGATGTGCAGCTGAGAAATACTTTTTTAAATCGCTAATTTCACTGCAGATTAACACATTCAGTTCTGCCAAAAATCTGCCTCTCCCCACCCTCCCTTAGCTCTGCCAGCTACTCTCTCCCCTTGCCACACTGCTCTTTGATGTCGTCTAGATGGGAAAAAAAAAACAAAAACAAAAACAAAACAAAACCCTTTATTTCCCTGATGGCAAGAGAGGGAAAGCTGCTCTTTCACAAAGCACCTTTCTTAAATGGTAGAGGATATCAAGAGTGAATTTGAGAATCACTAAATAAAATACAAAAATGGCAATAAAACAGTCTCAACTATTGATCTACTATAGGTTTGCCCCACCTCCATAAAATCTCTTTATAAAATCCAGACTTTTAAAACAGACATTTTCAGAGTAGATTTATCCTTCTTTAAAAGGAGACATTTTCTTTTTAAGGTTAAAATCAACTCCTCACCTCAAAAACGATGAATTAACTTTTCAGGTGCATGTCTTTTAGAACACAGATGACAAATAAAATGTAGAAAAACTGGCCTATAATAAAAAATGAGCAACATTAATAAAAGTCACCCCCCCCCTGCTAACTTTTTCCAGAAGTAAAAATGGTGGAAGATAAAATTTTATGTTAATGGAGAATGACAAAGAGTCAAGAATATTATTATGACATTAGCTTGGATCCTGTGATTTGATATATAATCTAGGTCCATGTCAAATAAAAATATTTTATGAAATATATATGCTGTATATAATATATACATATAAAGGTGTAGATGTATATGTGTACATGTATATATTTGTGTGTGTGTGTGTGTGTGTGTGTGTGTGCATATGCATGTGTGTTAGTGAAAGGCTCTGGGTCAGAATACAGAGCTTAGAGGACAAAGTAGTAACAGACAATCAATAGTGAAAGCATTGTCAAAGATAGCACCATACAGGCCATCAAAAAGTAATTGCCTTGCATGCACATTTTCTACTAGGGTTTTAAATAATTCCCAGATGATTCAAACCAATCTTGAAACTTCCCTTGAATTATAGAAATCTCTAAAATAATATCCTTTTCATCCTGGATGATCATGTATTAGGGTTCAGCCTTTCAAAATAGCAAGATTGCCAAGTTTATTACTGAGCTCTTTTTAATTATAGTCTCAACAAAATTAATCTTTAACATCCCTAGAGGAAGTATAGCCAAAAGCATTGATCATTTGACTTTAACAGTTGAAAAAATAAACATTGGATGCCAGAGTCAAAGGGCCTGTGAACATGTGCCTCATAGTTCTGCCATTTGTTGGAACTAAATCCTAAACTCATGCATGTGATAACAAAATGACAAGCATTATATCATTTACTTCAATAAGCAGGCCATGTGCAACAATTGAAAAAAGGCAGTGGGTAAGAATACAGTTTCATTTTTTTTTCTTCCCTTATTCTTCTCTTATTCCCAACCATGAACCCAGGTATGAAACTGCAAACTGGTAACTCATCGGTTGGATTAAACCCCAAAGTGTCTCTTTAAAGAGTTTATTTAATAAACTAATTAGTTAATATACTTTGATGAGGGAATGTTGCACCTGCATGTAAGATATCTTCACTATTTAAAAACTCAAATTTAATTGCCAACACTTAAAGATCAGAGTTTACTAAAAATTGGTCTATTGTCTTGACAATAGCAGGATCTTGTGAAGTTAGCCTTCCACACACTGCAATCCTGATAGGGGCATCCTTGCAAGAGGGCTTGATCTCTTTGGCTCTGCACCACACCTGCAGGAAAGATTCACTGTAGTCCCTGGCTGTTCTTTCATCCCTTACCTCACACCACTTGCTATTGTGAAAATGAGTATGATAATAATTTAGTAAGAAACAGAGTGCAAGACTTCAAACGCTTAACTAGGCTTTTCTCTTATGCCCAGAAGTTTTTGTTTAAAAACTTGGTCTAGAATTTTCATAAGGTATGGTTTGCAAAATTCTATGCGATGCAATATTAGTCCCTCAGGTACTAGACATTACAAAAAAAAAAAAAAAAAGAAAGGAAAAAGAGAAGAGGGAGGACAGGGCCTTATTCTCACACAAGTTTTAACAAGCAGGCTTAAGCAAAGTCAAATGAGTTTCTTTATACAGAAATTCTCTGTGCTCCCTGTCCCAATATGCCACTTATAATGCAGCATATTTCAACCTTATTTGCTCATGGAATACTTCTTTTAATAGATCACACTTTTTGACACACAGTACCTGGTAGAAATTTCATGTCATTTATAAATAGAAATCCATAGATGCAGTTGTGGTCTGATCTTGAGTTTTAATTGAGTATTGAGTATGTATTGAATTCACACTTTGGGATTCTCTGACTTCACCATGCTTTCCTGGGTTTAGAATTTTTCTCACTAAGGGAACATTTAGAGGAAGAGACACAAAGAAGCTTGGAAAGATGATAAAATGGTCGTCCAGCATCTCCATACAATATGTGCTGGTCCTCTGACCTCGCCCATGAAGTTGGGTCTGAAGTCTCAGAATGAGGGGCGAATTTAAAACTTTAAAGTGTTTTCACAAGAGAATCTGGTAAGCCAGAGCTTAACAACTCCTCTGCTTTTGTGCCCAGGGAGAGGGCTTTCAAGTCTGGGAGAAGGCACTTCTTGCCCTACTGCTGAGTCAAAGCAGCACAGGCACCTGTTGGATTCCTGCAGTTTACCTAATGCACAACCATCCAGGGGGCACCCAGTGGGTGTCAGCAGCTTTAACAATAGGAAGTCCCTTCTATAGAGGCTCCCTGGTAGCAGATGGCCTCCAGAAGCTGGAGTTTGAAAAATTAAAGAATAGTCCAGACCTACACCTGGCATGTCCCAGGCCCACCTTGGTCTCCTCCAAATTTCAGGAGGAATGTGACTGAGACTGTCATCCCTCTTCCTGCCGTGGAGAGAAGGGACTACTGTGATGTGGACCTGTACTTTTAAAACTTATTTTCTCTATGTTTTTCCCCCACTGGGTGTAGAGAGGTCCTGGGGGGCGGGGGGGTCAAACCCAGGACCTTGTATATGCTAAGCACACATTCTGCCACTGAACTACATCTCAGTCCCAGACATTATTTTCTTCAAGACTGTTAGGTTTAGGAAAATTTAGATATTATGTTTCATTAATAGTAAATCCTTTAACATTCCTGATTACATAAGAAACAATTCAGAGAAAATTCTGCAACAGTATCATTTATGTCATAGATTGATATTTGGTTAGCAAGAGATTATTATAAAAAAGGAAAAGGAAAACTCATTCATTAAAAAAGGAGATACTGCTTGTGTCTCCTGCCATGCTGCTCTTGGGATCTGATACCTCATGCCTTCCTTGTTCCTAAAAGAGGAAAGGGTGGCATCAAGCAATCCAGCTGCTCAGTGAGGTTACTTACCACCTGGTCTGCTAGACTGTAAATCATAACACCCCGTGCTGACTGTCAGCGCAGCCCTGCACGACCCTGCTAGTAGCAGGTACTGAAGCGCCTGAGTATCTGAATCATGCCCCTGGTATTTAGCCTTATGCATTAAAGAAGAAGTTGACAGAAAGGTCATAAATTCAGCCTGGAGAGGGATATAAGCTGTGCAGAGCACAAAATGTGGGGCTGATGGAATCCTTGGTACCCCCCACCTGTCCTGCTCAGCACCCATCAGCTGGAGGTGATGGATTGGCCTTTCAGGTTGCTTCATATAGGGATACTTTACTGTGAACCTACCAATATCTATGCAGCAGGACCACATCGTGGCAGGTTTGCAGCCCGGCTGTGACCTGCCTCACTAAAAGCTTTAACCATTGCCTGGCTGCTTGGTTCCCTGGGTCAGCATGCAATTGGGGTACCCAATCTCACAGCATGGCTTATAAGGCCTTAAATGCTCTGTACCTGGCTTCTCTTTTCGTAGAAGCATTTGGAACTGGTTGAAACTTCCAGAGTTAGTGAATGAGTTAGTGGTCCCCATGGGACTCCAGAATGGATCGATATACCCCCTATTCTACTCCTCAAACATTTAATTCCTTGGCTGTTGTGTGCCTGCTTTACCAACTGTCCTGGTGTGAAACACAAGAACAGAGCACATCTAATGATAGGCATGGGGTGGGCTAGGGGAGGACTTCATGAAACCATTGCCATGTGTCTCAAGGGTACTTCTTCTTTGTACCCAGACTCAGAATACATGTTTCCCTAGAATTAAAGACTGAGGAAAAACTTTGGAAGTTATGTGCACAGATTGATTGATTCTTCCTTAAAACACACACACACACACACACACACACACACACATTTTGTAGTTTTTTACATTTTTCCTACATTTTATCCTAGAATAAAACATTATATCTGTATTTTTAGATTTCTAATTAATCATTCCTGAAGATGATCTTGAATAAATATCACTTTGGCTTGTAACCCCTACCCACTGGCCACATCAGACACAATAATGAGGAAGCCATTGCAGTTCTTTTTCTAGCCTCCTACTTAAAGAGTATTGCCTGAAAAATCGATGCTCTTACAGAGGGGCTATAATATGGGAGGATTGTCTTTATTCTGAATATTTAATCGGTTCATGGTTGGCACTAAAATATTTCTAATATCTCATTCTATTTCTTCACCAAAAATGGAGCCAAATATTTATAAGAAAAATTCTGACCATGCCACATACTTATCTTAGCCCATCCAATGACTTTGCAAATTTGTCAATAAAAAAAAAAAAAATCTGCATTCTTAAAGTATCTCAGATGGAAATGTTCTGCAGAGTAGGCAATGTTAAAAGGACAATTGCTTACATATGTTCTTCCCCTCCACCTTATTAATGTATCCATGCACACACCTCTGTTAGCAAATATTTCTCCTAAGCAGAAGCCACATGTCTTTCTTGGATCAAATAGACCTTGTATTTATTGTGCATCTTTGAGGGTGTGTGTGTCATTGTGTCCCCAGTTCTTCAGGGCAACAGAGATAACAAAACAGTGTGGCCAACGGAAAATTTCAAGAAAGACCAGATTTCCTCTCTTTTTGGGGGGAGTGGAGGATAACCATAGGTATCATAACTTTCCACAGTTGCTGCTGAAGTTTCAGGGACCAGCTCAGGACCAACCCTGAACTGCTGGGCATGCTCAGCCTGTGCATGCTCAGCCAGGTGTCTGCAGAGCAGGCCACAATGCCAGGAGCATGGATGGCCCCTCATTCCATTTTCCATCAGACTTCAGAATCGAATTAAGCCTCCAATTCTTCCATGAGCAAATATGTTTAGCAGCCAGCAATGCAATCACTTTTTGGAAAAGTTAGGGATAAGAACAATTGCAAAAGGAAAATATCGTAGAAGACATTTCATTTCCACATGACTCGCCAGCTAAGACCCTTCTGTGTTCAGTTGTCCAAGGTCAATTGTAAACCTAAACACATAACTTCGAATACCAAAGCACATATCTTTCTGCTGTTGTTCACTGGACATATTATAGGCTTTACAAAATGTGCTCAGATGTGCTGAAGAGAATTTCCACTGTAATTTGTGTATTTGAAAACTGTTTCAGCTGGGTGCACACCTGCGATCCCAGCAACTCAGGAGGCTGAGGAAGGAGGATCACATGTTCAAAGCCAGCCTCAGCAACTTAACAAAACCCGAAACAACTTAGTGAGACCCCGTCTCAAATAAATTTTTAAAAAAGTGGGGCAGGAATGCGGTTCAGTGATTGAGTGCCTCTGAGCTCAGTCCCCAATACAAAAAAAAAAAAAAAAAAAAGGAAAGAAAGAAAACTGTTTCAGATATTTTTATGTGTTCTGTAAAACTGAGACAGAGAGGGAACAATGTAAACAAGCTAGCAAACAGCCTTTGGAGTCTATTGTGAAAATATGTTTCTTTAATTAGAGAAGTGACTGTATTTCTCATAGAGTTAGTTTACTCTTTTTGTTTGTGCGTAGATGAACATAGTATGTCTATTCTTCTTTATAAAAAAAATCTATAAGGTCATTAAGTGCCAATCTGGGACATTCTTTTCTATTGTGCATTCAGTTGAAAGGAAGCTAACGTTCTCTAACTACTCACCTCATTAATATAGCAGCAACTGTGGAGATGCTGGCCTCTGACCTCAAATCCCTTTCAGGGACTGTGGAGGTGTTTGGTAACCACTGTTGCCTGGAGCTCATTTTCTCCACCACCACTGGCAGTGCCTGCCCCCAGGAGTATTTTTTGTATCTTGAAAGGAAATAATTTGAGAAGTTTCATCCTGTTTTCTCTCTTACCCTCAGAAATCTTTTCACCAGAAAATCCAAGCTGTTAAAAATTCCAGGATCACCACAGCAGAGCGTGGAAGGACCATTGAATGGGTAAACCTGGCTCACCTGGGGCTACCATCCAATGGCCTAGAGAGGCCAGGGTGGTCTTGTGCCGCCGCCATGACTGTTCCTTGGCTGAATAGTGATTCTTAGGGGTGGTGGGAGGAGGGTTAGGAACAACACTAAAGGTAGAGTCCCAACAATACTACTAGTTTATTAATGTAAAGTGATGAAGAATAAACACTGTTACTAAAGCCAGTATCTTTAAGCATTATCTTTAAAATAGAAAAGACATAAAAAGCCTATGTATAACCTTTTCAGACACAAGGTCTGATTATAACCTTGAGTGTTTCATTTTAGTGTGGCCATGGGAAGGATGTCCACTGCAGATATGTGGCCACATGTTTGGGAGTGTGATCCCTCCCAACTCATTTTGTTTCCCCCAATGACAGCCAGTTTATCATAATTTGATGCCCATTTATTAATTTATAACTCACTGCTAACGTTCTCTCTGATCATTCTGTACTATCTTATGAGTTTTCTCTGGGGAAAACAGAAGCACTTACAGGGACTCTCATATTCTGAACATCCACCACTCTGGGCTATAACACACTTACTTCTTGTTCCCTTGAGTTTTCATGTTGGAGTTTACCAAGCTCGACAGTTTTTATGTATTGCTCAAACTGTTTTTTATGAAGGTTTTTTTTTTCTTCCCTCGTATAAAACTAAACTTTCAAATGAATTTATTTAGTTGGTTGACTCAAGTAGATCTTTTCAAATCAAATTTGATAAGAAATCAAAATTATTATCCTGCATTGAAATTCATTTAAAATGTTTAAATAGGGTAACATAATACTTAAAAGGTGAGTCAGAGGCAAATTGGAAATTCTTGTTCAATATGAAGCAGTTTTTTTCTTCTTTAAAGAAATGATTTGCTGTAAATAAGTATTATGTTTGTGATTTAATACTATTGTTATTGAATAGAAAGACCAAATGGAAGAGGCCTTTCATTGAGGATTTACAACTTAAAAATCACCTGGTCTCAAGGGTTCTTTGGGGCAGAGAGCTGACAGCAGAATGAAGAGAAGTTCCTTTGAACTTGGTAAGGTGGAGGCAAAGTCACTGGGAGGTCACTGATGGCCTGTTCCCAGGCTACAATAATGAGGAGGGAAGTCGTGTGGTGTGGACTGAATTGTGCACCCCAATGCCGTAGATGGCATGTGTCCTCCCAAAGTCCCTGGGTTGGCAACTGAACCCCCAATGGTACACTGTCAGGAGAGGGAGCCTAAGAGGAGGTAATTCTGTCATGAGATTTCTGCTCTCAGGGATGGATTGATGTTTTTGATCAGGGCAGTGTGTTCGGTAGCCTGGGAGTGGATTTGTTACGCAAGTGAGTTTAGCCCTTTCTTACTTTGGTGCCCTTGTCTCTCTCGTCCTTCTGTCATAGGATGATATAACACAAACCCCCTTCCAAGAAGCCAGCATCAGTCTCTAGAAATGTGAGCCAAATAGATCTCTGTGCTTTTTAAATGATCTATTCCTAGGGGTTCTGTTACAGTAGCACAAAATGAGCTAAGACACCCCAGCCCCTTTAAAATTCATGTGACTTTATTTACAAACAGGTCTTTAGAGAAGTTAATAAGGTTAAGTGAAGTCCTGAGGGTGAGACCCTAATCCAGTAAAAGTGGTGCTAACATAGAAGAAAGGCCCTGTGAGGAGAAGCTGGCCCTCTGCAAGCCACCAAGAGGCTCCAGGAGAAACCAAACCTGCTAACCCCTTGATCTTGGCCTTCCAGCCTCCAGGAACCTGAAAAGGGAAACCTCTGATGCTCAGTAACCCCCATTTGTATCCTTTTCATTATTATAGCCCTAGCTGATTAATACAGCAAGGGAATTGGGAGACAGAGGATTTTCTTATAAGAAGATTGGCCAAATGAGAAAGATAAAAACATGATGGTGACTCAGTGGAGAGAGGTTTTAGGTTGCAACTTTTTTTTTTTTTTTTTTTTTTTTTTACAGTTGTTCAGTCTGTTCTATTAGTTGCTTATTGTTGTCATAACAAATTACCTCAATTACAATAGCCACACACACCCCTAGGGTGCTGTGGGTCCCAAATCCAGCACAGCCTATTCTAGCATGTTCTCAGCTCAGCGTCTTTCAAGGCTAATATCAAAGGGTTGGCTAGACATGTTCCTGAGGAGGAATCCATGTGCCACCTCCTGAAGGTTGCTGGCAGTGTTCACCATCTGGGGTGGTTCTAGGACTCACATCCCTCTTTCCTGCTGGCTGACAGTTGAGCATCTCTCTCAGTTTCTTGAAGATACCTGCCCTTCTCATCACTTTGTACCTTCCATCTGCAAACCAGAAAAGTTTCATGGAGTCTTTCTCAAGCTTCAGATCTCTGAGTTTCCATTTATGCCTTTATCTCCTGCTTTTAGGAGCGAGGCAAGATAATAGGTACCAATCACAGGTGGAAGGAATACGTTCCGGTGTTCTGCAGCACAGTGTTAACTACACTTCAAAATAACCTACCACATATTTTACAAACATCTGGAAGAGAGAAACTCGAAAGCTCCAAACATGAAGAAATGACAAAGACAAGAAATGGCTAGTTACAATAATTCTATCATTTGATTAGAGGACACTGTATGCATGTACTGAAATAGCACACTGAACTCCATTGATACATCAAACTAATACATATTAATTAACTATTTTTAATTTTTTAAAGTAAAGAGCTTATGTGAGTAGATTTGATCCATCTGATTTATGAAGGATGATTTGCCTGTTTTATACTCTGTAATTTTGAGTGCATCTGTAAAATCTCTTTTGCCATATAAGTACCAAGGATTAGCATATGCACCTTTTTGAGGGACAACTCTTCCTGTAATGTTAATATGTTAATACTCTGAAAAACAAAGATAGATGAGAAGATAACTAAGAACAGCTAATTAAAGAAATTTTGCAAAATGGTTGAGACGGGAAAGGATTCAGAATACTAGTGAAATTGTTGCCCTGAAATACACAACACATCAAGAAGTGTGGTGTTTTAATGGAGACAGGCATTGAGGTGGCTCATTTCTATTAGCCTCAATATTGGCTTTAATATATCATGAAAATGAAAACCACTAAGCTGGTAAGAACCCTGAACAAAATTTATAGA
Source organism: Callospermophilus lateralis (assembly GCF_048772815.1). Taxonomy (NCBI): domain Eukaryota; kingdom Metazoa; phylum Chordata; class Mammalia; order Rodentia; family Sciuridae; genus Callospermophilus; species Callospermophilus lateralis. The sequence continues at coordinate 102,076,451 of NC_135318.1, read as the reverse complement.
ATCTCTAAGCTATTTCTGTCTAAATACTCATCTTTGGTGGTTTGTATTCATTATTCGTATTTAGGAAAGTAAAGACATTGTTATTATACAATAAGAGAAAAGGCATGCAGACTTTTGTGGTCTAGAAATAAAACTTTAAGTCCAGTCTTTTATGGTTTGGATATAAAGTGTCCTCCAAAAGCTCCTGTGTTAATGCAGAAAAGTTCAGAGGTGAAATGATTGGATTGTGAGGGCTGTAACCTACCAGCACATCCTAGTTTGAAAGAAATAACTGGGTGGTACTGTAGGCAGGTGGGACATGGCTAGAGGAGATGGGTCACTGGAGGAGTTTCCTGGAGGAGTGCATCTTCTCTGTGGTCTCTTCTCCTTCTCTCTGCTTCTCAATCCCCATGTCCTGAGAAGCTTCCCTCCACCATGCACTTCTGCCATGATGTGCCCAGAGAAATGGAGTTGGCCCACCATGGAATAAATCCCTGGAGCCAAACTCAACTTTCTCTCCTCTGCATGGTTCTTGTGGGATAATTTGGTCACAGTGATGCCAAGCAGACAAGCACAAATCTAACAGCTATTTGCTGTGTAAAAGAGCGTCATGTACCCCATGTAGGTTCTTTCCAGAAAACATAAACTATACTAAGTACTGATTGTTGTCAGGACTAAAAGGGAAAGATATGGTAACTCAGAGATGAGTAGCAGCAGAATTTACAGAGAAAAGACCAAGTATGGTGTAGGTGGTGTTCCCAAGAACAAGTACAAAGGGCTGCTGCAACTGATAGTAGTTAGAGGACATGATAGAGATACAGACACCCTTTGATCTCTCAACTGTGGTTGAAATTTGGCCACCAAGGAAAGGGGGGGGGGGACAAAGGAGGGGTAGTTCCTGCAGCCAGGATGGAATGGTGGAGGAAGACTTTCCAACCATCCCTGGAACCAGTCAGGGTATCAAGGATGGCCACCTGATCAAAGTCTAGGTCACGGTGGAACTCACACACTTCCAGAGAATCTACAGAAGCAGAGAAAGATACAGGGACACAAGAAAAGCTTTTCTCTGTCCCATGTTTCTGACGGTGTGCCAGGATCTCGGATTTACTAAATGTAGAGGAACATTCTACATAAATGTTCAAGGGAACCTGGGAAATGAGCCTTCGTGACCAGAAAGGAAAGAATGTAAGTAAAAATTAGGGAGAAAAGGTAAATCATCAGTATCCAAGTACCCTAATTAGGAATAAGTCTAATCCAGAAAGCCAATTGCTCCAATATTCTATCTGAATCACATTTGGAACTTTGCTTAACATGCTTATTTAACTCAGTCCTGAGGACATTTTCCATTCCTGTATTCTGGCGTAGGGTTATGAAGATTGTAGTAAAGATTAAATATGATAATTATGTAAAGAAAGCCTTTATTGAATGAGAATTCAATAAAGCTTATTATTCTTTTGCTTTACACAGATATCATGGATTTTCCATGTTCAATATTTTATCTTCAATTTATTACTGAAATTTAGCCATTTGACAATTTACTTTATGAATATTTAGAAGAAAGTGTCAAGAGTCCTATTATAGTCTCCTTCAATTTAATCATGTGACTGTCAAGATGCCATCCCTCTGAAAGGGGCTGGGAGCTCCTCTTTTTTGTTCTTATCATGTTGAAAAGTGAGGAAAAGTGGGTATCTGCCATGTGTTATATTATCACAGAAAAGACCTTGGACAGGGAGGGAGGTGGCATGAGTAGAATTTGGGGCCAGAGAGAATATTTTTATAAGGTTAAAGAAACATTAGGGACCAATATATATATATATATATATATATATATATTTTAAGTCGGTTTCTGGGTGGTAATGTGATATCAAATCCATTCAAACTCCAAATTTTATTCAACAAAGTGTTTCTATACGTAAGTATCTGGTGGATATTTTTTCTATTCTATTTCCTTATTATTTTTTATTAATAATGAAGCCTTTGGGGGATTAACAACTGAAAAACTAGAAATGAAATTTAAAGGAATGAGTTACATGTCTGGGTCATTTTGGGGAGAGAAAGAAGCAAATGGCTCCTAAACAGGAGATATTGGTCAGACTGAGATAGAAGTAAGAATGCTTTTCCAGAGGTGAGAATCTGAAGGTAAGCCCTCAAATTCTGCTTAGAGGAATGGAACCTGTTGCTGAGACGGAGTGAGAAAGTTGAGTAAGACACAGAGGTCAGAAATATGAAATGAGGTCAGAACCTTAAAACAACCCAAATTAATTTGTAAAAAAGAAAATTTAAAAGAACACACAGTATGAATTACAGAAAGGATAAATTGAAATTCTAGAACTCAAAAAATGTAATACCTAAAATTGTAAACTTAGTTCATAAGGCAGAAGTAAGAAATAAGTGCAGATAGGTCACTTATTTATTTATAGGTCACTTATTTATTATTTTATTTATAAAAAAATAACTTGGGGGGGCAGCAACTGGTTGAAATCAGAGACACTTGACCACTGAGCTTCATCCCCAGCCTTATTTTGTAATTTATTTAGAGACAGAGTCTCACTGAGTTGCTTAGTGCCTCGTTTTTGCTGAGGCTGGCTTTGAACTTGCCTGCCTCCACCTCCTGAGCCGCTGGGACTATAAGCATGTGCTACCTAAAGGCTAAAAGGAGAATTTTTAAAAGTATGTAATGGACATATTGAGATATGATCAATATCTTACTTTTGTATAACGTGAACTCCAGAAAAAGATGAGAATAAGGCAGGAGAAGTATTTGAAACTATGATTGAAAATTTTCCAGAAATGATGAAATTCTCAAGATTTGAATTCATAAAGATTTATAAAGAAAGCAACTATAAAGTGATTCCAAGCATATATAAACTAATATTGATAAAGACTGAAGATAAAGAAAAAATTTAAGCACAGCAAGAGAAACATGAGATATTCCCTTCAGCAGAGCACTGATAAGAATATCAGGTGTCATGGCGGTGAATTAACACCTTTCTGTATTCCAAGGTGGAATTCTTTATTAAGTGAAAAGAAAGATGAGGAAGAAGGCACAAAGGCAGGCAGGTGAAATAAAATTATTTTCAGATAAACAGAAGTGATGAGCCAGAAACATTTTCCCCCTAAATGTGATCTTCAGGAATAATGAAAATGGCACGTTATGAAAGCTCAAGAGAAGCAGATGAATAAAACGTAAGCTGTCTGAATCAAAATCACTGTTGAATACACTAGTGTCAATGGCATCCCTCTACCCAAGAACACAGTCAATGCATCAAAAGGGGCTATTAAAAATTGAAATGGGGGCTGGGGATGTGGCTCAAGCGGTAGCGCGCTCGCCTGGCATGCGTGCGGCCGGGGTTCGATCCTCAGCACCACATACAGACAAAGATGTTGTGCCTGCCGAAAAAAATAAAAAATAAATATTAAAAAATTCTCTCTCTCTCTCTCTCTCTCTCTCTCTCTCTCTCTCCACTCTCTCTTTAAAAAAAAAAAAAAAAAATTGAAATGGCCAGGCAGGGTGCACACACCTGTAAGCCACCAGGAGGCTAACACAGGAGGATCATGTGTTCAAGGCCAGCCTCAGCAACTTTTTAGCAAGGCTCTCAGCAACTTAGTCAGACTCTGTTCAAAATTAAAAAAAAAAAAAGGAAAAGAAAAAAGAAAGGCACTTGGGATGTGCCTCTATAGTTAGGCACGCTTAGATTTAATACCTGCTACCAAAAAATAAAAAATAAATAATAATATTAACCATATCCTTCAATAATAATAATGATAAAATTAAAAATGTTTAAGATGCTTTCTATATACAAAAAGTAGAAAAGCTACTAATCTATAATGGACTTTTAATAAGAAATAATGCATATCATAATCAAGCCTTTGGGAGATTAACAACTAAAAAAATATTACATGTTATTACTAACAGCACCAACAAATTAGTGAAAAAGATGTATAATAATAATAAAATATCTTTAGCCATTTAAAAAATACAAGACTATGGAAAAGACAAGAAGGAGGAGAGAATAGAAATCACACAAAGAAGGCAATGACATCTCAAATGCATCAATAGTTCCACTTAGAGAAAATCTGAAGATTTGAGCAGGAAAATAAAAACACAAGATTTGGTAGATTGGATGTCTAAAAGAAAGAGGAGTAAGAGAATCACCTCATCTGACTTGTGTAACCACAGATATCAATAAGACCTGGGAAACAGTGGACGGTTGGTGGCAAAGTCACAATACCCAGTCACTGAAGGAAAGCCTGCATAGTTACAGGCATTAATGTTTAACTGGGCAGTTATGCAAAAGTGAAGGGGGCACTCAATCCCAAGAAGGTCTCAATCCATCAGAAAAGAAAGAATTCAAAATCTGCTGGTTTCTGAATAGCCCAGACTCAAAATACATAAAGCCAAAGTTCACAAATGTAAAACAAAGTAAACTACAACCCTATGAGACATTTTTAACACATCCACAAAGAATGGCAGAGAAAAAGTTGAAAATATGGATTGAATACTATGGATTACGAAATACGGCGCAGTTAGCATCCGTAGAGTTTTCTCCAAATTGCCAAAATCACAGTATATTCATGAGACTGATTATTTGCTGGGCCACAATGCAAAGCTAAATACATTTCAGAGATGAAAATCACATAGATTGTATTCTCTGAACATTAAAAAACAAACAAAATCTATACAAAAATAATTAGGATATTATGTATTTGGAAAATGAGCAAAAGTCAAAGAAGAATATCAAAAGAATACCATTTAATAATCAATATTATAAGCTACTTAGAATTTGAGGGTGTGAATTTGTGAAGCAGTTTATAACATGAATTTAAAGAATATGAATATAAGCTATTATGTCATTTAAATATATAATAAACATTGTATTTGTTGTGAGTATTATATTCATATATTAGGCTATTTTTATATATGAATATGTTATGAAGGAAAATACTGAAGATATCCATCCTGAGAACTTAGGATAAGAACAGGAAAGTAAACTCATAAAGAATAAAAGAGATTTCTGGGGCCCCTAGAGTCATTACAGTGGAAATGTTTGGGGGCAGTGGGTAAAAGTAGGTACCTTCATGTTTAAGAATAAAGCCCCAAAGTTTATAATGTTCAGAAAAAGAGAAAGATTAAAAATAATTATTACAGGAAAATTTGATTAAATTCTGATGCCTTATAGAGATTCAACAGAGTCAAAATGCATAAAGCTACCAGCAAGAAAAAAGAGAAGACGGAAAAAAGTAACATCATCAATAAAATAAGGGCACCCCAAGAATCTCACAAAGGTTAAAAGATTGATGTGGTATTTGCATAACTTTAGAGCACTAAATTTGAACATTTTTCTAAGAAGAGTCATAAAATTAACTTATCAAAATTGACATAAGAGAAAGGAAATATTGTAAGAATCTAATATTCACAGAAGAATTTGAATCCACTGTTAAGTGTCTGCTAACAAAGAAACAGACATTTAGATGGCTTCAGTGGTTAATTTCATCAAATATTTATGGAAGCAGTACTGCCAAGGGGTGTGTGACCAACAGCCATTCTCCCTGATAGCCCTATCTCATTTATTTAGTGAATTTATTTGATATACTTAGAACTTAGAACTAAATATACTTGAGGTATATTTAGCCATAAAAACAGAAAGCTTAGATTCACTGATTCTGTTTAATGAACTTTTAGAGAGCAGACTCTGCTATGGCACTCAGTCACCTCAACTGTTCAATGTGCTCTGTACACATTTGTACGTGTTATGCTATAAAAATTCTTGTGGGTAAACTTGACTTGTAGCATCAACAAAATCTTCAGAAAATGAAAATTCTTTCAGGTCAAGAGAATTTCAACAAACACCAACCACTTGCCATTAAATTCTTCACAGTTTGGTTTTTTAAAAAAAAAATCAATGAATGTCATTATTAAATTAGTGTATATTTATTTTACATTCACAAATGAGAAATTTTAATGGGTGTAGTCTGTTATTAGAGCAAGACATTGGTTGAACAATAATACCAGGAAAAAACCAAATATTTGTTTCCAAATACAGACACTTTTGTTTGATGGTATTATGGAGTTTTAGACTTGCAGATAGATTAATTGATGGGCTGGGGCTACAGCTCAGTGGCAGAGCACTTGCCTAGCATGTGTGAGGCACTGGGTTCCCTCCTTAGCACTACATAAAAATAAACAAATAAAATAAAGGCATTCTGTCCATCTACAACTACAATTTTTTTTAAAAAAAAAATGAATTGATTTTTTTGGAGGTGATATTTTCGGACAAATGTAAGACACAGAATTATAGCTAGAACCCCTCGTTTAATGAAAGGACAAAATAATTGTACACAGCAGGACCCTGATACGAACTTTGATAAATGCCAAAATCAGGTTCCAGTCAGTGCAGGACTGGGGAAAATTGTGGTTTGTAGAGAAAACTGTACAGAAACGGACGTTGTAACTTCGTATGGAAGAGTGAAGTATAAAATTTTCCACATATCCCAATTCTAAGAGTCATAATTGTCTTTCCTTAATTGAGACTTCCATTTCTCAGAGAAGTAAAAGAAAAAATTCACTTACATATTTACCTTTCCATTTTTTTAAAAATAGAATTATGCTTTTAAACATACATGTTGGAATGAAGAATAATGACATGAAGAATACTTATGTTTAAAGAAAAGTTTATAAAAGATCCAAGCCAGGGAGTTTCACAAATATATCAACTAACATTATTTAATTCAATGAGTACATAGAAGCCTTGCTTTGTCCTTGAACTAGGCTTGACGTCTGCCCCTGAGGCTTTGGAAAGAGATATGAATTCATTGGGAGTCCCCTAAATTCTTGGGCTCAAATTCTGATAGGACAAGTGTGGCCTAGTCACATGGTGACATGGGTCAAGTACCTAGAAAGTAAATATAAACCTAAAATGCTTTTGACAAAGGGAAAATGACCACACAAAACAAATTTGATTTTACTAATGGGCGCAAAATGCAGTTGACTTAATGGGAACAACACTATTAAAGATATGGAGAAATATCACACAATCCAGAATGCATAGAATTTCATATACCCTTTGCACAGAATTTACTTCTTTGTGAAAAGGACAAAACCTGACTTGACATCCACAGTAAAACCCCATGTGAATCACTTTTGTGTTTTATTTCTGAGAGGCAGTGAGTCGAGCCCATTTGACAACTGAGAAGTTGATGCTCACTGAGGTTCCATGCAGTGACGTGGACCTGGTAGGCCAGGAGTAGTTGAGCAACTGCGCTCTCTTTCCTAGGATGGTCTTACATAGTGGTTGTGAGTTTCTGTAGTTTCTTAGTCTATTTTCTGCAAGTTCATAAGATCCTCTTGCTATCAACTCCCGCTGAGCTTTTTTGCATCCTCCCAGGGATTCTGGACCTTCATTTCCTATGGACATTCACTATCTGATGGGTAAACAGAGGCATTCCAGCAGTTCAGGTAAGCCACTAGGAAACTGGAGCCCTCAGTGTCAGATACAGTAAGGTATTCCTGTAAAATGGGTTAGTGTGACTCTGGGGAAAGATAAAGCAATGGACAGAAATAAGCTAAAATATCCTTGTGAGCTAAAAGCATCTTACTGGCTCCAATTTATCAATTTGCAAAGCATAATTAGAGTGAGAGTTTTCATTGATTGAGCAGTTTGTGAGCTTTGGGAACGATATAGGCGTTTTCAAATTATTTTCACATTTAATCCTCAAATTAAGAGATTAAATAATTTTTTAAAACACTGACGAAAGCAAAGCTTAGAGAGGTGAAATGTGCATGCTGCTCAGTCGAAAGTGGACAAAATGGGGGAGTCGATTTTGGATCTGTCCAGCACTAAAGGAAATGATAGTGTTTGGCCCAGACAAAGAGGTTCTGAAGGAAGAAGTGAATCCATTATATAGGCAGATGTTAAACAATTATTTATGGTTGTGGTGAAATTAACAAAAGTGCATACACATTAAAGAAAATGACTGCTTATTTTGGACTATCTGGAAAAGGTTTTGGTTGTCATACTGACTTAAGAACAGAATAAAAGACTTACTGTATTAGTCACACGTTTGAAAATTTAGTCATTCATGAAGGTCTGGAACCTCACTGGTCCTGGAGAGACTGTCCCTTGCAGGGCTAGTCAACTGATAGAATAAATGGCTCACCTACCAGTGTCCCTTTCAAATGCAAACAGACAAAAGTGGAGCCCACTTTGAGTCACAGTTCTGTCCTAACCACCTCAGCATCTGATACTAAGAGACACCTTTATTCCCCAGAGCCTGCTGAAACCATTTAACTAGACAGTTCTTAGACTGCTCACCTTGCTTTGTCCATCCCTCTGTACAAAAACCATAATAAAGCTCTTGTCCACATATAGCCTTCCCAACCTCTGGCTTCTGATGACCTTGAGTTTTCCCATGTGGCATGGTGTTTCCTGTCCCTTCCTCTTGAGACCTGTGTAGTAAACTATAGTCTCAATGTCAATTGCCTCATCTGTTGGCCTTCACCCTACCTGACATAATAATGAAATCTATATTTTAAAACATGTATCCTGAACGTCTCAGATATGTTGGTTTTGGAAAAATATCTTTCCCTTTTCTCATCCAACAAAATTTTAAAAATAGTGAACATTGTCCTGAAATCATAATATGGTTTAGACAGTCAGCTTCCACAATGGAACAGATAATGCCATGATCTCAGTTTTTTAAAATATTTGCCTACAGAAGCAAGAAATGTATAAATCGAGTATCATGTAAATATGAATTTTAGGTTTTTATCTCCTCAGATATTGTTAGGTCTTAAAATCAAATATTTTTGAAGGAAACAAAAATACCCCAAAGGAAATTTTAATTCTACTGGGCATCTCAGTTTACTCATCTATTATATAACATTCAATTAATAATTTCATATCATTTTATTTTCAGTGTAAATTTAACCATACAAAAAAAGTAACGTTGTACAAAAAGCTGAAATTTGCCTTCTTATTTGTACAGAATCTTTTTGTTTGGTGTCCTAGGGAAATTATTATTTAAGTGTAATCAAATTCTCACAAACAAAATGTTTGTTTTCTTAAAAAAATGTAATTGAAAACTAACATCCACAATAATATCTATAATAAATACAACATTTGCATGCATTTTATTTTATGCTGCTAAAATGTTTAAATGTAAATGTTCTGATGAGGACAGAATTTGGTGCACTTTCTAATACTAATTCAGTATTGATTTTAATAGAATATTTAAATAGTAATGCTATAACTGAATTGAGTTATATATTAGTAGGATTGTGTTAGTTTCTATTGGTTCACAAAATCTAACCAAGTCAAATCCTCTAATTTCTTCCTTGATATATTACCTATTTTTTTTTAACTTTCCTTTTCGTAAACATATTTAGGCCTTATAAGAAATTTTTTCCTTAGGGCACTTGGGCAAATTGAAATTTTTAGAAAATTAAACAATATTCAAGGACACTGTACTTTTCATTAAAAGGTTTGTGTCAATTGGAATTCATCAAGAAAATCAAATGGTGGAGAATCTGAAAAAAGGAAGAGGGAAAGCTATACTTGCTTACTGGCTTTGAACTGTTTTTCTCTTTCTCTCTACACATATTAGATTTGAGAATCCAAAATCTCTGCTTAATGATCCTGTATTGGCTGGCATCCAGAGAAAAATTGTTTTACTTCTAAGTATCTGTGACATAACTGTATGTCTGATGGGAAGACCTGCAAAGTAGCATTTGTTTGCAGCATCCGGCAGGTCTGTGTTCTGTGCCTCCCAGACTGAAATCTGTAATTCATATTTCCTTTGGCCAGAACTTTGGAATGAATGCCCAAAAGGTATATTACTTATACAAGAGGTTCTTGCAAATATGCCATCAGTTCTCCTTTGAGTACAACTCTTCTGTCTTAGACCAGACTGTTTGTTAGAAAGGACCCTGTCACTTGTCCTAGTAGTTAAAATGTTTGAAACAATCTCTCCTTGGACCGATTCTTTGCATTTTGAAAAATTGCCACAGCAAATTCCCCAGCCTGCCAAGTTGGCAGATTCTGAGCCAAAAGCTGGAGTGTAGCCAGACATCCATGGCGCATTCCAAACCTCTGAGTCAGCATCCAACTCCATGCCATTCTCTGTCTGGTGTACGGGGAGGCATCCCTTGCCACCAAATCATTGTTAGCCAAATGCTCAACTTGATTTCGAAGCTAAGACAACTTTTACATCATGGGTTTATAACCTAAAGTAGGCAGAGCGGGAAATCTGCGAATTCTGCAAAGTTCTGATACTGAAGATTTCTTCTCAAGCTGGATAGGTTAGAATTGTGCTATTTTTCAGAGAGTGAGGGAGAAGTCTGAATAATTTTTTGGCTTGAGTTGTAAAACATAGGTCCTGACCCTTTGTCGTCATTAAAGATCCCATGGGCTCTTTTGAAAGGACTAAGGGGGATTAACCTTTCTGTTCTGGCTAAATTCCTAATTGGATAATTGCATTCTGCCTCCCTAAATTATCCCTGTAGCTCCAATTGGATATGGAATTTTCACTTCCTGTCATAAAGGGTTGTAGGGTGTTACGACATTTCACCCCAGGGGTGATGCCAATTAAGTCGTTAGTGAGGTGAAATCTGTATGCGGATTGTCTTTCTCTTTTTCCAACCCCCTTCCCCACCTCCTTATTGGAGTTCAAAATGTGTGGAAATCATTCAATCATTGGTAATGAAAAGGGATGTCATAAGTTAGTAACACTGCTTATTGTCATATTATTTCCAAGAATATAATGAAGACCGTCAATAATTGATAAGCATTTGCAGAGAGCATTATCATTCTAAAGAGAACAAAAGCACATTGCTTAAAACCCCCTCTGTCCAAACCCGTGAGCAAAGGGTTTTTAAAGCCAGTTCACACATTCCGTTTTGACTGGGGAAGTCCAGGGCAGCTCTGGGAGCATGCCCGCCTCAGAGCCTCTGTGGATCCTTGGCTCAGCATTCATAGAAACGCTTAGGCCCAGGGCCAGGGCCAAGGGGAGTCAGTGTCTCTCCTGCATATGGATGCAGGCATTAACCCTGGGCAGATTACACATGCACTTGATTTGGAAAGTAAAGGTCACACATCAGTCTCTTCAGCTGAATTTATCCACATTGAAAATCATTGCCCACAGAATCACCTTTGGATCGCAAGAGCAGCACTGCCAGCCCCAGCCCTGGGTTTGTCCTGAGTGGGGAGAAAAAATGAATAGTCAGCTGGTTTGTGATTTCTTTTCAATTTTTAATTTTGCTTTTAAATCAGACAAGAAAGTGTTTGCCAACCCAATATATTTATCCGCATCTTTTGAAATGGACTTTCTCATCCACAGATACTTGATTAAGAATATAATTATTTTTAGGGCTTTCTCATAAAAATGATGTTTTAATTCTTCAGAAAGAGACAATGATCCTTACGTTAGATCAGTAGTAACTTCCTCCAGCCTTCCACAGGCTTACAACATTGCTACACTGTGGAGAAGATGATATTGGGAATCCTGCCTCTGAGAGTAGGAAACAAACAGGGTAAAAGAGAAATCCTATAAACGGAAACAGACTATGGACCACGCTTGAACTTGGCAGTTAGGAGGAGACGGATCACATATATTCTGCTCATCCCCTCATATGTATCATAAACCCACCTGCATTTATTTAGGACAGCACAGTGACAAATAACCAATGGATTTAAACAGAGTTGAAATAAGCTGTGTAAGTATTTGAAAAGTAAACTTTAAAATGACGCTTCTGTATTATTACATGTCGTTCCACATTGCTTTCTTGGTGCAACATAGATACGAAGACTCCTTTTCAACATATTAAATCTAATTGTATAGTCGCTGGATTAATTTCACCCTTATCTCAGTAAGGCAACAGGTGACATCTGCTTTGAGCACCTTGAACACCTCATATTCATCTCCACGTCGTAAGGTCACTTCACTTTCCCTCCCTTCCCATTTTTCTTCTCAGAGGGAAGTTTCTCCTGTGGAATGCTCAGACTGGTCTCAGAATATTCCAGAGGTAACTACTAGAGCTATCATATTGACAGATTATCTACTGTTACCAGAAAGCCTCTGTTCTTTATTTATCCCTAAATTTTTTCCACTTATGTTAGGACCACACTTTACCATTTAAAAATGAACCATTCTGCATCTTTTATGTTGCTCTATGTTGTCCCTCGGATTTACTTATCCAGTGTCAATTAGACCCACTTCTTCTACACTACCATATATTTGTCCCTTCATCTTGGATCCTTCAGTTCCTTGCACCTATATTCTAGACAAATTGATGCAGGATCTCAGTCATTGCCAGAAAATTCATCAACTCATACAGGAGATGATACCATCAGAAATGGGAATTTTATGTCTATAGTGATTCTTTAATCCTTTTTCCAACCTGAATTTAATATAAACATAAAGTGAAAATTCACTCATGACTGTATTATATGCACCTATTCATTGAGCATCTAGTTAAGGGACACTGAAGGAAATGTTAAAACCATGAAAAGACATTTATACTGTTAGTATTTTAGACTTCTCTCTGGTTACACTGGTTAACTATAGTATCTATCCCTCCAATATTGTTGAATCTTTAACTTTCCTTTACAATGGGAAACAGATTCTGCTTGGATGAACAATAATGTCATACTTACACACACACACACCCCTAAACATATCTATATTTATTAGTGTTTTTTTCTAAACAACAAAAAAGTGTTTATTCTCTTATTCTCAATAAATAGCAATTACATAATAGTTTAGGGACTATGAAGAAAACAACATGATACTGATCATTTATTTTCCCTTCCATCCTATTTGGTTGTGGTTTCAAGATCTGCTAATTGAAAAGTCAACTGGTAGAATTGACTGACAGGTATCATTTTGAAAAATGCTATGTCAATCACTATGTAATGATCTGTTAGTCAGTAAAGCAGTTGTGAGCACCAAGTGTTTAATCTGAAGTATCTCTTCCAAATTGCTCTCCTGAGTGTCCCGATTTTTTGCCAGACCTTTAAATTCCTTATGAATTGGTTCAAATATCCAGTGTTATATCTGTCCCCCTAATTCACTCTCTCACACAAACACACACACACAAACACACACACAAACACACTCAAATGCACATTATACGAGACATTCAGATATATGACAAGCGCATTCTTGTAACACATTGTTATGTCCGTACCATCAAGTTATAGCACCAACTTAAATATGTTAGTAGCACCAAGTTGTAATAATCTGATGGCTAAAATAGAATAATTGCAAACATATTTAAACAGTAACACAAAATACACTTCTGGTAGGACCACAGACTGAGAACTATTACATTATGTACAGACGACTGTTCTTACCCAGTCACTCTGCCATTTTCTGTATGTATCTGCTAAATAAACAAATCCCAAAACTAGGTCATAGAGGCCTTTAACCTTGATTGACCTAATTTGAGAGCAGAGGGCAAGGTGATAATGACGGAAACTGACAGTGTAGACCACCTGCTACACTGATTGGGCTGAATCGAACACCTGAAAGGACTCATGTTACATGAGGAATTAATATGATCTCCTGACATTAAGGTCTGCATAATTTTATTGATTCAGATTAATATGTGTTTAATTTCAGGGCACTTGATTGGAGCTGACCCAGAATGGATATTGTTGTTGAAAGCCAGGATACAATACAATGTCTAATGAATGAAATTCATTTCACCCACCTAATGCTACATAGTATCCTGCTTTTGAATTTACTGGAAACATCATTGTTGATTTTCTATTTAACAAATAAACATTGGGCATCACTTATTTGAAATGTTTGGACCCAGTAATTTTCAGATTTCATGGTATTTCAAACATTGGAATATTGTGGATCTGAAATCTAAAATGTTCTCAAATTCAAAGATTTTTTGAGGGTCATATCAGTGCTCATAAGTTCTGGGTTTCAGATAAGTTTGGGTTTGGGATGTTTGATTAGGGATGCTCAACCTAGATAAATAATGTCTTTCTTAAATGTAGACACAATTTAGATTGAAAGATTATACTGTTATGAAACTACTAGACCTAAAATGTCCTTTCCTCAAAAATTAAGGATTTTAACTCTCTAAAATTATAGAGAAGTCAAAAAAGCTAAATCAATAAGCAACTGAGTTAAAACATAGCATATTCATTCAGTTCACATTAAGTAATTAACAGAGGATTTAAGGTGCATGGTGTATTTCCCTGTTATTGCATAGTACAGTAAACGAGTGGCAACAAATGTTGTCTTTCACTATATTGCCATCCATTTGCGATTTGTTTGCTTTCCTGACTTGTATTTGCCACAGGTGAGTGGATGTCAGCAGGTTTAATTTAGAGCTGCAAATTAAAAATATATATAAGTTTTGCTTAAGCACTAGCTATGAAAACTGATTTCTTCTGTCTTTAAAAAGAGATGCTTTTGCCTCTGTTCTTTCTCAGGTTATTTTTATAAATCTTAGTTGGCAAAAATCACTAACATGAAAGAAAATTGACTGGGTACTTCTATATGAACATTCTAAAAGGTTTTTAGGAAAATCCTCTGCACAAAAGGATTCAGTCTTTGCCTAAGAGAAGGTAACAGGAATGAAGAGGTGAAGGCAAAATAATTCTTTTTTTGTTGTTGTTGTTAATGCAAAGAAGAAGGATGGTGCAGAGATATTTACTGTTTCTTCTATGTTGAAGAGATGAAGTAGTTTGGGAAGGTAAGGGATGTAAAAGGATAAATTGCAAGAAAAAGAACATAGAGAAGAGAGAAGGGGTGAAGCAAGGCCTGCTGAGAGATGGAAGGAGTGGAAAGAAAGAAACGCATTGACAAGAATTAATAAATGAGCAGAGTGTCTAATAGGATGGATGTTTGCAAGCCTATACCCATCCCACCTCCCACGTCCCAGTCCCAGCTAGGCCCAAGAGGGTCTGACTTGGCAGTCAGTGTACTAATTAGCCCATGCCTCTGGGTTTCCTTCCCTCATTCCCCTCTTACAGAAAGCTTCTGGAGTCCCCAACATCCCTGCTCTTTTTTTTTTTTTTTAAACCAAAACTTCTCTATTTATAAGGTGCAAAGGTAACAAAGTGCCAGAATCAACATTCTTTTCTAGTTAGCACAGAGAGCAGTTCATTTTGAAGGAGTGGTTACTTATAAGTTGCTTCTTGACTGCATAAATAATCTGTGGAGGTAAAGTGCATATGTCTGACCACAGAGAGACCCTCTTCTTCCAGAAATGCAAGGTGTAAGCAAAGTGCATTATGCTAAACAGAAACACAAATGCTTCTCGAAGCTTCACGTTAATTCCAAAGTGGTCAGTGGCTTCAGATCACTAGGAAAAGTAGCCAGTGTCCACTGCAAGCCTGATAGAGGCGAAGGACTCAGCAGAATCTTTCAAAGTGAAAGAACAAAAGGTTAACCCTGGCGGTCTTTGGGTGAATCTTGAGAATCTTTTCTAATTTTCTCAGTTTCCAGATTTTCTATCATAATCTTGCATGTGGTATGCATTTCTTCTAAGTTAGTTTTTGGTAGAATTAGTGTATTAGTAGTCTGAAGGGAGATAGCTTTGATTTATTTTCCTTTTATGTATTCTTCTATCTCATCTCAGCCCCAAATATGCCTCTGAGTCTTCTGAAGGGCTTTTGAAGACACAAACTAATGTTCTCCACATTAAGAGTTTCTGATTCATCAGCTCTAGGGCAGTGCCTGAGAATCTGTTTCTGAAAGGTTGAATCTAAATCTCCATATGTCTGCAGGTCTCCAGATATTTTGATGAGAGTAGGAATTGGTTGATGTATTCCAATATTCAGAGGAGTATAAATAAAACTAGCCACTAATGGTGACTTTGGATAGAACATACTGTCACAAAATTTGCCACAAGTAGGAAAGAGTTGGCAGTCGTTTTGATAGCCTGAAATTGAAAAGTAAAAATCCTCTAAAATGCAGGCTTCAGAAAGGGTAAACTAGGTTTTCGTTGTTTTGCTATATGAAGAAGAGTAAATGTTGGTATCCAGAGAACCAGAATATACCTGCTACACACCTCCTACCCACCCTTTCAAGTACAGGTGCCTCTTTTGCATGGCTTAGAGGTGTATGTCTTATGGACTCAGGTCTTCAAACGGCAATGTCTTTGACCTCTTCTCTGATATTTAATAGTCCCTATTCAGAAGATGTTTCCCAACAGGACACCAATATGTGATTTCAGTTCCTATCTCCAACAAACAAGGAAAACAAGTAACATTTTTCCTAACCTCAGATCTCCCTATACCTACCCATCTCTCCATCCCCATTCTCTTCTCCCCTAAAGAGAAATGGCAGTAGATACTGTTACCTGTGAGTTATGCCTTTGATTCCCCCAGTAGAAGCCTGAAAGTGCAGATAATACCAAACGCTAAGTATACCATGATTTTTTTCCTAGATATGCATGTCTATGATGAAGTTTAATTTATAAACTAGGCATAGTAAAAAAAATTAACAATAATAACTAAGAATAAAAGAACAATTATATTGATATACTGTAATAAAAGTTATGTGAATATGGCTTCTCTGTCTCTCAAAATCTCTTGTTCGTACTTACTGTTGACCGTGACTAATGGAAATGGGGCAGCTGAAGCCAGAGACCAGAGGGACTACTGAGCTCCTGACTGTGGCCGATGTGGCTCTTCCTTCCCCAAACCTGCTTCCTTGGTGGCACATTCCAGGTTTGGCGTTGAGCTGACTGCCCCAACCAATAAGAAGCCTGGTCAACATGTCTAAATTCAAAATCCCTGGGGCCACCTTTGGAGGGAAACACTCTTTTTTTTTTTTTTTAAATGATTTTTTTCTTAATATTTATTTTTTAGTTTTTGGCAGACACAACATCTTTGTTTTGCATGTGGTGCTGAGGATCGAACCCGGGCCGCACGCATGCCAGGCGAGCGTGCTACCGCTTGAGCCACATCCCCAGCCCCGAGGGAAACACTCTTACGGTGCCCACCTTATCAAACTAAACCCACGAGCTTGGTGTTTTTCAAGGGGCTGACCAAGAGCCCAGCTCCAGCCTGGAACTGCAGACTCACCTGTCTCTGGTAGCTGCTTTTCCTCCCCACGCCCAGCTCCCTGGCTCTTATTTTATTGGACTCAGCATGCTTCCCTCTCAATGCCTCTGCCCTCCTTGTTCCATAGATACCTCCCTCCCTCCCTACTTCACCTGGCTCACATTTTGTGATCACCTCATCAGAGAGTTCTGACACCAGTGTACCTAAAATACCCTCCCCAACCCCATCAAGCCCTGTGTGGACTTGCTGCTGTAGCACATAATGCCCTTTGATGCATTTAATGTTCGTTTACTTCTTTTTAATTACAGTTCCTGGACGTAGTAGACGGTTTAAAATTTTTTATTCGTGCTGGCACACATCTATAACCCCAGCGGCTCAGGAGACTGAGGCAGGAGGTTCACAAGTTCAAAGGCAGCTTCAGCAACTTAGTGAGGCTGTAAGCAACTTATGGAGACCCTGTCTCAAAATAAAAATATAAACGTGGCTAGGGAACATGTGGCTCAGTGGTGAAGACCCCATTGGCACCAATCCCTGGTTACCCCTCCCTACAAATTATTTACTGACTGGTTGAACCACAATAGGGGAAAACATTTTGCATTAAGAATCTAAATCCGGATTACTTTCTAAAAGGCAGGGGAGGACTGCCTTACCCTAGGTCAATTTCAAACAGACATTTCTACACACACACAAACATTTATATAAATGTTAATTAATGAAAAAATGAATGACAATGACAATAACGCTTCACTTAAAAATTTAACAAGTCAAATATTTATATTAATTTCCATACTATTTTTTAGATAAGCCAATATTGGGGGACATTAGGAATCTACGAATTTATGAATTATCATATTTATGGTTACCTAATAAAACTTTTTTTTTGAAAACTGCTTCTCTCTTCAACTAATTTTATATCACTAAGACAATTCCTAAATTAAAAATGTGTCCATATTCTTGGATTCTTTCTTCTCCTTCATTCTAATTTGTATGAGTCTCTAAACACACACACACACACACACACACACTTTTTAAATCTAGACCAATCCTGTCTTTTCTAATCATTCCCTTGAATGAGAGTCCCACTCTCTGTCTTCATTCACAATAAGACCCGGCTGATGTCAATTACAAGGGAGTCATCCTTAATTGGCTGAGGGACTTGCAGCAGAGAGCAAGCTGTGAATCCACAAGGCCAGAGACACAGTTAAATCAAGAGCCAAAGCCAGAGAAAAGACACACGCACACAGTGGAGCTGTCCATCATGGAGAAGTGAGACTCCGAGGTCTGCAGGGAGAAGGTGAGGCACACTTACCCAGTGGCACTGGCCCGTGATGGATGTTGCTAAAGCTGTCCTTCTCTTCTGAAGTCCCCTCTTTCTAAAACCACGCCTGGAGTCCCTTAGGGTCAGGTCCTGCCTGACGTTCCATAGTTATCTGTTTCCTTCTCCCTCTCCCTTACTGATTGCAGAGCTGCCCAAGGGCATTGTACAATTCATCATTCTATCATGTGGGAAATGCAATGCCTGTCATTCAACAGACATTTCTGCACACACACAAATATTTATATAAATGCTAATTAATGAATAAATGAATGATTTGCTCTCATAATGAAAACTCTCTTAAGTCCTTACATCATATTAAACTGATTATCAAACTAGTCGAGAAAGCATATTATTTTTAGCGGCATAATCCCATAAAGTAAGTAAAAATAGGCATGCGTGTGCTTTGGTCTTGGACGTGACTTCTACCTAAATCAAGGGTGTATATCTGCTACTGAGGTGTCAGAGCTCTAGCTCAAGGATCATCTGTAGCTACATGTGTGCACAATGCCAGTGACTCAAACAGAAGATACCTCTTTCCGTCTATTTTGCCTTCAGTATTATAACAAAACGATAATTGGTACAGTCATTAAGGAGCATCGTGCTGGTGCTGAAGCTGCATATGGACTTACAGGCTTCTGGTTAGCAGCTATGGGCTAGTACTGGAATTTTTTCCTTTTACCTCTAAAGGTGAAATAAGGCTAGCGTTTGAGACCATATCCCCATAACACAGCTTCAGACATGGAGTAGGTATTTATAGGCTCACGTTGTTTAAATGAACCGCAGATTTAAGTGCTGGAAGGGACTCAGCTTTGCAACTCAGTTTTTGCCTGGTTTGATCAGTAGAAGTAAGTAAGGTTGTTGGCGAAAACATGTGATGAGGTCATGGTGCTCCTCATTATCTCATGCAATCTTATAAATGAAGAGTGTTTGCCAGGTTCTTAGTAATGGCATCGTCATTATTACCTACTGAATAGTACTGGGAAAAAAATTAGGTTGTGCCCAGCTCTAATTGTCATGATGTCTCTGGCTTTGTTTATAAATATATGTCTACATGACTCGCAGATGGTCACAGACGGAGAGGCATGGTGGTGAAGGAAAAACTGGATTCAAATCCTAATTCTGTCACCTACTGGCTGGGGGAGGCGGGCTGACTCTCACTAAGCCTGAACTGTTACAACTCTAGAACAAACTGCAAGCTGCTTCTTTTTATTATTATTATTATTTTAATTAGATATATATGACAGCAGAATGCATTTTGATTCATTGTACACAATTGCAGCACAACTTTTCATTTTTCTGGTTGTACATGATGTAGCATCACCCATATGTGCAGTCATACATGTACCTAGAGAGTAATAATGTCCGTCTCATCCCATCATCTTTTCTGCCCCCATGTACCCTCCCTCCCTTTTGCCCAATTAAAGTTCCTCCATTTTTCCCATGCCACCTCCCTCCCCACTATGGATCACATCCACTTATCAGAGAGAACATTCAGCCTTTGGATTTTTGGGATTGGCTTACTTCGCTTAGCATGATATTCTTCAACTCCATATATTTACCTGCAAATGCCATTAACTGCTGCAGTCTGACTGGGCACAAAATCACGAGCCACTCACAGCTTTGTAGATTCAAATAGCAATTCTTTATTCCTGAACTCACACCGGCACTCTACAAACACATTCTGGGGAAATCCACGTTCTCTGCCCAAAAACTCTCTGAATCCCGGGAGAACTCAACAGGAACTCCAGGAGCGGGCACGCCTGAGGCAGCAGGATACGCCCTATTCCCAGCAGGATACACCTTAAACCTGGAACTGCCCTAACCCAAGGAGAGCCCTAAACCCTGATCCGCCCTAAACCCAGATCCACCCTGGTCCTTGAGCAAGGTCACCTTACATGCAATGTCACTTCAGAATGTCCAAGGCAAGTCCATTTTACCACGAGTCCTTCCTCTAAGCAACATGGGGTATGCTGGCAAGGAAATTGTCATACCTACTTGGCTAATGGCTCTCAGCAATTAACTTTATTCTTTTAATGCTGAGTAATATTCCATTTTGTGTGTGTGTGTGTGTGTGTGTGTGTGTATGTGTGTGTGTGTGTGTGTGTATTATTTATATATATATATATATATATATATATATATATATATATATATATATATCACAATTTCTTTATTCATTCATCTACTAAAGGGCATTGAGTTTGCTTCCAAAGTTTAGCTATTGTGAATTGAGCTGCTATGAACATTGATATGGCTGCATTACTGTAATATATTCTTATTCTTGAGTTGAACTACAGTGTCCACCTCCTACTGACTTCTGTTGATTCTCCATGGTAGGTATTCACATAATACTTATGCAAAATGATATTAAAACACAACTGTATTGTTATTTGATTTGTGCTTTTACATATCTATTTTTCCTCCAGACTCTAAATGTCTTATAAACTTTTAACTCTGCACTGTTCAATGTTAATCAAATGAATGATTGAATGTTTCATTCTCTATTATATGGAGAGAGCAAAAATTAAGTTTGAGGAGAGATTGGAGACAGATTGTAAAGCCCAGTTGAACAGGATAGTTGCAAAGCACTTGCAAGTTTTTTTCCCATTAATTAAAAAAAAAAAAAAAACATTTTATTGGGCCAGGCACCATGGTGCACACTTATAATCCCAGTGGCTTGGGAGGATGAGACTTGCAGATCATGAGTTCAAAGCCAGCCTCAGCAAAAGTGAAGTGCTAAGCAATTCAGTGAGACCCTGTCTCTAAATAAAATATACAAATTGGTTTGGGGATGTGGCTCAATGGTCAAGTGCCCCTGAGTTCAATCCCCAGTGCTCCCCAAAATAAAATAAAAAACATTTTATTGAATATCATTAACCATTATACACTTTCCATAACTCCTGAGTTAATAGTAATAGCATCAACAAGAAAAACTGGATACTAATAGCAAAACATATTCCGATCACGTGACCAGATGTTTGGATTCCTCTGATATATTACTCCGTCTAAATTAGTTTAGCTTAGTGTATTTAGGCAGCGTTTAAACCATAGCTACAATATTTTAAAATGGCTGAATGTTTAAATATTTTTAACTTTTAGGACTTCTTTCTAATTTTTTTTTCACTATTATTTTTATTTTTCTAGTGTGAATAAAATTATATATATATGTAGGGTACACCTGATTTTTTTGAATCATGCATACATTAGGGAATGAATAATCAAGCTAATGAGCATATCTATTACCTCACACCATTTTTGTGGTAAAAGCATTTAAAATTCACTTACTGCATTTTCAAGTATACAATACATTGATATTGACAGTTGTACCATAGACCCTAAACTTATCCCTCCTGTATTACTGAAACACTGTGTCCTTTAACCAACATCTGCCCAAACACCCTACCACCCCACCACCTACTCCCTAGGAGCATTATGCTACCCTCAGCTTCTGTGTGCTCGACAGTTTTAGAGTCCACAGATAAGGGACATCAGGCCGTGTCTTTCATACTTGGCTTATTTCATTCAACATGAATGTCCTTTGGACTCATCCATCTTACAAGTGACTCGATTTCTTTCTTTTCTAAGGCAGGGTAGAATTTCTCTGTGTTTATATTTTACATATCACATTTTCTTTATCCATTTGCCTCTTGATAGTTAATTCCATATCTTTACTATTATGAATAATGTGTCAATGAACATGGAAGTATAGTGATATTTTTGTCATATCCATATCATACCCTTTGAGTCTCCCAAAGCAGAATTGCTGTTTCATCATATGGTAGTAGTATTTTTTTTAATTTTTTCAGAAAACTTCATAGTTTTTTTTTGGTGGGGGTGGTCATGGAGGGGGTACCAGGGGCACTCAACCACTAAGTGACATCCTCAGCCCTTTTTTGTATTTTATTTAGAGACAGGGTCTCTTGAGTTGCTTAGCGCCTCAGTTTTGCTGAGGCTGGCTTTGAACTCGAAACCTTCTAGCCTCAGCCTCCCGAGCTGCAGGGATTACAGGTGTGTGCTCTCACACCCAGCTCCATGTTGCTTTTCATAATAAATGTTCTAATTTATATTTCTACCACTGGGGCAAAAGGATTTACTTTTTTATACATGATTTCCAACACTTATCCCAGACATCCTAAAGGAGGTAAAGTGATATCTAACTGATCGTAACTGATATTACTGATATCCTGACATTTAATGATATTAAG
The DNA here is from genome assembly GCF_048772815.1 of Callospermophilus lateralis. Taxonomy (NCBI): domain Eukaryota; kingdom Metazoa; phylum Chordata; class Mammalia; order Rodentia; family Sciuridae; genus Callospermophilus; species Callospermophilus lateralis. The sequence goes on along the minus strand of NC_135318.1, from coordinate 102,053,922 downwards.
CAGTTCTTTGTGTACCTGCCAACCATTTATATATTTTCGTCTGAGATTTGTCTTTTCAGGTTATTGGCCCATTTTAAAATTTTTCTTGTTTGTTTTCTTGCTGTCTGGTGAGTTCTTTATATAAAGTTTTAATTATGAACCCTTATTCTATGTAGGATTCACTATTATTTTTTCCCTTTCCATAGGTTTTTTTCTATTTACTCTTCTTTCCTTTTCTGTGAAGAAGCTCTTTAGATGACTGCAGTCTCACTTGTCTGTATTTACTTCTGGGTTTTTGTCTGTATTGTCTGTGTTTTTGGTGTCATATACAAAAATTCTTTGTCTGGACCAGCATTCAGAAGCTTTCTCTGTGGTTTCTTCTAGAAGTGGTACAGTTCCAGGTCCTACACTTAAGCCTGCAATCCACTATGAGTTGATGTTTGCCTGTCTTTAGAGTGAGATAAGGATCCAACTGATTTCCTCTGCACGTGGATACCCTATCTTCCCGGCAATATTTAAGAGGCTATTCTATTCCCATTGTGCGTTCTTGGCGCCTTTGTGAAGATCAGTGGCCAAAAATGCTTGGATTTATTTTTCTGGGCTCTCCCTTCTTCTCCATCCACTGATTGCCAAGTGATTCTGCTCATCTGGCTGGTGGGCTTCTTCCTTTCTCACTGCTCTGTGTCTTCCCTGAAGTTCTGCGTTCCATCAAAAAGCCCAGCCTTCCCTGATAGAGGACCATTTTTCCTTGAGAGTGAGAGCTGCACTCACTGGCTACAACCTCTAAACAAGTTCTGGAGGTCCATTTTTAAATCTTCTAATGTTTTCCTTAATACTTTTAAATATCAAAATGCCTTTCCTTGATTTAACCAATGTTAAGTACATTCTATCGGTGTCTTCCTTTGAAATAGAAAAGTTAGATATACTATGCCCCATCTTTGCTTTACCAATTCGATTTTTTTTTAATCTCTATTGTTATTTATGACAGTGTGTTTTAATCAGTTTTTATTTGCTGTGGCCAAACGACCTGACAGAGGAGGGAAAGTTTGCTTGGGTTCATAGGTTCAGAGGTTCAGGTCATATTCAGACAATTCCACAGCTCTGGGTCCACTGAGAAGCAGAATATCATGGTGGGAGGGCCTGGTGGAGAAAGCAGCTCAGACAAGAACACAAAGAAGCAGAGACAGCCACACTTAGTAGGAAAAATACAAGTCCCAAAACATGACTCCAGTGACATACCCACCTCCTCCAGATGGTCTGACAACCAAACTTGCAGTCCTTAATTCTCTGTAAACTTCTTACTTTTATACTTTTAAGGTATATATAATCATTCTAGTCATTCTGTTCTATGATTATAATTTTTTAAAACAGTTATTTTAGTTGTAGTTGAACACAATACCTTTATTTTCTTTATTTCTTTAATGTGGTGCTGAGGATGGAACCCAGTTCCTTGCACATGCTAGGCAAGTGCTCTACCAATGAGCAACAATCCCAGCCCCTGATTCTAATTTTTTTAAATCAATAATGCACCTCTTATTATTAAGAAAACATTATTTAGTATGAATATATTACTGTATTGAGGAAGAAAAGAAGGAAATTAAACTTTGCCACCAATATGTAAGCCTTAAATGAAGACTTCCAATTGTTTATGTTAAATAGATTCTCTTTTATATATTTTTTGTCTGTCTTTATTTTTCTTTGAATTTTTTTCAGAAGTAATTGTTTTTTTAGATAAAATGCTGAGCGTTTTTTTCCTGCATTTTTAATTAATTAATAATTATTATTATTATTATTATTATTATTATTATTATTATTATTTTGCTTGAGTACACTTGAATAATTCCTTCACAAACTTTTGTGGACTTTAAACTTTTTGCACTGTTCAACGACTATAAATGGATCTACTTAATTTTACATGTATTTTATTTTATTGAAAGTTTGCCTGGAGATGGAATTCAAGTTAAAATGATGGAAGCATTGCTCTATTGTCTTAACTGTTGTTTCAATTGTCATTCTGTTTGTACTTGATGCTGCTACAGTTGCTTTTAAAAAGAGGATTTCCACTTTCTTCCTGAGTTCAGGAATGACAGTCATCAAGTTCTGGATGTTCACAGGTACTTTTTCTTTTTTCACATTGTTCCTCTTGTTCTAAAGCTTGGTGTCTTTCTTTTACTTATGATTATTTTTTCATATGTGATGATGCTGATGACAATGACAATAAGGACAATCAATGTGGTGCTTCGGATTAAACACACCTAGGACTTGGCATGGGCGAGGCATGGGTTCTACCAATGTGGGATGTCCCCAGCCCAGATGAATTTTATATTTAGATTCCCCAATAAATGCACAATGAACATTCTAGAAATATATTTGATATCTCACCTACTTGGTCTACTTTGTATAGTTTAGCCAATTTATTAAATTTTACTTGCAATCTAAAGTTTTAATGAAGTTTATTTTTTTGGAATAATCATATATTTAAAGAAAAGTTGAAAGGTAGTAAAGGGAGTACCTGGGTCACTCTCACTAGTTTTCCCCTCATTGTTAACTTGTCAAAACTTACAAAGTGATACAGGTCGTGTTGGTTAGAATTCTGTCACTGTGACAAAATACCTGATATGGTCAAAATAAAAGAAGAAAAGATTGATAGTGCCTCATGGTTTCAGAGGTGTCAGTTGAAGACCATTTGGCTCTGTTGCTTTGGATCTGTGGTATCACAGAACATCACAGTAGGAGTGTGTGACACAAGAGCTCCACTGACCTCACAATGACTAGGAGCCAAGAACAGGGAAGAGGATGTGCCAGGGTTTCAATCCCCTCCAAGGTTCACTCTCATGACCTAACTTCCTAACATGAGGCCTTGCCTTCTGAAGGTTCTACAACCTCCCAATATTGCCACAGGCTGGGGACAAAGCTCTTAGCATAGAGACTGCATGGATATGTTACTGCTGGAAAAAAAATAGAATTTATTTGCATTCCACTAATTTTAAAATTAAAATATTTTTTTTCTCTTTCAGAATCGATTCCAGGATACTCTACTGCATATATGTATTCAATATGTCTGTGACAGTTATTAAGTCTTTTGGGGGTACTGGGGATTGAACCTAGGGGTGCTTAAACACTGAGCAACATCCCTAGTTCTTTTGATTTTTTAATTTTGAGACAGGGTCTCATTAAGTTGCTCAGGGTATCATTAAGTTGCTGAGGCTGGCTTTGAACTTGCAATGCTCCTGCCTCAGCTGCTCAAGCTGCTGTGATTACAGGCGTGTCCACCACATCTGGCTCCGTCTCTGTCATACTGAAGAGTCTTGGCCAGATATCTGGAGAATGTCCTACCAACTGAGTTTGTCTGATGTCATTCTTATCACTGGGCTGTGATTATGAATTTTAGAAAAAGAATATAAACAAAGTGTGCTTTTCACATGTTATCTACGTGCCATCAGTGGTCTCTCAAGTAGATAGTTAAGGTCTGGTATGCTCGATTTCTCCACTTTCTACTATCTTTTGTTTTCTTTTTCATACTCCAGTTATAGGAAGAGAGCCAATGAATTCAATCTATGATGAAAGGAAATGTTTTCAGAGATGAACTCTACTTCTTGCAATGGAAAGCACTTAAAAACAAATTATTCAAGATTCTTCTGTAAGACAGATGTCCTGGACTCTTCAGGACACTTTGACAAAAATACTACAGACTGCCCAGCTTACCAGCGTAGATTCATTCCTCACAGTTCTGAAATCTGGGAAGCCCAAGGTCAAGGCAATGGCACTTCTGAGATCTGGGGAGGGTCCACTTCCTTGATTGTAGGCAGCTGTCATCAACTACAAACTGAAATGAGATCCAGAGAGCTCTCTGGGGTCTTTTGTAAGGGAATAAATCCCATCCATTAAGGACCTACCTTCATGGCTTAATTACCTCCCTAAGGTGCTACCTACTAATATCATCACTGAGGGTTGCAACTGTGACATGTGAATTTTGTGGAAACACCATTACTCAGTCCATAACATTCCATCCCTGTCCTCCCCCAAATCTCTGTCCTTGTGTCATACAAAATACATTCATTCCATGAGAACATCCTTAAAGTTTTAATTCATTCAGGTCAAATCAATCTATATCCAAAGATTCATATAAATATTATTTAAACCAGATATTGGTGAGACACAGGATGAGATTCTTCCTGAAGGCAGATTTATCTCTGGTTGTGAATCTGTGAAACCAAACAAAAGTGATATGATTCCAAAATTCAATGGCAGGACAGGTACATATGACAAATGTTACTACTCTGTAAAAGAGAAATAGGAAATAGGAAAGAAGTAAACATAGTTCCCAACCTGGAAGGACAAACATTAAATGTTAAATGCTCAAAAGTAATTTTCTTTGACTATATATTCACCATCCAGGCCCAATAGGAGAGCAGTGCCATCACCATGGATTAGTAGGAAGACCTTATAGTGGCTCTATGCTGGGGCCCATCTCCATGTACATTTTTTTTTTTTTTGTGTGTGTGTGTGTGTGTGTGTGAGACAAGGCTCAGCAGTTCTGCTGAGTTGAGGTCCAGCAACTAAACCTCTCCTGTTATGGATCTGTAGCCCTGAAACTCTAAGTGACCTTGTCCTTTGACACCTAGTTGATGGCCACCTGACCTCTGGGCCCATCCACTTTGGGCCTTCAATCTGAAGGACTCCTCTTTTGGCCTCTCAATCACCCATGTAGTCATTATTCCATTGTCATAAAAACTAGAACCTGGCTTCTGTAGAGATGACCAATCCATTATAATCTCCCTATCAAACAGCATATCCCAAGTATTTTCATTCTTTGCAATGTGTTTAGGCTGAGAAATTCCCCAAATCATTAAATTCTGCTTTTATTTTGCTTAAACAAAGCAAAATGATGATTTTTTTTTTAGGTGATCACTTCATGGATTGTACAATAAGCACTCAGGTGGAGCCAATCCATGCCTTCAACATCTAAAAATATCTTTAGATATATACCAAAGTTCAGCACTCCAAAACTTTTCCCTTCTATGAAACACTAGAGCACAAACATAACTTGTCCATGCCCTCTGTCACTTTATAACAACAATAAGATTTCCTTCCAGTTTCCAATAACAAGTTCTTCATTTACATCTGAGACCTCATCTGAATGGCCTTTACCGTCCATATTTCAAATAACACTCTCTTCAGAATTGCTAAGGCGTTCTCTAAAAAGACTGGAGTTTTTTCTCCTGTAGCTCTCCTGTTTTCTTTATGGGCCCTCACCAGAATCACTCTTCAGGGCCACATCCCCAGGATGTATGGCAAAATTGTCCTACTCTTTATTCATTATGTAGCTCCAAACAACTTCTACACTTCATATTTTTAGAAGTATCCCCTCTTTTTGTGGTCTCAATTATTGTCTTCGTCTGTTTGAGTTGCTCTAACAAAACTACCATGGATTAGGTGGTCTTACACAACAAACATTTATTCTCAGTTCAGTAGACTAGAAAGTCCCCAAACAAGGTGACAACAGACTGGGTGTCTGGTGAAGACCTGCTTCACTGGTTACAGATCTTCTTACTGTACCTTCTCAAGGCAGAAAAATATAAAGAGTTTTCTGGGGGATGTATCATGAGCTTCTAAAGACGCCACCTCTTAATACCACTCCTGGGGTGTGGAGATCTCACCATATGAATCTGTGGGGGGACACAGGCATGTGGTCCCTAACAAAAGATTTTAGTGATCAATTGTAAATTTCTGAAACATTCTTGTTTTATAATTTTTTTTTTTCCTAAAAGTTTCCCATTTTTGTATAGTCATCTTGACTCTCTCTTTTATTTCACTCTTTCTTGTTCTATTTTATGCCATTTCCTCAATATTTCGCTCCTCACCTGTATGGCTAAATATTAGGTTGATTATATCAGGTACCATATTAATGCTTTTCCTTGTAGTCGTGCAGGTATGACAACATAAGTCATGAGTCTTTCCCAGCTGAATGAAGAGTTAGATGTGGGTTTTGTTTAAGGTAGTGTCTCATGACAAGGGAGGATGGAACACAATTAGAAATGACCAAACTTGGAACATTCAGGGGAATATTTTGCAGAAGATAGGATTTTCTACAAACTCTGTAGGGCTGATTTTGCCTTTGAGTTATTTCTTCCTTCTACCTCACTCTGTGCACACACACTGGGAAATGCTGAGTTGCCTCCAACTCTGTTACTCTCCATCGGTGAACTTCACGCTAATCCCTCACTTGTTTTCAATTGTCATTCTCTGACCTTTGACCCGAGTATAAAAGTCAGAGCTGACAGTCAGGGGAGATAAGGAGTCCAGTGGCTATCTTGATGATTTCTTAGGTCTCATGCCTACCTTTCTTATTTGGAGGGCTATAAGATTCCTTCTTTGTTGCTCCTTTATTGGAAACAAATGACTCTACCATTGGTACTCTGGACCATGAATTTCACAGTTCTTTGTTTTTGAGAAATCTAAATGTGTTTGCTGTTCAGAAATTCTTCCGACTTTCCATTTTGCTAGAACATTGCTAAAAGCAATTGCTAAAACATTAAATTTTTGAGTAGTTTCATGCTATTGCATTTGGGTAGACAGATATTTATTGTATAAATATTTGTGGCAGTACATCTGTGTGTCATTGTACATATATATGTGTGCTTGTACACACATTTGTGTGTGTGTGTAAAGTATTACATCTTTTCTATATGATTTTTGCAAGGAAGAGAGATATAGATATACATATATTTTGCTACCTTGAACTAGAAATCTGCTAAAGTTTTCAGACCATGGTGAATGGTTGGTAGCAAATGCAAATACTTATTCTGAAAAATTTATCTCTGCACCGAAGGAGTCAGGGATTTGATGTCTAGGCCAGTAAACACCTGCAGTGAGAGAAAGCATTTCATGCAATAAGTTCCATTTGGAAGGAAGAGTGTTCCATTTGCATGAATTTGTTCTCAGACTCTTAAGATTGACCTTTTCCAAGGGATCACGTGGACTTGTCTTAATATCCACTCTTTCCTAATCCATTTCTTTATTCTTCCAATACTTAAGTCAAAGGAGTCTTAGATAGAAAACTGACGAATCCATGCATTGCAATGAGGAAGGTACTTCATGAAATCAAGGTCATCTCTAATGTAACGCTTCAAATCATAGTGAAGTAAGAGGAAAGCTGCACAGAAAGGAATAACAAGCTACCTTTAATAATGTACACCAGAGTAGTTGTTTGGTGAAGGAGTTGTTAAGTCAGGGTTGCTGTGTTTATTACTTTTAGATGGACTAATTTTATTTTAGGAATTAAACCTAATAATTGTGCTTTGCTTTATTTGAGTTTACCTTATTTGTAATGATTTCCCAGGCACTTGAGAGTGTAGATTTCATTAAGTCCAATGAGAGCATTTGTTTTAGTATAGTAATACACAAGAGTCTCCCCGCACAGTTAAGTTGCTTATATTTAAATATGATCATGTGAAGAAATCATAATTGTTATTGCCCATAAAGGCATGTGAAAATGGTAAAACAGAAGTAGTACTTATCGATCCTTTTATAAGTAAAGGCATAATACATTACTTTAGAGGCTCAAGTAGACCAATATCTAATACAAGATTATTATACATTGAATTCCTACCTCACTGAGTGCACTTTAAGTGTCTTCTTTCTGAGAAATATCTACAAAAAGCATCTTAAATCTATGCCTTTTGAGAGCTATTGATATTACAGTATCTGAAAGAGAATGCTTAAAACACTGAAATTTCCAGGATTTCAATTCCGAGCATGTATTTAAGGCTATTGTTCTTACTTTCCTTCTTCTTTTTGATAGAAATGAGTTTTTAAGTCAATAGTTGGATAGTTTTAGGACTTTTAGAAGACAGAGAAAATCAAAACAAAAGAGTGAAGAACCACTTTCCTGAGCAGTAGATGGTCTACGATTTTTAAATTTCCAGTAGAATTCTTGCTTTCTTTGATGGGATTGCTTTGGGAAGCTCCCAGAGCCTTGGACATTTTTCTAAGGCATCAACAGAATATGATGGGTGTCGATTTAACATATAAGATTACAATATAAATTACAACAAAAATATTGTAACGTTTGTCCAAATAGAGTTTTGCCCATTTTTGTATTTTCAACAGTGAATTTTTCTTGCGCTTCTGAAACACCAGAGTTTTTATTTGATTTTGTGAATGACTGGACATTGTCACATGACCTAGGGCTGGAAGCAGCTACAGAAAGTGAACATTAGTAATCTCAAGGAAAAGTGGAGCACCAAGATTTGCAATCCCCCCAATGACCTCTTGCCCCTCAATGACCTGTTGCCCCCCCCCATCAGGACCAGAAGAAGAGAGGCAAAGACAAGACCACTTTTAAAAGTCTGTGATGTTGCTGGGTATGGTCACGCATGCCTGTCATCCCAGCGGCTCAGGAGGCTAAGGCAGGAGTATTACCAGTCCGAAGCCAGCCTCAGCAACAGTGAGGCACTAAGCAACTCCGTGAGACCCTGTCTCAAAATAAAATACAAAATACGGCTGGGGATGTGGCTCAGTGGTTGAGTGTCTTTGAGTTCAATCCCTGATACCATAAAAAAAAAAAAAAAAAATAGACCTGCGATGTCTTGAGGTGGTACTCATCTGAAATATTTTCTTTCCCAAAGAGGGTATTTATTCTAATATTTGAAAACTCCCTTCCTGCTTTGTAATACTAAGCTAAAATTTGGGTCACAAGATATAGTGGTCTGTAGTGTAGCTTCTGGCTTTGAGTAAAATAATTTCCAAGATGAAGTTACTGAAGCAGACCAGGTACCCCCACCCAAAAGATCCCCCATCATAATTAAGCTTCTCCTCTTGTCACAAAGATTATTAAAGAGTGTCATCAGGATTTTTCATATAGAAAAGATGTAAAAAGATGAAGTTCTGCAGAAAGCTTAATGGGGTTTGAAGCTTCCTCTCTCTTGTAAATGTCAGGTTTGCAGACATAACACGTAAAACCTTTGTCTAGCCTAAGACTACGGGACAAAAAGTAACTGTTTAGTTTCCACCCACGGACACGTAACCAACCATCCCACTGAATATAAATCTGAAAGGATTTTCAGACTTGGGATCCAGAGATTTTTAGGCATTAGCGCCTCTGGACTACTACAGCTAAAATAAACGTGCTTCCTGAAAATTCCTTGGGTGTCCAGCCTCATCTGTCCTATGTCATTATATCCCAGCTTCCTTTTCTAAGAGTAGGACATCAGGCAGCCTGAAGAAGGACAAGATTTGGCCAACTCTGGGGTCACTGCATTGGCAAGGGCTGCTTTAGAGGGATCTGGTGTAAAATTGATGGTCAGGGCCATGTAGTGGTCTCCAATCATATTCCACTTCACCTCGTCTCTACTAAACTACAATTCCAGTCCTGGAATCATGACAAGCTTCCTGTGTGTACAACTGCAGCGCCTCTGCTTGGTGGCACTGCACATTTCTCCTAGGAGAAACCCAACTCTGTGGCACCATTGAGTTAGTGCCCCATGGGGCATCTTGAAGTGAGAGAGATTTCCCCTCTCAATCCCTCTGGTCAATAATTCTGGTATTTATTGTATGTTCTTCGTAAGGTTCTGATGGGGTTGAGTACAGTTTCCCACAGTGGTGAATATCTTAAAACTATATGCTGGTATAATGGCCCTTTGTATCCATGAAAATAGAATCCATGGGTTTAATCAATCATGGACCCAAAGTAGTCAAGAAACAAAAATCGCATCTACTGAACATGAACATACATTATTTCTTTTCATTATTTCCTAAGCAATATTGTACAATAACTATTTACTCAGCCCTTGGTATGTATTGGGCACTCTAAGTAATCTAGACAGAATTTAAAGTATATGGAAGCATGTATGTAGGTTATATGCAAATACTATCTAATTTTATATAGTACACTTGAGCATTTGTGGATTTTGGTGTCTTCAGGGATCCTGGGAGATACCAGTCCCTTGCAATTCCAGGGATGATGGTTTTGACTTTTTATCCTTCTGCATTTTATCTTTCTAGTCCCCTCCTCCTGTTCCTTGGGATCACTTCCGCAAATTAATTCACCTTCATGGAATCTCTTATCTCAGATGTCATCTAAAGAACACACTGAGGAGGGCCAAAAAAATATGTTTATAAATTCGGGGAATGTGAACAAGCCAGTTCAATGGAATATAAAAATGCATTCCTTATATCTCATCGTTTCAACCATGAATGTTCAATCATTTGACCTCTTGGTCATTTTTACTTCACCAGCATCCTTTGGTTCAAGCTATGAAATCTTCAACTTAACCATATTCCACAAGATGAAAATTATATTTGATATGAAAAACCTGAGGGAAGGCTTCAGTGCATGCTCTTTTAGACAGTAAAGAGGATCTTTATCTGCGCTGATGAAAAGGTAGGATTTTCTCAGCATGGCTAAGCAGATGGGCAGCTTGAGCCACCTCTGAGCTCACCATGCGGCAATTTTCTGCTGTCATTTGACTGTTCTGCCAATGACACACTTAGAAGAGTCCACACTCCACACCCGATGCAATTGCTACCTTAGCACAAAAACGGATCTAACCACATGGGAAAAACCTACATTTCCGCCCAGGAGCAGGGGTTCTTTTAAGGTTCAGAAGTCAACTGAAATTGTGCTCAAAGAGCATGAAACAACTCCGAGGGTTGCCATGAACTCTGGAAATCTGTCAATCTCTGGGGATGAATAGCAAACAGATGTCAAATGTCCCATGGGGCTATTTACAGGCACTTTTTATCCACTCAAAAGGCAAGTTTGGGCCTCTGTGTAAATGCTAACGTGGAAGTTTAGCTCATTCCTGTCCCTCAGCATGTCCATCAGCTTCTTATCTAAAACCCCCAAACCTTAACTGAACCCTACCTAAAGGATTCCCTAGTCATCTTTGAGCATATAAATGAGAATATGACCCAACCAGGAAATCTCAAACTCAGTTTTCTATGATTCTTTCCAGTGAAATTCATCAGGCTATTAGGGTAAGAAAGGGGGAATTGATAATGACTGTTAAGGTATGGATATGAGGTGTCCCACCAAAGCTCACATGTGCGACAATACAAGAAGGTTCAGAGAAGAAATGATCAGGTTGTAAGTGGCTTAACCCATTTGATGAATTAATCCCCTGACAGGGATTAACTGCGTGTTCACTGAAGTGGTAGGCTATGGCTGGAGGAAGTGGTTCATTGCGGGTGTGGCTCTGGGGTATATATTTGTATCTGGCAATGAAGTCTCTCTCTGCTTCCGGATCACCATGTGAGCTGCTTCCCTCGGCCACCCTCTTCCTCCATGATGTCTTGCCTCACCTGGAGCCCCAAGGAAAGGAGCTGGCCTTCTATGCACTGAAACCTCTGAATCTGTGAGCCCTCAAAAAAAAAACCTTCCAACCTCTACAGTTGTTCTGGTTGGGTGTTTTAGTCACAGCAGCAAAAAAAAAAAAAAAAAAAAAAAAAAAAAAAAAAAGCTGACTAAAACAATTGCCAAAAGAGAGTGAGACATTGCACGGGATAAACCAGAATCGCAGGCAGAGCCTGCCCATTGCAGGGATACCTAAGTTTTAAAAGTGTGTTTGTAAAAGGCTAATTGAAAATGTAGTTGCCAGTTGAATTTCCACTGGGACAATAATTTTGTTGTTGTTGTTGTTAATGGTTTCAGCTTTTATTGTTTTCAAGTAATAAATGTACATTGGAGGATGTTACTGAGACAAAGTGTGTGTACTTACAACTTTAGAAGAGGCTTCAAAAGAATGGAATAATACTCAGAATATTGAGATAAGAATGATGAATAGTTTTTGGAACAGTGTGAGCACTGGAAGCACTGGAATAACAGTAGGAATATGAAGATGGAGAGAACAGTAGCCTATGAGGACAGAAGGTCAGCCTTCTCTGCGGCCACATGGCCAGGGGAATCAACGACTGTGATACGGTTTGAGGTTTTCTTGTGGTGAAGCTAGGTCTTTTGCAAATGAAAATTATTACCTCCACATTTCAGAGACCCCATCTTAAGAGCATCCTAGGTCATAGCTAATTAGATATTTGGACTAAGTGATTCAATGTATTTGGTTCAGCAGCTTTTGGGGTGCATAGTAGTAATTATTAAGCACAATCAGGTGACTTTAATAGCAGCAAAGAGTAAATGATTAGAACTGACACATATTGAGCATTTACATATGAGACCATGTGCTAACTTTTCCCATGTGTTATCTAATCTTAAAAACATTAAGAAACAAGTGTCACTGGACCCATTCCAATTATGAGAAAATCAAAAGTTAGAAAAGATAAGGAACTTATTTCAAGATGCACAGCTAGAAAGCAAAGGTCTTAGGTGTCACTCTTGCTGACACCCAGACTCAACAACTGGAGCACTTGGCTACCTTCCACACAAGCAAGTCAGGTAAGGTTCAAATGTGGGAGAGAACTATGTCAAAAATAAAGCTGGCATATTTGGGCACCAATTTATGTATGTAAAAACAAATTCTAGGTTATTTTAAAAAGTGAAAACTTTTGTGAGAAAAATCTAATAGATTGATCAAAGATGTAGGAAGGAAGAACTTTCTAATTGAAAATGAAATTCCCAAACTGCCAATTCAAGATATTTCCTTATCAAATTCAATTAGCGCCAGGTGTGGTGGTGTATGCCTCTAATCTCAGTAACTGGCAGGAGGATCCTAAGTTCAAACACAGCTTCAGCAACTTAGTGAGATCCTAAGCAACTCAGAGAGACCCTGTCTCTAATAAAATGTAAAAGAAAGGGCTGGCGATGTGGCTCAGTGTGAGTCCCTGGGTTGAATCCTTACTACAAAACAACAAAAACAGAAAAAGCTTAACAATGGGTTACAAAATAACAGACAAGAACAAAAGTCTGATATTTTAACATTCAAGCAGTTCTTGAATAGCAAATAAATTGCAACAACAACAAAACTAACCACAACATATGTTTTTGGTCCCTTTGTCTAATATGAGATAACCATACGTAAGTGGGTTTGTCTCTGTGTCCTCTATTCTGTACCACTAGTCTACAGGTCTATTTTGGTGCCAATACCATGCTGTTTTTGTTACTATTGCTCTGTAGTACAGTTTAAGGTCTGGAATAATAATGTCACCAGCTTCACTTTTCTTGCTAAGGATTGCTTTAGCTTTTCTGGATCTGATTTTTTCAGAAGACTTTCATGATTGCTTTTCCTGTTTCTATGAGGAATGTCATTGGGATTTTGATTGGGTTTGCATGGAATCTGTATAGTGCTTTTGGAGTATGGTCATTTTGATAATAGTAATTCTGCCTATCCAAGAGCAAGGTAGATCTTTACATTTTCTAAGGTCCTCTTTAATTTCTTTCTTTAGCATTCTGTATTTTTCATTGTAGAGTTCTTTCACCTCTTTTTTTTTTTAAATTTGATTCCCAAGATTTTTTTTTGAGGCTATTGTAAATGGGGTGGTTTTCCTAGTTTCTCTTTCTGAGAAATTGTCACTGATGTACAGAAATGCCTTTGATTTATGGATGTTGATTCTGTATCCTGCTATTTTGCCAAATTTGTTTATTAGTTCTAGAAGATTTCTGGTGGAAGTTTTTTGGGTCTTCTAGGTATAGAATCATATCATCGGCAAATAGTGCTAATTTGAGTTCTTCTTTTCCTATCCGTGTCCCTTTAAGTTTTTTTATCTGTGTAATTGCTCTATCCTGTGTTTTAACATCCAGAACTATGTTAAATAGAAGTGGTGAAAGAGGGCATCTCTGTCTTGTTCCAGTTTTAGAGGGAATGCTTTAAATTTTTCTGCATTTAGAATTATGTTGGCCTGGGGCTTAGCATAGATAGCTTTTATAATGGTGGGATATGTTCTTGATATCCCTTGTTTTTCTAGTGTTTGGAACATGAAAGAGTGCTGTATTTTTGTCAAATGCTTTCTCTAAATCTATTGAGATGATCATATAGCCTCTTCAACAAATGGTGCTGGGAAAACTGATAATCCACATGTAACAAAATAAAATTAAATCTCTATCTCTCACCATGTACAAAACTCAACTTAAAGTGGATCAACCACGTAGGAATTAAACCAGAGACCTTGCACTTAATAGAAGAAAAAGTAGGCCCACATCTCCATCATGTTGGATTAGGCCCCAACTTCCTTAATAAGACTCCTATAATGCAAGAATTAAAACCAAAAATTAACAAATGGGATGAATTCAAACTAAAATGCTTCTTCTCAGCAAAAGAAACAACCAGTGAGGTGAATAGAGAACCTATAGAATGGGAATAAATCTTTACCACAGGCACATCAGATAGAGCACTAATCTCTAGGATATATAAAGCAAGCACTCAAAAACCTTAACACCAAAAAAGCAAATAACCCAATCTATAAATGGGCCAAGGAACTGCACAGTCACTTCTCAGAAAAGGATATACAACCAGTCAACAAATACATGAAAAAATGTACATCTCTAGAAATTAGAATAATGCAAATCAAAACCACTCTAAGATTTCATCTCACTCTAGTCAGAATGGCAGCTATGAAGAATACAAACAACAATAAGTGTTGGGGAGGATGTGGGGGGAAAGGCACACTCATACTTTGCTGGTGGGACTACAAATTGGTGCAGCCAATATGGAAAGCAGTATGGAAAATCCTCAGAAAACTTGTAATGGAACCACCATTTGACCGAGCTATATCCCACTCTTTGGTTTATACCCAAAGGACTTTAAAACAGCATACTATAGAAATACAGCCAAATCAATATTTATAGCAGCACAACTAACAATAGCTAAACTGTGGAACCAACCCAGATAACCTTCAGTAGATGAATGGATAGGAAAACTTTGGTATATATATGCAATGGAATATTACTCAGCATTAAAAGACAATAAAATCATGGCATTCACAGGTAAATGGATGGAGTTAGAGAATATAATGTTAAGTAAAGTAAGCCAATCCCCCCCAAAAAAAACAAAGGCCAAATGTTTTCTTTGATTTGAGGATGCAGATGCATAGTAATGATTGCGGGCAGGGAGCATAGAAGGAATGGAGGAACTTTAGATAGGACAAAGGGGAGGGAGGGGAGGGGCAGGGGCAAGGGGTAGAAATAATGGTGGAATGAGTTAGACATCATTACCCTAAGTACATGTATAAAGACACGAATGGTGTGAAAATACTTTGTGTACAATCAGTGACTGGAAAAATGGGAAAGGGAGGAAGAGCATGAGAAGAAGACTACCACTAAATAGGGAAGGGAGGTGGGAGGGAAAAAGAGGGAGAAGGGGAGTTGCACGGAAGATGGAAGGAGACCCTCATTGTTACACAGAATACATGTATGATGTTGTGATGAGAAAAAGAAAAAAAAAGTGTGTCACATTAGATTGGATAGAGAGAAAGGATGGGAGAGGAGGGGAGGAGTAGGGAGGATAGGAAGGGCAGCAGAATAGACAATGTGATTGATGCATGTACATTCCATGTATGTATTATATGTCAAGATACATTCTGCTGTCATGTATGACTAAAAAAAATAAAAATAAATCGTATGGAAAAAATTGTTCTGTATATGTGTCATATAAAACGAGTTGCATTCTGCCATCAAATACAACAAATTAGAATAAATAAATAATAAAATAAACATAATAAAAAATATATGTTTATAGGACCAAAAAAAAAAAACAAAAAAACAAAAAACTAACCTGCAGCTCCTTCCAGAAATGACTGTCTACCAGTAGACAGATCTCAACAATAAAGAACCCAGTAAAAGAATGGGCAAAAACTGGAGTGGGAATGTAGCTCTGGGCTGGAGCATTTGCCTTGTATGCACAGGTCCCTGCAGGAGGCCCTGGGATTGATCCCCAACACCAAAAGAAAAAAAAGCACAAAAGATATATATGTATGCACAGAAGAACACATCTATAAATGTAGGCATGGAACTTCACAGTAAGGAAATAACAAACATTATTTCACTGGACATCAGACCAGCAAAAAATAAAAATAAATACTTGAGGTCAGAATTTGTATGTACATAGTCATCTGTTTTAGCATTGTTTATGCAATAACATATCATTTAGCATGAAATAAAATGATAGTCTTATTCTACAAGACAAATCATTGGGCTTAAATCCACGGAAAAGTACATATAAATGATGTAATTTTTATAATGTGCATATATATTTACAAATATTCATTGACTAGCTAACCATATAAGCTTGGAAAAACATAAATACCCATCATTCTGCAATATGTCTTGTCTGAGATGGTTTGTGTATAGGCTAAGGAAAAGGGCTACAATTAGGAGACAGAATCCAACCAATGAAAATGAAGGGGAAAAAAAGAGAAAAGAAGAAAGGATTGAAGAAGAATAAAGAAATGCTCACCAAATTCACAATTGTACAGTTATATGAAATTAAAAGCTCGAGAAAGTGCCCAGTAGCAGCTAGTCAATAGGAAAACTGCTTCTTCATTATATAAATCCTTTGCATAATCTTACCTGTGAAATTACCTGTTTTTTCTCAGTTGTGTTTAATAAGTGCAAATACTGACTTTTATATCTTTTTTTATTTTTGCCTTTATTAGAATTTTCTAATTTTACTCAAGGTCTTCAAAAATTCCCTGAGCCACAATTAATGTTCTATTTTCTAAAACCTACCATTCTCTCTTATGGTACTTGCCATGATCTGCCTTGTCTTAGTTAGGATTTTGACATTTTCTTATGAGTTAAGGTTCGTCTACTTCACAGGACATCTCACAGGCTCTTCAGGAGAATTTGGTACTCTGCATAAGCAAACATAAAAATGTGTCATTCTAGAATTAACATATTTGAAAAATATTTATACTAGATTGATTTCATGCAAAATTCTGGCTCAGTAAAGTGGGTATCATACAAATGAAACATGGCAGTCTTGAATAAAGATACCTGCTTTTTAAATTTGATTTATAAGACTCAAATCAGTCATGATAATGAGTGAACATGTTGCTTTAAAATTTTACAATATTCAGCTAAAATCTTGTCAGCTATACAGCTAAACATATATGTATATAAAAATATCTCTTTGTATGAGAACATAATTTGCACAATATATAAATTAATATATATGATTATAGAGATTTGTATAGGAGGTATTTAGGTCTCCATTGATAGAAAAACACAACACCAATTTTGTAAGACCTCATTAAAATCAAAATGCAAGGAACCAAAAAAGGCTTTAATTAGCCAGTTTGGATTTCCTGATATTTTGTTTGATAATATTAGAAATTTTATTTGACTAGGGAATAGTGATTTTTTTGAATTATGCACCATTCTCAATCAAGATACTGGTTTAATGAGGTGTTAGCTCATGAAAGATTGTTAAAAGTTTATAGACTGGAGAGGATTACCATTAGGTAATATTCAGTGAAAACTGTAATTTAACAGACATGAAAACAAAGAATAATTTTGCAGATCCTTCCAGAAATGACTGTCTACCAGTAGACAGATCTCAGAATTTTGCCACAAATTTTGACTACTTCCAAGTAGCCATGGAAAAGAAGGTGAGGTGGAAAAATGCAGATGACCCTCTACAAAGCCAGTAGGAGGGAATGACTAAGTATATGGGAAAAGTTGGGAATCCCTAATTCCACAGTGTAATTTATCCTAAGTAAGTCCTTAAAGCTATTTCTATTAAAATATGGGAGGTTTATTACTATATACTTCCTAATCCCAATGATGGTGGTCTTATTTACTTCATTTTCATTGGAAGTCTCAAAATGCAAACCTACCTATTCCATAAAGAAGGAAAAAAAATGTGCTCTTTGGAAAATGTTCCAAAATACACTGTTAATCCTTCAATTTCAATTCAGTGCATTTACAGAAATATAAAGTTATTAGCTTGCTAGTATCAATAAGACAGGATTCAATTTTAAATATAATTTTAAAATATGTTTAAATGAACATTTTGAGATGATAATTCAATAATATACATATATATATATATATATATATATATATATATATATATATATATGAAAGCTTGTCTGCTGTAAACACTTTATTTCCTGATTTGTTTATTGAGCATTATTTTGTGAATTTCTTATGTTTGCGAATAAAAAAAATATTATCAATAAAGGTATGCTATTAATCTAACCATGACAGTCATTAAGATATAGTTGTCTAAAAATGATTGCTCTTCATTTTGTTTAGGTTAACACCTACATACATTTATGTGGAATATTTACATGGAATAAATTAATCACATGTTATATATGTATATATATCATGGCTTGATGTAATTTTTTTATTCTTCCATTAAAAAAAACAGTTTAAAATATATTCAATTTTTTTCTAATTTAGAATATTCTTTTAAACAGTATCTTTAATTCATTCTATTACTTTTCTTAATTTAACAGAGTAGATATTTCCTAAAATATTTAACTTTGTTTTGTCTCTTAATTCCAGATGAATATCATCTATATGAATTAGTGACTTTATCATTATGTGATGATCAATTAAAAGTTTTACTAATGAGAAAGCTATCAAAGGAAAATAGAGGAGAAAATAAGAAATAAAACATTTTCAATCAAAATAACTTTTTGGCACCAGGTGCAGTGGCACACACATGTAATCCCAATGGCTTGGGAGGCTGAGGCAGGAAAATTGCGAGTTCAAAGCCGGCCTCAGCAAAAGTGAGGTGCTAAGCAACTCAGTGAGACCCTGTAGGGCTGGGATGTGGCTCAGTGGTCTAGTGCCCCTGAGTTTAATCCTGTTGCCAAAAATAAAATAAAATAACTTTGGGGCTGGGCAAATGGCACACACTGATAATTCCAGCCACTGGGGTGTCTGAAGCTGGAGGCTCACAAATTCAAGGCCAGACTTGACATATTAGTGAGACTTGTTTCAAAATTGAATTAAAAAGGACTGAGGATATAGAGGTAGAATGTTCTTGGGTTCAATTACCAGTACCGGAAAAATTATTTTTTAAATAACTTTTGGCTGAAGTCAATAGGTTGGGATCAAAGGATGTGACTCTTTCACAGTGAGGTAATCTGTAACTCTTAAAAGAAAACCTAGCCTGTGTTCCAATGCAAGACATTACAGTATTTCACACCTACCCATTTTGTTAAATGGAAGAAAATCAGCAAAAGTTTGGATCATTTACCATGGAATTAATTGCCTGAGAAGTAGTTCCCTGAAACCTTCCTAGAGTTAGGAGCCAAGGTGTTCCTGACTCCTCCCCTCCCCACCCTCCCACAATATGAATTACTTTATGTTCTGGAATATGCTTTGTACACCATACCCACTATCCCAAGCCACCCAAACATACAAGGCCCTAATGCCTAAAACCTTTACATGTCACCTTTTACAGAAAAAAAATAAAGTCTTTACAAACAAATTTAAGTTAAGGATCTTGATATGGGGAGAATATTATGGAGTATCCAGATGAGATCTAAATCCAGTCCCAAGACAACTCATGAGACATAGGGGACATTGGACACTCACAGAAGACAAGGTGACCATGTGACCGACCATAAAGGCAGAGATAGGAGTGACATGTGGCCAAAGTCAAGGGATGCCTGCAGCCACCAAGTCTGGAAGCAACAAAGAACAAATATTCCCCTCTAACCTCAGTGGTAGTATGATCCTGCCAACACTTGGATATCAGCTAAATAAGACTGATACAGGCATCTGAGAATAGATTTGTGAGGTTTTAAGTCTTTAGGTAGTGGTGATTTCCATGGCACCATCAGGAAACTAATTTAGAATTTGGTATTGAGAAGTGGCTTGTGGCTGTCCCAAATATTACAAAAAAAAAAAAAAAAAAAACCCAAAAACTGAAAATATACAAGTGTCTTAGCAATCAGGTACTGGGTAGAGTACAGGCTGGAAGAGGCATATAACATAGAACAACAAAAAAAGTGGCATTAAGTGGACTGTTGTTTGACGTATAAGTATCAAGGTCCTTCTGGTGAGGTGTCACAGGAAATCACAAGCCTGGATGGAAAGCCTGTATCATACCAGAAATCTGACAGTGGAGAGAATGTGTGTTCTGTGAGGGCTTAGAGGAAAATGCAGAACAATTAATTAAAAACTGGAAACGAGATGATCCTTTTTACAGAGCAGCAGAACGTATCTGGATTTTGTTCTGCAATTGTGTTGAAAGTGGAATTTTTAGGGAGTGAAAAATAGATATTAATTGAGATTCTCTAGTGTATAAAGTTTGGATTGGTTTCTTCTTGCTGCTTATAGTAAAATGTGAGAGAAGAGAGAAATTGAAAGAACTAAAATTAAAAAAAAACCTAACTTTAGATAATTTGGGGAATTTTAAGGCTATTCAGATTAAAAACCATGCAATTAGGAAAATACATGTTTTGGGAAGTGTTCTGTAGAGATGGGCCAAGGCCGTGGCTGGATAACCTTTTGCTGTGATGGAGACACTTTGCCTGCAACTTGTGCACTCACTGTGATCTCAGCTGAACCAGGAATAGAGATGAGATGGCTATTTAAATCCTTGTGTGTTTCAGTGGTTTTAATGGCTATCGGGAATAAAGGAGATTCACCAAGTGTTTGAAAATATTGTATTAGCAGATCCACTGAAGGAACCAAAATAAAGGAAAGCTTTCGAACTCTCCAAATCCTTCACAAAGGAGCCGGTTTTTAAAACTATGCAGCTTCACACAGATGGTCTCCCACCCAACCAACAGATGAGGTTACTCAGCGTCTTGGTCTCAAAGGTCTGAGTCATCAAAAAGAGCAAGAACAAGTTATGGAACTCAGAGGACAGAAGTACAGACCTAGATGGTGGATACGTAAGCCAGAGGATTATTGAAATCTAATTGAGTTCACCCCTTTGGATTTGTTTATTGAACTTGAGTAGTGACTCCTTTCTACCTCCATTTCCCCTCTTTTGAGAATGATAATGCCTATAATGGATATACTCCATCCATCCGTCAGTTGCATTTCAAAATAAACCACTTTCTAGTTTCACAGATTTCAGGCAGAGAGAATTCTTGTCCTACATTGGCTAATACCTAAAAATTCACCAATATCTGATTTAGATGATTTGCATGATGAAATATATGAGTCTCTTAGATGGATGATGTTTAGATAAGATTGCGGGTTGGAGTTAATGCTGAAAGGGTTAAGACTTATGGGCATGTTGAGACAGAGTGGATGCAGGTTATATGTGAGGTGCTTGTGAATCCTTAAGGGCCAAAGGAATGGCCTTCCTAGGTAGGATGACCAGTAGCCAACCAAATGCACCAGATCTTAATCCCTAGAATCTCTGAATCTATGAGTAAAAGCTGTCTTAGCAGAGGTGATTATCAATCATACCAGAGCAAGGTTATCCTGAATTATCTGTGTGGGTCATAAATCCAATCACAGGTGTCCTGATGAGAGGGTGGAAGATTTGGCATACAGAAAAGGAGGGGCAATGTGACAACAAGTCACACCAGTAGTGTGGTCATACATGTATATAGGATAATAATGTCCATCTCATTCCACCGTCCTTCCCAGCCCCACACTCCCTGTGCTCCCCTCACTCTCCTCTGCCCAATCCAAAGTTCATCATTTTTCCCTATCCCCCACCCCCATTATAGATAAGCATCTGCTTATCAGAGAAAACATTGACCTTTGTTTTTTGGATTTCATCTATTTCGCTTAGCATAATATTTTGTGGCTCCATCCATTTACCTGCAAATGCCATGATTTCATTCTTCTTTAAGGCTGAGTCATATTCCATTGTGG
Source organism: Callospermophilus lateralis (assembly GCF_048772815.1). NCBI lineage: Eukaryota > Metazoa > Chordata > Mammalia > Rodentia > Sciuridae > Callospermophilus > Callospermophilus lateralis. The sequence goes on along the minus strand of NC_135318.1, from coordinate 102,032,255 downwards.
ATATAGGCTACACTTTCTTTATCCATTAATCTGTTGAAGGGCATCTGGGTTGATTCCATAGTATAGCTATTGCGAATTGAACTGCTATAAACATTGATGTGGCTGTGTCACTGTAGTACACTGATTTTAAGTCTTTGGGGTATAAACTGAGGAGTGGGATAGCTGGGTCAGATGGTGGTTTCATTCCAAGTTTTCTGAGGAATCTCCATACCACTTCCCATAGTGATTGCATCAATGTTATTAATATATTTGGATATATGTCTATGATTTTATTTTTTATTTTCTAAATACCTTATGTGCTCATTGACCCACTATTTCCTTTTTGACATTACCTTACTATCTTCTAGTATAAAATTTTACTCCTTTGATGCTTTTTATTATTACTTTTTAGTGGTTTCCTTAGTGATTTCTTTGGGGCACATAATATATGTTTTGTCTTATTAGAATCTAATTCATACTAATTCATTTCTGTGAGATATGAATTTAATTCCTGTATAAATTAATTAATTTTTATTTAATGTTATTATTTTTTTAACTAAACACATTGTATTTATAGATATACAAATTCAACATCAATAGCATATTGTTATGGTGAAGATTTGACTTAACTACATGCCCGTTGAAGAAGTTGAGCCAAGAAAGGAGACAAAGTATACATTTATAGAGTTTGCTATGTTAACCTCCTTATACATCTCTTTGAGTCCCCTTTATTTATATATTTGTTTCCATACATGGTATCATTTCTTTATTAAAATTATCTTTGCTCTCATTTTCCTCCTTTCTGTTTTAAGTATATTTTACATTTCTTAATGTTTGAGGTCCAACTTATCATATATCATTGTATACTGTTTTTGAAATCAGCTAAGAGAAGAAAGGTGAGGAAACATGCACTTTTATTTTATAGTTATACAAATACTTTCACTGCCGTCTAGTTTTTCATGTGAATTTGAATTACCATCTTGGGCCACTTGCTTTCAAACTGAAGAACTTTGTTGAAGTGTATCCTGTGATGCATGTTTGCCAGCGAGGGTAACATGGTAAACTATTTGGTCTACAGTTTGGCATGTTACACCTTCAAACTGGTTGTTACCTTGACAATACCTATTGTTCTCAAGTGTGGGCTTAAGGTTTAACTTTTTGATTCTGTTTAAATGAGGTTTCTCAGCTTGTCTATCCTGAGCTGGAAACTTCACCATAGAAAGCCAGCTCGGGTCAAGGCAATCAGAACCCCAATAATCTTAAAAAAAAAAAAGTTCAAAAAGATAATGAACACTTAAAATTTTGTCAGTTTGTATGCCCAGGCATATGCACACAAATATTATTCCCCCAAATGTGAACATCTTTTTTGTTTGCAGACTGCTCTGTTTGACAGTCTGCTTGTATTGTTAAGAATTTTCCCAAAAAGTACCTTTGAAGAGAATTTCTGTAATAATGTGAATTTGGGTTTTTTTTTCCCAAATGGTTACATAACTAAGCTATCTCTATAGATTTGGACTATTTCATTTTTAATTCATTCCACTAATAAATGAATCACTCAATTGCCTGTTATATGCTAGATAAAAAAAATACTCACAGAAATAAGAGTTTTTACTTTAATTTGATTTTTTTTCATTTTGAAGACACTTTCATTTGAAGATGCAGATATACCAAAATGAAGCAGTCATGTTTAAAAAATTATATGTTATTTATCACCTCTGTTCATCTTTGGTCATTTCCCTTATTTATTCTATTATCATCTCTCATCCAAACTACAGCTAAAGTCATGGAACCAATCTATTGGTTATTGAAGACTAGCAGTGGCCAATCAGAATGCAATGTGAATGTCTTGTGAAATATTTATATTAATTACATTTTTGTGGATAACTACAGAGTTCAGATTCCTTGTATCCTGAACTCAGTTTGCCCTAGGAATAACATTCTGTAAAACTATCCCTGTCATACTGAAAGTATTTGCACAACATGATAATTTACCAATATTATTCAAATGCCTGTGGTTTTATCTGTATTCAATAATTGTGTGTGTGTGTGTGCATGTGCGTGTGTGTGTGTGGGGGATGTGCGCGTGTTGTTTAGTTCTATGCAGTTTCCATACATGGGCTTGTGAATCCAATAGCACAGTCAAGGTATAGATTAGCTTCATCAGCACAAGAATTCCTTGTGTAACTTTTATACAACACCCATCTTTTTCATTTCTTTGCTGTGATCCTCTAACTTTTCATTTGTTTCAAGAAGCTTTATGATGAAATGTTGAAGCATTGTTATGATGGATGCTCTAAAATTTTTGTTAGATGATTAGCAACATTGAATTCATCTCAGTGTTTCTTTTCTTACAAATGTGATTTTCAACTATGTTTGCCATTTTGTCTACTTTGTAAAGAGATTATGGGCCCAGGTTAAATCTGCTATTTTGTAGGGCGGCCCCTATATATGGTTAGCCCTCAGGTATCAGCCTACTTTTTAGAAGTCATGGTTCTCATGCAAGTTTAATTGTCAGAGTTTTCAGGATGCTAAGGTGGATGCTCAGGCTCTTACCGGGGTGAACATGTAAGAGAGGGCATAGCTTCCCTAGGTGAGGCACCTGGTGTTTTCAGTGGGAGAAGGGAGTTTCTGCTTATAAACTCTTCCAAGGCTGAGCTGCTCCTTACCTTTGCCTTCTTGCCACCCAGTATCTCTTAGTGATGCAAGAGAGCCTCAGGCCCAGTGGGAGAAGGGTCCTTCCCTTGGTCTTTTATTGCCAGCAGGGCCATCAATTCATGCCCTTGGGTAGTGGTGATGAGATTTCTTGATTTTAATGTGGGGATGAATGAATCCATCTGGATCAACTTACGTTTTCATATTGGGGTTCAGAAAATTTGGGCCAATCCAGAGAACTTCCACTGCTCCCTCCTATCCCAGCCCCCCACCTATTGTGAGTCAGCGTTCCCATATCAGAGAGAAAATTCAGCCTTTAGAATTTGGGGATTGGCTTATTTCATTTAGCATGATAGACCCAGTGCCTTCCATTTACCTGCAATGGAACACTTTCCACTGAATGATGTGCACGTGAAACTCTGTCACTGTGTTGTATTCCAGTGATAGAATCCCTGATATCTCCCCCCTACTTTTTCATTTTCTTCAGAATCTGTTTGCCTCATGCATCGTGTTCAAGTTTTAATATTGCACTTAATGAAAAGGAATAGAAAAAATATTGAATATACCATGTTGTCCAAAATACACATCACCATATATGTAATTTTTTATTCCCAGTAGTGACATTAAATAATAGAATTTAGAAACAATTAAAATAAAATTTCCATTATTAATTCAACAGATAATATTTATAAAAGGTTGGGATGGTTTTATTTTTTAAACACTATTTAAATTCCAGTATGAATTTTATACAGATAATTCATCTCAGTTCATATTATTATTTTTGTTGTTCTTTTTAGTTATGCATGACAGTAGAATATATTTTGACATATCATACATACAGAGAATATAACTTCCCATTCATGTGTAGAGTTAACCTTGTCATGTATTCAGATATGAACACAGGAAAGTTATGTCTAATTCTACTACTGTCTTTCCCATTCCCCCACATTCTACTCTGCCCAATCCCAAGAACCTCCACTCCCTCCCTCCCTCCCCAATCCTGCACCTATCATGAGTCAGCATCCTCATATCAGAGAGAAAATTCAGCCTTTGGATTTGGGGAGTTGGCTTATCTCATTTAGCATGATAGTCTCCAGTTCTATCCATTTACCTGAAAATGCTATAATTTCAGTCTTTAAGACTGGGTAATATTTCATCATATATATCTACCACATTTCCCTTATCCATTCATCTGTTAAAGGGCACCTAGGTTGGTTTCAGAGCTTAGCTATTGTGAATTTAGCTGCTATGAATACTAATATGGCTGAGTCACTGTAATATGCCAATTTTAAGTACTTTGGGTATAACCTGAGGAGTGGGAAAACTGTATCAAATGGTGATTTCATTCCAAGTTTTCTAAGTAACCTCCATAGTGCTTTCCAGAGTGGTTGAACCAATTTGCAGTCCCACCAGCAATGTATGAGTATACCTTTCTGCCCACATCCTCGGCAACATTTATCCATACGTGTATTCTTGAGAATTTCCATTGTGACTGAAGTGAGATGGAATCTTGGTGTAGTTGTAATTTACATTTCTTTAATTGCTAGTGCTGTTGGACATTTTTGCATATATTTGTTGACCATTCCTATTTCTTCTTCTGTGAAGTGTCTATTCATTTCCTTTGCTTCTTTGTTGATTAGTTTTTTTGTTGTTGTTGTTTTGTTTTGTTTTGTTTTGTTGGTGTTCAGTTTTTTTTGAGTTCTTTAGATATCCTGGAGATTAATGCTCTATCTGAGATTCCAGGTGGCAAAGATTTTCTCCCATTCTGTAGGCTCTCTCTTCATATTCTTGACTGTTTCCTTTGCTGTGAAGAAGGTTTTTAGTTTGACACAATCCTACTTATTGATTCTTGATTGTAATTCTTGTGATTTAGGAGTCTTGTTGAGCAATTCAGTTCCTAAAGCCAACATTATGGTGATTTGGGCCTACTTTTTCTTTTAATAGGCTCAGGGTCTCTGGTCTAATGCCTAGGTCCTTGATCTTCATTGAGTTGAGTTTTGTGCAGGGTCAGAGCCAAGGGTTTTAATTTTATTTTATTACATGTGGATTTTCAGTTTTCCCAGCACCATTTGCTGAAGAGGCTATCTTTTCTCCAATGTAGGTTTATGGCACTTTTGTCTAGTATGAGATAACTATATTTATGTGGGTTTGTCTCTGGGTCTTCTATTCTGTTCCATTGGTCTTCATGTCCATTTTGGTGACAATACCATGCAATTTTTGTTACTATAGCTCTGTAGTATAATTTAGGGTTTGGTATTATGATGCTTCTTGCTTCACTTTTTTTTGCTAAGGATTGCTTTGGCTATTATTGGCCTCTTATTTCTCCCAGTGTATTTAATGTCTGCTTTTCCTATCTCCACAAAGAACATCATTGGAACCTTAATAGGAATTGCATCGAATCTGTGTAGTGCTTTTGTTAGTATGACCCTTTTGACAATAGTAATTCTGCCTGCCCAAGAATATGGGAGATCTTTCTATCTTCTAAGTTCTTCCATTTCTTTATGTAGTGTTCTGTAGTTTTCATTGCAGAGCTTTTTCAACTCTTTTGGTCTATCGATTCCCAAATATTTTATTTTCTTTGAGGCTACTGTGAATGGGATAGTTTTCCTAATTTCTCCTTTAGCTGATTCATCACTGATGTATAGAAACACAATTGATTTATGGGTGTTAACTTTATATCCTGCTACTTTGCTGAATCCATTTATGAGTTCTAGAAATTTTCTATTGGAGCTTTTTGGGGCTTCTAAATATAGAATCATGTCATTATCAAATAGGGGTAGTTTGAGTGCTTCTTTCCCTATTTGTATCCATTTAATTTCTCTCTTCTGTATAATTGCTCTGGCTACAGTTTCTAGAACTATTTTGAATAGAAGTGGTGAAAGAGGGCATCCCTGTCTTGTTCCAGTTTTTAGAGGAAATGCTTTCAATTTTTTCCCCATTTAAAATTATGTTGGCCTTGGGCTTAGCATAGTTAGCTTTGCTAACTATGTTGAGATATGTTCCTACTATCACTAGTTTTTCTAGGATTTTAAATATGAATGGATGCTGTATTTTGTCAAATGCTTTTTCTGTAGCTATTGAGATGATCATGTAATTCTTGTGTTTAAGTCTATTGATGTGATAAATTATGTTTATTGATTTCCATATGTTTAACCAACCTTCCATTCCCCAGGATGAATCCCACTTGATCCTGGTGCACTATCTTTCCAAAATGTTTTTATATGTGACTTGCCAGTATTTTATTAAGAATTTTTGCAACTCTGTTTATCAGGGATATTGGTCTGAAATTTTCTTTCCTTGATGTGTCTTTGTCTGGTCCATAACCTCATGTTAAGAGTGACTATCATAATTAGCCATACAATTCTACACATTTCACTTTATGTTATGCAGGTTAATTTTAATGATTTTTTTAAAAATATCTGATAAGTATTTCTTCCTCTGCAATGATTCTCCCATACAAAGAGGAAAATATTCAAAACTACTAATGGTAACTTGAAAGGAATCCAATGATGCAACTTCCCTTCATTCTTTCCACTGCTAACTATTAGTAACCACTCACATTGCACCTTAATTGTCACATTCCCAGGGAAACCTTACCTGCCGGCCGATCCTCACACTATGTCTTCTTGCTAATGCTTTTGAACATGTACTATTTTTTTTTTTCCTGTGTAGCACTTATCACAATTTTATATAGTGTGATTATGCAATGAGCCTTTGGTGGTTCCATTCCCTTTTAGGGTGTGTGTCACATGAGAGCTGAATCTTTCTCATCTTACTTAGCATTATATCCCCAGTTCTGAACACACTACCTGCTGTTCAAATGAATATCGTTAATTTAAACAGGGATCCCCAAAGGAAAAAAAAATGCTCCTTATTCTAACTAATCCCAGAATTTGAAAATAATTAGTTTTGAAATTCTAAGGAAATAATTTCTACCAATTATATTTTAATTAAACACTAACACATTTCTTATTTTGTGGTAAAATAAAATATGCCTAAAGTATTTAATGACCTCTATATTCTATGTTCATAATCTCAAATGTTTTGTGTCCAAATACTACTTGCAAGAGCAATGAAAAGGTGCATTCTCAGATCAGCCCTGCAAATGGTGCCTTACACAGAGACACGCTTGCTAATATTAGGTAAAAATCACAGATTAAGATGATTTCCTTTGAAGTTTCGTTCTTGTGTTCTTTTAAAATGTTAAATTGAAATATAACTATAGAAACCATGTGAAAGCAACTTCTAGAAAGAAGGTAAGCTAAAGCAAGCCTGGTGAGTGAATCTCAACTTCATTTCAGTATGGCCTCTGAATTGCTTCTCTTAAGTCTTGACCTGTGTATTTATTGCCAGAAGCTTTTTCAGTTATACAATTAAGTGCAAAAATGTTTGTTTTTTCCACTGGATTTGTTTGACTTCTAGTAGAACAAATTCCAGACATAATTCGGAATTAAAAAATGCCTACATAACCTGTTCCTTTTTTGACATGTCATCAGGTCAGAAAAGGTTCATTTTGAAAATTGATTATGCATGTGTGTGTGTGTGTGTGTGTGTGTGTGTGTGTGTTACTTTATGGTCACTTGAAGTAAAATCTTAATCTAATGTGTGTTTTCATTTTCCACGGAACATCTTGGAATCAACACCTTATAGGCCACACTCCAACCCACATTAAATATAACAGGGTTTTAAGTTTCAATTCACTTTCCTGAAATCAGAGTTTGAGTGTCCTAATAGCTCAATTACTGTTAAATATTCCATATTCAAATACCAAAGTGTTTCAGTTATTGCCAGGAAACATAGATAGCTTTAACTAAAATATATAGCTATTTAAAAAATAAAGTTGTAAGGTGAGATGTAGGTGGATATTTTGAAAGATAGTGAATATGTGACCCAATTATTTTATATACGACCCAATTTATTTTTTTTCCTGGAATATTTTTCTATAAGTTACTAAAATTAGAATTCAGGGGCTGGGGATGTGGCTCAAGCGGTGGCACGCTCGCCTGGCATGCGTGCGGCCCGGGTTCGATTCTCAGCACCATGTACAAACAAAGATGTTGTGTCCACCGAGAACTAAAAAATAAATAAATATTAAAAAAATTATCTCTCTCTCTCTCTCTCTCTCTCTCTCCACTCTCTCTTTAAAAAAAAAAAAAAAAGAATTCAGTGTATATGAGTTTAAACCTCCAATTTTACCCCCAAATTTCCAATGTGTGTTTCTCTTATTGTATTTTATTTTTCTTAAGCAGAAAAGGAGTTTTACTGACATTGCCTGAAATATCAATTTCGAACACCTAAGAGGTTGGGACTGTCAATCTGGAATTTCTGAATATTTTATTGGCTGAGTTGGTACGCCTAAGTGGATATTAATTCATTATTCATTTCATGTGGTAATTACAAAGGCAGGTGACCATATTGTTACCAATTTGGCTATTTGATATAAGCAAACCATGCTTCTTTGGCTCTTTGAAATCATTTTGTTCAGTTACATAAAACTTTGACACTGGCAATATTATCCTTTGCCCCCAGTTTTAAAGGACCACTCTAAATGATCCTCCTGAATAGTATTTCCTGGCTTGCTCATCAAGGGCACACCACTGTATTAGGAACACTCTTCGGGTAATTCCACCCATTACTGGAGATAGGGTTTCCTGTATGAGAATGAGTTTCTTCAGACCAAATGAGCTTACAGTGAATCCCATTGCAACCAAGAGTTATTTGGGTTCTCTGTGTAAATCACTTTATGAGCATGAACATAGCACTTCTTTTTTTTTTATCATTACTTATTTTTAAACAATTTGAGATGAAACTGCAAAGACATTGAATATGCATCAGCTGTGGAGTTAAGAATGTCATTATCTGAACCAAGCCCTTTATCGAATTCCCCCCAGAATGGCTGTTAGGAGGAATTATGCGTCTTTCTTTTCCTGCTGGCCAGCTCAGACACATTTTTGTATCAATGAAGTCTGTTTCAAGGGCACATTGCCAAAATGATAATTTGCCACAAACAAAATAAACAAGACAGAAGATGGGATATCAAATATTGGCAGAAAAGTGGAGAGTTTGCAGAGGATGAGTAAATTCTCTCCCAGCACCATGGACGCTGCCTCTGCCAGAGCAAACCAGGATAACAAAAGCCTCAGAGGCTTTAAAATACATATAAAATAATTGATTTTATTACAGAATCTTATAAACACACAGCTATGCCTATATTTCAAGTGATGGTTCAAAATTAGACCTATCACCAGAGTGAGAAAAGCATTTCCTAGACCTAAGTTGAAATCTTCCTTTCCCTTCAAAAAAAATTTTTTTTTCAGAATAAAAAGTACAAAAACTTTTTCACAGAGACTCAACGTCAGCTGTAGCAGCTTTCTCCCTATCACCCACAAAACAGCAAAGTAAATTCTGTATCCTGTTTTTATTTAAAAAAAAAAAAATCCTGGGGGTGAAAAAAAGTGATTGGATCCTTTTAAGACACAATGAAAACAGCACTTTGCTACTTCTGCTGTGTGTGCCAGTGAAATATCTGTAGAGCCAAGGGCAGGAAGTCCCTGGAAAATCCCACAGATAAAAGGTAGCCACAGGGCACAGAAAGCCCTCGGTGAGCAGGAGAGAGGTGTAGGAGGATGGACTCCACAGAGAGAAAGACAGGATCAGGATCGGGTCAGAAATTAGGGAACACTCCTGCTAATCGCATGTCAAAGGCTGTGGACAGAGTGTTTTAATCAAGGAAAATCACGAAGGTAACAAAATAGACCTAGGGAGGAAAGGCTCTGTAGAGAAGTAAGCAAGGCAGCGATTTCCCAGCAATGACTTGGAGGAACTTTGTGGTTCCATGGCAGGCGAAATCACCTATGAAGGATGAACCCCGGGACAGGGCATTAGGAGAAAATCAAGAGCAGCAGGTACTAAATAAGGGAGGACATGAAAAAACCAAAGACAGAGAAACTAGCTGGAGTGTAAATCCTCGGAGTTGCCCAGAAATTTAATCAGAGAAGGAGAGGAGCAGAGAGACACTTAGAGAATGAAAACGGAGGAGTCCTGTGGCTCTCCGTGGAGATCACTGGGAGAAGATCTTGGAAGGTAATGAGGTGTGGGCAGTGTAATTGAGAAGGGAACAGGAGGGAACTAAAAGACATGAATAACCAACGTCGGGTTAAGAGACCATTTGACAATTATTTTGTAGTAACTGGCTGGTGATAATTGGAGCTGGGAGGAAAATGGGATGCTGCTGGTGCACCTAGACCCCAAGCAAAAGACACACAGAAAGAGCGGAGACTATCAAAGTAGAACTGTCACATTACAGCTTTAGATTTAAATGCACGATTGGAGATTTCTTTCCATCAACTTTGTTGTAATTTTAATAAAATCGCCCTCCTTCCTCTGGCCCCAGTTAGAAGCCTGGGGATCCAATTTGACACATGAAATGCGTGTGCCTTTATGCCTGAGTGTGAACACAGGTGTGTATCTGCACAATGGGGCTCATAGGGAAATTCAAATCAATGTGATATCCACCTCGATATGTTCTGTTTTATTTTGTTTCCTTTAATGATTTTTTTTTTTAAAAAAAAAGATTTTCATTTGTTCTTTTTAGTTATACATGACAGTAGAAAATGTTTTGATATACATGGGGCATAACTTCCCATTTTTGTGGTTGTACATGATGTGGGGTTACCGTGGTCGTGTATTCACATATCAACGTAGGAAGGCGATGTGTGATTCCTTCTACTGTCTTTCCCATTTCCATCCCCCCTCCAGGAATGAAATGACCCTCTCTCCAAGAAACACAATCTAGGAATGGAGGAGATGGGTGGCTTTAAAGCAGCCTATCAAATTGGCAATTGCTCTCCTAGTAATGTAAACGGAGTAATGAGGAAACATATAGAAGAGAAGCAATTAGTTGGCTTGGGCAGGAAATCCCATGCTGTCCCAGTTAATTAAATAATTTGTTTCAAAGAAGAGCTGCTTTCTATATCATACCTCCATGATCACTTAAACTAAGTTCAATTTCTGCAATAGTAAATCCTGCCTCCAAGCTGTTTTCAACCACAACACTTCTGACCTTAAATGTGTGTTTTTATTTATTTATTTTTTTTTCCCTCACATTACCCAGTTCCACTCTCCAGATCCCAGCTGTGTGTCCCACACTTGGTCTCTATTCCGAGGCTAACCTGGAGCTTAGGGCTTGGTCCGACCGCAGTGCCCCACTTTAGATGCCAAGTGTGCATCTCAAATCTCTTGTACTTCTGACCAACTAGCTATAAGGTCAAGGGTTCCCACAGATCCCATCACTCACAAGGCCAGCTCAGAGAACTCCGGGAGACTCTTTAGTAAGTATTACCTACGAGGAATACAAGTCAGGAAGAGCCAAAGGGAGGAGTGTTAGGACAGGGTGGAGGAGGAGGGGCGGAGAGAAGCTGAGCTCTCTTGGGTGCAAGATGACTGTCCAGGCACCTGGATTTGTTCACCAGCTCAGGAGCTCTCCAAAACTTTTGTTTAAAGAGTTTAATGGAAGGTGTCCTCAGGAAGACAAGGACAGTGACTAACCAATCTCCTGCACCTTCCTCTCCTTGGAGGCTGGAGTGGAGCTAAGAGTTCTAACCTTTTAATCCCATGGTTAGTTCCTTTGACAACCAGCCCCAATCCTAAGAGGACCTTATTAAAATGTCAAAAAAAGATACTTCTCATGTTTCTATCTCTCAGAACATTTCTAGTGTTTTATAAGCTCTCCATCAGTGAAAGGGAGCACAGACCACCAGATAAATATTTTTTTATGATCACACACCAATAGAGAGTTCTGGAATAATTTCCATCTCTTGCTGCTTCTCTTATCCCTTGGAAAGAGTTCCTTCATTAAATCCCCTTGATTCCTCCATCCGAATATAGTGTGAAAGATCCACTCTCCTTATGATATTTTTAGATAATGTGCTTCTCTTTGCTTTATAGTTTCAAAAATAAATCATGAATAAACATGAACAGCAAGAAACAATTTATTTTTTTCCCTCCTTCCCTAAAATACCTCCTCTTTATAGATAGATCACAAAACTCCACCATTCATGCACCTCATTAGATTGAGAAATGACACAGTGGCAAGATGTCATCAGCTACACTTTTATTTTATTGTACTGCATTCTATGGCATTGTATTTGGCATTAGGTCTCAATTACATGGGAGAATGCTGAATGAGAAGAATAAGATAAAAAAGTAGAATTGCCTTTGAGGTTTCTACTCCAATAGATGGAATTCTTAATTTTGCGGGTCCTGGAAAAATGATTAGGATTTTAGATGCCCTTTTCCATTATTTTGATTATTCAGACATCTTCCAGTTAAACGTTACAGCTTCTGAACTCTCCTTTGTATACCTCATGACAGAATTTTATTTAATAAGTGACATCAAACCTAAGAGTGGCAGTTTTGATAAATTGCTGCTTATAATTACATTTCCTTCTGATGTGAGCGTCTACAGAGCCATGAATGCTACCTCAGGTGGTGTGTTTGAAGAACGCTCTCCTACAAACAGGAAAGGGCTTTAACATGAGCAACACCATTTTCAGTTGGGCAATGGGAATCCACCATGAAGAAAAAAACCTCACGTGATTCCATCATGGGACTATCTTATGCATCTTAAGGGGAATATTTTTGATGAACATCATAGAACCATTACAAAGATCACTCAAGGAATTCTCAAAAGGCCCAGCATTTATCCTACATTGTGTAGGTCATGTCCCACAAACCTGCAATAGTGCTAGAATCTGAAGGTCCATCCCAAATATGAAAACATCAGGATGCCTTGGTTGGTAGAAAATAGCTTTACCTGTGAACAGAAAAGAAGCATATTTATTCCCAAAGAAGTCTGGCTATTCCTTTACACACAGCCTTTTTTTTTTTTTTTAATCTAGAGCAAAAGATCTTTTGCAGGTTTAATAGAAACACTTTTCTTTTTTTTTTTTTTTTGTGCAGAAACTATGTCTTTTTTTTTTTTTTAAGTCTATTCAATCATAGAGACAAACTCCCTTTAAGAACTTCCGTATACTTTGTTATTTAAAAGTGAGAGGTCCTGATTGGCTGAGGAGATTGGAGTGAGCAGACCCATGGGTTAGGGAGCATCCACTTGGCCTCCTACCAGGAGGGATCTGTAGAGGTACCTCGCTGAGGTCCACCTGGGGCCTCCCTTCTTATCATGTATGTGGTCCGTTGTTCTGTTCTGAGCCTGGGCAGGGAACCTCCTCCTTCTGACATTAGGCTTCCCATTTTACAAATGGAACAAGGTGTCCCTCAAACCATGGGCTGTGATGACAATCAAATGGGAACATTTTCACAAAAGCGCTTTGAGACCCGAAGAACTCATCGCCACAATCTCACTCTAGGATTGGCCTGGCTGACTTGGACCTTGTTACCTCACTTCTTTGTCCTTAATTCTTTATCAGGGAAAAAAGGTGATAGTAAAAATCATGTGCTTGAGAGGGCTGCTGCGAGAACTGCATGAGATGATGTGTATAAAACTCTGAGCGAAGTACTGAGTCTGTTGCCATCACAAGAAGGGGACTCTGTCATTATATTTTTTGTATAAGCAGTTACAGTTTCAAGGAAGAGAGTGAAACTACGTCACGACCCACCATTTGTATTTCTTTAAAATGCATGCTATGTAAGCTGGAATGGTATTTATGGTCCTTAATAAACACCGAAGTCCCACACATTTCAGAATGAACAGAACTACTCATTCATTAGAGTTTTTATGTGAACAACACTTTTTTGTCATAACAGGGAGAGATCTTGATTTGTAAGTAAATTGCAGTTAAACTCTGATTATGTCATTCTATGAAACAAATATTAAAACAAACAAAAAAGCCCAACGAATAGGCATGTATCTTTTTTTGTGGCTTCCCTTTGTTGTGATCTCCCTGATTCGCTGCTCTTGGCATAATGCAGGGCAGTCTCCTAACCAGGCAGGGGCTAAAACTGTGGCAAAGGAGTGAAACAAATTTTCTGCTAAAAGTTTTAACCAGATTTCCTCCATTTAAAAATTATGATTTATAGTTGTGCGTTTCTCCGTTTAATATGCATTAAGAATTCAAATGCTGTTGCGATAATTTTTTAGTAAAAGCTGCTTTTTAGGATCACCTTTAGCACATTTTCCTCGCAAGCAATAATTCTTCATCTATGGAGTAATTTATTTCTTCTGGTTTTAATATGTTACAGATGAATGGTTGTATGTCTTTCCTGTTAGAGCATTACAAGACAGGCCACTTTTACATTAGGCTGGTACTACAAGAGATACCTGTGGTGTTCTTCATGGTTCATGTGGTACTAATTTAAATGGGAAGTTGCACATATTTCATTGAAACACTTGGTAAAGCCAGCTTTCACAGAAGGGTGCAAATGATGGACTGTTCTCTGTGTGCAGCTGAACTGCTCTAAATGTGTCAGAGAGGGTTATGGATCATTTCATTCACCCATCAACTCTGGTCCGCTGTGTGTACAAATCACAGCATAGTGTCATCCAACAGAACATTCCTGACAATACTAGAACATTTATAGTACTGCCATTTTTAATAGCAGTTCTGCAACCCAGTTTAAATAGGATTACTTCTTTAACACTTTCACTACTGTTTTTGTGACCCTTGGCTGAAGCCGGCCAGGCTCCGGTTGCAGGTTGGCTAGCGTTCATTATGGCTATTTGGCCATGGGAAGGAGTGGCATGAGATGTCCCCTCATCCCACCAGCAGCCCTCACCAGAGTGACACCCGCTCATGTCAGGTACCATGTAGACCTCTTCCTTTTGGTAAAAGTGAAGCCACTATCCCTCCTACTCTGCTCTTAGGCACAATCACCCCCATCGCAAACCCTCAGTTTTACTTTCCAACAAATAAATATGTCAGCTCTAAATATTACTCGATTACTAAATCTCATACCCTATTTTTGGCCACTGTCATTAATGAAAAGAACAATTGGGTTATGATAATATTTTTTCCTAATTCTGAGATTCTGTCATTGTCATTATTTTTTGTTTGTTTATTGTTGGTCGGATTTTCTTTTGCATGGTTGAGACAATTTAGGAACTATTGAAAATAACTGTAATATACTTCCCCAGCTTCAGTCATAGACTTCTGAATAGTTGGCAAATCCTAACTCAAAATGAGAGTACAATGATTCCACATAATACTGTTTATTCTCAGTAAGAAAAGAAAGAGACCCATTGCATGTATTTGGGGACATCATGACTTAATTTGTTTATTTCAACTGGCTATCTGGTGATAGTTGCTTTATTTGTAAATTTATAAATTTATTTGTAGTTGCTTTATATGTAAATTGACAGAGATGTGATTTTATCTATAAACTGAAGAAGAGTACACTTTCTTCTAAAGCTAATTGCTGAGGCTAAGACAATAATTTTTTAAAAAATGATAGTATGAATACAAGGAAAACTCAAATGATAAGATTAAGAGAATTGCAGAGTTCTCCTGGGTTCTACACAAAATTTTAATGCAGGCCTTGCAACAATGCTATTTTATTAAAATTGAGTCAGGTGTAAAACTGCCGATTTTAAGGTTCAAAACATTATACAATTCTCAGAACTGGAAATTCTAACCTCTGGAAAAAAGTAAGCAATAGAGCTTTTTCATCATTCTTACAATTTGCCTTTGCATTGGCTGCTGTATTTATTTACTTGAATAACAGGAGGGAAGTATTAGGAAGTGGAACTTTGTTCATCTAATATCTCAAAGCGAATACTTACTGAATAGTGAAATCTTTAAACCAATGATTATTGTTTCCTGTTTTTCTTTGGAGGAGAACTTTCAGTTGCAGCACAGGTTATCCTCAGCACTGTTAATATGATAAAAATTAGAAAGATTGTATGTTGCAGAGTGAAAAGGAATCCTACCTATGCAAAATCCGAAATATCTAGTTTCTTTATGAGAGATGTAAATAAATGGGGTTGATTATGAAGCAGGGAAGACCGAAAAGTGCAGAAGAAAATATCGTAAGACCTCTAGCAATCAATGACAATGCATGCTGAAAAAAATCTTGCTACAAGAATTAAGAAAGAAAAAGTATTTTCATGTGATATTAATACAAACATTGTTCTCTTCACAATTTGTGCTTAGAAAAAAGGATACTGTATTTTGGAAATCAAAAATCTACAAACTGAAGAAAAGCACAGTTTCTTCTAGATAAAATTGCAACTTGACACAAAAGAATACTGGACATCACTATGTAGTGTTCTGCTCCTGTGTATTTGAATCAGCAAGATCCAGAGTAAAGAGGATTTTGCATAGACATTTGTGGTAAGGAGATGGGAGGTTAAGGGAACTAAGGATGTACTTGGAGCCCATGCAGGGTCTGTTATCCCCCATCAGGCTGAAAGGCCAGAAAAGAAAAGAGACTCACCACAGGAGCCAGAGAGGGAGGTGGACACAGGTGACCTCTAACGGAACCAGACCCCAGGCTAGAAGTCCTTCTACCTACCACCTCCCATTCTTGCAGGTCCTTCCCATTGATGAAGCTCTACTAAGCATCAGCAAGTAGTTCATGCAGTTTAGCAGGCAGCACAGACAAGGTGGGGAGGTCAGGAGGAAATGAATCTGTCTTGGGAGAGAAAGGAATTAGAACTAACTAGCAAAATAGAAAAACAACATGGCTTAATTGTAATAAACTAAACAACCCAAACCAAAACACTTTTATGATCATATGGTCGCTTTTTTTTTTTTTTCATTATATCTGGGGTGCTGGGGATAGAACCCAGGGCCTTACTGTGCTAGGACCCCACTCTACTACTGAGCTACATCCCCAGCCTTCCGTGGCCTTCTTGAATTCTACAACCAAGATACAAAGCTGTATTTGGACAGTTGACACATACAATTGAATGATTTTTCTCAACAGAGGTTCTGCCTCTGAACCCCAAAACACAGAAAATGATTTAGGAGGCTATTTTCTCAACAATGTGGAGGCACTTTACCAATACCAATCAAAGGAGGAGAGAGAGGTTAGTGCATTACATATGATGAGTGCTGCTGATGTAAGAACCGATCCCGGGAAGAAACCTGGGAAAGATGTCCAGATGCTCTGCTCTTCCTTCTGTGGCCTCTATGATGGAGACGGTCTCCTTTCTGACAGAGCTCCCAGTCCACCCCTGGAATCCCTCCTAGATGGAAAAGTGCCAAATACTTGATGCATTTGTGTGTGTGTGTGTGAGAATTAACATTTTCTATAAGAAGAATTTACTCTCCTTGTTCCTAAAACAGAGGAAGGGACGGATGGCATTTGGTGCATAAGTTAATTAATTAATTAGTTAACCTCAGTGATGACAATTTAGAAAATAAAGCTACTCCCAAATAAAAGACATGAGCATTCTGAAAGAACATTGGGTATCTCTAACTTAGAATGGGTAGGTTTTGGTGAATTAATATATCAGTTCAGAGAGACACATAAATACCTCGAAAGGAGCAGCACCCGCTACTGCTAATCCCCTCAAACCTCAAACATTGTTATTTATTATGATATATATATATATATATAAATATACATAAACATATATATTATCCATATATATTTATAATAATTTTTTGCTTTCCATTTTTTTTCTTCCTCTGTCTTGAGTCAGCTAACTTCTGTAAATGGCCAATTTTCTAACTCTGTCATTTCAATCCATGTACTGGCCACTTTCCCAACCCTTCCAAACATAAGTGCTCGCATTTAATAAAATGCATGGTTCCCCATCTGTGTTTTAATATCGAACTTCTAGAGAAATCAACATGTGAAGCATGTTAAAGGCTGTAAGAAAACATGGTCATGTTGGGCTGAAAAAATTGAAAAGAAGGTTTGAGGGCGCAGCAAAGCGGAGAAGGCCTGCAAGCTCCTTCCTGGGCCCTGGCTCTTCCATGCTGTGTGGAGGGAGTGCGAGGCGGCTCACACTGCCCCATTGAATGGGGAAGGGCATAAATTCAAGCCGTGAATGTGTGAACCGCATTGTGCTCTCTTTGTGTGGATCTCTGAATGCTACCCTGTTGTACGCATTTGATTTCATTCTATAATAATTCAGTTGCCAAAGTCTTTGTCCTTGCTTCCTAACGTATGCCCCAAAGGCTGGTTTATTAAGCTTAGAGATGGAAGATACTTCCTAGACCTGCATACATGTGGCAATACAGTTTCAAGATTTGATGGAATATCCCCTTAAGAAAGTATTGCATTGATTTCTACGTGCTATCAAATCATAGGCTTCTATAATTTCAAGAACTAATTAAGCAGATAGAAGGTAGAGCCTGTGGCTTAATCCTGTGATAAATCTGCATGAGCCCCAGACACCGGGGCATCTCTCCTTTGAATTTGCATTGGATCCGCAAAACAAACTTAAGTTCTGGAAGAGATACTTATTGTATAATTATAGTTTAAATATATGCACTAAAGTAATTATTTCAGTAAACAAGAATTGCAGGCTATTCATTGAACTATAAGAAAAAGGAAGATCTGTGAACTATGTAAACTGTAAATGTTATTCCTTAAGAAAGAATGTTCAATGAGCAGGTTAGAATTGGCGAAATTCCTAAGCAATGAGAAAATCTCTCCCTTGTTTCCCATTGATATGCCACAAAAGAACCAAACTTGGAAACCAATGTGGTTTTTTGGGAATAACTGAATAGAACCCTCAGTGGCTTGCCGTGTTCAGGAGTTGGCAACTTGTTCAGTTTTGTCCAATTATCAATACGTGAGAGGGATTAGCTGCTGGTAATAGCACAGTGGATAAAAGGCTCAGGTCATAAGCAGTGAATTTAGAAAAGTGAGAGTGTACTTGGGGTGGGGGAAGCTTTTCTAAATTGGCAATAAAATGAGATGATTAGGTTAACTGTTTAGGTTCTAAAGTAGACAGATCCTGGTGATAGAATTATCCCCTGAGTGGTATGCCAAGGTTCATCTAACTTTCATTTTCTTACTGCAAAATAATCATTGAAGCCTTCATCTAACAGGCAACAGAAAACTCCAGGCAAAATTTAAACAGCCTTTGGAAAGGGCCCGAAGTGACCTTGAGAAAGAAAAAGAAAAAAAAAAAAAAAAAAAGACAAACCGGAGGAAAATAAAACTCTGAATGGTTAATATGAAGTTTAGATTCAGATTAATGATTTTCTTTGTTTAAATGCCAGAGCTTGTATTCACATGAAAATCTGTCCTTAAAACTACACTGAAACTGCATCAATCCTTAACTGCTGCACATCAGAGATAAATGAAAACTCATTGTGCCCCCAAAATCTTGATTTATGACCAGCAGGAGCTGACTCCTGGCTTTTCTATCATCATTTTGGGGTATCAGTTGAAGAAGAAGAATGCACAAAGGTAATTAAGAAAAGTAAAACAATTATGAATTGAGACTGCATTTTGAGATTTTTCTAATTATCTACAATATTCACAACACATTAACTAACAAGTAGAGGGGAAAAAATAGATGAAAGAAAGTTTTTTTTTCTTTCTCAGTCATTTAAAATTAACCTTTCTCCACAGTAAAGATGATATTTGCCCCTGGGAGGTGTAGGGTGTCATGAAAAAAAAAGGTCATCTAAAATCACTGAGGTCCCAAGTCATGACTAAACCACTGTATATTGGGGAAGTATAATCCAGGTATCTAAGACTGTGCGAGAAATCTTACTGCTTCAGAGTTGTCAAAATGCATACATGAAGCACATATTTAATGTTTGTAAAAGCTTGCACATAGAAGCCCAGCCAATTGGGCATTATGTGAGATCTGACATCATGCATTAGACCATTAACAGATAAAGTCCACCAGGCAGCCTCACTCTTTAGACTGTGCAAGACATAATAGTAGTTGGAAATCCAATTCACGAGCTGTCTAAATGAATAATATGTGGGAGGAGTGAGTAAAAAGATGCTAGTAATGTCATATATTTTCATTTTAAAATGCCAACTTCTTTTACAAGCCAGGCTCCTGGACATTGCTAATTTTACTTCAGGAAATGGGAATTGATATTTAAAGTTAGGTTAAATTTCTAAACAATAGCACAGTTGTGGAAAAGTCCATAGGCTGTTTTGTTGTTTAAAATATAATGGGTTAGCCAACTGGCCCTTACCCCTTCTTTACACAGCACCTGTGATGAGTTTGCCAAGAGGGAGATGACAGGGACTGGGATGAGGTTCCATCTATAAGGAAAACACTACAGAATGGCAGACAGGGAATTCTGTTTTATGAAAAATATTTCCTTATGTTACATCGTTTCTGTAGAGCTTCCATGTTGAAATTATTCATATTGGTGCTGGAAGAACCAAAATATATTGAATCCTATTATTAAAAATCACTCCATTCCCACCCATTTCATTCCTGTATTCATTAGGCAATGGCTTTCCTTTGGCACTAACTGTAGCCTCATTTACTTCAAGACAGCCTTCATTTTGAGCACTTAACATCACTTTTATTTGAAATGAAGAGATACTTTCAGGTGATTATTTAATCAGGTAAGATTTGGTAAGTTTCAGTCATGGAGTCTGGGACATGGCTGGCATTTGCCAAAAAAAAAAAAAAAAAAGCTATGCTTCTTGACAAGTGCTTTAGGAATAAAAAGGAGACCCTTGCAACAGAGAGGAGAAGATTCAGGGTATTTCCTCTTTGGTGTGGGGGCAAATCGGACTTGGTGCCATAAGTTGATCTATTCAGTAGGGATAATCTCCAGATCTATTTCAAAGCACCAACATCATACCATGATTCAACTTCTTTAAAAATTAATAATCATTCATTAATATCATACTTATTCAAGTGTAAATTTTTGTATGACTTCATTAGGTGTCTTTTGATAGGGTGATATTTATATGAGATTTCATGAGTACTTCACAATGGTGATTTTGATATGTCTCAAGTGTTTTAAAGTTCCATTTCCATCTTTTCTGTTTTCCTTTGCAAATAAGTTTTGTATAAAAAGCAAGTAAAAAAAAAGAAAGAAAGAAAGAAAAAGAAAAACGAAAAACCCTCAACAATTTCCTGTAGTGATTTCCAAAGAGTGATTTTGTTGTTGTTGTTGTTGTTAGTGCTTCTGTAAGGTGCCATTGACTCTGTGGTTTTGTTTACTATATTAGTTGCACCTAGAAACTCTATCTGGTTTCCTCTTCTTCCTGGCTCAGTTTTGGCAGATTACATCAAAGAAGTTGTGTTTCCCCTCCAGGAGACATATGTCTGATTTTTTTCCCCTTTCTATGCAGCTAGCAACCATCAGTGATCAATGTGAGATTACACTATGTCGTGCACATATCTTTATTCTAAGGAGGCCCTTATTTATTTATTTATTTATTTATGTCTCATTTGAAATAACTCAGAAAAAAAATTAAATCCCGCACTTTCTTTTTGTTTACCCGTAATATAGTGTGCAAGTAACAAGGAATAAAATCTTTGTTTTTTTTTTTTCCCTTTCATTTGCCAGATTTCCAAATAATAAGTTGGTGTTCTAGTGACCAATTGTTTTACAGTCGCCATCGCTGCTTTAGTGTCACTGTGAACTCAGTGACTTAAATATATTCAGTGTGTTTCAATTCATGGTTGTGGTCTGTACTGATATTCAGATTATCCCCAAATGAGTACGTGGGGGTCTCTTCCATGTCGTGACCCTTTAAAGTCTTTGTTAGTTTCTTCATTACCTGATTTGATAAGATGTACAGTTTTATTTTGTGTGTTCCCCCTGTTTCTTCCAGAAGCTCTGAAGACAGCGTTACAGGACCCTGTTTCAAGTCTGGGGTGAGAATGCTAACTAAAGTGATCGCTCTGTCTAGGCAATGAATAAAGGCAGCGAATAAAGGTAGGATTGAGATAAATATCTAAATATACTCGGACTATCAAGCTAAATTTCTTCTGCTTTATTTCCTCTATCTTGCAACTTTAGCTAGACTTTCTCCATGAATTCTCATTTTGGATCCTGAGGATAATAGAATTCATGTAATTTATAGTTTATTCATTTTTGTTTTTTTTTTCCTAAAAAACACAAAATAGTCTTAGAATGCAATATCAGCACTATCACTTGGTATAAATTGGGTGTGATTTGTTCCTTACATTCACAGGTTGGGAACTTGGTTTCTAGGGTGGTGGTGTGGAGCTGGTATGAACTGAACAGGAGGTCCTTGGTTAATGGAGGTATAACCTCAGCGGATTGGAAGTGTTTGCTGTTTCTTATGGAACCCTAATTCTTATAAAAGGACTCCTACAAAAGCCTGATCTTGACCCCATGCAGCCTCTCTGTCTTCATGTTTCAAGATTTGATCTCTTCTTCTGGCGTAAATTCCTGATGCTCATGGAAAAATGCTCACCAGAGCCTATGCTTTTCATACTTTGACTTCCTAAACTGTGAACTAAATAAAGTTCTTTTCTTTTTAAAGTTACACTACCTCAGGTAATTTCTTATAGTTATGAAAAATGAATGAATATAATCACCAATGGTATGGGTGGAGAAAACAGTTTAAAATTTGTTTTTCAGATAATTTTTCTTCTCATTGCATATTACACTAGAGATATACAGTTAATTACTATATTTTCAAGTTTCTTGGCATAATTTCTCTCTGATGTTTATGACACAAATTGAATGCTCATTTATATTCCTTTGCTTTTCCTTTATTTTTAAAGATTTCTTTTTATAATTGAATTTTCATTTATAGTTACATATTTACATGATCCCAAGTCAAATCTCTGTAAAATATGTCAAAGAAATTGTCTAAGAACATCCTTTTTTCTTTATAGAGAGCATCTTTAAAAATGTTGCATTATGGCTTCCACTTTTATTTTTTGAAACTGTAATTACACGCCTTCTCTCTGTCATCTGTCTACCATCTCTTGTCTCTCTCATCTCATCTATCCATTCATCCCCTTACTTAGATCAATGGTGTCAAACTATACACACTTTTTCTACCATTGTCCATATCTAATGATATCGATTGAAGATTGCTTTATAGCAGTAGTGGGTAATAAATCAACACTGATATTTTTACAACTTTCTAGAATCCATTGTTTTGTTGTACCACAGTTGATACGGTTTGATAGACAGACATTTGAGTTGTTCCCTGTCTGTTGGTGTTTTTCTGCCATGAATAGCCTGGTGTATGATTTTTTCTTGTTTTGTTACCAACACACCATTTAATTCTCTGGTTCTTTTTAAATTTATTCTGGTTTGGATAAGTAAAATTTTTCTGATATCATCATATCTATTTTCCTTGTGAATATCTATCTCAGCACCATCCATGATTTAAAATGGTAAATGTATTGTATAGTAAGTGTGTGGAAATCAAACTGGGACTCTTCCTGGATTGTCTCTTTAGTTTCATTGGACTGTCTTTCTATGCATGTCTCTAAACTGTATTTTAATTACAGGAAACTTAGGGTATATTTTTCACCTTTGATACAGCTACCATTTTTTTAAACATTTTTTAACGTTTATTTTTTAGTTATAGTGGACATAATGCCTTTATTTTATTTTTATGTGGTGCTGAGGATTAAACCCAGGGTCTCACACATGCGAGTCAAGTGCCCTACCACTGAGCCACAACCCCAGCCCAGCTAACATTCCTTTTTTAAACAAAATTTACACTCACCTTGTCTACTAAAGTATGGTATATCTTAGTCACGATTACATTTACTATGCACATTATGAATTCATTTATGGAAAAAGGACATGCTAATGATCTTGAGTCTTCTTGTACATTTTTTAGGTTGTGTTTTTTCTTTCTCAAAGTGTTTCATAGTTTTCCTCAACAGATTTTAAACATCCTTTACTAAATACCCGTGGAGATTTTTTTATTTGGTATGAAAATGAGATCTGCTTTTTCATCCTGTTTTGTCTGTCTTTTGTTTATATGTATGAATGGTAATTTAATAACCATCAAAGATATAAAACAAGCTACTGGATCTTCCAGATATATAATCAAGACTTCCTCATATATGAATCTTTGTGTGTGTGTGTGGTACTGGAGATTGACCCAGAGACACTTAACCACTGAGCCACATCCCCAGCCCTTTTTATATTTTATTTAGAGACAGGATCTCACCGAGTTGCTTAGGCCTCACTAAGTGGCTGTGGCTGGCTTTGAACTTGCAATACTCCTGCCTCGGCCTCCCAAGCTGCTTGGATTACAAGTGTGCACTACTGCCCCTAGCAAATGTGAATGCTTTTATCACTTCCTTTCCAACCTAAATGAACCTTGGAAATATGATGTTGAGCCAAAGTCATCAGGTACAAGTGAGCACAGACTCTGTGGTTACACTTTTCTGAAGTTCAAAATAGAACTAACCTTAGGTGTTATATGCCAGGCACTTTGTTACCCTTCTATTGTGTGTTGGTTTCCAAGGGCCAAGGGAGACTCCCAAGATGTTACCATTGCTCCCTTTCTTTCTTTAGTTACTGCAAAGTTAGGGTGTGTTCAGTTTGTGTGAACTTGTAAGCTAAAAACCTAGAATTTCTGAATGGTTTATACCTGACAAGAAGAATTTTAGAAGAGGAAAAGTTCATTTATTGCTTAAGGTTTTGAAGATCTCTGTCTATAGATGGCCAGCTCCTCTGCTGAGGGGGGTCTAAGGTGAGGCCGAATCTTGTGGTGTAAGTGGTCAGGACACGGCCATCAGGAAACAGAGAGAGCTCTACTCACCAAGAACAAAATATATACCTCAAAGGCACTCTGTCCAATGACCTACCTCTTCCAGCCACAGCTGACCTGCCCACAGTTACCATCTAGTCAATCCCTCTTAGGGAATTAACACACGGATTAGGTTAAGGCTCTCATAACCCAATCGTTTTACTTCTAAACTTCCTTGCATTGTCTCATTTATGAGCTTTTGGGGAAGTTTCCTATAATGTTGAAAAGATAATAAAAGAGGGACTAGTGGGTTCCTCCCTAATACAGATAGATGTGGAGGAGAGAGGTGTGGATCAGAAAGGCCAGCTTGCTACTTACTTGGGAAATCCCAGAGATTCTTTCCCACTAAATCAAGAATGAGGCAAAGCATCTATAGTCTCTGCTCTAGTATGACAGTGAAGGAGACTTAGATACGCCCTTATCACATTATACTAAAGGGCAATAATATTTGTCACTGGGAATATTAACTCTGATCACTTAAATAAGGAAGTGCCTGCTTGCTTCCTCCACTGTAAAGTTACTAATTTTCTCTTTCTATATGCCTGGTTTTTAAAACTGGATCACGAAGTCCAAGTTCAAAGATATTGACTTCTACCTCTTGATGGGAAAAGCTTCGAAGCATTGTAGTTATTTATTAAAATGACCACAATCACCACTGAAAGTAGAGGAGATATTTTGAGGTCATGAGAGGGTCTCATTTCCTTTAAGGCCTCCTCAACTGATTTTCATTTTCTCAGTCTTAGTTACACTGATGTTCTACTGTTTTCCTTCCATCTATGTTGACTAACAGGATTTCTTCTGTAAGAAATATTTTTCCTTCATTTATTTATCTAGTCAAACTTTAGGTCAGCGTGGACTCAGTGATATTTTAGTTTCCTTCTCCTTTGCATGTATTCTTATACTATCATGACATAGTAAGTAATTCAGATTGTTCCAACCTTGGTCATTGAGAGATATTTCATGTTGGTTCTTTGTTCATTTGATGATGTTCTTTTTGTGATTTTTTTTAGCACTTTCTTATTTTCTGGTACTAGAATACAATACAGGCTCATCTTGTAGTTTCTCTATCCCAGGTCTACACATAGCTATCTCTTCAATGATCTATGAATAGTTTATTTTTTATTGGAGGATAGTATTTGCCAACTAAGGTCTGGGCGCTGTGGGTGCTTATTTTCACTGGGGGTGTTGCTGTTCCTAGTATCTCTCAGGGACACAGTTAGGAAATTGCGTATTTATATTAACCTGTGTTTGCACACATATTTATTTTGCGTCAACCTATTTGTATGTCTACGCTACAAAGAACAACAGTTAATTATAAAATCACTGGATATCTGACACTCTTTCAGCATCAACTTTCCAATCTCATCTTACTCTTTTTTTATGTGCAAATTCTTGCTCTGTTGAAGAGGAAAAATAAATAAATAAATAAATAAATAAATATGGAGAGAGAGAGAGAGAGAAAGATTTGTGTGTATATACACAAACATACACACACACACACACACACACACACATGTAGTCATTTTCAAATTGCTATCCTATATCTTGAAAGAAATAAATTTAACAACTAGATGACATGGTTGTGTAGAGTGGTTTTTGGTCTTTAGTTTACCAATATCTGGTCACATCACTGTTTTCCAAAGTTGCTGGATTTATCTTATTTTTTCTCTGTCTTTTTAATGTGGTTATGTTACACAAGTGTAATCCAGGTAGAGCCATTTGTTGCCCTACATTCAACCTTGGAATCAAGCCCTACACATCTTGAGTAAGAGGTTTTCATTTTAACACAGTTAAAATGAGGACCTCAAGGTGGTTCTTACCTCAATGTGACTAAAAGCCTTATGGAAAAGGGAAATTGGGTGCACAGTCATGCAGAGGGAAGACAGTGTCAAAGGACATAGGAAGAAAATGACATCTACAGGCCATGGAAAGAGGCTTGGTGCAGACACTTCCCTCATAGCCCTCAGAAGGAGTAACCCCAAGGACTCTTGATTTTGGAATTCTGGCCTTTGAAATGGTGGGACAATAAATTTCTAATCATTTAAGCTGCCCAATTCATATAATTTGTTATGGCAGCCTTTGCAAACAAATGTGTACTCTTGACAACATTGAATAGGATTAGTTTTATTTATTTTTATGACCATCGCAATTGATGTGTGATTGTGTCTCACTGCACTTTTGATTTGTATTTCACGAATGGCAAAAACTGTGGAGCATCTTTTCATGCTTATTTGGTGTCCATATAACATTTTTGGCAAAGTATCTGTTCAGACATATTGACCATATTTTAAAACTTGGATGTTTTCCTATTATTGAGGTTAAGTGTACATATAATATAGATAATTTTTTTATCACATATGTGATTTACAAACATTTTCCCCACTTTGTTGTTTATGTTTCTAATCCTTTAATGATGACTTCTACAAAGAAAAAAGTTTTTAATTTTGGTAGCATTCAATTTATTTATTTTCCTACAGATTGTGCATTTTTCTTATAGGATTTTCTGTTTTGTACTTTTTAGATTTAGGTTTATGATCCATTTTTTAATTAAGGTGTGAGGTTTGTGTTCAAATATATTTTTTATGTAAGGACTTAGAAATATTCCAGCACCAATGTTCTTCATTAAATTACCATTTAACTTTTAAGATTAGTTGACTATATTAGAATGAATCCTTCTATGAGTCTTAATTTTGTTCCATTGGTTTGTATGTATATTCTTTTGCTTTTATCACTCTATTTTGATCATTATAATTTTATAAGCTTCAATTTTGAATAGCATGCACAATAGCATGGAATATATTTTCTCTTTCCATAAGTTTCATTACTTTAATTCTTTTGATTTTTCATATGTATTTTAGAAACTGTCACTATCTACAAACAAACTTGCTGAGATTTTTTTGATGAACTGTGTTGACTGTGTAGCTCAGATTGGTAGGAACTGATATTTCACAATTTCGAGTTTTCCAATCCATGAACATGATATGTGTTTTGCAGGATTTGATAAACTAATGCTAAAATTTTATGTCAATGAAAAGTACACAGAAGAGCCAAACATTTTTGAAAAAGAACAAAATTGAGAGACTTGCAGTGACATTTTTTCTTTAGTGGATTGAACTTTTGGTGTTGCATCTGAATGTCCATCGTAAAATACAAAGTCATCCAGATTTCTTTGTAGGTTATCTTCAGAAGTTTTAGTAGTTTTTCATTTTAGGTCTACAAACTTTTGAGTTAATTTCTGAGTTAATTTTGTGAAAGATGTAAGTTCTGTGCAAAGATCTTTTTTTTTTCATTCTTGAAGCTAAATTTCTCTTTTATAAATTTAGTTTCCCAATGTGGAAGATTAGGTCATTATTGTAAATCTTTCTTTTTTACTAATATATACATTTACTGTATTTCACATATTTTTATAAGATATAAATATATTTTCATGTGGTTCAAATGTATTTTTAGTTTTGAGACTTCTTTGACTCACGAGTTATTTAAAATACCATTTCAAAAAAATATTTCAGGATTGTTTTCCTGTCTTTCTGCTATTTATTTCTAGTTTAATTCCATTATACTCTAAGAACATAATTTATAGAGTATTTTTCCACAATTAAATTATATTTTATCAATCAGAATATGGCCCATTTCAGAGCATTTTCCATGGGAACTGAGAAGGATATGTATTCTGTTATCCCATGAAATAGCCTATAAATAGAAATGAAATCCAATTAATATATGGTCCTGTTCAATCTTGTGCATTTTTTACTGATTTTCTGCTTGCTTGATCTATCAATTGCTGACAGAAATACTGGAGTCTCCAATTTTCATATTACATTTGTTTATTTCTCCCTCTTGACTTCGAGCCTTCCCTACGCACTTCTCCTCAGCTCGCTCTTTCAGCTGTCTCCATTGCAAACATAATTCTTATACTACAAGTGTTGATGTGGCAGAAAGGTGTGGGAAAAAGGGGTTGTCCACTAGCTTTCGATTCCATCTCAGTCTTTTAGTGGACCTGTCCTTCAGTTCCAATAGGTTTCTCCAGTTGTATAGTTTTCCCATTATCTCGTTCCCTGGCTGCAGTGATTCCCGTCCATTTCTTTGGGTCCTAAAGTCTGGTGACTATGTGGGTTTTTCCCCAGTAGGTGAGTCAGGAAGGGAGTAGACATAACAGGGAACATAACAGGGGACATAATTTCCTTCTTCCAGCTGGGATAAAGTGCTGGTATAGACTTTCCCTGGTGGGTAGACCTTTGTCTCCTGGAATATCTCATTAAAATCAGTCTCCTCCCTAAGCCATAGTCATTAAGGGCCTCACCCCAAGAACAGGATAGGGTCTTGGAAGCAAAATTTCAAATCTGTGGGTCTTTACCAAGGACAGCAAACCCACAAGTTCCTTTCTGTCATGGTCATTCACATCCAGCCTTTATCAAATTGTCAGAATTACTGTGTGTCCTAGCAAGAAGTTTGGCAGCTTCTGCAGGCCCAGACTGTCTTTCTGGATACACAAGCTTCTGTAGATTTTGAAGTGGTTGTTGAAGAGTCCACGATGAATGGAGTTTCACTTTGTTCAGTTTGTTCTTATTGTGAGGACAAGAATGACAATTTCTTAGCTTTTAAGGGTTGTCAATAAAAATTGGAAGTCTGGGCAAATCATTTTTATTTGCTCATACAGTAACTACTAAGTATGCATATAAGTATAAAAGTGTTTCTTTAAGGTATTATAAATTATTTATCTCCAATTTGTTGTCTTTTCTGACCTTTTTGTTCCCCTTATTTGTCCTATTTTGGGGATCTTTGCCTGTCCCAAAGTCATGAAGATTGACGTGTACATAAATATCTATTCAATGAATAACAACAATGTCTTATTTTTCAAACCATAAGTTGAATTCTTATGTCCCAATATAGCATGGTACAGAATGCTACAGAATGGTAAGAGGAGTATTTTTTTTTCTTCTTCTTCCTATTCTCCTAGGAAAAAAATTCAATATTTTACTATCATTATGATATCTTTAGGAGAGTTGTACTTTGTTATTTTTTTGGAGACACATTTTTCATGTTAAAGAAGTACCCTTAAATTCCTAGTTTGCTAAAAGTTTATTCTTTCAAAATCATGGACAATGTTTAATTTCATAAAATTTTTCCCAAATCTCTAGGGTTATCATATATTTTTATTTATCTTATTTTATGTTAATATAATAAATTGAGTATTTTTTGACAATCAAGCCAATCTTTCATTTCTAGAATAAAATTCATTTGATATTGATATATTATGTTTTAAATAGAAACAAAATATAATTTGATAAAATTTAGTTCAGGATTTTTTTTAAAATGTATTATTTGAAAGAGATTTAACTAGTTTCCTTTCTAACCATGCCCTTAGATTTTGAAATCAGATAATGCTAACCTCACAATAAAAGTTATGAAGCATTTCCTCCTAGTTTATTTGTTTAACATCTCTACTGATGATATGATCCTATATCGAGATGTCATCCCCCACCCAAAAACACACACATACGCAAAACTCCACCAGAAGACTTCCAGAACAGTAAAACTCAGAAAAGTTGCAGGATACAGTATCAACTGGATGCTGGATCTTGTGAAATGCTTTTTCTGCTTCCATAAAATGATCATGTGAATCTTGTCATTAATTTTATTAAAATGATGAATTACATGTATTATTGTAATTTGTATTTTATCATGATACTGGTGTATGTTGAACCACCCTCACATCACTGGAATGAAACCCACTTACTTGCTCATGGTGTATTTTTTTCTTAATGTGTTTTTGAATGCAGTATGCAAATATTTTATTGAGAGTTTTTACATCTATGTTCATCAGGGTTATTGGACTGTAGTTTTCTTTCCTTGATGTGTCTTTGTCTTGTTTTGGTATTAGGATGATACTGGCTTCATAGAATGATCTGGGAGTGTTCACTACTTTTCTATTTCATCAAATAATTTAAGGATTGACATTAGTTCTTCTATAGAGGCCTGATAGGCTCTTAAGATGAGAACCATATGGTCCTGAGCTTTTCTTCATTGGAAGGTTTTAATAGGTGCTTCAAATCCACTGCTTGACATTGATCTTTTCATGTTTTTTATAACTTCATGGTTCATATGTGTTTAGGAGTTTGTCAATATCTTCTAGATTTTCCAGTTAATTCAAATATTACTTTCCAAAATAGTTCCTAATGATCATCTGGATTTCAGAAGTGTCTGTAGTGATAGACTTTTTCATCTTTAATTTTGTTGATTTGGGTCTTCTCTCTCTCTCTCTCTCTCTCTCTCTCTCTCTCTCTCTTTTTCTTTTTGGTTAGTTTAACAAAAGTTTTATCAACTTTTTTATCTTTTCAAAGAATCATCTCTTTGCGGCATTAATCCATTGTGTTGAATGTTTATTCTCAATTTCATTAATGTTGGCTCTTATCTTCATTATTTCCTATATCCTACTGATTTTTAAATTAGTTTGTTCTTCTTTTTCTAGGGTTTTGATTATATTTTGGTGGATCTATTTTTTAAGTATAGGAACTCAATGAAATTTTCATAGAAACTCCAAGAAATTTTTTTTCTAGGGTTTTGATTATATTTTTGGGGGGATCTACTTTTTAAGTATAGGAATTCAATGAAATTTTCATAGAAACTCCAAGAAATTTTCTTATTAAAATTCCATTCATAGCATCCCAAATATTTTGATATGTTGTACCTCTATTCTCATTTGTTTTTAAGAAATTTTTATTTCTCCACTGATTTCTTCTATGATACATTCTTCAGTGCCAAGTATTACTTAATATCCAGTTAAAAATGGTTTCCATTTTTTATTTGGTTATGGAATTCTAATTTCAAATTCCATTATAATCTGTTAGGATGCAAAGTATTCTATTTTTTTTTCTTTTTTGTTATTTGCTAACACTTGCTTTGTTCCTAAAATATGGTATATTTTAGAGAGAGAGTTCCATGTGCCACTGAGAAGTAAGTGAATCAGAAATTAGAAGCATTCTGTAGATATCTGGTGTATTTGGTTAATAGCATTTTTTAGTTCTAAAGAGTCTTTACTTCTTTTGTGTTTCAATGACCTACCTAATGGTGAGAGAAGTGTGTTGAAATCCCCCAGGAATTCTGTATTGTGATCTATTTGATTCTTTATATTGATAAGGGTCTTTTTTTTAATGTATGTAGATGCATTGTTGTTTAGGGCATATATTTACAATCATTATATCTTGTTGCTAGATGATTCCTTTAACCAGTATGAAGTGATCCTTTTTGTCTCTTCTGATTAATTTTCTCTTAATGTCTACTTTGAGAGTGGCTACCCCTTCTCTGCTTCTTTTGTTCCCCATTTGCATGGTATACCATTTTACATCCTTCTAGCTGCATCCTGTGGATGTCTTTGCCTGTAAGATGTGTCTTCCGTAAATAATATGTGGTTAAGTCTTGTTTTTTTTTTTTTTTTAAATCCTTCCTGTCTATCTGTATCTTTTGATTGAAGATTTGAGGTCATTTATATTCAGAATTATAATAGAGAAATGATTTGTATTTCCTGCCATTTCAATTTATTTCTAAAGTTTCATTCAGATTGGATTCTCTTTTAATTGATTGTTCTTCAAGTGAAATTCATCCTTATTCTGGATGAATCATGATTCTTACTTTCATTTTTTCAGCATAAGATATTTTATTGGCTATGTTTTATAGTGCAGATGTAGTAGTCATGAATTCTTTCAGTTTCTTCTCATAATGGAAGATTTTTATTTCACCTTCAATTCTGAAGGTTAGTTTTTGGTGGGATCGTAATCTTGGTTGGCAACTGTTTTCTTTCAGAGCTAGGTATATATTATTCTAAGCCATCCTGTCTTTCAGGTTCTGAGCTGGGAAATCATCTGAAGTCCTAATTGGCTTACCTCTAAACATAACCTGATGGTTTTCCCTTTCCGATCTTGTTCTGCTCCATGCCACTCCCCTTCTCTGCAATGAGAGGAAAGTGTTTTCAGTAACTTCCCGCTAGCAAGGATCCCTCTGCAATTTCCTTCTAGAGGGACTACTGAGACAACCAGTTGCAGAGGCATTCCTTCTTGTTTAGTTTGTCACAATCTGAAAATGGAGAGTAGCTCTGTTGAGTTCATTTATTGCAGGGAGACTGGCTAGTTGTGAACTCTGCTAAACGGTGGCCTTATCTAGGTTAATTGGAGCCCACCATTTGGGCTACACTCTGTGATTCCTTTCTTCTCTCTGCTGCTCCTGTCCCATTTTTAGCTTGGACTGCTTTTCTCTTCAAGTGCGATTAAAGAAGTAAGCTTACTTACTTCTTTAACTTACTTTTCTCTCCCTCTTTTTCTCTTTATTTCCCTTCCTCCCCGAGCCCACACCGGTCAGGATTCAGCTCAAGGAATTCTGTCCTTATATTCTGCTCTGGTAACCAAGTTCCAAATCCCTGCAAGTCTCAAACTCTCCAATATTGAGTTTTAGAATGCCCTCTCTGTCACCACCTCTCTGGTCAGCTGGTCTTTTCCTGTGTCCTTTCTCCATTGTAGAGGGGTTGCAGCCTTCATCTGCTCTGCCATCTTCGCTCTCCTGTCTTATATACTGTTTTCTTAAAAATATATATTATTTTTAGTTATATAGAACAGTAAAATCCATTTGACATAATTATATAAACATGGAATATATCTTATTCTAATTCAGACCCAAGTGTCTCTCCTCCTTCTTCCTATTGGCCTCCCTCTGCTCCATTCCCTCTATCGATCTTTTGGCCATTGACCCATAGTGATTATTGCTATTTTTTAAACATATTTTTTTTAACACTTCATTGCATTCATTTTATTCTCAAATTAGACAAACATAAGGAAATGAATTTATTCTAATCACCTAAGGAACTTGAAAACAAACTCTTTCTCAGGTAAACCCGTAGGCAAAAACAGGTTCTGGGTAAAGTGATAACAGTCTGTGAAACCCTGAGCATGAGACCCAGCTGAACTGCCTGATTCATACAACCTCTAAGAAAGATGGGGCTGGGGATGGGGCTCAAGCGGTACCGCGCTCGCCTGGCATGCGTGCGGCCTGGGTTGCATCCTTAGCACCACATACAAACAAAGATGTTGTGTCTGCCGAAAACTAAAAAAAAAAATAAAATAAAATATAAATATTAAAATTCTCTCTCTCTCTCTAAAAAAAAAAAGAAAGAGAGAAAAAGAAGTATGTTCTTTAAAGCCTTAAATTTGTGGTAATTTCTTAGGAGCAGACAATAAATACAAATTCTCTGGCTAAATTATTTTTTATAGAATGGATTTAAAAAGACATGTACAAAATACTTCAATCAATAATAATCGAATACACTTTCTTTTCAGTTGCTCATGGGACTTTCTCCAAAATAGATCCGATATTAGGCCGCAAAGCAAGTCTTAGCAAATACATAAAAAAATTTAAAAAAATTTTTGCATCTTCTAGTATAATAATGGAATAAAATTAGAAAGCAATAGCAAGAAAACCTGCAGAAATTATACAAATATGGGAAGATTTAAAAATAGAATTTTCAGTGACGATTGGGCCATTGAAGAAACCAGGGGAGAAAAATTTTTAAGTTCTTAGAATCTAGTGAGACTATAAATACAGCATACAAAAATATATAGGCTACAATAAAGTCCAGTTCTAAGAGGAATATTTACAGCAATAAGTGGCAATATAGAAAAAAAAATAAGATCTCAAATAACATAACAATGCATCTCAAATTCTTTGGAAAAAAAGAATAAACTAGTACAAAAAATATTAGGAGCAAAGAAACAATAAAGATTAGAATTGGAATTCATGAAATAGAGGATTGTCGTCCATGTTGTTGAATATGTAAATCAATTGATTATTCTGAAGATTGTGTATAATGATCCAATAGCTCGACGGTGGTTGATTCACTTATTTGTCATGGGTTTTAGACTGCCCACTGGTTGTAATGAATGTCAGAAACTGTGTATTCAAAACAAGTATAAACCCTTGGTAGACCTTTATCTTTTGACAGACAATTACAAAAAGGACAGATCACCTCAATCCGGGACCACACTGCTTCAGGGCTAGGTTTCCAGATTTGTGAGGAGTTATTTATTTCTTATTTATTTTCACCTTTAGATTTCATTGTTCAGGTATTTTTACTGGAAATATATAACATTTTCCAGGACTTCTTTTTTAATTATTTTTTTTGAAAACTCGGGTCTTAGCTTCTTATCTTCTCAGCTCTTGGAAAAAGTCAAAAGCCCCATGGACTCCTCAGTTTCTTGGCTTCCTCCCTGACTCTTGTTTTGGCATCTCCTGGCTAAAGGGGCCAAGAGAAGCATGTCTTGGATAAAGCAGGTCAGTTTTTCATACTCATTTATCTATGACTGACTTTTCCAAGCAGCCCTCCAAGTTGAGGTTGCCTTAGACGATACAAATTTCAGATTCTTTGCTTCTAGTCCAGTAACATCTTTGTGAATTTAGAAAATATCATGTGCGTGTTAGTATTTTCTTACTGCTTGGCTTCTCAACTGTTCTCTTGCCCTGCTTCAGAAGTATCCAGTGCTTTGAGAGGACAGGTCTATAGACTGCTAAGCACACCAAAATGAGTTTCCCTTATTTTTTGATCCCCAAAATTCTGATTGACTTGGTAGTTACCCAGTTCATTCAAACACAAGATCTTTGGGTTCTTTGGGATATATCGAATACTGTGTGTGAGAATGCCAGTTGGTTCCAAGCCAATCCTCATTACTGCAGTGCAGTTCTTTCTTTACATTGTTGGTGATGTGCAGCAATAGCATCTATCAAGGGTTGAATGTGCCCAACTCATCCCTAGTCCTTCAGCAGAAAAGTTATTGCAATAATCTGAAAAAGTGGGCTTGTTGAGAGTGTTTGCCATGTGAAGATTGGCAGATCCGACAGAGCAAGGCTTAAAAAAAAAAACAAAAAACTGGTTTATCTATTTATCACCAGCATGGTGGGTTGTTTTAAGAGTATAAAAAATTTGGCCAATTGAATGCAATAGAAAAATGAGTCACACATATCATGTGAAAAAAATCCACAGTAAACACTAAAAATTAAAATTTCCAGGCTTAGCTCTAGCCACCCTAATCTCAAAACTACAGATGGGGTCCAAAGGCCTCAATTTTGTTGTTAACCTCTTTGTGAATTTGATGAACAATACCAAACCATGAGAAGTGTTAGCCTGGGCCTCTCGAAAGCAAAATCTTGCCACTTTTTAACCTTTCTTTTTGACTGCATCTTTTATTTATTAGTCTTTTCATTTGCTGGTTTTTGTTTTTAATTATCATGTCTAATTGGTTTCTTGGCTTTCTTGCTCTATGTACTGAAGTAATCGTTACCTTGTGGCTTTTTTCTTTTACTATTCCTGCATTTTTGCCTCCCAAAGTATCTAGAATTTCCAAAATAACTTGGGAAAGTGGTCTCCAAACATATGTCTCCGGAGTAGACTAATATTTTCCAAAGAATCTTAAGATGATCAGTTCACGGTTCCTCAGTTATAATTCGTGCTTCCCTGAAAATGATCTGCCTGAGAACTTCAAGTTGGTTCTCAGTCCCCTTCACTTTCCTCCAGAGCTGGAAATATTAATGTCACTGTCATAAGAATGAGCAACTCTGAAGTCTAGTATCAAGGA
Organism: Callospermophilus lateralis; assembly: GCF_048772815.1. Classification (NCBI taxonomy): domain Eukaryota; kingdom Metazoa; phylum Chordata; class Mammalia; order Rodentia; family Sciuridae; genus Callospermophilus; species Callospermophilus lateralis. The sequence continues at coordinate 101,996,409 of NC_135318.1, read as the reverse complement.
CCTTGCAACGCGAGAAATTTCTAATTCTTTTTTTCTCAATAAAGGAAAGAAAGATCTAACCCAGCAGGGAGATGTCTAAAAATAATTTTTTATGACTTCAGGAAAGAACACAGGGAGAGTATAAATAAATGACATTGTCATGATAAAACTTATTCCACTTTCTTATTTATGAACAAGTTCTATCAAAGCTTACCATGCCAGAAATAGAAAAAAGGGAATCAGTGAAGACTAGAATAGACTCAAACTCTTGTTCCTTCTGACAAAAAGTGACATTTACTCAAACTTCCATGAAGTAATTGAAAAAAAAAAAAAAACTATTCCATTGAGAAATACATTTTTGTTAAAATGATTTTACTTAATATTTTTGAGAAAAATTAATATAGTTGTATTTATGCTGACAAATATAAAATATAACTGTCTATATTTTAATAACATTTAGAAATACATATATTTAACAATAAGATATGTAAATATTTTATAAAATTAAAGACCTGGAGTTTCATTTAATGTGGAAATTAACAAACTTTTTATTCACATTTTACAGCAGAGAATTATGATAGATTGATAATAATACTTCCAAGCATTAAAATATATGAGGTTAATATATATAAGGCAAGGGAATAAAATTATAAGCTTTTGAAGAAAATTAAAAAATTTAAATTTTTGAAAATTGTATTAGTCCACTTAACATTATTGCAATACATTAATTTAGTACTACATTTAGTAATTTAGAAATGTAGCAATATACTCTTAAGTGAGCTAAGTTTACAAAGAAAAGAGTCTTATGAATCTCATAGTTTTAAAGATGAAAAGTCCAACCAACACAGCATATGCTCTGGGGAGAGCCCCATGGCAGATGAATGGGCTTTGTGAGAGGAAAGACCATATTTCAAAACAGAATTCAGAAACCAGAGTGATTTGGGTCATACAAGTTAGTCCAATAGCAGTGACCTCAATAGACTTTGGACCCACCCATTAGACCCCAACTCTTAAATGTTCTACCACCTGTCACATCACTACACGGAGGACCAATCTACCAACAGATGAATCCTTGACAGACCAATAATCCAAACCAAAGGATGACTGATTGTTAACAATAGTGGAAATGTCCATGACATTTCTATTCCTTTGGAAATCTAAAATATTACTGTAAGATTTTATTTTTCTAAATGTCAATATTTCATAAAACTATTAATTATATTATTTTAATGATTGTGTTTCTTTTAATCTAATAATTGGATTATTCATTATCTTGAATTTATTTCTCATCCTCATGAGCCTGCAACTCAAGTTAAGCTTGTGGTACCCCTTGTCTTTCCCAATCCAAGGTCATCGACATCCTTGGCCCCATGAGTCTCATCTTATTTCTTTTATAAATTATAATTTTACTTTCTATGTATATTTTTGAAGCTCACAACTGCAATGTCATCCTTATCTCTATTTAGGATCAATGTGACATTGGAAAAACTTTTCAGGGCTTTTGAAAAAAAATTAAAAAGGATTTCCTCTTCTACAAGGACTGCTGGGGGGAAAAAATTATCTTCCCTAAGGAATAAGGCCTGTAAAATCACAAGAGAAAATAGAAGCCAACCTCAGTGTTAGACTGTCCAGGCTAAGGGAAGGAAAGAAACTGTAGTGACCACCGGGCTGTGTCTGGAGTCCATCTTACCATATTTTTATCTGTTGATTTTTGTACTTGAATCCATTTATTTCATGTTCCCCCCCTTTTTTTTTTCTTTTAAGTTGGTTTTTGAGTTTTAGGTTTTCTGAAATTGAAAATTGTCTAATGTGTGCAGTGTTCCTGAATTTGGGGTTCTTTAGGGCTTCATAAGGATCATATTGCTAACATACACCTCAACACGCATGCCTTTTCCAACCGTCCCCTCGGCACACACCCTCACCCACTCACCACTTTTAAACCGTCCTTCCTCTTTGACTCACCTCAGCAAGCCCTGCTTCTCTTCTGCTACCATATGGTGTTATCCATGGTGCCCTGCGCTTACTTTTGTTCCAAAGGCAAAACAATGCCCTTACTACTTGGTGCACTCTACAGACAGAGCCACTTGTATTCCTGAAGCAGTGCCAGGATCTGTCACTACACACATCATTGCTCAAAGGATCACCTGAATGTGTTCCCAGTGTTCTGGAAGGATGATGATCAGAAATTCTAAGAGGAAGTCCCCTGGACTCCTTGTTCCTGCCCCTTCTGTGCCCGTGATGGCACTTACCATGTCCATGTTTACAGTGGACATTAAGTAATCATTGAAACCAGAGGATTTTTGAGAGGTAAAGGGAGTGAGAGGGCTATTGATAATTATCCCATAACCACAGCAGAACCTGGGATGTCCCAGGTGTTATGGTTTCAATAAGATGTCCCCCAAAAGCTCATATGTGAGACAATGTAAGAGCATTCAAAGGTGAAATGATGGGGTTATGAGAGTCTTAACACAATCAGTGAATTTATGCCCTGGTATAGATTCACTGAATAGTAACTGAAGGCAGAAAGGGTGTGGCTGGAGGAGGTGAGTCATTGGGACGTGTCTTTGGGGTATATATTTTGTATCTAGTGAGCGGAGTCTCTTTTTTCTGCTTCCCGATCATCATGTGAGCTGTTTCCCTCAGCCACACTCTTTCGCCATCATGTTCTGCTTCACCTCAAGTCCTGAGGAATAGAGATGGCTGTCTCTGAAACTGTGAGTCCCCCAATAAACTTTTCCTCCTTAAGATTGTTCTTGCCAGGTGTTTTGGTAGCAGCAATGACAAAGCTGACTAAAACCCCAGGTGACCAGGGATACACAGTCACCCTTCCCATAAGTCACCTAAGATGAAGAATGACGTGAAGAGCCTCTCGATATTCCTTCTAATGATATTCTAGCTTGACTTTTTTCCTTCAAAGGCAATGAGAGCATTTGGCCTCCATCATCTTGCAGTTTTAATAAATTGCCTCTCCACCTAGGAAGGTTACAGAAATTTTTATAATTATTTCCAAATGAGAGAATTGAGATTCTAAATGAGAAAACACAAACAACTGCTGCATACATCTAAGTTGGTTGGGGTGGGAGGACTGTGAAGCAAGAAATGCTCTAGTGATGGATTAGACACCTTGACCTGTGCCCCTGTAGTTGTAGAACTCAGCTTAAGTAGGTGAGCCAGGGCCAGGGCAAGAAAAATATCAGGACCCGTTATTCAAAAACCAGGAAAAGTACTCTCAAAGGTACTGAGATATAAAGCTTTTACCTTTCCCCACAACCTTTCTTTTAACTTTCCACACCGTTTTTGGATTTGTGTTCAAGAAAGCTTTGCATCAAAGGCATATTCAAGAATCACAAACAAAAGTTAGTTAGGAAATGTTTTTTGTTGTTGTTGTTGTTTGTGTTTTTTTTTGTTTTTTTTTTAAGAGAAGCATTACAATTTGCTTGAACATTTGTTGATTTAAATAAATCATAAATGATACAAATACAAAAAACTGATGATAGAAAAGTATAATCTTATGGGTAGTTTTAAGTATTCTCTTTTTCATTTTCCCTTTTAGTGAAATAATTCTAACAAGAATAATGAGAAAATAGCTCAGCATTCATTTTGATTTATTATTCAGAAGTTAATTAGGAAAATAGAAGTTTTTATTATAAACATGTTTATCAGAACAACAAAGGACAAGGTTCACTACTGGCAAGAGTTTGCATACAGATCAAGGTTAAAAATAACTCCATCATAGAACATCACCAGGTTCAGTTTACACATCTGATTGTGTAAAGGGAAGGTCAAAAACAGTCCAAGGGACAAGCATATAAATAAACCTGTTTTTGAATAAAAAAATAGAAAATCTTAATTTACTTGAGTATTTTTGCTCTTGACTAGAAATAATATGTTTCTGCAGCTCTTTATTTCTTGCATATTGAAGATAAAAGCAATAGAAATACATGAAAATGACAATGCAATATAAATAAAGTCACATTCAAAGAAACACCAATAGGTTAACATATATTTTTATGTGACTCTGATCTTTATTTCTTTCCGTATGCAACTCTTGACATTGAACATAGTGTAAAAACTGTTGCATATGTGTGTATATATATATATATATATATATATATATATATGTATATATAACACATATAATATATAAGTATATATAATATAAAAATATATAATTATGCATATTTATACATATGTAATTATACATGTATACATATTCATACCAAGTGTTATGCGCAAACACACACACATATATATGTAAAATCATAGAATTATAGCAAAAGTAGACAAAGGTCTCTAAAATTTAAAATGAGGGTCATCTTTAAAGTCATTCCAGACTCATAAAAGAAGCAGCAGAAGAAAGCTAAAGTGATATATTCTTAGGATATTGTAGAGAAAGTTTCCCTGGGTTTGTTTCTGCACTAATGAAGGAACTAAACAAAACCAGAACCCCTTTCTGAGCAACATGCATCATGCATCGTATCAGCACTTCTTCTTTTTTTTTTTTTTTTTAAAGAGAGAGTGGAGAGAGAGAGAGGGAGAGAGAGAGAGAGAGAGAGAGAATTTTTAACATTTATTTTTTAGTTTTTTGGCAGGCACAACATCTTTGTTTATATGGTGCTGAGGATCGAACCCAGGCCGCACGCATGCCGCCACCGCTTGAGCCACATCCCCAGCCCAGTATCAGCACTTCTGAAACTTTACTGGTCACATGAGCCACCAGAGAATCTTGTCAAAATGCAGTTTCTGATTTGAGCCATAGGGAGAGCCTGAGAATCTTCTTTTCTAAAGAGCTCCCAGTGTGGTAAAAGTTGCTCATTTGGGGGACCATACTTGGTGTTGCAAGGCCTAAATGACACTAGATGAGACTATCAAGGAAAACAGTATTTTCTCCAGTAGATGCTGCTAACGTGGCACACAGATCCCCCTTTCCCAGCCCAGGACAGCCCCCTCCCAGCCATTGTGACTTGTGGCCCTAATGGGTCCAGCTCTGCCGTCTCTGAGGAAGGGCTCAGGGACATGCACCTCACTCACTTCCCCACAAGGCAGCCTGCAGACAGTGACTGGCCCACAGGGACTAGAGAAGGCCCTGGGCATCCAGGCAGAGATGTCCCCAACTCTGTGTCACAGTCATTGCCAGCATTTCTAGTTGGACCAGTCCAATTTGCCCTCAGCTGAGACATCTATTGTTCACTCCATCCTATTTCCCTTATTTCTTTTCTCCTGGAAATATCCTCTCAGTACGTAGACACCCTGAAATCCTCATCCAGGCTGTGCTCCAAGGGAAGCTGGCCAAAAACAACTACTAAGAGGATTACAATGAGTATAGAACTCTAGCTAATTCCCAGAGGTGACCACAGTGAGCTCCGTGTGTGTGTGTGTGTGTGTGTGTGTGTGTGTGTGTGTGTTTTGTAAGGGAGTTGTTTGAGTTCGAAATGTCCTTAACCATTATAAAATACATATATTTGCTTCCCTTGAATTATCTTTCAATTTTTTCGTGGGTATGCAAAATAAACTCTTATTTTCCTTCACTTACATTTCTTATAATGTTTGCTAAAATAAGTTTTTGATGGTAACATTCCCATGACAATATTGTTAATCGTACTCATAATGAGTAGGATGCTGTGAGTACATTTTTTTCCTTATACAGTTTTTCTTGTGTTTGACACTTTATGCTTATTTTGTTTGGTTCTATAGTATGTATGTTTTTTCTCTAAATGTGTTTTATTGACTTTGACTTGTTTACTTTTCTAATTTGCTCCAAATAATCCAACAGATCGTCACCTAATCCTGCCAGCACTCTGCTTTCTTCAAGCCTTCTTTTGACAAACTTGTCTGGCTACAGCAGTATTTGAGGCAAAAAAAGAAAAAAAAAAAAAGAAAAGAAAAAAAAACTTGTTTGTGTATTAATATACATGACAGATTCTGTCTTGATTATTAGTGCATTAGTAATTTCTTCTCATGTTGGTAATATTGTGGGCTCTAGGTAAATTCTTGCTTATTAGTGTTTATGTTCTTGGAATCTAAAATATATGATGCAATAGTGATTTAGATCATCATTGATTGACATGTGTCTGTCTGTGTGTGTGTGTGTGTGTGTAGACAGAGTGGCATTGATCTTAAATTTTTTTTCTTAATATCTAGTTGCTGTGTTACTGAGGATGTTAGATTGAAACTTCGTGTGTGTGTGTGTGTGTGTGTGTGTGTGTGTTTCCCCATTCCTCCATTGAACCCATGTTTTTGGATAAAGACTTCAGAAAAATGCTAACAATGATTGTAAAACCACTGGCATTATATTATCTTCAAGGTCTATTAATTAATGATGGGTAACAGTAAGAACCTTATTTGCTTAGAAGAGTATATCATTTTAAGTGTAGTTAAAGGAAAATTGATCACCTTGACTAGTATTATTTGAAAAATATCAAGACTAAGAAGCCTGGTATCTTCATTGCCATTTGTGAATGTTTGAACAATCACATTTTATAAATGTTCTGGCTCCAGTGATTCATTCTGCAACTCAAATAAAGTAAAAGTAACATTTTGGTATTTGGTCTAGGGCTTTCCTTTCTTACTAATTGATCCTGACTAGATCTGTAATAAGCATAGACCCCAAAAATGCCACTGGAGGAGCCAAGTGAGTGTAAGTGCATCCATTGACTCTTTGAGCTGGTTATAACATTTTGAATAATAAAACTAAGTTATTGTATTTGGAAATCAAACTCTTAATATAGTAAGCTAATAACCTTGGTTTCCCAAAATTTTAAGAAGAATTTAAGAGAGTCCATTTTGGCAGCAAAGAGTCGTTGTGCCTTATCTCATTTGCATGACTGTTTCTCTTTGCTTATCTGCTGTGATGCCACCAGGCGTTCTCTGGGCAGCAGTGAGGACCGTCCCAAGGGCTGTGTGTTCTTTGAATCTGGAACTAAGTGGGGGAGCTCCATTCCACCAAGTTGGTTCTGCTCTTACAAACATCAAAATAAAGCTCAGGCTAGTCATAATGGCTTTCTGATTGTTTTCATGTACCAGGTGGAGGATGTTCAGATTTTTCCAACAAATGATCCATTGAAAGACTGAAAAGAGCAGGGCTCAGCGGTACAAAAGCCTGTAATCCCAGCAACCTGGGAGGCTGAGGCAGGAGGATCACAAATTCAAAGCCAGCCTCAGTAAAAGCGAGGCACTGAGCAACTCAGTGAGACCCTGTCTCTAAATAAAATACAAAACAGGGCTGGGGATGTAGCTTAGTGGTTGAGTGCCCTGAGTTCAATCCCCAGTACAAAATAAATAAATAAATAAATAAAAATAAATAATTGGAGGAAAGAGTGGTTTAAAAAGGCATAAAACAAAAATAAAAGTAACGTCAAAGAAGAATTTCCCTTCCTGATTAAACTTTCAGCAAGCACAAAGATTTGCTCAAAAATGTCAGCGCACACAGATTATATAAGAATTAGACCAATATAGTCAATGTGGGAGTTTCTAATGTGATCTGAGAAAACATAACCCATTTGAGTGAAACTAAACTTAATTTTCTATTTCTTTCTCATATACATATGTGCAATGTATATGAGAAAATAGCTATGTTTATATATGCGTACATATGTACGTGTGTGTATGTATATATATGTATGTGTATATATGAATGAAAAAAAATCACCATCACTGTCAGGTTTAAAAACAACATCTCTTTAAGTGAGAAATAAAATCTGCTCCACCTTCCTCCCACATGGTTTTTAAGCTTGGGGCTTGCCAGAAGTAACCTGGAAGCATTGAGAGTGGGTGGTCTTTTGTGCTTAGGAAGGCAAGCTCTGTGATGATATTGATCCATTTCAAGGGCACATTAGAGATGAAGCCAAACCTCTGGAGAGAGGTTGCCGCCACCTTGACCTTGGGTCGGCCTTAGACCACTGACCCTTGAACCCCAAGACCTAGCTACCAGATTCTGATATCTTTCATACCCACCAAGCAAGTCAGCGGGGGACAAATGTCGATGTGGCTCTTGCCAAATCAGAATTGACTGGCCAGTAGGAAGCCTGCGAGCAGCGGGAAATGTGGGTTAAAGTATGTCAATAATGTTTCAGAAGAACGATTTCTCCCAAGAATTGTAGCTGTTGGAATGTTTTGACATTTATTCGGTAGAGAAATGTAGCATGTTTTGTGAAGCACTTCAAGAGAGCTGCTGCTAACTGCTGTGGTCTATTGATCTTTCTGTTAAATTGCATGGGCACACTTGGGAGATCATTGAGATTCAGGCAACAGGACAGAAAGGATCGGCTGCACCCGATGGTCACTAATGGTAATTGGTTTCGATCCTTGCACCTGAAGAAGCCATGATTTACTTGGTTCACTGATGAAATGTAGACACTAAATATTTTGAAAAGAAAAAAAATACCATTTTTTCAAAAACATTTACAAGGCAATACCTCCATCCCTGAATGTCTCATGTATATAATAAATTCAGTAAAGTAGAAAATAAAACAAATCAAATTGTTTAAAATGCTGATTTTCTTACTTGTGTTGTCAACCTTTAAATATTCCATGTGTCCGGTGGTTTGTTTCTCAACTTGTTCATAATTGAATTTAAGGCATGCTACTCTTTGTGTGTTTTGCACTTAAACTTGGATTCATGATTATAAAAGAAATTTTAAAGAATTGGGTGCATCAGAGCATAAATAGAAACAGGTGACCTTTAATTTTTTTCAGATATGTCCTATTTTAAAAATCTGATGTATTGTGGAATTTTGAAGATGAATTATAAATTAAAAATTCTTCCATGTTAATACATGTATCAATAATTTATTAGTTTCTATGTCTTTATTTAGGCTACTACTAGGCATTTTATTTCTTTTGTTAGTTATAACTATTCTACCATGTAAATACATATACACATAAACATACAGGGAGATACTTGTATATAGGTAGATACATATGTATACACTTCTCTCTCTTACTCTGTATGTATATATTATTAAATGTGGATAATATCTCTAAGTGAACATGCCCTTACATGCACTTATCTACACCAAATTTTGAGTGCTTTGTTTCACTTTAATTAGAGCACATTTCAAAAGGTTCAGTCACTTGTATTTTAATAACTATTATCACATTTTCATTCTCAGATGCTGATATCAATTTATAGTATTTTCAGTCTGATTTCTTAATGTCTTCTATGTTTATTGTTATAATATAATGGTAACTAAATTTTGAATTCTTTTATTAACTCTAATATAGTTCGGGGATTAGAATATTAAATAAATATTAAAATTAATTGAATAAAATTAATAGAATTGCAACCCATGTAAATTAATGAAATATCTTACATTTCATACACATCACATTAACAAGTTGATTTGTACTATGTAGTCTGTTCATGTTCTGATGTTCATAATAATTTGGTAATAACAAGAATAAAAATTTCTATTATATAAAATAGGTTTAAATGTTGATTCAGCATCTATTTCTATAACCCACATCGGGGTGAGTAAAAATGTCTTCCTGATTAGAAGCATAAAGAGGAGGGAGAACTGTTATTGGCTATTAAACTTGAGGATTTTTGCACATGTGTATTATAGGAAACCCCTGGCCTATTTCATTCAACTCTATTCATGAGGAATACAAGAATACTTAGTAGTTTCTTTTGTGTTAAAATGTAAAATATGCATTAGAACCCCGTGGGAGCTTTCAACCATGAATGTAAATAACATTACCATTTCTTTGGAATCTCATTTTGCACTTCTGGAATGAAGATCATGTTCCTGAGAGCCATAGGCAGGTATCGTGGGAGGCAGACCTCCATTACTGCTGTCAGTGGGGAGTGGCAGTGAAATTACCTTACAGATTCCTAACAATGTCTTTCCATCTTGTTTTCTGGGGGGATCAGCTCTAGTGGAGATAAGGG